>NC_134235.1:35197633-35819508 GCF_965152275.1 Natator depressus
TCCCTGATAAATGCTGCTGTCTTCTCAAGACTGAACTAACACAATCCTCTACTTGCAGGAACTCCTGAATATAAAGTGTCCAGAACACAGATGTTCAAAATGTATCTTGTCTTTCATTGGCACTCCATAAAATTCTGTAGTATTGATTATAGAGTTTAAAACATTTATAAGCCACTTAATAGCTGAGAGCCATTATAAATAACTCATCTTTTGTCCCTGTTTCTTGATTCTGACCTCCATAAGCAGGTTACTTATCTAGTCCAAAATACACCCTACTGTAAAATACCATGGGAGGGATGGTCTTTAGCAACCATGTGCCACAATTTTTTGAACTTACTTAATATTTCTAATTGCAGTGCCAGTCAGATTTGGTATTTAAAATAGAGCTAAAGAAAAATGTATTAGCTTTCCATTCAATCACTTTTAATATTAGGATAATTTAAATAGTATCTTATTATAAAGCACTCTCAGATTCTTTCAGAAGAACACAATGTAAAAGGCATTGTATTGATGTTATCCAATAAAAACATTATACAGATGTGGAGAGAGAAACAAACATAAATTGTCCAGATTCCCTTTTGCAATCCGTCTTCTTTGCCACACTCTGATGTCACAAAAGAGCCAGAAACTAGACAAATCTCCTCAGCTAAGAATTCCCTGCCATTGAAGAGACTTCAGCTGATGTACAGTAGGCATAGACGGCTCCTTTACCATCCTCTCTGCCATCTCTGCCCTGCATGGGAATCTTTCTAGAGACAGGAGGGGCATGACAAGATGCTATTCACTAGCTATTGTCTGATGCCAGTCAGCTCCTTAAGGGCCAGTATCAATTGGTGTAGTTTAGGACTGCTCTGAACTACACCGGGACCAATGAACAGCTAATCTGAGACTCAGGGAGCTGCAAGTGGCTTCTCTGTAGCTACTCCCACACTGCACCCAGCAGAGACTGGATGCAGCAGAGAATCTGGCCCAGTGTTTCTAGTTTCCCAAGCATGAACTCTATATTATAAGTATTGCATATGAAGGGAAAAAATTATCAAACATCACTATAACAACATTTGTTATTTTAATTGCTGTAGTCCTCTCTGTGGTAGGTAGCTCAGAATAGATAAACAGGCAGAAAAACTAATTTGAAAAAGATTTCTGAAGTGCAGTAATTTTTCCAAGTCTGATTTATAATTATTTTCTTTGATTGTTATGAAAGATATGCTTTTCTTGTTGAGGTACAGGATAAAGCAACACTTTCCTTAATAAACTGAAGAATACATATTTGTCTAAATATGACTACAGGTGTGTCATAAATATAAAGGGAAGGGTAAACCCCTTTAAAATCCCTCCTGGCCAGAGGAAAAATCCTCTCACCTGTAAAGGGTTAAGAAGCTAAAGGTAACCTCGCTGGCACCTGACCAAAATGACCAATGAGGAGACAAGATACTTTCAAAAGCTGGGAGGAGGGAGAGAAACAAAGGGTCTGTGGGTCTGTCTATATGCTGCTTTTGCCGGGGATAGAACAGGAATGGAGTCTTAGAACTTTTAGTAAGTAATCTAGCTAGGTATGCATTAGATTATGATTTCTTTAAATGGCTGAGAAAAGAATTGTGCTGAATAGAATGACTATTTCTGTCTGTGTGTCTTTTTTGTAACTTAAGGTTTTGCCTAGAGGGATTCTCTATGTTTTGAATCTAATTACCCTGTAAGGTATCTACCATCCTGATTTTACAGGGGTGATTCCTTTACTTCTATCTACTTCTATTTCTATTAAAAGTCTTCTTGTAAGAAAACTGAATGCTTTTTCATTGTTCTCAGATCCAAGGGTTTGGGTCTGTGGTCACCTATGCAAATTGGTGAGGATTTTTACCAAACCTTTCCCAGGAAGTGGGGTGCAAGGGTTGGGAGGATTTTGGGGGGAAAGACATGTCCAAACTGTGTTTCCCAGTAAACCCAGTTAGCGTTTGGTGGTGGCAGTGGATATTCCAAGGACAAAGGATAAAATTAATTTGTACCTTGGGGAAGTTTTAACCTAAGCTGGTAAAAGTAAGCTTAGGAGGTTTTTCATGCAGGTCCCCACATCTGTACCCTAGAGTTCAGAGTGGGGGAGGAACCTTGACAAGGTGCAAACCATCAAAAGAGACAGCTTTGTAAACAGCTCTCACCAGATATCTTTGAACTTCGTAATGCTCAAAAACTAGAGAGGGCAGGAAACTAAGAAAGGATCAAATATAAAGGGAGTTTAAGAATCATTTCTTTATAGAGTGTGTAATTAAATATGTGGATCAAATTACCATAGGCAGCGGCAGAATCAGCATTTGTGAACATATTGAAAAAGGAGTTAAAAAGGCAGTTCGAGGAATTATCATTTGCAAGGTTCCTGCCATTTCATTTTCAAGCAGATATGAATGGATATAATTTTGCTTACATATGTGCACTAAAAATTGCTTTAAGAGCCTCCCATGCCAATAACTGATTTCTAGTCACAACCAGTTTAGCCAGACAGATGGGTTACTCACAAGGTCCCATGATTTTATGAGACCAGTAACAGGGTACACAAATATTAAGAGGTGGGTATGGCTAAAGAAGTGCAACTAAAATGATATAAGGAGTAACTACAGTAGATGAAAGACCAACTGTCATTTGATAGAAAATAAGTAGATGCATAATGGACTCAACAAGGTGCCTCATGCCTTTTCTCATGTTCACATATGGTATTTGAATAAAAATGAAACATAGAGCAACCCACAGGAGGCTCTTGTCCTTAACAGGTGGAAGAATGTCTTGCCAAATGGAAATTAGATTGGACAGTAGGTTAAGAAAATCATCCATGTGGAGGACGGACAAGTATAACTGTTTCTTAAGCATAAGTATGGAAACATGACAAGTCAAAGCCTAAAGGTTTCTGGGGGGCTTAGGTTGCATGTGCAATACTTTAAATAAGCAATGCCATGGAAAGGATCAAGATAAATACTTGACAGATGTTAGCAAACTTATTTGAGGCGATATCGTACTTATATGACAGAAGGAACAAAGAGCAAAGTGAGCTGTCATGTTAAATAAAACCTGCTGTTAAATAAAAACCAAGAACACAAAATGAAAGAATTGGGATAAGGAGGAAAAGAAGCAAAAAATAAGAGGTAACACTTGATGAAATGAAGGCAAATATTTAAATCAAGATGACATTGTGATGAGTTTGCAAACTGAGTATAAGAACCGTAAATGAGAGATGTATGTGGATGATGAGACAAGACAACAAGGAATACATTTAAAAAAAAAGTACACAGAGTGACAGCAGTACTAAAAAAGAGAGGCAATTAAATAGATTTTTTCAAGGCCACAGGAACATTATACCTTTCCCACCCACACAACCAGCCCCAATTACAATGCAACCAAGGTAGCAGAAAAATCAAAGTTAAAAAGCCCCAAAAGAAATGTGCTGAGGCATATTGCAAACTCTGTTAAGAGCAGGAAACTTATCCACAGAATTGTGCAGACTCTCCAATTGTACAGTCATATATCAAAACAGAAGTCAAATAAAGGTAAACTTCATACAATCTATGAAGACATTTAGGTCTTGGAGAATGGACAGAAAATGCCAATCGATTCTTAACCCATTATCTTAAATAGGAGACTCATACAACTGAAAGAAATTAAGAACAATCTCATTAATCTTGTATGGAACATGATGGCTCAACATACTGTCTGCTACTCTGTGTCAGGAAAAAGAGGATATCATAAGAGGAGATCAGAACAAATTCAGATGAAGTAGATGAATAGTCATTATCAGCTTTATTTAAGAATCAACACTCAAAATGAACAACAGGGATAGTTTAACGTTTTGAAAGAGTTAACTTGTTTTCAAATAATGTACAAAAGAAGGGAGGAAATCACAAATGCTATCCACTCACCTAGAAAAAAACTCATTTAGGTGAGATAAAAGTATGATCCCAACTTTGCCTCCCAAACTCTTAATACTATAAAATGGACTGCTACTATGTTGAAGGATTTCAAAATGAAATTATGCACTTTTCATCACATAGAGTATGCGGTCATAGTACTCTTCTTAACTAACACAAAAGGATTAAGAAAACAAGCTAAATAAAGGAGACTTTGGTCTTTCTTGCAAACTGAAATTCTTCCAGTGTGGGGGGGGCCCACCATTTTGGACTGGACTATTTAAATATAAGTAATTCTATCCCTTATTTAGCTAGATTTTTCACACCCAGCTATCCTTCTTTGCTCCATCTTTCAGCCCATACTGATAACTTTTTTAGCACCTTCCATTACTACTGTAATTGAACTGAATGAACTCTGAAAAAATCACAGCCTGGATAAAATTAACTGGTGTGCTCAAAACATAAATCACAAAGCAATAATAAAGGGTTGTTATGTGCCACACAATGAATTTAAACTGGCCAGAGATGTCCAGTGGAAAATCCCCCCTTTTGTAGCTGAAAGATCACAGAGGTGGCTCCTTTGCTTCCTGCACCAGCTGCCCCTCCGGCTAGTGGTGAATAGAGAGGGAGGAGACTGTCATGGCCTGAATGGGGCAGACTGTTTCCTTGAAGATGTAACTTGCACTGGAGCCAAGTAACTGGGGCTCAGGGAGTTGCAGCTGGCTCCCCGTGTCCCCGACACAACAACTGTATGCAAACAGAGCTTAGACAGTTGAAAACCAGGTCCAAAATGTCCTTTTCTGTGATGAAGTCCCTCAAAGTTGGACAGGTGTATGCATAGCAATACATCTAACCAACATCAGGAGGGACTAACTAAAGAGATTACCAAGGCTATGCTGCTCTGCACTATGAGTCCTAAAACTCTCAGGGCCAAATTTTCAAATGTATTTAGGTGCCCTAAGATGCAGAGGGGCATCTTTTGTGATATTCAAAGATATCTAAGCAGGTTAGGATCTAACTCCCATTTTTAGGCACTTACATACCTTTGAAAATCTAGCCTTTAGTCTAGCAGCTATGTCTGTAGGCACACAAACATCTCCTCTGAATGAAGCATGAAAGTGCTGCTTGGCAAATCTCATCCACAAAAGCAGACTCTTTCTGGCCAGGAGGCACTCATCCGTCTGACTGACTTTTGACTCCATAAGGACAAACTTCAGTCTAATTACTTGATACAACAGACTAACCATTCTAGTTATGACTGAAATATAGCATTTCCCGCCTTTGGCCCTTGAGGAGTACATATAGGAAATCTGATTTCCAAAGGTCTGGAGTTCTGTGTGAACAGAATGTAACAGCTATAACTATGCCTAGTGCAGTGGTTCTCAAACTTTTTTTTTGGCAGACCACTTGAAAATTGCCAAGGGTCTCAGCCGACCACTTAATGATTTTTCCAAATGTTGTTTATACCGTTAGCTAACTACTGTAAAGCGCTTTGGATAAAAGCACTATATTAAAAAAAAACCCTAAATAATTAACGTTTTTTTGTTCTACAAATAAAAGCACACAACTCATATTTTAAAATCAGTAGTCTTACCTTTCTAATGCGATAGATGTGCCCTCTCTCCCATGCCACAGCAGCCCCTGAGCTGGGCTGGGAAGGAGGGGGGTCTCTCCCCTGCCACAGCAGACACGGAGCTGAGGCTGGGAAGGAGGACCATCTCTCCACGGCAGCCGCAGCCCCGGAGCTTGGGAAAGTCTGGCCACCACAGCCCTGCATGTCCCAAAATCCCCCCACCCCCTCTTCTCACCCCACTGCCCTCTCCCACCTACCCCATATTCCCCCAAGGCCACGACCTCACCTCACATGTGAGTCTTCTCCAGGGTCCAGGCACCTAATTATTGGAGCCACGCCTGCGCAGCTCCACTAATTAGGCAGATGGCTGCCCAGGCACGCACCTTAGAGGGAACTATCCACAGACCACCTGAACGGAGCTCGTGGACCACTGGTGGTCTGCGGACCACAGTTTGAGAACCTCTGGCCTAGTGTATGCTATAAGGGCTCCTTTGGGGATGCTGGCTGAAAGCAAAAGGAAGGGAGATTAATGGCTTGATTTCAGAGGAATCTAGAGCTAATTTCAGGAGTAAAACTTGTAACTCTCTGAGGCATACCTTGTCATTATGCATGATCAGGAAAGCAGCTAGCTCCGTATATTCATAATTGAAGTAATGGCCCCCAAGAATAGAAGTAACAGACAGCTTAACAGAAAACCAAAAGAAGAGAACTAACACTACTAATGACTTGAAGAGAGGAAAACACCTTATGAAAAACTAAGTTAACCACTGGTTCTATAGAATGAGGCTTTGCTGAAATAATTTCACTGTCCTCAGACGTCTGTTCACTAAGAGTATAAACCTCTGGTAAATGGAAACGGCACAGGAAATGGAACAGGATTTCAGATTCATTCTCCAATCCTTTCCTACACACCAATAAAACTTATCCCAACTTTTGTGGTAAATTCTAGAGGGGGATATTTATCTGGACTATAGTAACCTGTCTGAAGCCCCTATAGTTTCAGGTCTTTCCTTTCATAAGCCAGACGTTTACATGAGGTTTACCCGGTGCACTGTATGACTCCAGTTCATGCAAAAGTAGACCTGTGTTTCTACTTTCCTGGAGAAAAATCAGATCTGTGGGTGAGAGCATCAGCAGCCTTGAATCCTTTGACCAGTAAGGGCAGTCTGGGGTTTATTAGAATGAGTACTCCTTTGTCCATCTTGTCCTTTACAGGACTCCCTTTCCTTCATGGCGAAAGGAGAAACAGCATACATCAGCAGGCCTCTTTAGTTGAGAGAGAAGGTTTGCTTTGCCCAGGTTTGAGATTTCATGTACCAATCAAAGAATCTAGGGATCTTGGTGGTCACAAGAGGTCCACTGCTGGGGTGATCCATTGATTGCTTACTGATTGGAAGTCCTGCAGATTCAATGCCCAGTACCTGTTGGCTCAGCCGATTAACCTGCAACTCTAGAAAGTCTGCCCATTGCATTGCCATGTTGAACAGCAGGTGATCTTCTGCACACAGAACTAGGGTCAATGCTTCCTGTATCAGTCTTCTACTGCTGATGCCCCCTTGCTTATTAATATACGTAACTACAGTGGGTGTTGTCCATACACAACAGGCCTATGAGATTCAGGATTTCATTTCTGAAGGGCAAACCCCACTGCCTTGTGTTCCAGTAGGCTGACTTGGAGACACTTCTCCTGATGGGACCAAGTGTCTTCACGTAACTAGGACCAGACAGCTACACATCTTTGCAGGCTTGTATCGGATGTTGTTAGGACTGTCTGAAAATCGTGCAGCAGTACGACTTTCCAATCACAACAAGGACTGCCTGACCACTGGTGAGAGTAAGATTGTGGCTGGCAGATCATTCTTTGGGTTCCATTGCTCCAACATGGTACCATGATGCATATTAGCAGATTTTTGTGTCCCAAATTACTAGATCTATGGATGACATTTCTAGTATGTGTTTGACTGAATTATTCAGGTGTCTCCTGACATGGACTATCACCTTTGAAAATTCTTTTCTGAAAGCATTAAAGCAAGCTTTAGCACCCCTAAAGCGATGTCAACACATGCTTTAGCAGCTAATAAAGAATTGGCTAGATTCTGTCATTGTATTATAAAGCCCAAGTGTTTCACAGCAAGTCCATCAATTGTCAAACAGTAGTGAGAGAGTCTGTGAGCACTGGGGTGCTGGCATTAGGCCAGATGGACTGATTTTCCCCACAAGTTAAATGGGGTATTTCTGAGGCAACTGAGCAATGGGAATATGAAAGCATTCATCTTTAGAATCTACAGAGGCAAGAGCAATCCCCCAGGCCTTACTATGGTGATGACTGAGCATACACTAGAAGTTGAGCCACTTCAGATCTAAACTAAGATAAACTCATATTGACATCTTTGGCACAGCAATTAGGAGCAATCAGATCTCCAAGAATCACTGTCTCTCTGTTATGGATTGAATATGTCAGAAGGACTGTGGTGCTGCTTCCTCTCCTCACTGTTTTCTAGGTAGAGAGATTGGGGCAAGCAGGGCAGAGACCTGGATATTCACTAAATCCACAAACTAATCTAAAGAACTCACCAAATGAACCTAATGGTCTTCTGAGATCTGTACCAAGTGCTGTCTGAAGAAGGGAAGTAGAAAACTTCTCTTAAAAGGAGAGGAGGAAGTTTCAGAGCCCTGGGATCAAAAGCTCTCCATGGCTTGGCCTGCAAACTCTTCCGGTTTTGATTTGTTCCTGAGAATTATTTCATGGTGAGATATTTGGAACCTTGGTCTTTAGTGAGACTTGAAGGGAAACTAACAGCAACCTGAGTGTTCTTTAGGCTAGGAGGAGGAATATGATACTTTGGTCATTCTGGAGCAGAATTTTTCTCATCCTGGACAGTCTACAGGGTTTGATCTTCCCTAAATAGCTTTTTTCCTAAAAGGGGCAGGCTATAAGGCACTGTTCAGTTTGGAATTGTGCTTTTCATAAAATTCTTCTGCCCATAAGATTATTGGTAAGCAGAAGAGAAGAAAAAGCCACCAGGTCCAAGGAGGCAACAAGAAAAGCTATCTTCAAGTCATGTTTCTCCCAGGATTCCTCCACAGTTTCTTTGTGATCTGGGAAACAGGCTTAGGGCAGGGAAAATCTATGGCCTCTTTGGCCACTGAGAATGGTGCCAGGAAAGGAGAAGGGTGAAGGAACTCCTAAAGAACACCTTGCAGAGTGAGGAGAAGTACCCTACAACTATCCTTCCCGTACTCTCAAACATACAGAAGCTTATGGGGAGGTGGAAACAATGACTGGTTGCATCCTGGAAAGCTGAATGTAAATGAATTATGGCACAGTTAAACTTGGATGAAACCAACTGTTTTCAGATCACCCTCCTTGTACACAGTTTTGTGAACCTTGGCTCAGGCCTGGTGCTCACTATGGAGGTTGGACTATCTGTTTGATGCCTGCCCATGAATGCAAAGGAACCAGAATGAAATCTCCTCTCAGGAGACAGAATTGGAGCCAGGAGACAAAAGATAAAAAAGGGGCCAGCCACATGGAACCATATCTCAGCTGCAATCCCTACACCATCAAACATGCTTCTTCAAAGGCACAACTGCCAGCTGGATGTGTCTACTATGCAGCAGAATTCCCTCTTAGCGCTTGTGTAGACCAGGAAGATGCATCGTGTTAGAAATGTGTTAACTAATATGATGTGTAGCAACTAGTATTGACAAGGACAAGTTTTAAAATGTATTATCTGGTTATGGTAATGAGGACCCTCCAGTTACTCATAATTAGTGAACACATTAGGTACTAAATTGTGTTTTACATTCTGTTAGTTAGATGTGTTAGTTAATAATGATTTCTAACATAATTCCTTTCTCCACTGTAGACAAGGCCTACGACCATAAGGTAGTGATAGATATGGGGCCAAAGGTGGGTTGCAACAAAAAGGGGGAATTAGGTGTGAAAAAAACTAGAAATGTTGGGGACTGAGCTAACAATCCAGAGAACTACAAAGCGCACCCCAGTCCAGAATGGTGCCTCTTGCAAAAGAAAGAATTAAACATGACTGGCATAAGGATTTTTTCCTGTCACAGGATGTCCCTTTTTGTTTCTGTGGGATGTTTAAAGACTCAAAAGGATAGTGTATGGGTTTTATTACTGTTATTTTTTCTTTATAAAAACAATTGTTGTTTTTTTTTCTATTTATTATCTTAGAAATATCCAGAAATGCAAAATGTAGTCTCTTCTGGTTTTACTGATGGATGTCTTGGAGAACTAAGAGTTCTATATTGTGAGCTCTTTGCATCTTATTAGAAGAGGTTGGATCTTTGCCAATAACATTTTTTGTCTTAAATACTCATGAAACACCAAAATTAAATGCCTGTTAACAAAACAAATACACTTTTAAAAACATATGGCTAAAATTCCCTTCCTCTCTCAAATGTTCAGCTTTCTGAGCCCTTGACTCCAGTGTTTTCACTATTTCACTATGATTTCACCATAGAGTCTTCCAGATAACATGAATTCTGAGTTAAAAAGAAAGCACAACAAAATAAAACTCTTTTTTCATTCTTTTGGACAAAATACATTATAAAGAAGCCAAAAAGGAAAAGGTATCATTGCTTTTCCCCTTTGCAAGTCATTTTTGTAGTTAATGCATTAAGAAAAGCTAGCTCACAGCATTCTGCGTGTTTGTTAGAAAAATGTGTATTGAGTGCCGATTTATTTTCTACCAGGAGAAAAGCAACATTAAATTAATCATAGTAAATTATAAATAAGAAAGCTCTTTACTGAAACTAGAAGAATGCATTTAGAAATTCATACCTGAAACTACACCAATTCCATCATCACAGTCATAGTCAGAGACTTCACTATCACTGATTCTTTTGGACCCTGCAGAAAAAGAATGGTCACAAACATACCATTGTTATTACTGTAAGTCAGAACTGCTCAGGCAATAATAATAACCAAATGAAATGCATTTCAGACTACACAACTTGGCAAAAATATATAGATAAATACAAGGAGAATCAATACAGGATCCTTGGAACAGAAAGATATGTATATTATTGTAATGGTTATTAATTAGTGGCACATTATTTTCCTTGAAATCCATAAAGTAATAGTTCAAAAGTGAAAGAGTGAAATCCAGCTGCAAAATACCGACGTTATGCTATGTTTTTTTCTTGTTTGCAATATAGCTAAACTCATATATAAACACTTGGAAGATGAATTATAGCTATTATGTTAAATGAATGCTACATTTTCTAAAAGATAATGATAATCATTATTAGAGCTTGGCAGCTTCATATGCATAGTTTGCATCCTGCAAGACAAATTATAGCTGTGAAAAATCAGAGGAAAAGACGTATTTTAATTGTACCACAGCAACCACAACACTTGTTAAAATAGCTAGAGCTTAGTTGGCAAAAGCAGATTCTAAATCCATAATTAGACCTAAAATGTAGGTCATGTATGACAAATAAATGTGTTAGCCTCTGTTTGGCTTAATTTTACTTACACACACTTATCTCTTTCTTCTTTGGCATCTTATAAGTACAGCTCTGCCCAACTTGTTTTATTGCTGATATTGGAATGTTCAAATCTGTATCCTAACGTGTCGGTGATACTCACCCATTAATAAAAGAGAATGTACTTTTTGAAATGAGGACAAGGAAATCCGTATTTTTTAGCATTCTGTAGTAATACATATTAACAAATGATTACATGGTCACAACTGTGTGTCAGCTCAGACTGTTTGCAATCATCCAATAGGTCACTAGCTATGAGACTCAACCTACTTGCCACCAGTCCTTGACATGTGTGCAAGGTTTCTGATGGGTAGGAAAGGGACAATTAATCTTCCTGGAAGATGCAGAAAAAATAGTAGTTTTGAGGGGTAAAACCAAGACATAGAGACTAAGAAGAATCACTACTCAGGGGAATGGAGATTATTCACATATCTCTTAGGGTGGATCCTAGCCCCCTCCTCCACAGTAGGGGAGAACCCTATTGTAATAGAATCAGGGGCATATAGCCAGATTGGGGATCCCATGAAGAGGATGTGCCCCCCTGGTGCATAGTGCATGCCACTTTACAGTGGGGAATTTTCATTGAGGAGTATGAACTGATCACTATATTTGATGGATGCTCATTCCCCTCCAGCTCAAAGCCCACAATCTACAATTCAGCCCTTCATTGCTCAAATAAAGCTGTTTAACTTGGAAATACTTGGAAACGTAATTTTTACTCTTTAAGTGTTATAACAGTTAACTTGTTTTGTTACTAAATTAATTCTGCAATTGCATTAGAAAGATGTTAATTGTTATTGTTTATATGATATACCAATTTTTAAGCACAGTTAAGAACCTGAAAATTATCAATGCAAGGAAAGCCAGGCCTACTCTTACTGTAATGTATAACTTTAAGATAGACTGACTATGATTAGTTTAATAGGTTATGTAAATAATTTTAAATTTCCATGCATGTGGTTTGTTGCTTTTCTTTTGAAGTCCATTGGTTGGATTAACACAAGGAGAAAGAACAATTTACCGCTAGGGAAGACCCAGAGAATCAGGGCGAGAGTGAAGGAGCAGGTTCCATACTCATACAGGACATACTGTAAACAGGGTAATTAAGGAGAATACTTAAATTTGACTTAAAGGCAATTCTGGATCTGATTATTCCCTAATTATAGAGCTCCTGAGGGGACCTTCCATAGAAATCTAGCCTAACCCACTGGGAAAGAGAATCAGCCACACTTGTAATATTGTCCCTGATGTTCTAGACCCAGTAGAGAGCCTTCCATATGGTACTGATAATAACACCAGGGTGGAAGATGGACAGGGGTACATGCTTCCATCCCCCCTGGCACCAGCACAAAAACCAAACTGTAACACACCTTAACCCCAAGCTACTTTGTGACCCAGGGACCCCTTTATGCCAATTTGCAGAGGACACATCATCTGAATAGGGTTTTATATGGATCCTCTGGGTCAGATAGCTGTATAATAGTTCACTGAAGGCAGCATGTGAGGTCTACACTAAGAGGCAGTAGCCTACTGGTCACTGTAATCATTGTGAAATGTGTGTATGGATAATATTTAAGGTGTTATATATCTATACTGAAAATTATGTTCTTAACGTCTTAGAATTAAGACAGGTCACCAGGAGGTGACATACCTCAGAAATGTTACTTTCAGGCAAGAGGTAACTGATACCTATTTCCCTGTCTGGTCATTTATGCATTGTATGCCTCACAGTGCATGCCTATTTGCATACTGAGTCAGCTGCATGTTTAGATATTGTGCAATATACAAGAGAGGAAATCTACAGAAGAAAAACAGCAGGGGGTGTCCGATTTATGAATAAAGACAAAGGATTGGTCTAGTATATCTTGGAGTACAAAGAAACACCCAGAATCCTTCACCCAGGAGGAAAACTGACAGTGTCTCTTTCTCATGAAAGAAGGGTCACAGCCAGTCTGGCTGTGAAGCGCTGCAGTGATTTTCAGTAAGCAATATTTTATTAGACATGAGCATATCTTGCTAATTAATTATTAGAATATTACTTTTATATGTTTTATAATTGCAATTAACAGAGCTGTTTTAATATATTTTAGAATGTTATGTTAAATATTCTAGAGACAAGATATGCATTTTTAATGATGAAAATAAAATGTTTTTATTAACTTTTAAAGAATCATCAAAATATCAAGTGTAGAGTAAGTGTTTTTTTGGGTTTGGTGGTTTTTTTGGGGGGTGTTATTTTAACAAGATAAGAAAATTTTCACTTAAAAAAATTCCCTTTGGACATTAATGTTTTTAGGTAGGATGGAGGAAATAAAGTGTCTGTCTGAACAGAGCGATGTGCAAAAATACTGCCTGGAACTGGTAAGTTTTGTGAAGTAGTCAGACCAAACTGAGTGTTTATTTAAAATGTCTCTCATTAGCCCCAGAAACAGAAAAAGTTTGAAAGGTTCAGATCCCTCATTGGAATCAATGTATAAGATACTACTGTAAATGGTAGCTGCAGACTTTAAAACTTCTTGTAAGTTTTGCGAGTGTGGTATTATTTAGTAATTCCGATGGTTTTTTCCTTTATAGCCCATTGAAGATGCAATTCTGGAATCACACATCAGAGCTCTGAAGACGTAGATTTCTATCTTTTCTTACCTGTGCCCTGTAAAATTACCCCTTTTTAATCTGAGCAACTAGAATAAATGCCACAGGGCAAAAAAAAATCAATCTCAGGTTTATCTGGCACTATTGAAAATGAAACATGTTCACAAATAAATTATTCCCAAGGAATAATAATAAATAATAAATAAAATAATAATAATAATAATAATAAGTTCTTATTTAGCACTTTTCATATGTATGTTTCAAGATGTTTTATAAAAGAAGGTATGTATTACGTAAGTGCAAAAAGGGAGTCATTCTCCGCTCTGAAACCAGTTCAAACTTCATTAGTATGGTGTATGTGACAGCCATGTTGTGACAGACCTAGGGTGGACTCTCAAGACTGATAGCCTTACAGAATATAAATGGATCATTGCCTCTATCCTTCAATTCTATCTTGGCTCTATTTTAATGTAAGGAATAGCACTAATTAAGTGTCCTAGAATATAATTTATTAACAAATCATCCCAGTCTAGGGTGAATATTGTCTTTCATTATGACTTATTACATTTGTGTGTTGAAAACAAAATACACACCATGCTATATGATTATCCAGTCTAAAACTTAAAAATTACCTCAAGGAATAACTGGCCTCCTCCAAAGCCCATTGAAGTCAATGAAAATACTCTCATTGGGTTCAGTAATCTCTGGGTCAGGTCGAATAGGAATAAATTACCCAAAATCACAATCCATTTTTAAAAAGAGAAGGATAGGGATAAAAATAACTCTGTAAATATGGCAACTTACTGGTGTAAATACTGTATGTGTTTCCTATGTTTCTTCCAAGACATCTCTCTTTATCTTACTGCAAGTAATACAGTATCAAATTGAACAAAAGCAAAACTAAGTTATTCTGCTTTACACATCAAACGCATACAAGTTTCTTTTTGGTTGGCTGTGGTAGAATGAGCCTGTGACACTGCACCCCATATTCTTCAGTGATATTATTATGATATGATTATGGCATAATTCTGAGGTATTTTATGCAAGATAGATCATGTGAGATATCATTTGAAAGGTTTACTGTAATATCATTATCCTATTTGTACCTATGTATCATTTTTGTATCTGAAGTTAGGAATATTGACTATATATCTGTATTACAAATGTGTTTACACCTGGGGAACACCAACTAGGCAAAAGATTGTCAGTCTAGATGGCTGGTTGGGAAGGGCCCATTCAGGTTAAAGGGCCATTAGGAGAAAACAATAGGCCTTAGAAGCAGCTAATCTCTCTTCCTGAGGACACTGTAAACAGCCTCTGACTCATGGCTGCTATGACACTATCAGGTCACCTGGTACTGGACTCCATCTTGGAATACCAGTGTTTTTCCACCGACCAGGCATGGGAACCCAGCTTTGAGACAAAGGGTTCCTGCCATATGCAAAAGCTACTTAAGCCAGGGGAGTGACATCATCGTGGTTCTTCACTGACTCCCTACCCAAAGAGGCTCCTGGAAACACCTGAGGAACAAAGACTGAACTGGAGGGAAGTGCTGGACCCAGGCCAAAAGGGATTTTTAACCTGTGAAAGGAACACCTGGGGTTTTTTAAGCTGTAAGCAAGTGCAGCTGGCCCCTTAAGAATCTCTGCAGCCTGCTTGAATCATCATTTAGGGTGAGCATTTGCTACTCATATCCAATCCCTTTAGTATACTAAGCTTAGTTTGCGTATTTTGTTTGTTTGCTAGGTAATCTGTTTTAATATGTTTGCTATCCATTATAATCACTTTTGTAGTTAATAAACTCATTCTGGCTTTGTCTAAAACCAGTTTGTGGGAGTCATAACTTAGATATGCAACAGCTTTCTGCTTCTTCTCCACATTGAGGGAGGGGGCGAATGTCATGAGCTTATGCTGTGAAATAAAAGACAGTATAATTTGGGGTTTACACTTAAGGGGAGATGTGTGCCTTAGGAAATGGGAGGTGCCTTAGCTATGCCTCCCCGTGCAGGGGCTGGTTAAAGAACCTGTGTGTATGTAACTGCAGCTGGGTGTGTCCCTACCTCTATGTGTGCTGGAGCCTAGAAGAGGGCTTGGCAGGCTGCTCACAGCAATACAGTTATAGGGAGCCCAGGCTAATGGGGCCTCAGTGCAGGTGGCACCCCAGCTGGGGGAAATCCATCACAGAGTCCACAGTCCTGGTAGCTAGTGAAACCTTTTCTGACTTGAATGACTAACTGAGTGAACATGATTAAGACTGCGATTTAGTCACAGAAGTCACAAAATCTGTAACTTCCAAAGACCACCAGGTTTCAGCCAGCGCTGGCTGGGAGCTGCAGGATCCCCTGCAGAGGCAGTAAACTGCAGGGTACCCCTGCCACCCCAGGCGGCGGGAGCTGCCCGCAGCTCACAGCCACCATGAGTGGCAGGCAGGACCCTCTGCCACTCCCGGTTACTGTGGGTCGCTGGGGGACCCCCAGAGCTCTCCGCCTCCGCAGATGCCAGAGCGGGACCCCCAGAGCTCAGAGCCACCAGTGGACGGGGACCCTGAAGCTCCAAGCCCCCACGGGTGGTGGGGACCCCAGGAGCTCCCAGCCCCCCAGCACCTGCCCAGGCTCTCCATTTTGTCATGGATATTTTTAGTAATGGTCAGGGACAGTTCATGGCTTCCGTGAATTTTTCATAATTGCCCATGACCTGTCCATGAATTTTACTAAAAATATTTGTGACAAAATCTTAGCCTTAAACATGATATGTAAGTCATTGGAGAAGAATGAATATGTCATATCCAAAAAGCATGTTTTCAGAATTACATTTCGGGGCATTACCAAACTTTATAAGACTGCAGTTCATAGAAACGTAAGGTTAGAAGGGACCACAAGGGTCATCTAGTCTAACCCTCCATGCCAAGATACAGGATTTGTTGTGTCTAAACCATCCAAGAGAGATGGCTATCCAGCCTCTTCCAAATCATGAATGAAACACTCTGTATTTATAAATGTTTTGAAGACAGACAGCTTTAGCATGCAGAGAAGACCTGCTGAAACTACTTTCCACATTGGACCAGATATTAGACAGTGATGTAGAGACCTGTGCATAGTTCTGCCATCAATATCCCAGGGAGATATTGTTTTTACATGCAAGGTAGCACAGACGTCTCCCAGGTTTACCACCTCTCAGGTGAGTGCCTTAACCACTGGACTACGGACTCATTTCTCACTGTCTCAGGCTCAATGTAAATTTAATTACATGTAAAAAGTGGAATAAATTCAACAGGAGAGACTAAGACAGACATCAGAATGACATATTGTCCAGTGGTTAGAGGTATCTCAAGATGGTAGATGGCCTTTCGGTGGCTTAGTCAGTTGGGACTGGATTCACAAAAGGACTTAGGTGGCTAACTGACACTTTAGGCACCTAAATCCGAGAATCAGGCCCCACTATGAATCACCAGACCTTCCCCGCCCCCTCTCCCTTGGCTTCCACCAAACCCTGAAGGTGCCTAAGCTCACTTGGCACCTAAAATTTTGCAATAAAGTTCCCAAGGCATCTATGTTTCTGCCTCTGATCATGTGCAGAGCAGCTCCACACCAGGTGACCAAACACATATGTCCCAGAGCAATGCAAGAACCAGGGGAAGACGTGGTCCTCTGCCTAACTCGCCTGCAGAGCATGATCTGGTAAGCGGACTCAGCGCTCGCCTACCAGATTGGGCCTCTATAGGCAATCTTACACATGAGGAGGAGGAGGAGAAGGAGGAGAAGTGAATGTAGCCCCTGGTCTGGTTTAGTGCAGCCCTTAAATTATTCTAATTTATGCCAGGCTTGAAACAGAAACAGTCTTAGACTTAGGAAGCCACAACTGACTACCATGCAGCTCTCTCTCTCAGTTTCATTCAGAGAACCTGATTATCAGTGGCTGAAGAGATTTTTGTGGGCATAGTATTAGCTTTAATTTCTTGGTATTACATTTATTAAACATAATTAAAATATAATTAGGTGAACCAAATCTCAATGAAGTTCATGTAATTAAAACTGTTTGACCTGGAAAAGTCCCACATGAAATGTGTGACAGAATTTAAGTTTGTATTAGGAAGGCTTTACATTATTGGGTTATTTATATTTAATTAAGGAAAGCTAAGAGCATCACTTTTCTCTCTCAGATATAGCAAAATGATTTGCAACTGGGACGGTATAATATAGCTATATACAAAGACACTTATGCTGATATTAACAGTATCTTACTTACCACATTTCTGCATTCTTTAACTATTTAAAACAGTTTACAAAGTAGCTTCAATACAAGTTTTCAATTTTAATAAATCTCTGACCAAAATAACTTAATATTTCCCCAGTATAATTAGTAAAGCATACTACAACTTATCTATCAAATCTCTATGTCCCTTCAAATAGAGACAGACAAAACAAATATTATACTTTCAGCAAGGTGTTCCCAATACTAAGATGCTGAAAAAATAAAGCCAGTACAAAGGACATAACTGAAAAGCACACAGGAAAGCCAAGGAACTCTTTAGCAATTTAAAATATGCACAGTATGTAGCATAAGCACATCAATAAAATGTCAACTTAAACTGTGCATATATATGCAAGCAATAAACACTTCAGGCATGCTGAAGATTTACCTGAATTATATGAATATAAGCCTTTATCTGCAAAACAAATATTAAAATGAAGTGATGTCAAGAAAAAATACATGAAATCTATACATGTAACAGGGATGCTTAGAACCTGTGAATTTGCAAACACTTTTCTGTTTAGAGTGGAGGAGTTATGACTGGCCATATTAATGCTTAAAGATTTCCATAAAGGTATATATTTCAAACTAAATTAAATACAAAAGAGGAAAACCACAGTAATTAGCAGAAATTAAACCACAACAATGATACTTTGGTCACCAATAGAAAGTCAACTTTTATTGCCAGTAACTGAACAATGTTGGCAAAGATACTCCAGTTGTTGCCTATTCTGAACTATAACTGTGAATAAATGTTTACTTTTTAATGGCAACCAGTCTGCTCAAATAATATTCAGTTATGTGAATTTTAATATAATAAAACAATAAATTACTATCCTTAAGTGATTGTGCAGTGCTTTTGAATTGAAGGGGTCTCCAGCAGAATATTATCAGCAGCATTCACTTGTGGCAATTCTGCATGCTATTATGGGCTGGCACCTAAAAGTCCTGTTCCTGATTTACCACACCAAAAAAGGAAGTCTCTGTCAATCTTCCCCTCCTTCCACTAACTCTCTGCCCCTAATTCTGCAAGCATTTACATATATGAATAACTCCATTCCTCCCAATAGCCCCACTGAGTTTGAGATTACTGACATGAACAAAGTTATTCATGTGGGTACCAGCTTGCAGGATTTAGTTTAGTATTTGTATTCCTCCTGTGCTTCCTCACCTAACAGCTAAGCAGACAAAAACATTTATTTTGTTTCGTGGACTCTTTTAAATAAAGTTTGCCTCTTTTCCAGGTCTCTAATTCTTATGCAATTGGACAAATTTTCCAAAACTTCAATTTTTTGGGACAAAATTCATTATTTGAACATTTGTGAAAAAGTGAAAAATCACTTTTGCATTTGCAAATTTGTAAAGCTACCACAGGAGGAGCTGATGCTACTGTCTTCACAACGCAATGAGAACATGGTTGGAAGTCCCTAGTTCTATTTGGCCATTAAGAGGCTCTAATAATATTTTGCACAAGTAACAGCTTACTAATATTATTTAGACTTTGCAACAACTTTATAATGTTGTTAAATATAATTTCCCCCTTTTTAAAAATGAGGAAACTGAAATTCAGTGAGGATGTGATCTGTCCAAGGTCACACAGCACGTCAGTGTCACAATCTATACTGGAACCCAAGTCTCCAGACAACTAGTTTTAGCAGTAATCTGCTAGATCAGTGTGCCGCCGAAGGCAAGTCACTTAATCTCTGTGAGCCTCAGTTTCCCACTGTGTAAAGTGTATATGATGCTACTAATCTACCTACAAATGGCAATTCTGTATATTATCAAATTTTGTTGTTGGTAAATATAATTAAAATTAGAAGAGCCCTTTTCTCTTTCCACTTGACAATATAGTTTCCAGGGACCCATAATCACTATATTCGCTGATTCCTCCAGCAGGGAATTAGGCACCTAAATACTTTTGTGAATCTGGGCCAAAGCTACATGATGTAATTAGAGAGGAATGGACTTTCTAAGGCTTTAGTTCTGCAAAGAGCTGTACAGAGGCAGATCTCCTGGAAGGCACAGGCCTATACCCATGTGGAGATCATTGCAATATTGCGGCCTATGACTATTGAGCAGCCACCTTTGCCTTTACATAGTTACAAGATAGAAACTGTACCATTAGAATAATGTTAAACTTTTAAACATTCTTCCAGAAATTATTGTAAAATTATATATGATAGTTTATTATGCATAATCATTATATCAAGACTCTATTACCCTCAGCCAAAACAGAATGCCCCCTTCTGGAACCAGATACTTTAAAACCTTATTAAACTTTTTTAAAGGCAACCTAATCTGCTATATATATGCTGTTTAGCAAAGTAAATTTTGCCTCCAAATGGTTTAATTTGCTATGAAAGCATTTTTTTCTCTCACGATTTCTGTTTTTGGCCCTCTTGAATCAGAGGGAGGAGAATAGTTTACTAACTTGATTATGTAAAGTAGCCAGACTTAGAGAACTATAAAAATACCCAAATTCCCTTTCACTGCTTTTGGAAATTTTTGCTGGGCCTTCAAATGTTTTTGTGGTTCAATCACACTTTACTGTAGCCTCTTTTTAATTATCCAAAACAGCAGAAAATTCATAGCAAAACAGTTTTCTTTTAATAAGGAAAAATATTGGTAGTTTAAAGGCTTTCAGACACCCCTGTATCATGTTAAATACCTTTTTGTTAAAGGATTTAATAACTCATCCTTGTATAATAAGAATATAATACTGGTATTGATATTCATATCCTATGAACAAAACACTCATACATGCAAACCAAGATAACATGCCCAAGACCTGTGTTCCACAAAAGAACGGGGAAAATTATGTAAAAAGCATGAAAGAAAAAAGTTATTCTTGCTCACCAGAGTTAAATATGTGTAATACATTCTCCACTTGTGGGTCTGTGCTACTGCACATAAAATGCAAATAAAATGCTCCATATTATAATATTAAAAAATCATATGCCTCTCCATGAAGTGCCCCATGCCTATTGACTCGTGAGATAGAATGGTTATAATTACCTCAACTTAGGTTTGATGATGGTGGCGTTGATTTAAAATTATATTATTGGCTTTCCATATTCACAGCACAGTGAAAGGAAACTATTGAGAAATACATGATACGGAAGGTCCTGATCCAGCAGGGTAAAATCGCAACACATTGCAATACTTATCTCAGTTATTATTGAACTTTTCAAATTTCAGCAATACCAATAAAAAGTCTCCTGTTTTTCACAAGTCGCAACATTACTGATTTGCAAACTTTAACAGTACAATGCAATAGGAGGGATGGCTTGAATCTTCACTATAAAATTCCATTCATCCCCAGTTTGCTGAAGATAGAGAAAAAGTATTGCCTCTAAACTCCAAAGAATTGAATCCAGGATCTCAAATCCAGTTAGTGAAGTTTCTCAGAAATTAACTAACAGAGGAAACATCTTCAGGTTAATTACCTGTGAACTGAGACTTCTAGTTTGTTAAATTCCCCATGTTTCTGGTTGGACCTGAAGGTTTCTAGTAATTTCAAATTTGAAGCTTAGCCCCAGAAAAGATAGCCAGTCTCCTGGTAAATGGCCCAACACTTAGCCATGAAGTGGACTGCAGAATTTATACCCTCATCTAGACCTTTTTTTAGGGATACCAAATCTTTTCTTGTCATCCAAATTAATCAGGTTAGATTTGGAAAAGGAATGTTTTGTTTTCATATACTATATGCAGATTTCTTTTGTCGCATATGCTGCATTCAGTCTTTGTCTCTTTGTTCTGAAATGCTGACGACCACAATTTCTCCCTTATCAGAGTTCTTTTCAGTCTCTCACTTTGGAATTATGTAGGTTAGTAAATGAGGTTCTTATTGACATTAATTCTAAGAACAAACAATATAAGATTCTTCATGTAATAAAACCAGTTAGGAATTTTCTTATTTTCAGATATTTTGAGGACTCTAATTTGATTTTCTAGCTACTGCTTTTTTATTTTTTTGGCAATTACATTCACTTTTATCTTTTCAGGATAATGCAGTTTGTCCATTATTTGTTGATTCTCACAGTCAATTTCCAAATGCTGTTATTTCTGAAAACTGCTAAGTCTTTCTTTGAAGGTCACAGTTTGACATGAATTCATTTTTCCCCCTAGTGAAAGTGCTCATAATCTAAAACTTTTCTCTTTCAGGATCTCAGCCATATTATGTCTCCTTATGTCTGCAGGTTTCCACTCCTGTGAAAGTGCTAGAGAAGCTGTGTTCCAGAGGGACTAAAAAATTCTGTTTTGTACATATTTTTCTTTTTTGGCATCTCACCACTATCAGTGCTGTCCACCCACACTCTGTGGTTAACGGATCAATAATGCAGGGCAGAGTGTGGTTCTAAAGCTGTAAGAACTGACTTTGAAAAATGAATCTGTTGCTTTTTAACACTAAGTAAAAATAAATAACAATAATTCAATTATTTTAAAAATATCTAAAACAAGTTTCAATAAACAAAGGGCATATGTCTCTATAAAAAAAGCAGAATTAGTACAGAATTAGTGCCTCAAAATATTCAATAATCTTACACCTTCACCCATCACTCAATATCAACCCACATGACTCAGATATAAACACTGTCCACGCCGCATACCTACAACTGCAAATAATTGTAAAATGTGAAACAAATCTATCTTGCTTTTCAATGTGAAGAATACTACATATGTACCCTGGGAAACAGAGAGAGGAAAAACCTTCCAGATTTGAAGGCCCACAATACAGAAGACCTTGTCTCTCAACCTCTTGAGTTTAAACTGTAGAACTACTCGTAGTCTCAGTCCCATTGATTTGAACTGCTGTAGTGCATAAATGTGATACCACACCACAATATTTACTTTGACTTACTTTACTTATTAACTTTTCCATGGAATTTGGGTATTTTCTACATCTTCTATGAGAAATGTCACAAATACCACAATATAATGATCAACTACAGGGGGTAAATGCCAATTTTTTTTCAATTACCTATAATTTTGTGTCTACAATCAGTTGTCAGAAGGAAAATAATGCAAATAACTCCCTAGTTACACTATAAAATTGTCAATAACTTTGATTATTTTGCCTGGATTTTTTTATGCACCGCTGATTTTGGGGGCATAACTGGAAGCTGGGTTGAGGCTGTAGTAAAAATGTAGCCCAAAAGTCCAGTTATGATCAGTGAGATGGACTATTTACATTTTATGTTGCCATAGACCTTATATGCTATATGAAAAAGCTTAAAACATAGTCATTGTATAAGAGCCAAACAGTGTCATTAGCGTAGTATGGCACCATGAATTCCCTTTGCTGATATATTTAGAAGATAAATTTTTATGTTTTTAATGTTGTATATTTGAGTGTTCTGCAGTAGCTGTACTCTATCAGTGTATATATGAGATACCCCCAGATAAAATGCTCTGCATTTCTCAATAGAAAGTCCAGGGATTGGATAGTGTGGGAGGATCAGTTAAGGATACAAAGTCCTTCATCTGCACCAATTCAAATCCAGCACAGGCTGGAGATGACTGAAACTTGTTACCACCTGTTGTATGTTTAGTGACATAAGTGAAAACCAATGATAGACTAATTCTTACTGGACATGTCTGTATCACAAAATCTGTCTATTCAGAGATAATCGAGGGATAAATGGGTATGGAAACTGAACTACTCTCTGCTACAGCTGGCCACTGCAAACCAGCATATGGGGTGCTGTGGAAAGCTTGCTCTACATCACTGGCTGTGCATAAATACAGAAATGCATTCTTCAGGGCTGACAATCTGGCAATTTTTGTTATCACAAAAATTCACTGCAGCTAAAAAGAGAATTGAAGGTGCCACAAGTAAAACACCATATCCCTGACTCTAGCAAGAAAAGAAAGTGGGTGAGTGTAGGTGATTCTTTTATACTACCTTCAGAGAACAAAAATTAAGTAAATTTCTCTCCTTTCTCTCCTAATCTGGACACTATAAAGCCCAAATATGTCTGCATATGAAAAGAAAAACAAATATCCTTGTAATTCAAAATCTCTTTTTTTGAGAGATATACAGTACCTCTAATACAGTAAAAATATCTATTTTTTTTAAATGAGGAATAAGATATTTCTAACAGCAACAACTTTTGTATACATGAACTAAGACAGGTCTTATTTTACAAAGTAACAATAATATACTGAGAGTCATTCCAAAATACAAAAGTGGGAGGGTTGAACTACTCCTGTCTCAACCTGGAAACAGCTTCTGTAACCCCAGTCGCTGAAAGCAAGATTAGTGCCATATGAAAGAAAATAGCTGGACTGACTTTCTAAGGGATTTTGTCTGCACCAAAACAAACACTGGGGACTTTTAAAACTCTGTGCATGTAGAAGTACAGCAGGACAGAGCTTAGGAAATGGAAAAAATATAAATGGGATGACTGTGGTGGAACTCTGAGACCAGCTTGGAAGGTATCTGCATATCTAACACAACATCATTGTCTCTTCATAAAATCATAGTCACTAAAGCCTGGAACTCAGTCGCCCTATAGGATGAATTCACTGACACCAGACATAACATCTTCTGTTGAAGAAACTTGATTTTACAAGCATCTCTTTGCTCAAAATAAAGTTTCATAATCTGAGAACAACATTCATATTCCATTATACAAAAGACTTTTTAACACAGGATTCAGTAAGACCTTCATAAGTCAAAAGACATGATGAGGCCTTCAGTTTAGCTGAATCTTCTCTTGAAACCGCCAGCAAAAAGAACAAGAATCAAATATTTCTTCACCATTATGGTGCTAACAGTAGAATTTAAACACTCTCTTCTTGGAGAAGTCAGAGGGATATGCAAGTCTGTTCCCCAAGCACTCCCATGACTTTCCCACTTTCTTCTGCAAGAAACTGATACTTATAATTTTAAACTCGGAGATGCGACAAATAAATTTAATTTAGGCATACTCCAGTTCAAGAAATATATAATTTTCCAATTCCTGATGCAGGAATAACTCATGAGATTTACCACTGTTCAATTGAATTGCTTAGTTATCACATAGTCCTTTTCCTACAGGAATTCCTAGTGAATACTAAATTTCAGTTTGGACATCTTCCCAGTCCCAAATCTGGAGAATTTCAGTTCCAAAAGTCATTGTTCTGTATTTCTGTGCTTGCAAAACTGTGTCAATTTGAATTGGGAATAATTTATGGGACACCAGGTTTCAAAATCTTGAAGTACATACAGTCTAGCAGAGTGAGGAGAAGTTTGGACTACGAGAAGGATCATGTTTCTGAAATCCTTCTGAATGGACTTCTCATCTCAATTTGGACATACATATTATTACTGCAATTTAGACAGCTTTGTGTCATAAAGAGAAATGTATAAAGGTTCCAACAATTATAATGAGCACTTTAAACTTCTTCTTTGGCTCTAATTCTTTGGAACTTGTGGCACATTTTGAGGATGTCAAACTACTGCTTGGGGGCCAATTGGGTCAAAGCTACATTGAAATGGAGAAGGATTTCTGCACTAAGTCCTGACCTCCAACCAGAGCAAATATTTGACACCATGCAACCTTTGATAAGGTTTTCCACACTTGCTTTCATACAGGCTTAAAAGATTTCAGAGTAACAGCCGTGTTAGTCTGTATTCGTAAAAAGAAAAAAGAAAAGGAGTACTTGTGGCACCTTAGAGACTAACCAGTTTATTTGAGCATGAGCTTTCGTGAGCTACAGCTCACTTCATCGGATGCATAGTCTCTAAGGTGCCACAAGTACTCCTTTTCTTTTTTCTTTTTGCTTAAAAGATTGTTCAGGTGCAGCCAGGAAGACAGAATATACTCCTTAGATCTGAAGGTATGAGGCAAAATATTTGATCAGATCTTGAATCTAGCATCACTATGAGCTTCCCCCTGTGATATTATCTGATTAAAATATGACCATATAGATCATTGTTGCTACCACTGTTATATAATTGCAACAAATCTTGTACAAAGTAAGGTGTCTATGGAAAGGCTATGATTTGCTGAATGCGATTATGCTATTTGTATGCATGTATCATTTTGTATTTGAAGTTATAAATATTGGCTCTATGCCTGGACTTCAAATGTTTGCTCCTTGGGTAATGCCCATAAGGTATTTAGCCTACACATCTTGAAGGAACTATTCAAATTAAGTGGCTCATTAAGAAACACTTAACTCACAATGGACCATGGAAGACACCTATCTACACTTAATGGACTTTCCTGCTATGACTAAGTGAAATCATGCATGGACATGTGAGTTGCCCAGGTGACTATTTTACCTGTAATTTTTCATTAGCTGTGTTGAGGGCTTTCTTTGAAACAATGGATTTCCCTCCACATGGCAGAAGCTATAAAAGGCTGGAAACATCTCCATTTTGCCTCTTTCCTGCTCAAAACTCTGGACTATGGATTTATACTAATGGGAGCATTCTAACCAAGGGACTGAGGTCCTTCCAATGATTTGTAAGCAACTGGAGACTTGATTTAAGCCAGCAGTTTATGCCATCGCTGCTACAAGCCTGAACCAAGAACTTTGCAATTATTGTACATATTTGATTCCTTTAACCAATTTTAACTCTCATCTTTCTTTCTTTCTTTTTATAAATAAACCTTAGATTTTACATACTAAAGGATTGGCAACAGCATGATTATTGGGTAAGATCTGAGTTATATATTGACCTGGGTTTGTGGCTGATCCTTTGGGATAAGAGGAACCTTTCATTTGATGAAATTGGTTGTAAAGAACCACTCATCTTAAAGTCTAGTGTTTTTGGTGATGATACAAGGACTGGAATGCCTAAGGAAACTGCTGTTCTGACTTCTTCTCAACCAGTGTGGTGAAACAGAAGTTTACTTTTGTTGCTGGTTTGGTATATCTTAAGGGAGAATAACTGCCAGTTTGGGGTGTATCTGCCCTATTTCTCAACAGTTTGTCCTGAATTTGGTATTCTCAGTTGTGACCCATGGAGGCACGGTTACACCCCCAAAACAAAGCAATTAGCTGTTATGGTTATCCACAATGGCCAACATTTGAATGTATGTATGTCATATGCTAAAAACAAATGGGCTTGCTACTCAGGGTTTAAATATTTTCTGAAAGCTAGAAAAAGAAATAAAATAAAATAAATGCCAAATAGAAAATTACTCTCACACACCAAAAAAGTTGAGTTTAAATTTAAAAAAAAATTTACAGAAAAATTAACTGTAGGAAATGAAGAAGGAACAAAATACTTTAAAACCATAAGAATTTGTCAAAAACAACAACATAGCTACTGAGAAGCATACTGGATTGAAAAGGAGATCCTCACCTGTCAGTCAGAAAAAGAAAATCTGACTAAGTATAATGATAATCTCATGAGTAGAAAGTTATGCACCACAATTTGGTGCAGTAGTTTATCAATTTCAGAATATTATGATATGGAGCATTCCAATCCCTCTCATAATCAGTTGCACGACCTCAAAGTAGACAACTATTACAAATACTTATGTTTATGAACGTAATTACTGGAGAATCCATGTGGAGTTTATAATATATGAATGTTGTTTGGGCTCCACTGTCAAAAACAAAATTTAAAAAATAATTATCTTTTCAAGGTGCGCATAAATGTGCATGTAGAGAGAGAGAGAGAGAGAGAGAGAGAGAGAGAGAGAGCGTGAACAAAAAAAATCTTATAAATTGATTTACAATTTTTTTACAAAAATATCTGTAGGACTCACAAAGGATACTTCACAATGCCTACAGAAATTTTGTAATGATAATCAGAAAACACTGACTCAATAAAGTAATTTAAATGGTAAAAAGAAAGAAGGCGATTAAACAAGATTTGGTCATACACTACCACTTATTTTCTGTCTTAAGTACCAAATTACATTTTCCTTTACCAACTCAGCGTAAGTTCTTTTGTTAACACTTCTGCTATTTACTGCAACCTACCATTAACCTCTAATACTGTACTATACAAATAGAGTTATGAAGCACCCCTTTACTTGCAAAATCAAACAAAAACGTTTGCAAATGGTCTGACAATTCAGAGTTGTCAGAATTTAACAAAATGTTGAACATGCTCTTTTTACTGTAGTGATAGTATCAAAAGGCAGTAACAAACAATTGTATTAAATTCAATACATGCAAAGTTACATACACGTCATTGTGCTTCATTTTTTTAAAATGTTTAGGCTGAAGACAAAGTTACTGTGCTTTCAGTTTGGGTGTACAATCAGATTACAAGGTCCTCAGCTGGTGCAAACTGGCATAACTTCATTAACTAAATTAATTTCCTTCAGCTGAGGATCTGGCCCATATATTTTAAGAAAGAATGCATTGTCATGCACTATTCGGCATTAGCGTTTTGAGTACTTCAGAAGCTCATTGGCAATCACAAAAGGCACTGATTAATGGCAATGAAAAACAAACACACAATGTCAACTCCTGCTTTTACAAATCTTTAGCTTAGAATGTAACATACTGTACACACTAATTTAGATGAGATATACACAGCATTAGTAATATTAATAACCTACTTTGTAACCTCCGTGTAGGGCTTTCACCATGTAGCTGTCTGCGAGGCAAATATGGCGAGGGATGGGGAAGTGGCAATGAGGAAACATCATGTGTCTGAAGTTTGTACCAGTGAGGTTCATCATCTAATAGTGCTGTCTCTAGCTCAATAAGAATCTACAAATGAAACAAGCACAGGTGTTACAGTGGAACACTATTTTAAAATAGGTATTTCTACACATTTTATTCTATTCATTCTTCTAATGTTAACATTCACATTTGAAATTAAAGAGTTCTTGCATTCACTCAAAAATGAGCCATCAAGACACTTACGAATATAGTACTTGTAACAAATCTTGACACCGAATAAGACAAACACTTCTAACTTTAATAGCAACCATAGCACCTTAATGACAATCTGAACAGCATCTAAACATCTTGGGACAAATTAATAAACTATCATATTTCAACATCTTCAGTAAAGTTACACCAGGGACAAATTTGGACCATTATCAACAATCCTCAAAGAATATGACTTTTTGAAACTATGTTCATGTTGTTATTAAGACAGAACAACTAAAGAAGGTATCTGATACCAACATTACATCGTAAATTTCAGGTAACTTTTAGGAAGAGTTACTATTAAGCAGTCAAATATGTGCAAAAGTGTCAGCTTTTTTTTTTACATCAGATAAAAATATGTTATTCACAAGAGCCAAGGAAATCATCAGTCATCCATGTACTATTGACAAAGTCCCCAAACTACTGACTGATTATGAAGAGTCAAAACAGTTCCAAATACCTCTCCTAAAAATTCACTTTCTTCCTCACGAACTCGTGCTTGGTCCCAAAGGGTAATCTCCAACATTCGTTCTCTAAATTCTCTCCGATGAACTGGAGAATAAATGAATGTTTGGTTCCATTTCGGTTCCAATGTTTTCTTTACTGTTTTTGTTCTTCTTTTGTTTTTATCACTGCAAAGAGCAATTTAAACATTAAAGACTTCCAAAACCTACTACATTGTACTAAGCATTTTGTTAAATGCATGATCTCTTAGAACAGTGGTAATTTGTGTATAGTTTGAAAGATTAACAATAAACCAGAAGGACACCAGAATTAGGAGTTTCTGATGAAATAAAGATTAGGACCTGGGATTGGTCATAATTTACAGTTTTGTATTCATGAAGCATGTTTACAAAGTTCATTAGTTTAAAACTAGCTGGGTTCTTTGCATCATTCAACTGCAGTACTAATTTATATATATTTTAACAATATAATGAAGACACTGGCACATTTGCAAATACTCTAAGTATAACATACTAATCCACACTATATGGATAACAACTGCATTATTTGTAAACTCCTGGTAGCTAGATGTCAGAACAACATGTTCACTATGTAGTTGCATTTTATTCATATTGTTAAAATAAAGAACTTAATTGCATATTTCAACACTCAAGATTTGTTCACCATAGAGAACTAAGTTACATTGGACATGTTTTTCAGTGAAATTTGTTTAGTCAGGACTTCACATGCTCACCTAATTAAATGCTTGAGTTGTCTAACTGCACTTTTCCTCTTGCAGGTTACTTTTTCACGCACAAGAGATTTATTTTAGCCTACTAGGTTTATTCTTCAGAGGAAAGAAAAAGCAGTTTGGCTGTCAGAAGAAAACTAATTCAATAAGACAAACTGCTGTTTCTTTTATATATGAGAGGAAATACCAGGAATAATTAAAGGAAAAATTCTACACTCCTCACATAAAAGAAAATAAAAAAAACCCACAAAGTATTTCTTGTAAAACATTACCAAATCATAATAAAATTCCAAAATATATCATTATTGGTATTGTATACATTATTTTATTTTAATAATATATTTCTATTTATTTTATATTATATTTGGGGATTTTTTCTTCTTTTCATCACCTGACCATCCTTTTCCAACCTAGGGTACAGGGGTCTTTCTGCCCATATCCCATTGCATTATAAGAGCTCTAATTATCTAACAATATGAATACAGAAATTATTGGTGGGCATATTGATCTTCAAAAAAGTGGACAAGATAAATATAATAAAACAATTAATCTGATCCCCAGCTCGTGCAGATTGTTGCCTACTCCGTTGTCTTCAATGCCACTATGCCAATTTGCACGAGCTGAGGATCTAGATCACTGTATTTTATTAGGCCAATGGTTTTAAAACTTTTAAGGCAAAGAGGCCCAACAGGGACCTTTTTGTAAAAAAGCTTTTGAAATACAGCAATGCATATGATGATGGCATAAAAGATATCACAGTATCCAAGTTGACATAAAATGGATAAACCATTCTTCTTTGGCTAACTTCACCATTTTATCCTATTTCAGGTTACTTTACCATACTGTATAGCGTGAAGGTGAAAAGGACAATCTTGCAAGGAGTTGAGCACCCTCAATTCCTGTTGAAATCAATGGAAACTGAAGGTACTTAGCACCTTTCACGATTAGACAATTCTTTCTAATTAAATATTTAAGGTTAACTGGCTCTGCCCCAGACAGGGCTGAGGAGAGATGCATAGGAAGGCAGAATCTCCAGGCTGGGAAACATTTATGCATAGTATAACAAACAAATGCAGTAAAAATACTTATTTTAAAGATGCACATTATTCTATAGCTCCATCAATCGGTTTTTCATATACTGATTCCTCAATTTACAACAAACCTCTGCTACATTTCGCAACATGCCACAAAATAAAGCCAAACATTCCCCTCTGCCAACATGAGCAGAGGAAACACAGATGAGCAGATCCAGTCAGAGAGACTCCTCTAGCTGTTCCCCTTCCCTCTTACCCAATGGAAACAACTACATTCACAGAATCAAGCACTGAGATAAAAGGGGCCAGGGGAGGTAAAGGCCCCATCACACCATCATCTTCCCCTAAATGCCATGGGGATTACTGGTGTAAATTAATATCAATACTGTGTAGTGAGAAAGGCCTACAGTTAGAGCTGAGGGTTCTCAGCATGTCACAGGTTCGGGTCTTATTCAGCATTAATTTTTCAGTACCACAATTTGACACCCATGGTTTTTGGATGCCAAACCCTCTTCCTGTTTTACTGTGGGGAAGGGAATAGGGGGACAATGAATGCCTTGAAGAAATTATCAGAAACTCAATGAATCTATATCTGTGGAATTTCCTGTCCCCCACACAAGAATTACCTAGCAGATAATATGGCCTTAAAATATTAACAACAGTATTTGCAAACAACATCTCATCATGCAATGCAGACAGGTTTATCTTTAGTTTGCCATCCAATAGTTGATAAAATAATCCAATTGAAGTTAATTTGTTTAATAGAAAATAGTATTAAAATAAATGTAAAACCTGTTCTTCATCATTGCATAACATGTTCAATCGCTAAATTCCATTCTTTAAGACTATTCTATAAGATCTCATGTATGACCAGTACTAGCTAGCAATCTCTTCTCAACTCTGCATGCCATCTGAATATCTTTTTGAATGTCTACTAAAATATTCCTTACTTTTCCCTTGACCCTACCTTCTGTCTGGAAGAAAGTAAATTTTAACATAAGGATTCCTTGGCCTCCCATCTTCCCTTGAAGGAAGATCCTTTGCTCCCAATATTGTGACTATCAACTGATGACCAACCTTGTCATACCACAGCTTTATCTGTAACGAGAAAATATGCATTAGTCAGCTCATTTCTTTAACAATCTAGCACACTATTCCTCCTCCCAAGATGCATTTTACTCTTCAGCCCCTCAACTGTGATGGTTTTTATTGATTATTACAACCCAGATAATTTGTATTCCATTTTGTAAATTGTAGTGAGGCAGAAAAATGAAAGGATACACTGTAATAAAGTCAATGTGTATCAAAAGTTATTTCATAAAAAAAACCCACACATATATGCATATTATTTCTTTCTCATTGATTTCCAAATAGTGAACTGTTTAAAATTATGTTCCTTTTGTAGTTTTGGGTTCTGCTGTATGGTATTTAGCTACATGGGGTCTTTAAATATTTTGCCATTTCTAAGGGCTCTATTCACAATGAATGAAAGTTTCATAACCTGTTGGGGAAAAAAAGACTATGGAATGAAGCCCTAGGCATTATGGATCTGTTCAAATGATATTCAGAATAGTTTTGGAGGCATGTTTATGTTCAATTCTCAGGAGCTTTCCACAAACAGATGAAAGGGTGGATGAATGTTTCATTATGATGATTCCCTCCTCAATCCAACTCAGCATAATAACCAAACCAACAGGCCAAAAAAAATCTTATTTAGGTGTACAAGTTGTTTTTATTATTAATTAATCTCAGAACTAGATTAGCCATGGAGTATCCTTTTAACTACAGGTATTAGAAGCTCATAACAAACTGCTATTTAGACATTCCAGCCTAAACATTATGCTTCCAAATATATATTGCTCACATACAGAGCATATCTACATTAGACCATTGAATTCTTTCAGGGGTAAATGGTGTAGCCATAGCAGGATTAAGTATTAAAAATTATCAGGGTATCACATGATAGTGTGATAACATCACTGACACATCATTACAGACAGGCTGACAGAACAGACTATCTGTACAAGAAAGTCTGCTCCAGAGAGAGGAAGAACTAGAGATTTTAGAGGAAGCAGCAGCTACTAATGGCACCTACTAGAGCCAGGGAGGGGAGTGCTCAGTCCTGTCAATCCATGCCTACCAAAGCAGCCCATCTCCATGCACAGACACATCCCAGCAGAGGTAAATCTTGTGATGGGAGCTGCCAACACTACAACTCCTGATGGGCAGGAGGTTGGGGGTTGACACCACCTCTCCTGATTCTAATTCACACTCTTTGGTTAGGCCAGGGGAAGGGGCACATCAGCTAGCACCACAGCTTCTAGTCTTCAGGCAACCAGAGACAGGCCTTGGCAGCTGGCACACTTCTCAGGTCATATGACAAAAACACAAAAAGCTGGCTCAGGCTTCTGTAGTTCCCAGTACTTCAGTGACTTTGGTAGAACATGACCACAAACACTCGGCTTCATTTTCTGGTGGCCCAGGGCCTCTCTCCTCCCCAGTCCATCACTATGGTGCCTAACATCAGCCAGTGATATTCAAATGGATGCTCAAAGGAAGGAGGCGGCCTCTCTTCCCCGTTATCACTTCCTCTAAAATTTCTCTTCAGGAGAAGAATGGGCCTCTAGCTCACTAAGAAGCTTTGTGGAGACAACTCTGTACTCCCAGTTAGGTGGCTCTATAACTACTCCAAACAGAAGATGGAGGGAGTGGTGCTACCCTCGACATCTTGAACTCACACAGAGAGCTCTAGAGGGCTGTTCCCCCAACCACTCAATTCAGAGGGCTTTGGCAACCTTCCCCCAAACTGAGGATTGATGTTCATTGAAGTTGGGTGGGGAGGGCTGCATTGACCACCCATATGTCTTGGGCACCCCCACCCACTCACAGAGAGGTCACTAGGGACTGTTCTACCTCACCACATCACTCCCAGTCAGAGAGCTCTGTGGGTGGGGGCACTGTCAATATCACCCCTGCCTAATCAAAGAGTACTGTATGGGTTGCCCCTGCTGCTATCACCAACACACCTGAGCAGGATTTTCCCTGCACTGGGCTGTTGCAGGCCAGAACAGACACCAGAACTGAGAGCAAGGAGCTGGTTTCGCATGTGTTCTCAAAGCCCCCTCTGCTGGGCCCAGACAGCATGGAGGAGGAAGGTGCCTGATTCGAATGCTGAGGGAGAAGAGAAAGACTGAGAGGGGCAGGTTACGGGAATAGATTGGGACAAGGAGCCTGGATGGGGGAGGCTGGAATGGGGGAGAGGGGAAGTGGAACTAGGATTTGAGGTTGAGGTGGGGAGATTGGGACTGGCTGGGCAAGGAGACTGGCAGTATGAGCCCAGGAGAGAAACACAACGAGACTGGTTCCGGTAGGTGGTGAGGGAAAGAAGACTGTGATTATATGAGGAGCAGAGAGGGAGGCAGGGTCTGGAAGAGAAGGAGACTGGTAACTAGTGGGGAGGTTGGGAGAGGTGTGGGAAAGGGGAGACAGAGCATATGAGGAGCCACGAGCGTAATAAAGGTAGCTATTGTATGCATGATCTCTGCCTCTGCTGTTGCAGAAGTTGGACAGTGTATGGTGAATGAGGCAGGGAATTACAGGAAGAAAAAGGAGGGTCTCATTTTTAAGGCACTAGAATACTCTTCTCAGGAACTGGATTCTATCCCTGCCTTGTCAACGAGTTCCTATGCAACGCTGGGCAAGTCACTTAAACCAAACTTCTTATAGGTGGTCACTAATTCTGTGTTCTACGGGTGCCCAACTTGAGGTCCAGCGGTCTTATTTGTAGAAGGGCTGAGCACTCACAGCTGGAATTGCAGTCAATGTGAGCTGTGCTTTGAACATATTAATTGTTATATAATGCTAAGTAGTATGAAAAATCAGACATGCTAGGCATCTCAAAGTGGACACCCAAAACTAGTGGATTATTTTGACCTTAATCTCTTCGTGCCTCAGTTCTGCTCATTAATGTCCATTTTATGCACTGAATGAGGCCGGGGTCCCATTGAAAATACAGTATGTGATAATGTCATAAAAGACTGTAGCATAATGCATATGCATAACGGGACTGGATTAAGATTGCACAGACAACCTTAATTCTCGCATTTCATAATTTTTGAGTGCTTGACTTTGCAACCTTGATAATGCTATTTTAATATTAGGGAGGAGCACATGTCGTGTGTGTAATATATGATATACTTTACTTAGACAGTTGTATCTTACAGATGTAAAAACAGACTGTATTTATACCTGTTAACATTATGGTATCTTTGATTTCTTTATTGATTTGTTCCACTCATCTGTACATATGTCTCGAGGTGGGGAGATGCACTCTCACATAACTGCATGCAGAGGTCAATGTTGAGGTGACCACAAGCTTTACTGACATCCTCTGCCATACAAACTTTGGCTCTGAGGTGACTATGGTTAGCCCCACCGACCTTAGGTGGTATTGAGCTTTGCTTTTTTCTCCTTTTATATATAATGTGCATACTTATTTTTATGCATTATAATTATTTTTATAATTATAATGTTTTATAGCTGAAATAATATGTTCTTTTCTATTTTGTGTCATTTTTGAGCAAATGATACCTCAGCGGGATGGTTTTGTTTAAAATTTTATTTAGATTAAGCTTCTACAAATGCAGATGTTACTCCTCAGGTGGGGAAGTTTGTGGTGTAGCTGACATGAAATGTTGACTACCTTCCCAAAATAAAGAGTGGCTCCTGAGCGTAGCCAAAACCAGACTAATGCTGCCTTGGCTGCTCTCTGGCCTGCTGGGAACAAGTATGGGAGGAGTGCTAACAGGCAATAGTGGGTGCAGATGTTACTGAGGGTGGGAAAGAGTATTGTAGGGCTCAGCTGGGAGGACCAACTTCACCTATATTTCCTGTCTACATGCACAATGGAACATCATGAACTGATCTGCTATGGAAATGTATTTATTTAAAAATGTTACTGTTCCTAGTAACACTTGTGAACAAGAAATACCAAATCTCTATGGAGATTTCTGGCAAACTACACACATGAATGACTGTTAATATAATACCCAATCACTCACAAATTAGGGCTGGTCTACACTACAGGGGGGCAGGGGCGGAATCGATCTAAGTTTCGCAACTTAGCTGAAGTCGACATACTTACATCTACTTACTGTGGTGTCTTCACTGCAATGTGTCGATGGGAGACACTCTCCCATTGATTCCCCTTGCGCTTCTCATTGAGGTGGAGTACCGGAGTTGATGCTAGAGCGATCAGTGGTTAATTTATCACATCTATACTAGACACGATAAATCGACCCCAGCTGGATGGATCGCTGCCTATCAATCCAGCTGGTAGTGTAGACAAGCCCTTAGATTGATCCTAGTTTAAAGGCACAACTTCCAGGAAATCATAGCTATTCAAGGTGCCTACCTACACATACATGTTTCCTCTAGCAGGCTCATCCTGTTTGCCAGCACTGATACATTGGCAGTGCATACATTGTTATACTTGATTAAACTTGTTGATATTTGTGTGACAAATTGAAACTGCAAGGTAAGGAAGAACAGGAGTTCACAGCCAATTCTGGCTGTCAGGCTAATTAAAGATGGTGAATGGAAAATATGTTTAAGACTATATAATTTCCCAGGAGAATGTTGCCTAATAGCACTCGGTATGCATTAAAAAACTTCACTGGGAGTTAAACTGAAACACAAAGATGTGAATACATCAGTGTTCAAGATACAGGCTTGTACTTTTCCAAAAATGGTATAACCAGCACAGATCAAGAAGGAGGATGCAAGCACAAGAGAAACAAGAACCTTTCTGTGCAGTGAAAAAAATAATAATGAACAAAAATTCTGATTGTTGGGAGCATAAATAAAGGTTACTTACCTGAAACTGGCGGTTCTTCAAAATGTGTATACTACACCTGTGTATGCATGCACACACCACACCAGAAATTTTAAGTAAGCAGTGCCTGTTGGACTGTACATGTGCAGTTCTCTTCATGCTCCAAACTGAGAGTATAAAGGGCAGTGTGGACCGATGCCTCTCCAGTTCATCTGCTTATCACAAATCTGGCTATGATCCACAGCAGAAGGGACAGAGGTTGGGTATTAGAATAGGGACCACACTAGCAATAAGGGATCACAAAGCAAGAAGAAGTCTAAGTGTCTTTCTAATTGCTTTTGTTCTCTGTAGATAAAAGGCCAGTGCACATCAGATGTCTAGGGAGTGAAGCCTTCTTTCCTCAGCAGCAGCATGTGGTTTTGGAAAAAATACCAGTACGAGGATGATTTGATTCACAGGAAACTACAAAACTACTTTAGGGGTGACTTTTGGGTGGCGGCAAAGAGACACCTTCTCTTTATAAAAGGTGGCATATGGCAGATTTGCCATGAGCATTGCAAGCTCACTCATCCTTCTGGCTGACTAGGAAGGCAACTTTCACCAAGAGATGGGACATAGAGCAAGTGGCTAATGGTCTGAATGGAGGTTTGGTGGGAACTGAAAGAGCAATGTTGAGGGCCTACTGAGATGTTGGCTTCACCACCGATAAAAAAGATCTAAGAAGTTCATTTAGCAGTCTAGTGATTGCAGGATGAGTGCAGACAATGTGGTCCTTGACAGGAGGAAAAGCTCTGATTGTTGCCAGATGGATCCATACGGAACTGATAGAGAAACTCGATGTCTTAAGGGTAAATAGGTAATCTACAATATCAGGGATCCCAGTAGACTCTGAAGACTGTCATGAGCAAAAGGAGAAATGTTTCCATTTGGCTGAATAATATTTCCTGGTAGAATCCTTCCTGCTCTGGTTGAGAACGGATTGAACTGCTATTTAACTTGAGCACTCCATCCAAATACCAGGCCTTGAGCTGGAGTGGCCCAGAATTATAATGTTTGATTATACCATTGTGCTGCATCAGCAGATCCAGAAATGGGCAGATTTTGGTATACAGACAGGATGAAATCCTCAGGAGGCCTGAGAACCAGAACTGTATCTGCTATTTGGGCACAATGAGCATGACCCAAGCCCTGTCATGAGGGATATTTTGCAGGACTATAGTATCAGTGGGATGGGAGGGAAGCTGTACCTGAGGTGGTCAGTCCAGGGTAACAGAAGGGCATTGTTCTTCAAGCCTTGGCCCAGAGCTGTTCTGGAGCAGTATGGGTGAGTTTACTGTTCCCTTGTGAGGCAAAACAATCCCAGGACAGAGTTTCCATTGATTGAAGATCTCATTGAGAACAGAATCATGAATCTTCTATTCCTGGTCTGTTGAAAAATGTTTGTTGAAACTGTCTGCTAGTGAGTTCTGAGTGCCTGGTAAATATACTGCTGAGAGAGTTATGTGATGTCTGATATACCAGTTCTAGAGGTCAACCGTCCTTACACACAGGGGGAGGGATCTTGTCCCCAACTATTGTTTACGTATAGCACATTAGTCATATTTTCTGACATTACTTGGCTATGTCAGGATCAGATGAGTGGGAGGAATACATTGCAGACCCGACAGACTGCCCTTAATTCCAGTAAGTTGATGTGCATCCTGGCCTCTTAAGGGGTCCGGGTGCCTTGTGCAGTGTGATTGTTCATATGAGCTCCACAATCTCATAGAGAGACATCTGTGATTATAGTTACCTTGGGTGTAGGTGTGAGAAAAAGAATACCCACCCAAACTTTCTCCAACTTTGCCCACCAGGCAAGAGAAGCCAAAACCTTGGTGGAATTGTTACTTTGGCATTGATGTTGTCTTTTTCTGATGAGTAGATGGACTAATGCCAGGTTTATAGGCAGCTTAGATGGAACCCGGCAAATGGTATAATGTGGGTGCATAAGGCCACGTGGCTGAGGAAGAGAAAGGCAAGCCCTGACTGAGGTCAACAGTTTGAGGGTGACTTGTTTTATTAGATCACCCATAACATGTAATCTCTTGATGGGAAGATAGGCTCTTCCTGTAGTCGAGTTCAGTGTTCCTCCTACGAAGTCTATCAACCTTGTAGGGGTTAAAGTAGACTTTTGATGGTTGACCCAGACTCCTAAGGAAGAGAAAAGATGGAGTAGGAATGCTACTGCTGACTGGACTTCCCTGCTGGATCTGCCCATCAGGAGCCAGTCTCTGAGCTATGGAAAGATGGTGAAACTGTTTTGTCTCATCCAAGCTGCCACTGCTGAAAGGACTTTTGTGAAGACTCTGGGTGCTGCAGCTAGCCCAAATGGAAGAACTCTGAATTATAAGTGGTCCTCCCTAATGAGGAATCTGAGGAACCTTCTGTGGGAAGAGTCAATGTCTATATGAAAGACCCCAAACCAAGTGCCCTCTTCCAGAAAAAGGACTATTGATGCCACTGTGGCCATGCAGAATTTTAATTTTTGGATGAAAACATTAAGTTGCTGTAGGCCAAGAATCGGTCTCCATCCACCAGATTTCTTGGGGACCAAGAAATATGGGGAGTAGAACTCCTTCCCCTCATATCGAGGGGGCATCAGTTCTATGGCCACTTTCTGGAGAACAAAATTTTCCTCTTAACATAGAATCTGCTCATGAGAGTGATCCCTGAAAAGGAGGCAGTAAGGGGGTTTGTGATGAAGAGGTCAGATAAACTCAATTACACAGCCTTGGTGGATGTCATCTAGTACCCACTTGTCTGTAGTTATTGTTGCCCAGCTCAGAGCAAAGTGTATAAAAAAGCCACCAAAGGTTCAGGCTGCAATGAGGCATGCCATCCATGGTGGTACACAGTCCCTGAGCATACCAGCAGAAGAACTGCTTGGATGGTGGGTGGAGTTGGAGGTGGTTGTGAAAGTAGAAGAAAGCATACATCTGGGTCTTTGAGCCCTTTGTTTCTTACATGGGGGTTCATATGGGCATTGATGCCTGAGGAGGAGGTCTGAGTCTATAGTGTTGCTTGTGATGGTTCCTCTTCAGGGCCAGGGTGTAAATTCCCAGAGAGAAGAGGGTGGTTCTAGAGTCTTTTTGAGTGTGTAAAGACTCATTGGTCTTCTCACTAAAGAGGTTAGACTCATCAAAGGTTCCTCAATGGTATTCTGGACCTCCCTGGGGAACACTGAAGATTGCAACCATGACTCATACCTCATGACTAGAGCAGTGATGATGGCTCTAGAGGCAGTATCTTCTGTGTCTACTATCATTTGACATGATGTCTTCACCACCGGCCTGCCTTCATCAATAAGGGCTTGAAACTGGGCCTAGGGAAGTCTTGTCTACCTAGGGAAGTCTGTCTTTAAAGTCTGAAAATTTGGCATAATTCAGGAAATTGTATTTTGCTAGCAATGCCTGGTATTTAGCAACTGTAAATTGGAGACTAGACAATGAATACTTTCCTACTCAAAAGGTTGAAGCATTTAGCACCTTTATCAGTAGGGGCACGCTTGGAGAACTGCTTCTGGACCTTTCTTTAGCCACTCGCACCACTATGGAGTTGGGCGCTGGATGAGTGAATAAAAACGCTGCCCCTTCAGCTGGCATGAACTTTTGTTTCTCAGCTTTCTTCAGGTTTGGGGCACAAAAGGCTGGGGTGTGCCACAGCGAAATGTCAAGTTCCAAAATGGCTTGTTTAACTGGAAAGGCCACCCTTGAAGGGCTAGAAAGCTGGAGGGTGTTTTGTAATCTCTGCTGTGTGCCCTGGACCTCTTCAAGAGGAATCTGGACTTCAGTAGCCACCCTCCGCAAGAACTCCTGGTGCTGCTCATGGTCATTGGGTGGAGAGGGAGATGATGGAACAACTACCTCAACAGTGAGGAGGGTGGCATACCCATTGGAAACATTGGATCTGGCTCAAACTCCTCCTCCACAGATTCTGACATGAAGGGTCAGAAGGAGAGGGTCAGAAGGAAGGGAGAAGAGGGTCAGTGTGATTCTCGCCTGGATCCAGGGTGCCTCTATATGATCCCATGGGACGCAGTAAGAATTGATGGGAGAGATCAATAAAAGCTCTGCTGGTGAAAATCGATGTTTCAAAGGAGTTGCCCTATAATTTAGTAATGCCAGATAAGGGTCTGTATAAGACTCCTCTGCTGTCTTTAGTAGTCTTTTTATTCTCTTAACACCATTTTCCATAAGCCCATTAGACTGTGGACATCTTGGACTAGATATAATGGGCTTAAACTCAGATTTTCTTGCAAAACATGAGAATTTATAATCATCAAATTGGTCCATTGGCTGACATGACCACTTCTGGTATGCCATGTCTGGCAAAGATAGATTTGATACTCACAGTAACATGTTTTGCACTAGTGTTCTCAAATCCTGTTATTTCTGGAAAATGAGAATAATAATCCAGAACCAATATATAATTCTTGCCAGCAGTAAACAGACCCATGCCTACTTTGGACCAGGATGACAAAATTTCTTCATTTACCATCATAGGCCATTTTATTTGGTTATCTCTGTATTGTTGGCATGTTTCACAAGCTTTAATGGATTTTACTCTATCTGTATTAATTTGTGGCCAGTATAGAACATTTCTAGCCCTTCTTTTGCATTTTTCAATACCCATGTGGCCTTCATGTATCCTACGTCGTACACATCTTTAACCCTAACAGACTCCCTAAGCCTAAGTTGTTCCAGCCTTGCTCTTGCTCCAGCCCTGTTCCTAGTCCTGCTCCAGCCCTGCTCTCACTCCAGCCTCACTCTGGATTCATAATCCCAGTTCTGACCCTGGCTCTGACCACTAGGCCCAATGGCCATGGCTCTGACCAGTAGGCATGATCATCCCCATTACAGTTGTACAGGCAGGTCTTCCCAGTCTGAATCTGAATGGGGTCTCATGGGCTGCTCCATGAGTGCTTCTGCAGACCAAGCTCTGGTCCCTCATGAGTTCAGAGAGGGAAGGCACTGCAGATACTGCAAACTGGAGGTGATATGAGCCTCCGCAAGGCAATAGAGGCAGTGCAGGAGATTGTCGTTGATAGAGAAGGAACAGAAGCAGGAGACACAGTTCTTGAACCCTTGAACTCTTGGAAAAGTCCCTCTTCGAAGAGAGAAGCTCCCTGGAGCAGGAAGAACAAAAGTAACTATGCTAGTGTGCTAAACACAAGAAAATACTAATTTGTCAAAAACTATTTACAGATTGTATTCATAGGTTCACAGTAAAGGAAGATCAAAGTAGACATGGAGGGTTCCAACTCAGGCCATGTGGTGATAAGAAGGAACTGGAGAGGTGTCTATCCACACTGCCCTTTATACTCTTATTTTGGAAAATAACTGTGCATGTGCAGACCAATGGAAACTGCTTACCAAAAATTTCCAGACTCAGGTGCATGGTGTGCATACATACATACCCATGTGTGGCATACATTGAAGTAGTAGGTTTCAGAGTAGCAGCCGTGTTAGTCTGTATCCGCAAAAAGAACAGGAGTACTTGTGGCATCTTAGAGACTAACAAATTTATTTGAGCATAAGCTTTCATGAGTGAGCTGTAGTTCACGAAAGCTTATGCTCAAATAAATTTGTTAGTCTCTCAGGTGCCACAAGTACTCCTTTTCTTTTTATTGAAGTAGTAGTGAAGGTTAAAAATATACCCAGGGACTCAGGGGATAGAGAGGGAGTGTGGCTGTGGTGAGAGGTGGGAGGGTGTGGGGGAAACAGTGGGGAAGCTGACAGTGGAATCAGGGGCAAACCCAATCTTTCAGAATGATTAAATGAATAGGTATTGACAGTGATGTGTGAACATCCCTGAGATCTGTACACTAATCCAGATTAATCCATCTACCTTCCTACTGAATATGGGCATATTGGGAGGCATGATTTGGTTTCTCATGTTAGTTAGGGTGATGTTGTCAAAGCCATGAGTATAAGCTTCCTGAGAACCATGCCAAGCAACATTTGACTCTTTGACCAGAATTATACTCTGTAGAAGGATACGCAGAGAGGTCTGTAAAGGCTCCATGGACAATGTGCAAAAATAAAATTTCATCTGAATAGAGCCCTTGAGTAGTAGAACTGTAATAAATAATCAGTGTTGGAGATGCTTATTCCTTACACTCTCATGTAATTTGCAGTGTATGCTGTATACAGAATTATTGTTATTTTTACTCTCTTAATCATGAGTAACACGATCATTTGATCAAATGAAGATACCTTTCATTCTTCAATGAAATAAATTATTTTAAATGGGATTTATATCAGGATTTTTGTCATATTTAATGTAATTTAAAATGATGGGCTACCACATGTGCTTCTAAATACTTCATAAAATCATGGAATTTAGGATGATTTTTGCTTTTCAATTGAACACTTGCTTGTCAGATGAAATTGCTAATTCATAGTTTCTTTTGAAAATATCTAAGCAGAAGAGAAATATAAATGAATCATTTAAATTATACATAAGGTAGTGGCCAGTACTTGGCCTTCCTGGGCTTTTAACAATTTGTGTTTGAATTTGTATACAACTTTTGTTTTCCATTTTGATTGCCAACTTCATAAACCATCAACATCAGTCACATATTAAAGGATCTGCACTGAAGTTCTTACTAGATACCCACTACATATCAGTAGCACATCAGTAGCACATAATATTTTAAACAATATTACCAAGCTTTTAACCTTTTGCTCCAAATTTTTCTCACATTTTTATTCTGAACTTATAATCAGGCATTTGTATATACCACTTTAGGGAAATCATAAATTGTTGGGAAAAAATTAGTCAGTATGCTTTGCTTATTAAACCTTAATCCCAGCCAAACCATTTTCTGCTGTCTAACCTATCTCATGTAACGTTTCCCTTCAAGTTAATACTATGAGCACTTTTCCATTTCACTATGAAAATTAAAAATCTCACTCTCATCATTTGGAACCTTTCATTTTCACCTTTCCTTGGGCAGTAACTGAGCAATATATGTAAAAATTATACAATTCTCAAACAAAAAGTGAACATTTCCATAAAAATATTTTGTAACAAAATCAGGTAATATTCTACATATAAAAAACTGAAAAAACATGCAGCAAAACAACCGAAGCGTTGTAACATATTAGTACAACCTACATTTGAGTTAATCTACAGTACCTTAAGGGTTTCCTAATGAAAAAAGGCAAACAACTTGTACCCAAATAGGACTGTAAAACTCAATAAACTCAATGATCAGAGGCAGACAGAAATTATTTTTTAATTAAATCAGGTTTTGATTAAATCAACCTACTTTTCAAAATGCAAGCACTGAGTATAATATACACAAAATTCATTTCTTTAGACAAGGTACAAATTTATTTGCCAATCTTCCACTGAAGGAACTACTATTAATTGGAAAATGCAAAAAAGGATGTGTTAAGTAATGATAATGAATGATTTAAAGAGACATCAACCTTGGTATAATGAGATCAAACATCCACAGCACAAGATTATTTACTACTTGTACAATATATGTATGTATGTATGTATGTATGCAGAACACATAGCCATTATCACTGCTGAAACCTGTGTGAGTTTAAATATATATCACAAAAGTAGCAAAACTAAAGCTAATTGTCTCTTTAAATTTTAATTTAATATTTAACCCTCATGCAAAATTTTACAAGCTGCTCACAAGATGGTATGAAATTTGTTAATATGGTTTGAAACAACACATTAAAACAATGGGAAAACAGACCAAAACGTAACGTTTTCCTACTATGCATTTTCCAAAATAATCAAAAGAAAAGAACACAACTTTAGTTTCTATCAGGCAGACGAGGCCTTTACCTGAACCCTAGGAACAAAAGGCGTTGTTCTTCTACTAAGGCTTTGGCTCTGGTAAGCAAAATTAAAGAAAAAGCAATAAAACAAAACCAAAAAAGACAACACTCTGGAAACTAAAAGACCAAAAGTAAAAACAAAGACACACAACTATTACTTTAAACACAGCTTTACACCAAAGACATAGTTATCCAAAACAAACTATTTTAATGCAGTGCATAAATTAAATCTGCACATATGTTACTGAAGCATGTCAAAACTCTGTGGTGAAATTCTGGCCCCACTGAAGTCAATGGAAGTTTTGACATTGACTTCAACAAAGCCAAGATTCACCCTGTATGTCTGTCTACTGATTACGCTTTCAACAGATTAAGAAATAATATTAACTAAAGCAAAAAATGAGTACAGTGGGCATTAAAAGTGGAATAGAAAATATTAATTCAGCCTGAATATCTCTGTCAGAAAGCTTAAAGTATGCACTGAGAGGCTAGAAACTAATACAGCAATACCAGGTTTTATTCCCCTTTTCCACAGTTTAAAGTAGCATTTGTACCAGCAGCCCTCATACACGCTGTAGCAACCCTTAAACTGAAGTTGGAGCAGTTGGATATTAACACTGGGGAAAAGGTGTGATAATGTATTTCCATTCCCTACCAGTCATGACAGGAATGACATATGGTGTATACAGAAAACTCTTGCACGAAATGAGTCCTGAAAAATTTAGCAATAGTTAGGAATCACACTCTGTACAATTTGACCATTCTGTCACCTTATTGACACCTTACGCTGCAGGTAATCCCAAGGATTTCAGTGTGACTATTCACAGAGTAAGGTATTATCCAATAGGCTAGATACGGCTGTGCAGGGAAGTACGAAAGTCCCATTCACTCCACCGGCATAGATGCTGGAAGTAGGGGTGCTGGGGGTGCTGCTGCACCCTCTGGATTGAAGTGGTTTCCATCATATACAGGGTTTACAGTTTGGTTCAATGGTTCTCAGCATCCCATCTATAAAAATTGTTTCACCACCCCTGTTCATCGGTTGGCCCAGCTAAGACTGTTGCTCTACCACAGGGTGAAGAAAGAAGGGACTACTTGCCCAGCACTCCCTCCTGTAAGGGCAGAGAAGGTGTGGAGAGGGGCTGGGACTGCAAACGTGGCTTTTCTTGCTAGAATAAGCTGCTCCATGAAAAGGGGAGAAGAAACTCACACCAAAGCAAGGGGGAGTCTGAGAAGAGTTGTGACTCTCTCAGGTTACATCTACACTGGAACTGGTGGTGTAATTTCCAGCTTGAGTAGACATACACACACTAGCTTTGGTTGAGCTGCCATGCTAAAAATAGAAGTGGCAACATGAGTGATGGGCTTTTACTCCCCGTGTACAAACCCAGCTGGGACACTGGATATTTACTCGGAAGGCTAGCCCATACTGCCACCCACACCACTTGTTCTTTTAGCACACTAGTACAATCAAAGCTAGCGCACATACATCTATCTGAGCTGGAAATTACACCTCCAGCTCCAGTGTAGACATACCCTCTGTCACAGTTTGTCCCGTGGTCCGCTCCTGCAGTGGCACAGCTGCATACTGTCCCTTACCCAAGATAGACTGTATGTAGCCCAACGTGAGCGAATGTGTCAAATCTGGCTCCAAAGTAAAAAATAGGATTTCAAGGTCTTCATGATTCTCCCATATTGTAACAACTTTAAAAAAATACAGAGTTCCTCTATTCCAGGTCTACTGCAATGTCTTTAGCCTCACAGACTGGTCACAATCCTAAGAGATTGAATCGCTCCTACAATGAACTGAACACCCTCGACTCTCACTCACTGCAGTGGGAACTGAGAGCTGGGGTGCTTATCACAGGTTTGGTTGGGCTCTAGGTTAACAATGGTAATCCATCACAGATTCTCCTAAAACAATCTTAGACATTACCATATGCCATTAAAGAACAATTCTAAAACACAGAGACAGCCTTTGTTAAAACAGGTTTTGTTTTTTAAAGCAATGCCACCTCCACAAATAAACCAACCAATAATAAATACCAACTTGTTCCAGTTTTTTTCCCTTCTTTCACTGAACCAATCAAATCTCATCTCCCTCAACAAACATACAGTCTATGCACATCATTATGACTAGTGCATCTATCAATCCCCTTTCCAGTATCCCACAGAAATTAATTTGTGATTAAATATATTTTTGTTATAATGTTTTTAACTGCTGAATATACATGGTAGATATAATGAGATGCATAGAGATATACTGGGGTTCAATTGTATAGGCAAATAATCATATCCTTTATATCTTCTCTGCAGGGCTTCTCTATCTGGTGCAAAAGTGAGTAATTGTGATTTTACATATCTACTCATTTGTGAGTTCTAAAGAGCATTTTTTTCAGTCTTTAATTCTAACCACCTCAGGACTGTCTCCAAGTTATTCTTTTCATGCAGCACTGAAGAAATAGCCAGAATGTAGTAATGAAACAAACAACACCAAGGCTCAAATGCTGCTTTTTTGGAGCAAATGAAAGCAAATACATTTAAAGGAAAATAAGTAAGTGAAATGTAAAGAGAAAGGCAGCAAGTAAAGCAAATAATAATGAAAAAAAATAACTACAACACATGTTACTTCCTGCAAAGAGGCCAAACCTCTGCAAAACATGGACAATAAATTATTCAAATTAAATTAGCAAATGATAACATACACATTTTTTGTGTAACTACACAGAATTTGCCTATATGAAATATGCATTTGAACATGGTAAATATTTATGGAGATAGGAGTTTTTTATTAGGCAAGATGATCTGCTGATTCTCTCAGCCTTTTGGTGGAAAAGTGAGGCTGGTAACAAATTCCATTACTCCCTAATGGTCAATTCTGGATTTACAGTATATCCCCAGAGGACACAGCCTGTCTTTCCCGTTACAGAATAAGTATAGAGACATTAACTGCAACAAAGGGAAAATGAGAGAGGACCAAGAATACACAGGGAAAGGGAATGCAAAATATAGGGTTACTGCATCACACTCGAAGTGTCTAAATAACACTTATATTACAGCCCTTGAGAGATGAGAATCAATTCAGTAAACATTGCCATCCAAAAACACACATTAAATTTTTTCTTACTTTTGTTTGGGGCATTGGGGAAAACTGAAATGCATAAAGTTAGGAACCTAACTCCACATTTAGACACCTAAATAATTGGCCCTTTTTTCTAAGGTGCCAAGTAGTCCGGGCTTTTATTAACTTTAATGGGAGTTGTGGATACACAGCCTTTTTGAAAATCTTGGGTACTTACTTTTAGGTACTGTGACAGGGTCGGGCTAGATGGCTACAGGAGAGTAATAGAAGGCAGATATATTAGCCCCAGGGTAAGTCTTCCCTGGGTAAGGTAACAGGGAAGGTTCCAGAACAATCAGAAATCTTCTGAAGACAATTAAGACAGGCTGATAAGAACACCTGCAGCCAATCAAGAAGCTGCTAGAATCAATTAAGGCAGGCCCAAGAGACCCCGATCCAGGGAAATAATATGCAGGAGCAGATCAGGATATCCACTGATCTGACACCAAACCAGAAGAAGGAGGTAACTGAGGTGATCAACCAATACCAGGACGTGTTTTCAAACAAACCAGACCGGACCACCGAAGCATATCACCACATTATCACAGACCCTGCGGCAAAGGTAACTTTAAGGCCTTATCAGGTCCTAGCAGCAAAAAGGGAGGAGATCAAGGCAGAGGTAAAAAGGATGTTGGAGCTGGGAGTCATCGAAGAGTCCCACAGTCAGTGGTCAAGCCCGATTGTGTTGGTGCCCAAACCCGATGGCACCACTAGGTTTTGTAATGACTTTCACCGGCTGAATGAGATATCCAAATTCGATGCATACCCCATACCCTGTATCAATGAGTTAGTTGACCGCCTGGGCAATGCCCGATTTTTGACTACCCTTGATTTAACAAAGGGATACTGGCAGATTCCCCTTGCCAAAGATGTGAAAGAAAAGACAGCATTCTCTACACCAGAGGGTCTGTTTCAATATACTGTTCTTCCTTTTGGACTACATGGGGCACCTGCCACCTTCCAGCGTCTTATGGACAAGCTCCTTCGGCCCCATACCAGTTATGCAGCGGCATACCTGGATGATGTGATTATTCACACCCCCAACTGGGAAACCCACTTAGGAAAGGTGGAAGCGGTTCTGGACATGCTAAGACAGGCTGGCCTCACAGCCAACCCAGCCAAGTGTGCTATAGGGCTAGCCGAGGCTAAATACTTTGGCTACATCGTAGGAAGGGGCATGGTCAAGCCCCAACTGAACAAACTAGAGGCTATCCAAAATTGGCCCTGGCCGAATCGGAAAAAGCAAGTCCGGGCATTCCTCGGTGTGGTGGGGTACTACCGACGACGTATTCCCCATTTTGCTATCAGAGCGAGTCCCCTGACAGATCTGATAAAAGCCTGGGGTCCAGACATGGTGAAGTGGACAGATGCCGCAGAGAAAGCATTCTCTACTATGGATCTACGGACAGCCCTCTGCAGTAACCCCATGCTTATAGCCCCAGACTTCAACAAAGAATTCATTTTACAAACAGATGCATCTGAAGTAGGATTGGGAGCTGTCCTATCGCAGATGGCCGGAGATGAAGAACACCCAATCCTCTACCTCAGCAGGAAACTCCTCCCGAGAGAGCAGAAGTATGCCGCAGTTGAAAGAGAGTGCCTAGCTGTGAAATGGGCCATGGAAACACTACGTTATTACCTTCTGGGAAGACAGTTTACCCTTGTGACCGAACATGCACCCTTCCAGTGGATGCAGCAAAATAAAGAGAAGAACGCAAGGGTGACCAGATGGTTCCTGTCCCTACAACCTTTCCAATTCATCATACAACACTGGGCTGGAAGCCACCATAGCAATGCAGATGGCTTGTCACGAGTACACTGCCTGACGTCCCAAGTTGCCCAACCCCGTAGTGTTGAGCAGAGCGGGGGGATATGTGACAGGGTTGGGCTAGATGGCTATATGAGAGTAATAGAAGGCAGATATTTTAGCGCCAGGCTAAGTAGGTCCCTTTTCCCTGGGTAAGGTAACAGGGAAGGTTCCAGAACAATCAGGAACCTTCTGGAGACAATTAAGATAGGCTGATTAGAACATCTGCAGCCAATCAAGAAGCTGCTAGAATCAATCAGGCTAATCAGGGCACCTGGGTTTTAAAAAGGAGCTCACTTCAGTTTGTGATGTGTGTGTGAGGAGCTGGGAGCAAGAGATACTAGGAGCTGAGAGTGAGAACGCAGACTCTGGGAGGACTGAGGTGTACAAGCATTATCAGACACCAGGAGAAAGGTCCTACGGTGAGGATAAAGAAGGTGTTGGGAAGAGGCCCTGGGGAAGTAGCCCAGGAGTTGTAGCTGTCGCACAGCTGTTCCAGGAGACACTCTAGACAGCTGCATTCCACAGGGCCCTGGGCTGGAACCCGGAGTAGAGGGCGGGCCCGGGCTCCCACCCCAAATCCTCCCAACTCCTAGTCAGACACAGGAGGAGTCGACCTGGACTGTGAATTCAGAAAAACGGTCAAACTGAGGGCTGCCGTGAAGCTCCAAGGCGAGCAAATCCGCCAATAAGAGCAAGACCCACCAAGGTAGAGCAGGAACTTTGTCACAATACCAAAGTCTGAACATTTTGGCCAAGGAATATAGCAAGTTATGGGCTCAGGCAGCCTTCTTTGGTTTTATGTTTCTAAGGCCAAAATAAACCTCCAGACTCTTGGCACTGCCCAGTTACACAAACATATACACAACATCTCATCCACGCTGATGCCAAAATACAGGTGAGAGCACACAAGATTTCACCCTCAGCATTTTAAAAACATTGTACACATAGAAGCATGCAGGACGCCAGCATCAGGCATAGCCAAAGTATGTATGAGGAAAATGAAATCCTGTCCATAGCACTGCCAAAATACATACAGTAGCATGCAGGAAATCAACCCCATATCAGTACTTTTGCTTTGTTGGGGCTGGTTTAATGTGTGCAGTTATGAACATTTTTTGCTGAAAGAGCAAGCAATAAACCAGCCTGAAGATAGCAAAAATATATACTGTAGTCCCAAAATACTACCAATAAAAACTTTTAAAAATGGGTAGTGGAGTTTGGATAAGCACACACAAATGCAGACATGTATCCACACTATGCACACGTCTAACAGAACTACAGAGGCCTCCATCAATCCCAGCAGCCCTCTGTTACAGCACATCCTACAACACACTAACTACCCTGACAATATCTGATAGTGTCTACTGGTATGGGAAGCCAGGCAGCGTTCTATATCCTCCAAGAATTTTCCAAGAGCAGACAGGAAGCCGTCACCACTTTTCCTTTGGCCTTCTCTCCTACCCAGACCAGCACTATCCCTTGCACTTATCCACACACACACTCCTCTCACAATGCTCACACCTCCAACAGCATCTTCATATATCCTCCTTCCCATATAGACCCTGGATTCTGCAGTATTTTCCTTCCCAACCAGACACCATGCCAAACTCATTCCGAGTGGTTTTGGAATATTAGTCTTTCCCTCCCTCTCCAACATCTCAGTCTCTCCTGAGAGGAGTCAGATGGCTGCTCACCAACCTCAAGATCTTCAGAGCACAGCTGATGGAAAAAATAATTTCACAAAAAATGTTGAAGTTGTTTCCATTTCTCAGAATTCAAAATGGAACAATTTTTCATTTTTTTGCCAAAAAATAGCAAATATTTTATCAGAATTTTCAAAATTTCAAAAATTTGAATTTTGTTGCCACTTGCTCCAACTTTGGAAAAATTACCGAAAAAAAGAAAGAAAGAAAGAAAGACAAGGTGAGTGAGGTAATATCTCTTATTGGATCAACTTACGTTGGTGAGAGAAGTCGGTCCAATAAAAGATATTACTTCACGCACCTTGTTTCTCTAGTATCTTGGGACCAACACAGCTACAACAACACGGATTACAACAGAGAAAGAAAGATGCCAACTCTGTAACTGATCGAAATTTCCTCAACTTCTGACAAGTCAATTTAGAGTGTCTCATTTCTCTTTTTGCCACTCTTTCACATTTCCAAAATTAAGTAACTTTTGGAAAGCTATGGTGGGAAAGATGAAAAAAAGAAAAAAAAAAGAAAAGAAAAAGTGTGTGTAAAGGGGAATCCAATTGATACCACTGCTTTCAGTGGCAAAAGGGACAAAGGAGGCTGAAGGGGAAAAAACAAAAATTTTGACATTTCAATAATTTTAGTTTTCAAAAAACCAAAATTAAATTACAATTTCAATACAAAATAAAATTAAGCATATTTCCATAAAGTTTTTTACTCTCAAAAATGAAAATTTCCCATAAAATATTTTTTTTTCTGGGAACATTTTTCAGTAGAAAAATTTTGACCAGCTCTATTTCAGACTAGGACAGCTGCCTGGTAAGTGCCACGCCTCTTCCCATGCATTGAATCTTCTAGGGTGACAGCAGACATCCCTATGTTCCAGGAAGCAGGGACTAAGCACAACCCACTACATTCATCACTGAAATATAAGGCCCCTGTGGCAGCTGCAGCAAAAAGTGGGCTGCGCAGGTAGCAACAAATAGGCTCTGCCAATCCATGATGATCGGAGTTGTGGCTGCCTAATACAACCCCAGAATACTTTATGGATAGACATACTCTACTTACATCTTTTTGAAGGAAAGTAAACTGAGGGCTGTAAGTATTTTCAGGTAGGGAGTGATCAAGAGAAATTTGAAGAAATAATAATTTTCATACCAATCATCTCCCTACCTTAACTTTATTTCTGCTGGTAGCAAAAGATATCTGCCTTTCAGAAGTGTCCACTAATTTTAGGTGCCCAGCTTAAGAGAGCTAGAGCTTGATTTGTAGAGATACTGAACACTTGCAGCTTCCATTTCAGTCAACTGGAGTTGTGGATGCTCAGTACTCTGAAAATCAGCTGCTTTATGGATTAAAGCAGGGAAACAGTTCATCACTAGACAAAGAAAAAGTAAACTAAACTTATGGATGAAAACAAAAGACAGGAAAGAAGACTCTGTGTGACTCAGAGCATTGTCTATCACAAAGAAGGAAGAATTAAGTGGTTCCAGAAAAGGTTCTGTGAAAAATATTTGTGAAAGAAAACTCATTTTTGCTTGATGCATGATAGTACATAAGTCAGTCCCAAGAGTGCAAAGATTTCTCTGAATTCCTCCTAATGCCATTTGGTTTTCTTTGAGGGGAAGACATTTTAAAAAGAAAATATTTAAAAGACATTTAAATGTAGAGACTGAAAATAAAATTCATTAAAAATAGGCAAACATCAACCCTCAGTAATATAGCTTTTTGACATTTATTTTTCTTTTGGTGATTTCTGCAATTGCAGTGACTAAATCAGACCATTCCTCCAGATCCCCTAATATTATCTCATAAGCATCCTGAGTTTTCATTATCTCAAAGTGTGACATCACAACAACCTGGAGAATATACTCCCTCATCTAAAAAATCTCACCTTAAAGCTTTGCAAATTTTGTATTTAGCTACAGAGGGGGATGTTTCTGGAGTTAGGAAAGCCAGGAGGTCACTCTTGTCTTGTCCCCTGCTTTGAGGCCGTAGCTATGGCCATATTTTTTCTCTTTTACATATGATTGGCTAAGTCCTTTTTTATTTATATTTTCATTATGTTTTGCTGTACTTGAAAAGTTATTCTATATATTAATCCTTAAATAAAGAAACTTTAATGTTTGTATCTTTGATAACCCAAGTTTGTGTCTCCTTGTTCTTGTATTTTAAACTAGCGCAAATATTTTTGCAGTCTCCACACCTACTAGTTACTCTACATTGAGGATATCTAAATCTCACTTTTCCAAATAATACAGTCTTGCAAAGTAGTTCAACAGCAGAGCAGTACAGGAAATTAAAGAAAAATAGTTACAGATGGCTGTGCTGATAAGCAAAACAAATAATGTCTCATCCACAGCTAAAAAGTAGCAGAAAAGACTACTGACTTCACTGGAAAAAAATATTCACTTCCCTTATCTCTACATACCATTGCATCAGTTGTGAGAATTTTATGAACACTTTCTCTAGATTCTGTACGTATTTTTATATCACACTGATCATGTACCTATAAACATTTTTTAAAAAATATAATGGTGAGATTTTCAAATGTGTTCAACAGCGGCCTAACTCTGCTCCCAGTGAAATCACCAATAGCTTCACCATTGACTTCAATGGGTATAGAGTTAGGCGAATGCTGAGCACTTTTGAAAATCCCACCCTAGAGTTCTAAATATCATTTGAGAGCATAAAAAGCCCCCAAACCTTTAGCTTAGTCCAAAAATCATCATTTCAGAGGATGTATTTGTGGATTTTTTGGATGAGCTTTGGTCACAGTGAGGATGGGGAGAATGAAAGTGAGCACCATGAGGAATCAGTGGAGAGAACAGTACTCTTTAAATTGGTGAAAACATGGGCCAAATTTTTCACAGAGTGGATAGATGAGTATCGGCAACTTTTTACACATAAGCACCTATGTGTGGATTTTTCAAGTATTAACATCCATGCATGCGGTGAAAAATTTTGTCAAATGCATGGGTAAGAATTATTGCTCAAAAAGTGTGGGCACTCAATTGCACATATACAGCTGGAGGCAAGATTCAGGCACATTTGAAAATTTGGCCCTATACGTCTCAGAATATCACTCTTATAGCTTAATGGATATATTTAAATTCCCAATAGATGATGAAAAGGCTACACTTTAAAAGGTATGCCCTGCCTATACTGAGAAACATGGCACTAAAGAAGAGAATCAGGTTCTTACAAGAACTTTATTTTACAGCTAGCTGGCATTTTGCATAAAAATTGTGTACGTTATAAAAAGCAATATGAGGGGATTAAACAAATGTTTACATACTGAAAGTTGTCCAGACAAGAACTGTGGAACATCTCTCAACATGCCAGGACTCATGGGAGAAGTCACTGAAATAGATGGTCGGTCCATTTTTTGAGATTCAAATGAACTAGAACCTGAAATTACAAATAAATATAATGTATAAAAATAATAACAATTAGTTCTTGTATTGTGCTTTATAGTCTCAGAGGTCTATAAAAACATTATTTCTGACATATTACAGAACACAATTATAGCCACAAATACAATAAACATGGAGTATACAGTGGTGAAAACTGGAACCTTATTTTAATGTGTTCAGGATGACCGAATAGCTTGCAAGGAGAAAAGCAAAATGTAATAAAAACTAAGCTGTCAGCATTCATGTCAAGCACATAGCATAAATAGAAAATTCCACTACTTATGACTGTGTGTTATGCTTCTCTGCTGAACATCCTCAATTCCCATTGACTTCACCGGAAGTTCAGGGTCCTCAGCACATTGCACAAGTGCTTGGCTCCTAATAGAATCAGACTCTAAATGTTGTTGCAAATTTTTTAAAAATAGCAGAATGAAGATGCTAGAGTTTGGGGATTTTAATCTGGAGGTTGCAATGACTTCTGCAAAATGGGAGATGACATGTTTGTGATGTTACAAGTACAGTAAAAGGAAGATATCAAGTTCTTATACAATACAGAACACTGGATATTAATATCCCACATCTTACAAAAAAACATAATGGATTTTATTGTAAGACTTAACTCACCAGTGAAGTGTTATTGTAGAAGCTTGTTCACATTAATACAATTAAATTTGTGCCACCACTTCAATTGGTGGTGTTTATTATAACAGCACAGTAAAACAGCCATAAAAAAGAACTCCAGCTGAAATCTGATACACAACGTCTAAGCCAAGCCACAATTTCTTTTTTCCCCAAAATACTGGTTCGGTCAGTTATACTGAATGGTCTAAATAAAACAGAAGTGTGCTTATTTCAAAATATCCATCTCCTAGGCCCGAGGTAACAAAAATGCCATCAAAATTGTTTTGTTTAATGAGGTTACAGTTGAAATGCAAAACAACAAAATACAGGAAATTAAACATTAGAATTGACATTCAACTCTTTATGCACACTATTTACCACTATGTTTTTCTTTTCCTTTTCTTAAAGAGCAGCATGAGTTTATAAGAAAATGTCAACCTTAACTTTAAATTTCCTGACTTTTGACAGTTCATTATTAAACAGAGAGAGATAAAAAAGGCAGATGGGACAGATACGTAGACAGACAAAGAGACAAGAGTTACACTGAAAATAGATAACATCTTTTCAATTTGTGTTCACATAAGGGAGATTTAAGTTTTTCCTACTCAGTATATGAAACTTACTGGATTCCAGTTGTGCATGTGTACTGTCAGGTATTCTGGGAATATCCCTGTAAGTATGAAAAGCAAGACAGTTGGATCCTTTATCTAACAATAGTATTAAAACTTCTGTCAACTATAACACATTTCAAATCACCACATAGTACTTTGAGAAAACCATACATCTACTGGCTATTGTCAGCCACAGGGAATATTTACCTCCGCCCATTTATACATATCTATCTAGTTCAAAGTAAAGGTCTATGTAATCACTGTTTAATTAATGTAGCTGAGAATCCATAAAGTCACAGATACAGTGGCTGAGTAAATAAAATGAAAGAAAAAATACAATAATTCCAAAGTTAAGCACAAATTAGAACTGTGAGTTTGTTGTTTTGATATAAACCATCTTAAACAAGTTGGGTCCTTAACACTGGTTGTCTCAGTGTGTCCATTACTAGCAATGGTTATGGCACTGATAAAATATTACTGTAAAAGTGCGTAATTTTGTTTGACAACAGGACAAATAGACAGGAACAGCCTGAATATATTATCTTCTAATATGTGATAACTATTCGCAATCAGTCTGGGTGTGAACACAGTTGACAAAAAACATACAGATCATAAATAAATTTACGCCCAAGTAAGGGTAAGGATTTGACTTGAATCCCCAAACCAGGATCTTCATTGTGCAGGCTAACACAGCAGACATAACTACTTAATACTGTTGCATGTACCTACTATTATATGAGGCAAAACGTCATGTCAGATGCAGCTCCATGTACCAACTATGTCATTTTGAAGCACTGATGTTCCAATGATTAAGTACCTCATTATGCCTACGGAACACAGATGTCTGTTTTCCCCAAGATGTGCGTGTATAACTTGCATTATATGTTGGTAAGAACAAATACTTTCAAAAGAACTATATGGCTATTTGGACAAAACAGGGTCAAATAAAGAGCTTCAGCTGTGAGTCAGACTAAAAACAACATTAAAATTAATTATTTGTGTTTAAATATGCTTGGTTTTGTGTATATAAAAGGGAAAGTGCAGCATTAAAAAATATCGTTCTCGAAACATCTGGCATCTGACACAGTAAAACAAGTCTATAGTATGATTATCAAACACCCAATCTAGTAAAAAAAAAAATTGTACAGCCTTACCAAATGCTTCTTGAAGTATTACAAATAATTAGAAAGATACCCTTATTTAATGATGCAGGGATCTTTCTAAGCTCAGTGGTGCTGCAGTATCCTATAATCCAAATGCATCACAAGAGATGCAGCTGGCACAATAAATCATGTCTAAGGAAATGTTGCAGTCTATCATGTTAGTAAGTAAATGCATGCAAGGTACTTATTAAGGCTATTATATAAAAACATATTCAGGCTTTCACATATTCCACAGCCAAAAAATTTACAGCGTAATCTGCTCCTTGCCCTTTGGCTCTGATTTGTGGTACAAAATCTAACCTGTCTTTTTAGCACACAGGGTTGTGAATAAAACCTTGAAAATATGAACCAGCGTGAACAGATGAAGTAATGTCTTCCTGAGTCTGCAGATAGCTGAAACAAGAAATCTGAAAAATATGAGTCTTCCATTCAGCCTCCCAAAATCTATAGCTTCCATGTTCTGCGCAGCTACATATGTGACATTCCTTATGGATGAGAATCACCGATGTTCCTCACCCATCCTGCCCACCAGTGGTGGGGTTAGGACACAGAGCTGCAAAAAAGTTGGCAGCTTTGACTGGGGTAGGTATGTGTTGTTGGAGAGTGTCTAGGTATCACAATTTAGGTGGGTGGTTATTTGGGTATTTCTGGAGTTGGTGAAAGGGTGGGTCTGAAGGTTGTTGGAGTAAGTAAGTGTTGTCTGGAAGGGGGTAATGAGGGCAATGTGGTTAGCAAGTGTTGGGGGATATCTGAGATGTTGGGAGTCTGTTGAGGATTAGGAAGGTTGAGAAGAAGTTAGCTGGGGTCACTAATGGGCCCTTAAACATTTGTCTCCACCAGCCGCTCCTTTCCTATTTGGATCCAGCAGGGAGAACAGTGAGTGGAGAAGCTAAAAGGATAGTTTGCTGCATGCAGAGCAGGCAGAATAGCAGCCCCCTACAGCTGGAAAAAGCAACTGTGGGGATATTCCGGAAGCCCAGCTGGCTATATGAGAATCCAGCTAGGCTGCAAGAATGCATCACAGGGCTGCCTGATGTAACATGTAAGATATGTGACACCTGGCAGCCCCAGAAACCAAAAGTGACCAATTTAAATTATCAGCATTATTAACTGCTGCGTTGCTCACAATTTCAGTAGAAACATGAAGCCAATGTGCTTATCCCAAACTGTCTCCTATGCCTCCTCAGATTCCAAAAGCTCCAACTCTCCCTTACCAACTTTCCAAAACCTTCATCTGACAACTTCTACAATACCGTTAAACGTGTTGTGAATTCAAAAGCTTGTGGCATATTGCAAATTGAAAATGAAGGACCAGTTTAAAATAAATTGAATTTCATATAAATCAACACGGTACTGTACTGATTGTTCTCTCAGTTTCATATTGAGCTAAACAGACTTTTGTTAATTTAAATGAAGCTGGTGTATAATTACTACTCTACTGTACCAGGATGCCACAGACTCTAGGGACCTAAATAGCAACCTCCATTCTAGGAGACCACCCTAGAGTATCTCCAGTACAATTTAGTGTAATTCAGCTATATATTTATTAGAACACTATCTTTAGTAGGCAATCAATTTTCCTTTTTTATTCAGCTCTTAATTTGCCGTTTAAGGTGTGTTTCACTGTATGCACATTTGATAGGATACTTAATAAAATATATCATGTTAGGCCTTGGTTTAGACAGTAGTTCTCAAACTTTGGTACTGCTGACCGCTTTCACAAAGGAAGCCTTTGAGTGCGACCCCCCCCCTTATAAATTAAAAACACTTTTTTATACATTTAACATATAACATCGTTACAAATGCTGGAGGCAAAGCACGGTTTGGGGTGGAGACTGACAGCTTGTGACCCCCCCCATGTAATAACCTCACAACCCCCTGAGAGGTCCCAACCCACAGTTTGAGAACCCTTGGTTTAGAGCTCTCACCTGCGTTAATACCAGGTACATATATTAACATTTTAAAAAACTGAAAAAAGCTTCTGTGCTTGAGCAATAGCCAATTATCACTCAATAGCAGCTCATCCATTAGTATTCATTTTGAGAGAGTGAGAGGGACAAGCCACATGCAGAACTTATTAATTCATTTCATTTGTGGAAGATCTTCCTGAATCTACCATTTCCCTCTCCTTTACTACCCTAACCTATTATCTTAAGCCTCCATATTAGGCAACCCATTGTCCAGTGAAGGAGAACTGAATATAGCTCTCACTGGAATATGTCAATACACTTTGAATGTCAGAGTGGGTCACTTAAGAGTTCCACAAGATGCTCACTTTCTCACACAAGCTAATTCCCAGGCTCTGCCAGTCTGGACAGCTCTGGCAAAAGGCAAGGTCTGAACTTGAATTTATCACATGGCTGAACAATGCACTGCCATGAGAATGCCAAAAGAAGCCCCACAGACTATCTTAATAAACAAACTGAGAGATAGACCTTGGGGTCAGTGTAGTTAGAAAGGTCCTGCAGGTACAATATGAGATATTGGTGATTTTAACTGAATTAATGGCCTTTTAAAAGACTTGGTCAGGTCTGGAACCTCAACTCTGAATCCTTCCTAATTCTGCATTGATTATGATTTGACTCCCATTAACAGAACCTGGCCTTATAGATTTGTGTCTGCTTGGATTCAACCCAGTAAGACGCATGTTGTCCAGTCACAATCTGGCTATGACTGGAAATCTTCCAATACCACCTGACAGAATGATATTTCCAACACATTAGCTGGAATCTAGTAAGAAAAGTTTGTCAGATTTAAGTACAACCAAAACTGAACTATAATACAGTTTTAGTCTCAAATTCCAAACACTACCTAAATCTAATCTGGATCTAGATCCCAAAACAGTCTCCTTGGCCTACCTGTAGATGAGACAGAGAATTAATCATGTGAGGGCCAAGTAAGTACCTGAAAAGGGAAACCAATCATTCTGAATTAGGACCTCACCTATAAACCCACTCAGATTAGCCACTGGAGTACTGGGGATGAAATACCCCATCTCCTCTGACAGGCCTGCAGCAACACACCCTGCCAGGGGAAAGTGAATAGGAGTCTGGAACGCAGAACAGGCACCTCAGCTCTGCCCCTGCTCAGTTCTTCGGCCAATGTAGCACACTGTTGTTGACATGGGGAATGAGAAAAAGGAAAAGGAATACTTGTGGCACCTTAGAGACTAACAAATTTATTTGAGCAAATAAATGTGTTAGTCTCTAAGGTGCCACAAGTATTCCTTTTCTTTTTGCGGATACAGACTAACACGGCTGCTACTCTGAAAGCTGTCATCATGGGGAATGAGGGTATCGTGAGAACTTACATCATCTTCCTAATGCAATTACAGAAAAATTGTTCTGGTGACAGCGTATGTGGTGTCAGGGTCAATAAGGGGACATCATGGGGAGGGGGAACAACAGCAGAGAGGAGATGGAGCACGGGGGAAAGAGGTCACACAATGATGGGAGAGCACAAAAAGAAAAGAATGAAATGAATGACTTAAGTTTGGGGTGGGGATTGTATTTTAGCTTCTTTAGACTGCCACCATGAACTATAATGCTAGCTGAAAGAAACTGAGATATAAAACTTACTCCTATCTGAAAAAATGTGAATCCTCCCCATCTGAAAAAGTGTGCATGTTAGTGTGTGCCTTATCATTATTAATGATCATTTTTACAGCTTCCCAAAGTGTCCTAGGTTTTTTACGGAACAAACAGAAAGATCTAGTCCTTGCCTTTTGCAATCTAACATATATGTAAGAGACATTCTCCCACCCTACAGACCAGACAGACATTAAAATCTTTGATCGTTATTAAATTAAGCTTTAACACAAAATATCCTCAAATTAAACCCATACAAATACTGTTACATGAAACTGAACCCACATGGAAATATCCCAACTGAAATATCAAACCATATTACATTTTTTCTTTGGAATTTTGGTTATTCATCCCCATGACATTCAAAGATCACTAATCTGTAGTTTGAAGCTAGAGGAATTTTGTAATTAGAAATTCAAAACCAAAGAGATATCATCAGATACACAGAGCTATATGAAACAACATTAGATTCAATACAAATTATGCAAAGTCATACACCTAGGGAGAGGAAATAAATTAGGGAAGTAATAATGCCGCTCTTCCCAGCCATGTGGAATAATTCATATACTACTGGGACCCACAGGCTAGGAAAAATATAAACATAATAGAGAAGATAAAAAGGGCAAAGAAAATGATATAAGCATGGAAGAAGAAAACATATAAGGAGAAAATGAGGGAGCAGGAAAAGGAGGACATGACCACCATCTGTAAATACCTTTAAGGAATTGTATAAATGAAGGAAAGGAGTTATTCACAGTCTCTAAAGACAAAGCAAAGAGAAATGGCCTGAAGCTAAGAAAGAAAATGTTTAGGCTAGATATTAGGAAATAAGTCTCAAAGGTAAGAGCAATTGGGCAATGCAATACATTAAATAGGAGGTGGGAGAACAGTTTAGATAAGACATTAGAGTTAATTATGTACTGAGTTGTACTAATGCTTCACTGAGGTATCTCATGTGCTAGATGCTAACCAATCATTTATTAGACCATCTATTCACAGCTGAGCAAGAAGAAATCTGGTTTCACTACATGAGAGAATACTTCCTATGCATTATATCATTGTACACATTCTGGCAAAAACTCTACATTGTAGCATATCAGGAAATGGGTCCGGATTCGTTATGGGTCATACTTCGACCGATCCATGTGTGGATACAAAAGTGTGGAGCAGAGACAAGGAACAAGTTGCTTCTCCTAAGGAGGAGCCAACAATAATTGCAGTGCCTGTACTGCCCTGGGCAGGGATTTGCCATCCATTGAGGAGAGCATATTCTGGATCCTCTCAAGAGGTGATGTAGCAGGTATGTCCAACTTGTGCATGAAGAAGCTCCAAAACACCTCCTGGAGCTCTCTCGACCACCTCCCATTTGAACCCATGCCTAACAGGGACAATTTGGCCCTACACTCAAGCTTTTTGATTATAGAATGTTGGGTACCATTTTATAATCTGTATAAAATCTGCACAATATGTGTTGGGTCTAAAGTGAAATGTAACAGCACTTTATTTTAATCAGTAAGAAAATTTAGAAAACAACTCACCCAATTGGCCTTGAAACGACAAGCTCCACTTGTGGTTCAGGCTTGGATTCTAAAATGATGTTATATACCTCCTCAAAGGTGGCTCCTTGCAATAGCCTTCCATTCCATTCTAACACTTCATCGCCTGCAATTGCAGTAATAATTATCTTCTTAGGAAAAAAAGCTAATCCTATGAACTGCACTGGTAGTGACAACCTCCCTACTCTACCAGAAGCTTTCTGAATTGTGCAATCTGTACTGTAGAACAAGTCTAGTGTCTTAAATATAAGAGAGGTCTGGAGAACTAAAAGCTTCCCATACATCATCTTTGTTTGGATAAATACCAGCAAAATATTAATATTACAACTAAGACAACTACTGCCTAGTAAAACTAACACAGTTATTCACCAGATATGGCATGTTGTGGTGGCGTTTTTTTTTAAAGTTAGTTGCTTTTTTGGAAAAATGTGAGAGTTGAGAGAGCCTGTAAAAGTGGCAACATGGATAATCTAGTGACTGAATGTAGGGCTTGATTTGAACTTTCAAATTTATCAGCTGCACTACTGTTGCTCATCACATTTAGTATGTATGATTACTTCAAACTAAACTTATAAGAACTTATTCTCTTGCTTATTGTCTCCTGTACAGTAGCTCATTTCTAAAGCAGACACATACCTGGTCTAAGATGTCCCACTGTATCAGCTAAACTTCCTTTTTTAACTTTGGCGATAAATGCACACAGCCTACCAGTTTCGGTCATCTTTCCTCCTACGACCTGTTTGGAAGAGAAGGGTTTTCACATAAATAGAATTATTTGTAACAATTCAGACTTTATGGCAATATAAACAAAATAATTAGTTGATTTATTTTTTTAAAATGCAGCCTAGGTGAGATGGATACTGGTATACATGTAAGAAAAACCAAACCCCTCAGAATATTGGCTGACTGGCTCAGTTGACATCTACTCTGGATATTTAAGTGGTTTAAAGATAATGCAATGCAAATATAGAATTTTAAAGTTTATAAACTGTATGGTTCATGTAAACAGAATAAGCTTATAGTCTCACAGCACTGGAAACTGCTATCCCCCTCCCCCCGCAACATTTAATGTACCAGTGGCTAGACTGTTTACATCAATAAAAAATATATGGAAATCCTAGTGTATGCTGTTCTAACTGCATGCATACAGCTCAGACTGGTATTACACGGTTTTGGTTGCAGGTATTCAGAGAGACTATACTTCTTAATTTGTAGCTGGAAGGCACAAAATTCATTGCTATTAACTGAAGATGTAATATTCATTTGAAATCATTTAGTTACAAAAAGAAGCATTTTTGTAAGGTCTATTTTACATTATATTTCTCTTCCAGGGGAAATATCATAAACGTTGACTATCACTAAAATTAAATGTCTCCAAATATTTAATATTTTTATGAAACTTTCCCTTCTTCCAAAGTCGTTTTTCATACACATACCTTCTTCCCCCCTTTTTCTGCTTCTTCTCTCTCCCCCACACTCAGTAAAAATATATTTAATCAATAAATGACTGTTTTAACCTCTCACAGTTTTAAAAAAACCACCCACCAATCTTTTAGTGCCTCATTTCATGAAAAATATAATATTCTGTAATGTTGACTTTTTTTTTCTTTGTTTGATTTTCTTTGGCTCTAAGGTGGAGCATTTTCTTGATGAAGAAAAATGTTTGTTCAAGCAAAAGTGGATGGGAACCTGGGAGGCAGTGACCATGAGATGGTCGAGTTCAGGATCCTGACACAGGGAAGAAAGGAGAACAGCAGAATACGGACCCTGGACTTCAGAAAAGCAGACTTTGACTCCTTCAGGGAACTGATGGGCAGGAGCCCCTGGGAGAATAACATGAGGGGGAAAGGAGTCCAGGAGAGCTGGCTGTATTTTAAAGAATCCTTATTGAGGTTACAGGGACAAACCATCCCGATGTGTAGAAAGAACAGTAAATATGGCAGGCGACCAGCTTGGCTTAACAGTGAAATCCTTGCTGAACTTAAACACAAAAAAAAGCTTACAAGAAGTGGAAGATTGGACAAATGACCAGGGAAGAGTATAAAAATATTGCTCGGGGATGCAGGAGTGAAATCAGGAAGGCCAAATCACACCTGGAGTTGGAGCTAGCAAGAGATGTTAAGAGTAACAAGAAGGGTTTCTTCAGGTATGTTAGCAACAAGAAGAAAGTCAAGGAAAGTGTGGGCCCCTTACTGAATGAGGGAGGCAACCTAGTGACAGAGGATGTAGAAAAAGCTAATGTACTCAATGCTTTTTTTGCCTCTGTCTTCACGAACAAGGTCAGCTCCCAGACTATTGCACTGGGCAGTACAGCATGGGGAGGAGGTGACCAGCCCTCTGTGGAGAAAGAAGTGGTTTGGAACTATTTAGAAAAGCTGGAAGAGCACAAGTCTATGGGGCCGGATGCGCTGCATCCGAGAGTGCTAAAGGGGTTGGCGGATGTGACTGCAGAGCCATTGGCCATTATCTTTGAAAACTCATGGCGATTGGAGGAAGTCCCGGACAACTGGAAAAAGGCTAATGTAGTGCCCATCTTTAAAAAAGGGAAGAAGGAGGATCCTGGGAACTACAGGCCAGTCAGCCTCACCTCAGTCCCTGGAAAAATCATGGAGCAGGTCCTCAAGGAATCAATTCTGAAGCACTTAGAGGAGAGGAAAGTGATCAGGAACAGTAAGCATGGATTCACCAAGGGCAAGTCATGCCTGACTAATCTAATTGCCTTCTATGACGAGATAACTGGCTGTGTGGATGAGGGGAAAGCAGTGAACGTGTTGTTCCTTGACTTTAGCAAAGCTTTTGACACTGTCTCCCACAGTATTCTTGCCAGCAAGTTAAAGAAGTATGGGCTGGATGAATGGACGATAAGGTGGATAGAAAGCTGGCTAGATTGTCGGGCTCAAAGGGTAGTGATCAATGGCTCCATGTCTAGTTGGCAGCCGGTATCAAGTGGAGTGCCCCAAGGGTCGGTCCTCGGGCCGGTTTTGTTCAATATCTTCAGAAAAGATCTGGAGGATGGTGTGGATTGCACCATCAGCAAGTTAGCAGATGACACTAAACTGGGAGGAGAGGTAGATACGCTGGAGGGCAGGGATAGGATACAGAGGGACCTAGACAAATTAGAGAATTGGGCCAAAAGAAATCTGATGAGGTTCAACAAGGACAAGTGCAGAGTCTTGCACTTAGGACGGAAGAATCCCATGCACCGCTACAGACTAGGGACTGAATGGCTAGGCAGCAGTTCTGCAGAAAAGGACCTAGGGGTTACAGTGAACGAGAAGCTGGATATGAGTCAACAGTGTGCCCTTGTTGCCAAGAAGGCCAATGGCATTTTGGGATGTATAAGTAGGGGCATTGCCAGCAGATCGAGGGACGTGATCGTTCCCCTCTATTCAACATTGGTGAGGCTGCATCTGGAGTATGGAAAACGTCCAGCGGAGAGCAATAAAAATGATTAGGGGACTGGAGCACATGACTTATGAGGAGAGGCTGAGGGAACTGGGATTGTTTAGTCTGCGGAAGAGAAGAATGAGGGGGGATTTGATAGCTGCTTTCAACTACCTGAAAGGGGGTTCCAAAGAGGATGGATCTAGACTGTTCTCAGTGGTAGCAGATGACAGAACAAGGAGGAATGGTCTCAAGTTGCAGTGGGGGAGGTTTAGGTTGGAGATTAGGAAAAACTTTTTCACTAGGAGGGTGGTGAAACACTGGAATGCGTTACCTAGGGAAGTGGTGGAATCTCCTTCCTTAGAAGTTTTTAAGGTCAGGCTTGACAAAGCCCTGGCTGGGATGATTTAGTTGGGGATTGGTCCTGCTTTGAGCAGGGCGTTGGACTAGATGACCTCCTGAGGTCCCGTCCAACCCTGATATTCTATGATTCTATGATTTTAAAGCGATGTGAACTTTTAATTGCATAACAATAGAATTTGTGCTTATAACTCTATTTTCTGCTTCTATTATTTATCTTTAATATAAACCTCTACCTTTAAGGTACAAGTAATTTGCAAAATAATATTACTAAGCAGAGGAGTTTATTCAAAGGGATTAATTAATTAATTAATTACTCAACCAAATCTAATTTGGTTCATTAAGTTTATTAAAAATACTTGTTGTATTAAGGATTTCTCTCTGTCTGGAGACGAGGCACATTGACTTTACTATGTATCTCTGAGAATCAGGAAAGAATGTATTATATAGTATAATCTTCTAATTCTATACCTTAGATTTTTTAGCATTCTTTATGCAGCAATAAAATAATAATATCAAATCTGTTTTAAGGTTAGTTTCACAGCTTAAAGAAACAACCTGATAAAATTAAAATCCATGACAGCAAAACTGTTTAAAACAAATAGTACATCAGTATAACAGAATGCAAAGTATTTAATAATTATTGACAGAGTGATATTATTATCCCCTTGTCTTAAGTTTTCTGATCCTTAAGCAGTGCAATACATACCAAACCAATGATTCAAGCTTGTATTTTCACTGACCTTGTCCTCTCACAATGTAAACATTTTTCAATTAAATAAAAATTTCAAAAAATTCTAAAGCAGATTAATATTGCTCATAATGAACTGTGCTGACATAATCCCTATTTACAGTATCCCAAACTACAGACTAATCTGTGCACTTGAACTGAAGCCAGTACTATGTTAAATGAAGAATATTAGATTAATCAAACTTGTTGACAATTTACCATAAATAAAGAAGTTCAAACCACATTTACAGGTTTCTTTGCATTCTTTTTTACAAAATTTTATTCATTCTTCTTCTTGTGCTAGTATTCTGTTAGAATTACAACCCATTATCTCAAAGTCCACAAGATATACATGAAATGAGTTAAAACATGAGATATACATATGTAAGTTATAAGCTAACAGATGTGTACTAGACATGAAACCATAATAAAGCAGAAAACATATTGCTTATCATATAGAATACATAAATACAAATTAAATCACAACTCAGTTTATTTAAAACATAGAAGTCCATAAATGCAATTCAAAACAACATAGCATTAAGATAAACAAAGTTCCAACACCTTTCTAGTATACATTTTATTAAGCACATCTAAGTAATCATTGAAAAGTAATTGAAAATTGAAAAATTGAAAATTACATTGAAAAGTAATCATTTTGGTAATTGAAGAAAAAATGTCATTATACTGTATTTCTCAGTGTAATGGCAACATTTAAAATAATGTTTTTTCTTGCATATTAACCTAGTTTACTTAACTTTAAATGTGATTACTTAACATTTAGCTAACAAAGTAATACATATTTTCAAAATTGTTCATTACTAACCTTCAGTCCAAGCACTGCTCCCGAGTCTCTAGGCACGCTTCCATCTTTTAGTCGTTTATTTAACAAAATCCGTCCAATTAGACGGTCTCCATCTTTGGATGGCTGCCAGGTCACAGGATGCTATGATGAAGTGTTAATGGAAAACATAGTGAACATACTTTCTCAGAAAAAAATCTCAATATTATTTTTCATTTCCAGGAAGTTTACAATTTTTAAAAGCAGTATGATTACACCATTATTAGTTTAATAGAATCATAGAAATAAGCCCCAGAAAAGACATATTAAGTCATTCATTCTATCCCTAAGTCATTTAAAGAATGAATAAAATCTCTACCTCACAAATGTATTCCTACACCCAATTTGTAGAATATCCATAACTATCTTTATACAGAACATGTTTGTTTACAATGTAGTTTTAGCTGTATTAGCCCGAGGACATGAAAGATGCAAGGAGAGTGAGGTAATATCTTTTACTGGACTAACTTCTGTTGGTGGAACGGACAAGATTTTGAGCTTCACACAGCTCTCCTTCCAGGCTGGAGAAGGAAACTAGAATGTTTAAGTTAAATAGAAGGTGGGACAGATTGTTAAGCATAAGGGTTCACAGATGTTATTGGAAAATACTTTAAATGACTTGGGCAATTAACACCTCTGCAGTCACAGACAATGGGAAGTTGTATGCAGCAGGGTGTGTCACAAAGTTGTTGTAATGGGTGATACAATCAGTGTCAGACTTGATGAGGACCCATCCTGAATGAAATCTTTCCCAAATCCCTTCTTCTATCCTTCAAACAACATCCTAACCTCACCAACCACATCAGAAGAAGCAAGCTCCCCACAGACCAGGACACACCAACTCAAAACAGCACCAGACAATGCCAAAACAGAAGATAAAAAACCCGAAGACGTATCTCCACCCCTACAATAATCAACACCTCCCCCACAACATACCTTTGGGGTCCTACACATGCCTATCATAATATGTGGTGTACCTCATTCTGTGCATCAGATGCCCCACCAACAACTATGTAAGTGAAATGGTACAACAGAACTTGACTTTACTGCATGTAGCCCAGATGGGACAGTACTGCAGTCATCAATTTTGTATGTGCAGCCACTGCCAGCTGAAAACCAAACATCACATAGCTAGGAAAATCTTAGGCCCTGAACAGCAAGGCCACGCAGCTACATGTCTGCAGCTTTGCTTTCAGAATGGGAGGATGGGACAGTAAGTTAACAGATTATAAGTATGGAAGACAGTGAGTGAATAGCGACCATGATTTTAAGTGCCCCAACACGTTGTTATGATGAGAAATGTTTTGATGATAAGAGATAATGAGTAGTTTTGCTGAAATTAGAAAAATTGGTGACTCACTAGGTGTTACTACAATTGACCACAAGGAGTCACTATAGGTTATGTGCCTTGTTTGAGGTTAGTTATAAAAAATCAGGTGAAAACACTGTGCTTGTGCCAATTATTTATCAGACAGGTGAGCTGTGCCCCCACTGATTTATTTCTGATGCTGCCTGGAGAGAAACAGTCAAATTACCACTACTTTGGGTTCTGAAAACCTGGGTTACAAATTTGGCAAGCCAGTTGCCAGGAGTGGTGGAGAGGAAGGTAACGATTGGTACAAACGGTTTGCCATGCACTGCAAGAATGGAGGACGTAGGACAGGGTTTGAACCTGGAATTTCCCCATGTGTGGGCCGTGAGTCAATTTTTCGTTATTGGGACTCAGGGCCCCAGGCTGGTGGCCTGGTCGAGGGATTATGTCAAAAGGAAAGGGAACATCTAGAAAGAAAGAACAGCTGGAAATGATTTTGGGAAGCATCTTGACTGATTTTGTACAGGAGCATGGTAATGGTCTCTGGAAGCTTTACCAGTCCCAGAACGTTCCTGCTGCTCTGTAAGCAGATGGTAGCGATGGTAGATAAAGAGAAAAATCAGTTAAAGGCAAGAGTGGAGGAATTAGAGAAAGATAAAATTGAGAAAGAGAAAGAGATATACAGCTTGAAGGCTAACTCAGTCACCCTCTGGACTGAGATAGTGGCAACGCAAAAGCAAGTGTGTAATAGTGACAGTGAGAGAGTAAGTGAGAACATGGAACAGGAAGTCTGTGGATTGAAAGAGCAGACAATGGAGAGTAAAGGAATTGTTAGAGCGTTACTGAAGGATTCTCAGGATAAGACCTCGGCAGATTACGGGTAATGTAAGAGACAAAGTTGTACTCTTAGAGCCATGTTGCGAGATCAGAAGGTAATAATGGCTGCGCTTTGAGGGAATAGTAGTTTGGGAAGGAGGGATGGGTCAGAGGAGGACCCTGATTTGTATCCTTCTTATTATATTGAGAGGGATGGTCCTTTTCCCTTGGGCCCTTCTCAGTCCTCGTATGGTCACTGGAAGACCTGAAGATGCCAACACCTATAGCTCCCATGGTGAGGAAGATTGGTCTCCAAGGGGTAACCAAGAAGGAGAAGAATGGGTAGAGATTCGGTCCTTCTCCCCTGACCAGGTTAAAGCCACAGAGAGATTGGCTGGCCCATTAAACCGGAGAACAGCATTGGCATGGCTGGCAAGGATAGCTGGCACTCTCGATCTCACTCTGGCGGATGTGACAGCAACTGCCACTCTCCTCTCAGACCTAGGATAGTGGCCAGAGGTACGGGTTCCCAGATGCTTTGGCCCATAGAGCCCCAATTTTAGATTAGTTGTTTCTGTCTGTAGTTTTTCTTGTCTTAAGTTTTCCTTTCTTCCTAAGTCGCTCTTCCACACACACTCTTCCTCTCTTTTGCTGCTTCTTCTCTCTTCCCCGCACTGACTCTTGCTTCCCCCAGCCCCCCACCAACCATGGTGTTTTTTTCTTTTGTGTGTATTTGTTTTGAAAGTTAAGGGTTAAAGCCACAACTGGTTTTACTTTACTGAAAGTATTTTACTGTCCCTGAAGATATGGTTGCCAAGCAACAGAAATGTTTGCTTTGCTAATGATTCTAATTATTGAAAACAATTTTGAGAAAAACTGTAAATTAACAAAAGAAGGATCAGGCCCAGAACCATTTGTTTTATGGCCACAAGAGGATTTGTGGTTGCACATGAAGCAACCCTGTTTAAAGCAATAGCCCTCTCAGATAATACTCTAAAGGAAGGCAAGGGATAAAGGGGAGAGAGGAAAGAGAAAGGCCCTACAAAAGTTGGGGTAGAGCTCCTCATCTCTGGCAGGTGGAAATTTGGAGACAGCTCCCAAGGTACAAGCCAAAGGAAGACATAAATGAATTGTCCACCCTGGAACTTTTGTTAACACTGGCTGAGCACGAAGGGAAGACCCCAAGTGTGCCTCCCGCTGCTGCCCTTAGGAAGGCTGGGCACCCTCTAGATCTCCCGATTTGGACACTGATGGGTGGGGGAGGTTCACAGTTTATGTTGAGGGGCATTCAGAGGGGGCATTCAGAATTGTTACAGGTGCCACTTATTCCTTGATGAGTACCCAGAATGAAACCCTGTTTGAATCTCCAACTGGAGTTAAAACCTTACCGGGTATTAATGAGGTACAGAGTGTTGTTCCCTTTTGCAGGGACATCCTGTATTGGGGAGGAGGAGAAATAAAAGGGCAATTTGGCTTAATGGATTTGGGAGGAGAAGGGATCCTGGGATTGATGTCTTGAGAGAATTAAGAGTGTTAGTTGATTTTGCTAACAGGGTCCTATGGGAAATGCCTCCTGGCCCATCCTGGGAACCAGTGGAGATTTCAGCAAGCTACTGGCTAGCAGCCCTTAAGGCTTCTGAAGAACTGGAGTGGCCAACGTAGCCTCCCAGAAGTTCTGGCAATTGCAGAAAAATATTGGGAGGCCTGGGCCAAGAATAAAATAGAATGTGATAAAATTGAGGCAGAAATCCTAATTACAGGCCCCGATTCCCCAAGTCCAGAGCAGGATAGGTATCCAAAGGAGGCAGAAGCCAGGCGGAAAGAAATAACTGATGGGCTTTTAAGACAAGGGGGTTTAATGAAATAATCAAGCCCCAATCATGCTGACCTCTAGCCGGTCCTTAAAAGTGATGGCAGGACTTGGAGGCTGGTAGTGGATTTTTGCCATCTTAATCAGGTGACCCAGCTGATGGCCCCCATAGTGGCTAAGTATCAGGAAGTACTGGCCTCCATTATAGGAGGGGCCCAGTGGCTTTCAGTTTTGGATTTGGCCTTTTTTTTCTTTTTCCTTTTAGCTATCTCTTTACATTGGGACAGCTATTATAAATTTGCTTTTACCTTTCAAGGGAAGCAGTTGTGTTTTGCCAGGGTCCCCATGGCCTGAAACAATGCCCCTCTTATTTGTCATGCCTGTGTAGTTAAGATGTCAGATGAGATGCCTGAAAGAGACAGTGTGATTTCTTATGTGAATAATATCCTGGTTTGCACTCAGACCAGGGAAGAGAATTTGGAAGTATTGGATAGGGTGTTACAAAAGATTCAGGAAATTGTATTTAAAGTAAGCCCAAAGAAAGCCCAGTTGTACTCCCAACAAGTAAATTACTTTAGAGTGAATTTGGAGCAGAAGGGGCATTCCCCTGGTCAACAGAGAGTGGAGCAGATTCTTAAACTTCCAGCTCTTACAGACATAAGAGCTCTTAGATCCTTTTTTGGAAATGGTTAATTTCTTCCAAGATTTTATTGAGGGATTCTCAGAGAAAGCAGCCCTGCTGCATGACTTGTTAAAGGAGGGAACAGGGTGAAACAGCGGTTTGTGCTGTGGCTGGCAATTAAGAAAGGGGGGGTGAGAGTTGTGCTGAGTCAGAGTCATGGAGCAGGGCATGGCCCTTTGTCTTATGCCTCCAAAATATTAAGTGAAGTCAAGAGGGGATTCACCCCCTGTGAAAAGGAGATTTTGGCACTAGTATGGGCTTTGCAGCGGGAATATCTGGTGGGGCTGTCTCCTGTGTTACTGAAAACTGTCTACTCTCCAGTGAAATATGTGCTCACTGTGAAGATTAATAAAATGTATGTGTCTAGCCCCAGCAAGCCCTAAGCAAATTAGGGTTGATGAATTTGCTGAGCCCCAAGGTGTGCTAAAAGCCTAGTTAAAAGTTTAAGAGCCCCCTCCTGGGGAAAAAGAAACTCAGGCCCAGATGGGTCTCAGTAAAAGTTAGTAAGTTCAGCTTAAATGTTTAGTGATACGTCCCCTATATAGGAAGGGGAAAAGTTTGTTTTGCTTTGTGTTTTAGATTATTAACTGCTTTTGCTGGTTTTGGATTGCAGACCTGCTCCTTTGGTGGCGTGAATCTGGAATTTGTTGTGTTCAAGGCAGGGGATGACCATGGAGTGTAAAGTGAACAATGCAAAAGAAATGAATGTCAATTTGAGGACCCAGGAAGCAGAGAACAATGCTGCCAACATCTTTTTGACATGTTTCACCACCATTGGGACAAAATGAATGCTCACATCTACCTCCCTCCTCCAGACTTTTCAAGAGCAAATTTCATGTGAGTTGAGGGAAGACACAACAATAACACAGGAATCTGGGAGTACAGATGGGTAACAAACAAATTCAAATTCTTTCCTCCCCTGTGAAAGCCAGTGCATTCACTTGTGGACTGGCATCCCTAAGCAGGCAGCTCCAGGAGAAAAGACAATTCATTTTAGGCTGAAACACTCCCTTTTATTCCCAAACACTGGACAAGAAGATCTGGGGAGGCAAAACTGCAGATAGTGATAACAAGATGGGAATGGGAGGTTATTTTACCCTGTACTTTGGAGGTCCCAGGTCCTCAGGAAATTTATAACAGAGACAAAAAACAGTTACTTATCTCTTGTAACTGTTGTTCTTTGAGATGTTGCTCATGTCCTTTCCAATTAGATGTGCACATGCCACGTGCACGGCAGCCGGAAAGATTTTCCCTTATTAGTAGCCATTGAGTCAATCTAGGCGCCACCTGGAGTTGCACCTTCATGGCACGGAATATAGGGCACTGTTGACCCACTGCCACCTCAGTTCCTTCTTGCCAGTTTACTCTGACAGAGGGGTAGGTGGGTGGGTATTGGAATAGACATGAGCAACACATCTCGAAAAACAACAGTTACGAAAGGTAGGTAACCGTTTTTTGTTCTTCGAGTGATTGCTAATGTCAATTCCAATTAGGTGATTACCACACTGACATTTTGGAGGCGGGGTCAGAGCTCAAAGGTTTGTTGATGGTAGCACCGGTCTGGCAAAGGCTGTGTCATTTCTAGCCTGCTGAGTGATGGCCAAATGCGAGGTAAAAGTGTGGATTGAGGACCACGTCGCAGCTCTGCAGATTTCCTGGGTTGAAACCTGGGCCAGGAACTCTGCAGACCATGCCTGTGCTCTTGTAGAGTGCGCTGTAAGCAGAGGGGCAGGTATCTGCGCCAGATTGTAGCATGCCCGGATACAGACGTGATCCATGACGAAATTCTTTGGGAGGAGACTGTAAGACCTTTCATTCTGTCTGCTACTGTGACAAACAGCTGAATAGACTTCCAAAATGGTTTCGTCCGCTCAATATAGAAAACTAACGCCCGGCCAACATCCAATGACTTAAGTTTTTGCTCCCTGCTGCTTGCATGTGGCTTGGAGAAGAAAACTGGAAGAAAGATATCCTGGTTAACATGAAACTGGGAGACAACTTTAGGAAGAAAGGCTGGATGCGGTCTAAGCTGAACCTTGTCCTTATAGAACACAGTGTAAGGAGGCTCAGATGTTCGAACCTTGAGCTCAGACACCTTCCTGGCTACCAGGAATGCCACCTTATATGAGAGGTACAGCAGAGAACATGTTGCAAGTGGTTCAAAAGGTGGCCCCATTAGCTTGGAAAAGACCAGGTTAAGGTCCCAAGCGGGGATTGGCTGTCATATGTAAGGATATAGTCTGTCAAGACCTTTAAGAAAATGGCCTACTATCAGGTTGGCAAAGACTGACCAGCCCTCCAGGCCTGGATGGCAGGTGGAAATGGCAGCCAAGTGTACCTTTACTGAAGACATAGAAAGCTTTTGCAGCTTTAGGTGGAGGAGGCAGTCCAATATCATAGGTATGGATGAAAGTCTTGGAGACGGGAGATATTGCGAAGACCAAATTGTGAATCTTTTCCATTTTGCCAGATAGGTAGCCCGAGTGGAGGGTTTTTTACTGCCAAGGAGGACTTCCCTGACTGGATCCGAACAGGCGAGCTCCATCAGGTCCAGCCATAGAGCTTCCACACCGTGAGGTTACGAGATTCGTGCTGGAGGCGGCGGTGATCCTGGGTTATCAGATCCAGGAGCAGCGGTAAGGTGATTGGGTTTTCCATGGACATATCCAGGAGAGACATGTACCAGTGCTTGCGGAGCTATCATTATCACCGAGGCCTTGTCCCTTCGAACCTTGAGCAGGACCTTGTGAACGAGGGGTATGGGTGGAAATGCATACAAGAGGTGTCCCTCCCAGGGAAGAAGGAGCACGTCCATGATGGAGCCCTGGCTGTGATTTGGAAAGAAGCAGAACTGCAGGCACTTCCTGTTGTGTCGCGTGGTGAACAAGTCTATCTGGGGAAATCCCCAATGCTGGACGATGGTATTTGCGATATCTGGGCGGATAGACCACTTGTGGCTGTGAAACGACCTGTTGAGATAGTCCACCCACTCGTTCTGGACTCTGGGAAGGTACAACGCCTCCAGGTGTATTGAGTGAGCTATGCAAAAGTCCCACAGTTTGAGGGCTTCCTGGCACAGGGGAGAGGAGTGTGCACATCCCTGTCTGTTTGTATAAAACATCACTGTTGTATTGTCCACCATGGCCGATTCATTTGGAAGGGAAATGTGTGCTTGGAATGTCTGGCACACTAGACCGACTGCTCTCAGCTCTCTGACATTGATGTGAAGTGAGAGCTTCGCTTGGGACCAGAGGCCCTGAGTCCTGAGGTCTCCCAGGTGCACTCTCCAACCCATCGCTAACATGTCCATCACCAGCAAAAGGTGAAGAGGACACCTGCAAACACCGCTTGAGGGTCGAGCCACCATAGGAAGGATGTGAGAACCGGTCAAGCTAGAGTGACAATTTTGTCTAGACAGTCCCAAATAGGCCAATACCCTGAAGCCAGCCATTCCTGAAGAGGTCAGAGTCTCAGTCTGGCATGCTGTACTACATAGGTAACAAGCAGCCATGTGGGCCAGAAGCTTTAGGCAATTCCTTGCTGTGGTGGTAGGGAACTGCCTAAGACTCTGTATGATGCCCTCTTGCCTATGTAGAATCCAATACCGCCCCTATGAACTCTATCCGCTGAACGGGGGATAGGGTTGACTTCTGTATGTTCAGTAGAAGGCCCAGGTCATCGAAAGTAGCCCTTATGAAGCTCACTTGCACCTCCACTTGCGCCCTGGAGCAGCCCTTGATTAGTCAATCGACGAGGTACAGAAACACCTGCAACTGATGCTTGCACAAGAATGCAGCCATGACTGCCATGCACTTGTTAAACACTCGAGGAGTCACTGATGGGCCGAATGGAAGGACTGTCAAGTGATAATGATTGTGGTTCACCACGAACCTGAGGTACCTTCTGTGGGATGGCATTATTGAAATATGAAAGTAAGTCTCCTTCAAGTTGAGGGTGGCATACCAGTCCCCCAGATCCAAAGGAAGGGATAATGGAGGCCAAAGAGGCCATGCAGAACTTCAGTTTCTTTATGAACTTTTTGAGGTCTCACAAGTCTAGGATGGGCCTGAGGCTGCCTTTGGCTTTCGGTATTAGGAACCATTGGGAATAGAACCCATTGCCCTTCAGCTCTTGAGGAACCTCTTCCACTGCCCCCACCATTAGGAGCATGTGCACCTCCTGCATGAGGAGATGCTTGTGAAAAGGGTCCCTGAAGAGGGTCAAGGAGAGGGGGCGGGAGGAGAACTGGAGGGAGTATCCCCTTTCTACCATGTGGAGTGCCGAGCAATCGGATGTAATTCGGGGCCATGCAGGGTAGAAAAGGGACAGTCAGCACAGGGATGGATCCAGAGTCTGGACTGGTGTGTCACCCCTGGGCACACCTTTAAAAGTTCTGCTTCTGGCCTGAGGACTGTTTCACCTGCCCAGAGACCTGGGTTGATGAGAGGGGAGGCCCCTTTCTATTGTTCCTGTTACACCTCTTAGAAAAATCCTTCCTGTTCTGTGGGTGGTAGAAACTGGGGTTGAGGCTTAAAGTGCCTCCATTGTGTAGCTGGAGTATGCAGGCCAATGGACTTGAGGGTAACCCTTGAAGCCTTGAGTCTATGAAGCCATGAGACAGTTTTCTCTGAAAAGAGGGCTGAGCCTTCAAAGGGAAGGTCCTGTATGGTCTGCTAGACCTCATATGGGAGCCCTGATACTTGCTGCCAGGAGCTGCTCCTCATTGCTACCCCAGAGACCATGGTGCAGGTGGCCAAATCAGCCACATCGAGGGCTGCCTGGAGTGAAGCACTGGCAATTAGCTTACCCTCCTCCACCAAGGAAGAGAACTCTGTCCTGGAGTCCTTGGCAGAAGCTCTATGAACTTCGCCATACCTCCGCATGAGTTGTAGTTGTACTTGCTGAGGACAGCCTTGTGGTTAGAAATTCGGAGCTGGAGCCCCTCGGTGGAATAAATTTTCCTCCCAAAGAGGTTCAGCTTCTTAGCCTCCCGGTTTTTAGGGGATGGGCTCTGGTACCCTTTGCGCTCCTGCTCATTTTCCGCCACTACCACTAGGGAGTCCAGCGGCGGATACGTATAAAAATGCACAAACCCCTTAGAGGGAACGAAGTACTTTAAATCAGTCCTCTTTGCCGTCAGTGGTAAGGAGGCGGGGGTCTGCCACAGTGTCATAGTGGTGTCCTGAATAGTATTTATAAGTTGCAGGGCAATACGGGAGGGCCCAGCGGGGGCAAGTATGTCCACTATCAGATCCGATGTTTCAGCAACCTCCTCAACCTGGATCCCCAGGTTCTGCACCACTCTTCTCAGCAGCTGCTGGAGCACCTTGCTGTCCTCCAGGGCAGGGCTGTCGAAGTTCCTGCGACTGCCTCATCAGGCGAGGATGAGAACACGGCCCTAGCGGGGAGTGGGTCCTGCTCTCTGCCCTTGGCACCAGTGCCTGGTCTTCTGGTGTGACCATTGCCAGTGCGGCCGGTGCAGTTGGTGCCGGTGCAGTCGGTGCCAGTGCAGTGTGGTGCGATCTGTCCTGACCCGGGTGAGGTGCCAGAGGCACATTTGATGTCAAGGCCACCGACGCCGACCTCTGCAAATGGGACTCTTGGTTTTGGCCCTGACTCTGATGGAACGCCCAGGGATCCAGAAAGGCCACTGGGCTGGAGCCTGCCATTGTCCAGGCCACAGTGCTGGATAGAACTGTTGCCTGTGTCTGCTGGACCTGGACCACCCGCTTCACCTCAACTATAGGATTCCGACTCTGACTGGGAGGACTCACTGTAGGATGACCACAGAGGGGCAGTGCCCACTGGTGCCGGGGAGCGGTGCCGGGAACTTGGGGACCGGTGTGGCTCTCCTATCCATCCGCTGGTGGAAGGTACTGGTAACCGGTGCCAAGGGAATGGTGATCAGCATGATACCATTTCCAGCTTGCCCCTTGATGGCATCGAGGGTTTCACAGGCACCTGTGAGATGGAGCTCGGTGTCCTGTTGCACCTAGGAGGGGAAGACGGCACCATGAAGGCTATGAGGTCCCTGGCAGCCTTGAACATCTCTGGCATGGAAGGCAACTGCAGGTGGTCGCAACCTTCCTGGAAAGGGGAGTGCTGGGGGCCCAGACTCAATTGGTCCCATGGTGGGGCAGGAGTTGACGGAACCCTAGACAGCCATGCCAAGCTTACGTGGCCCAACATGGGTCTCACAACGGTGGACTCCTCCTGCGCCAGTCTGGGCGTGGGTAAGCAACCCCTTTTGAGTCTCCTCTTCTTGTAGGGAACCAGGGATTGTGAACAGTGCCACCCACTGCCCTGCACAGGGCCCCTATGTGGGAAATTTTGCTGGTGCCGACTCATGCTGCAATGATGCTGGAGCACTGCACAGTGATGTAGAGGTGCTCGGCATCGGCTCAGCTGACCCTGGGTCCAAGTGGGGATGGAGGGCAGCTTCCATCAGAAGGATTTTGAGGCGCTGGTCAAGCTCCTTCTGAGTCCTAGGGCGAAATCCTGGTGGGCTTCCCCCAAACACTTCAAGGAGGAAGTGTGGTCACTTCTGGGCACAGACGTGCCACAGGCTGCACAGGGTTTAAACCCCGGGGACCAAGGCATGCCCCGGTAAGGGGGGAGAAGGGGAGGATGGGGAGTACCCCCAGACAAACTTCTAGAGAGAGATAACTAACTAACAACTACTAAGACTAACTATATCAAACTAACTATTTACAGGAAAAATCTGCTAAGAGACAGAGAAGGCTTGCTGAAGCTAGAGATAACAAGCATTCCAGCTAACCATCACAGGGCCCCATGCCATGAAGGCATGACTCCAGGGGGTACCTGGATCGACCCAAATGGTGCTGCTAAGGGATCTTTCCAGCTGCTGTGCATGTGGTACGCTCACACCTATTTGGAATTGACATGAGCAATCACTCGAAGAAGAAAGGATGTTTGGATATTGAAGCTAAATGGTGCCGTGATAAAATGGATATTAATTTGAAGCCCAATATGACAGGAAAATGGCTCCTTCAGGGACCCCATGGAGTAAAAGGTATAGAAATGTGAATTCTGGAATTACCTGTAATTAATTTGATCAGAGCATATGTGGTTCAAAGCAATGTAAAGAAACAATTGGTGATTAAACCAACCCACACCCTGAATAAGGTTATTGTGAACCTCATTTTAGCAAATATCTCAACAATAGAACCCCATTTTGGAAAGTTTGTCCAGCCATTATATGAGGGCTGGAAAAATTGGATTAATCTTCATGATGTCCCCAGACCATGCAAGGAATGAGTAAAAAGGGACATACTGGAAGCATTTGGCACAGGGGTAGGGGTTCTTAATAGTATAAAGGAGGAAGAGGTTGTGAATAAAATGAATTCAGTGGGGCAACACCTAAAGGATTTAGTAACATCTCTGAGGGTATCCTTTGATCAGCTAAACTCCATACAGAATAGGGTGGCGCAGTTATTAGAGGAATGGGAGCAATCCCAAGAAAAAGATCATCTCCGCCTCTTGCAGGCTGTTGGTACCCTCCAGAGTAATGTTTCCTTAGCCCTGGCATGCATGCAAATGGAGATGTGAATTAGTGATGCGGTAAAGGACATGGTTTGAGACGGTATGTGAGGGATACTCCCATTGGAAATTAGGAGCATTATTAGGAAAAATTCCATCCAGATTGAGAGGGATTTACAATCCTATTGGAAAATGGTAAATTTTGCATATGATAAAAGATCTTGAGCGATTATTGTTTTACTAGTGTCAGAAGCAGAGATAAAGTGAGTCTTAATGCTAATCAGATAGTGATAGAGCCCTTGGATCATAGGGTATGGGTACAGAAGAGGCCCAAGGGTTGAAGAAAGTACAATTGGGAGTCTGCTTAGAAGAACCTGGCATTGCATATGAATTCACCACAAATACCTAGCAGCCACAGAATATATGTTTAGAAGTAATAGAGGGAAAATGTCATTATGCTGTTAATCCATTTGTAAATGAATCTGTGATTATGTATATGGGTGATAATTGTATATGTCTTAGAAGTTAGTGCCCAGTTCTTATCATTAAATATGTGCATCATGTATCTCATGGTCCCCATGAGAATAGATGATTTTGCCATGTTCTAGTTATTGAAGGATATGATTTTAAATTTCAAGTGCCTGAGTTGAAATACAGCCAATTAAAAATGAAATACACGTATTCAAATGTAATAACTGCACCCATTGGAATGAACTGCTTTTACAGATATTGCTTCAACATCCCCTTTTGAGGAATTATTTACATGCTGCTAAACAAGAGGCATGTATGGTCTTGGTTATGGTCACGGTCCATCATTCTACCCATGAAATTAAACATGTAAACAGGGTTAGCAAAAACTCAGAACACAAATGGTGGGAGACATTGTTGGGATGGTCCCCCACGGCAACAGGGATTTTTAATCTGGCTTTACCAATTGTGGTGATTTTGGTGTTTCAAATGGTGTTGGTTGTTTTGTTCCTGGTGCTGACATGCTGGATTCAAAGGAAGATAAATTCAAAGCCCATGCTTTTGCAAACCCTGGGTATCCCCCGAGGGAACCTACACGGGGTCTGGTCTATAATGAGGCAGAATCAGGGGTGAAAATTGAGAGTGCCAGCAGGAAGATTATTGCTCAGTCTCGGTCAAGAGTTTTGAGCCTATGCTGGGCCTCTTTAGTAACCGATTGAACTCATTGTGTATGTGTGTGCAGATCTTCATATTAAAGATATACAACCTGCAAAGAGGGGAGTGTTACCCAAGAATTTGTCATTCTTGCATGTACCCCAGATGGGACAGTACTGCAGTGAGCAATTCTGTATATTCATCTACTACCAGCTGAAAACCAAACATCACATAGCTAGAAAAATCTTAGGCCCTGAGAGGCAAGGCCACACAGCTGCATGTTTGCAGCTTTGCTATCACAATGGGAGGATGGGACAGAAAGTTAACAGATTATAAGTATGGAAGAGAGTCAGTGAATAGCAACATTGGTTTTAAGTGTCTTGACACATTGTTGTTATGACTACAAATGATAAGAGATAATGAGTAGCTGTGCTGAAATTAGGAAAATAGGTGACCTACTAGGAGTCACTGTAGGTTATGTGCTTTGTTTGAAGTTAGCTATAAAAGATTAGGTGAAAGTACTCCTTTGTGCCAATTATTTATCAGATGGATGAGCTGTGCCCACAATGATTTATTCCTGACATTCCCTGGAGAGAAACAGTAAAGTTACCTCTGTTTTGGGTTCTGAAAATCCTGGGTAACAAAACCAGACAATCACTACACTATGAAATAAACTCAAACAGGAAAATAATAAAAGAGAAAAACACCCTACCACCAGTGGGTCAACACTTTTCACTAAGTGATCATTCTACATATGACCTCTCAGTCCTCATCCTCCATGGAAACCTGCATAACACCTTCAAAAGGCAAGCCTGGAAACTTAAATTCATAAGTCTGCTGGACACTAAAAACCATGGACTTAACAGAGACACTGGTTTTATGGCCCATTACAACAATTTGCAACACATCCTGATGCCTACTAACCCTCCCTTGTCCTACAAGTGCAGAGATTCTAATTGCCCATTTCATTTTAAGTGGTCTCCTACAACTTGTCTGAACCCTTATACTTAACAATCTGTCCCACCTTGTATTTAGCTTGGAAACTCTAGTTTCATTCTCCAGACCTGAAGAAGAGTTGTGTGAAGCTTGTCCCTTCCAATAACAGAAGTGGAAGATATTTCTTCACCCACCTTGTCTCTTTTGTACACGGTAGAAAAGTACAGATATTTAGATATACATGATATATGTGATCATTACATTTGAGTTGAAACAAAAATGGATGTTGAAGTCTAACACAATAATCCTGATGCTGAATAGGAAGTACAGCAGAACCTCAGAGTTACAAACTCCTTGGGAATGAGGTTGCTCATAACTCTGAAATGTTCATAACTCTGAATAAAACGTTATAGTTGTACTTTCAATAGTTTACAGCTTTGAACATTAATTTAATACAGCTTTGAAACTTTACTATGCAGAAGAAAATTCTGCTTTTAACCCTCTTAATTTAAATGAAACAAGCACAGAAACAGTTTCCTTGCCTTGTCAAAAAAATTTTAAATTTTCCCTTTATTTTTTTTTAGTAATTCCTGTTTAACACAGTACTGTACTGTATTTGATTTTTTTTTTTCAGTGTCTCTGCTTCTGTTTGATTGCATACTTCCGGTTCCAAATTAGGTGTGTGGTTGACCGGTCAGTTCCTAACTCTGGTGTTCGTAACTCTGAGGTTCTACTGTAGAAATCAAAACTGAAACCTGATATATTGAGACTCAAACTTATTCTCTTTTCCACCATTTTAACCATCTCAGTTTTCCTCTCTGAATATGTAAAGCCTTTCGGACACCTTTACATTCTCTCAGTGCTCCAAAATTATCAAAAGGACAAATTAAATGTAAAGGTATAAAGTAGTAACTCCCCATTCTGATGTATTTATTGACATAACATTATCGTTTATAATAGTTCATACGTATTAAACATATTCAGAACAGCTACGTTTGAATATTCCATCATCCCACTACAGTGTGTGTCTGTGTGTGTACACACACACACACACACACATAGACACACTCATACATATTATTACTTTATATTATTATAACATGCTGAATAAAACTCTAAATAAACTTATCATTTATTTGGTGTAATCATAGTACTTTTTCACAACTATACACTAGTTTCATGCTCCTCTCCATGCAAAATTAACTGGCACAGGACATCTCCTCTCCCGTTACATCTAATAACTCTAAAAAGATTTATCACAATCCCCACCAAACGAAAGGCAATACTAACAAATATCAAAGCAGATGGCAAAGACTCTAATACTACACAATACTCCACAAAAATGGCATGACAACAAAACAAAAGAACAAACATGACAGTGAAAGGGAAAAAAGAAAAACAACTTTTCTGTGCAAATGGACCAATTTTTCTCCCTTTTTTACCTGGAATTTAAACTATTAATTTTATTTTAGCCCCAGGAGCACATATGCAGGAAATCATATAAGCCAATCCAACAGAATCCTCATTGTTAATAACTTTATAATTGAAGGTAACATCACCAAGTACTATCATGCGACCATAAGACCAAACATTCCTTTGTGCCTGAATATTTTTTTCTTGTGCTACCAAATAGTAAAGTGACAAAGCAAGCAGGAATTTTTGGTTTTGTTTTTCTTTTCTGCACCTTAAGAAATACTACATTGTCTCTAAAAACTCCCTGTCTTTTTATTAAACGCACTGTTTTAATGAGTGACACAGAGCAAACGAAGACCAAATGAGAAGTTTAAAATGCAGGCTCCACAATCTCAGTACCTTCTCGCTATGGCTATGCTCTTCATTTAGAGTTGTGCTACTACACGTATCTACCCCAGAGTCTTTAACTTGAGGCTCAGACCATTCCAAGTCCTCTTCCAAAGAGTGGCCACCAAAGCACACCATTTTCTTGTGTCTCTCAGATAAGGTGTTAGAATCCGACAAAACTGCCTGCTCACTAGTTTTTCTTTTTCCCCTTTGACTGTCCCCTATAAGTGTGGGATAAAAAAAAAGGGATACAAAAAAGAAAACGTGCAAAGGTGTAAATAAAACAAAGGAAAAGTGAAATGATAAAGTAAACTGAATGGTAAGGCTCCACATGTCTCACCAAAGACATTGGGGATGCCTCACTGCTATGCCAAGACGTATGGTCCACCCAGTTGTAATCCATGTCTCCTGTGAGAATCAGACAGACAAGATAGTGCAAGTAAAGGAAAAGCGAAAGAAAGGACAGACACAGATATAATAAACTTTTAAAAAATTGTGGTTATCCTGCCTGATTCATAACCTTTGTCTGTAACACTGGCTACAATGGTTTCAAGAGAAAGCTGAGACTCTAAAACAATGGAACACATGGAATGTGGAAAACTGCACGTTTGTGTGTGTGTGTGTGTGTGTATATACATATTCAATATATGTAACATATAAAGACAGATTCAATACCATTAACAGTTCTTTGAAATTCTTATGAAAATACCTACAAATATCACAAAAAGATGCGACAACTTAATGTGTACACATTTGAAACTTTCTGGACGCTGACGACAGTAAGTGTAACTTGCATCAGCTTTGTCAATATTGACCTAATAATGGGTTTGTCTGGTTGGAAAGACCTTCTTGCCTTTTTCAGATCAAAATAATGATTTTTCTCTAATAGCTATAACAAAACATCTAAACAGTGCAATTCTATATCTCACTTTATTGTAATAAGCTTCAGAATGTTGAAACACCTGTCAAGAGATTATAAATCATTAAGAAAAATAAAAGGTACAAAATACTCAGAATTGATTGATATTAATTTTGCATAAAATTCATAGAAAAATTTAACATTCATGAATTAATGCAGGCAAAATTATTGCTATTGTATTGTTATCTCAAAACATGGAATCAATGGACTGTATTTTGATACATAACAAACTTTTAAAATATTTTCATACAATATAAATGTAATTTTTATACCAGAAAGTTGACTTCTTAGATAAACTGAGAGATACTCATACTTTTGAACAGTTGTTCCAAAGGATTAATGCTATTGTCAATAAAAATGAGTGATAATACATGACTATGTGCTATATAAATATTTTCCCATTTATCTAGGTTCTGTAAATTGTAGAATATACCTAAGTCTTTTGGCCTTATAACATTTTCCTTGTACTTTAGAACCATAAATGTCATGTTACTATATGTGAAAATTTTTATTTTATCTTTATTTTCTTATTCAAGACCAACTCCTGCCTCCTGCATCTAACTGCAAGTGTAGGGTCCAATAGGCAACAGAACCCATGTGGTTCTGTAATCCATGGTACAGGCCCCTGAGACACCTCGCCTGTATCTGCCTTGTACTTCAAACCATTGCTCTGTGGGGGGGTCAATGTGTGCTATTGAAACAGCTCAGAGAAGTTTGGGATAGTTCACATCAGGTGACAGGGTAGAGTATGACTAGTGAGTCTGATATCACTCTGATCCACTGACCAAAACATATTGCATATGGGATGCACAGATACAGATCCCACAGAACTAACTACCCTACACAAAGCTTATTCATGGTTTTGCAGGGTGATCGGGTTTAACTCTCAGTGGGGCTATTAGCTGAGCTTACAAAGCCCTTTCACTTTACTCAGTGGCATTTCTCTATCTGTAACATGATAACTTTTGAACAATGCATCCTATCAATTCCAAAATTTCAGAGAATGATGTAGGCATCAATGGTCAAAACTCTATTGATTTTAGTGAAATCAGAAAACCGAAAATGGGAGACAAATGGAGCCCCAGACATCTCTTTAGAGCAGCAAAAGCCTCTAGCACCACTGCAATTGTCTATGGATCACAGAACTGGTAGATAGTATCCATTCTGCCTTTCAACAAAACAATTCCACTGTTCATCTCCGCTTATCCTTCCAATAGTATAACATATTGGCATGTTGAAAGACTTCTCTCCGAGACAGAAGGAAGAATAATGGTGGAAGAAAAGGAAAAGAAGAGCATAGGGGCCCCACAGCCCATGGAATGTGCGGGGAAAATGGGGGAGCCTGATATAAAGGGGGGAGAATAGGGGATGCTGCAACAGATGGAGGGAGAAAAGGGAGCACACAGAATCCCAGGTAGGGGAGAAGAATGGAGGGTCCTGATATGGGGGATATAGGATTGTAAGTAGCCCCTGTGACGGGGTGGAGAGTGGGGTACCCTGGTATGCAGTGGAATTGTTTGTGGGGGAGGGGGAACAGAACCCCTGGTGAGGGGATTGGAGGATACTGGTATGGGGAAAAGGGTGGAATGGGGGCCATGGAAGAAAAGGGGAGGAGGGCACATACCACTCCTGGCATTGGGGGGCAATGGGAGATGCTGGTATGGCAGAAGGAAGGAATGGGGAAGACAGAGTTCTTGTCACGGAGGGGAATAGAGGACATGGGGAGAAATGGAAAAGGAGGTACATACAATGCAGCTGCTTTAGGGAAAGAATGGGAGAACTTGTTATGGGAGTTGGAGAGGGATACACAAAGAATCTGGAAGATAAAAGATTATGGGGACTGGTAGAGAGACCTTGAAAAGGAGGGGATCAGAAGCTGGCACACAGGAAGCTCATATAGTGGAATGGAGGAATGCAAGGAGCATCTTGCATGTGCAACAAGCTCAGCCCACACAAGCTATGAAATGTGTGACTCCCTAATATACAATAAGCACTGCATGAAAAACAGAAAGCTTGAAATGTATGTACACTCTTCAGTATCAATCCCTTAGCCCTGCAAACGTCTTCAAATTAAAATAAACCTCTTTATGTATACATAAAAATGGCACTGAAATAAGCCTTAACAAAGGCTTGGTTTTAAGATCCCAATGGGACAAAATTCAGGGGGAAAATATGAAAATCTTTCCTTAACTCCGTCTATACATTATATAGTCCATATAGTGTATAAGATCCCCCATTATTCTGAGGTTCTCTGAAAAAAAGTCTTAATCAGTTCTTCTTGTATTTCTGGTCATATTTAAGATACTCAATGATTCCCAATCATATCTGCTCAGATTACAAATAAGAAAGACTGGGGGGAGTTGGGGGGTGGGAAATTCGGATATAACTGACAACCTTACAGACTTAACTGGAATTTGAAAGTCCAGCTAAGCTCTGTTTAACATGTACATTGTGGAGATACTAATGTTGGACCCATGGTTAAAGTCAGAGTTAAACTGCCCTTAGAGCAACAGGACTACTAAATATGTGAGTGGCAATACTACAACAAAAAAACCCTTCGAAAACAGACTCCAACGGGGAACTGCTGAATTGGAATTAATTTGCAAACTGGTCACCATTAAATTAGGCTTGAATAAAGACTGGGAGTGGATGGATCATTACACAAAGTAAAACTATTTCCCCATGCTTATTTTTTCCCCTACTGTTATTCACACCTTCTTGTCAACTGTTGAAATGGGCCATCCTGATTATCACTACAAAAGGTTTTTTTTTCTCCTGCTGATAATAGCTCACCTTAACTGATCACTCTCATTATAGTGGGTATGGCAACACCCATTTTTTCATGTTCTCTGTGTATATATGTATATATATATCTTCCTACTGTATTTTCCACTGCATGCATCCAACGAAGTGGGTTTTAGCCCACGAAAGCATATGCGCAAATAAATTTGTTAGTCTCTTCGGTGCCACAAGTACTCCTCATATTTTTTGCTGATACAGACGAACACAGCTACCACTCTGAAATCTCATGAAAGTATCTAGAAGTTTACATATTCTAAATATTTATTATTTAAAGGTCTGAACCTGCTGTCATTCAAATCAATAGGAGTTTTGCTTGATTTCACTGAAAACAGGATTAGACCCTACTATGAAAGGACTTCTTCAAAGCCATGGTCATCTATCATAGGAAGAATAGTAAAAGACCACTATGGCTCCAGCAACAGCTCTTTAATGACCTGAAAATCAAAAAGAAGCCACCAAAAAGTGGAAACATGGACAAATTGCTATGGAGTACAAAATAGCAGGTCAAGCACATAGGAATAAAATCAGAAAGGCAAAGGCATAAAATGAGTTACACTTAGCAAGGCACACAAAAGACAATAAGAAGAGTTTCTTTTAACAGAGAAAGATGTAGACGTAGGTCCTCTACTTGGTGAGGAAGGAGAGCTAATAACTGATTACATCAATAAAGCTGGGGTGTTTAATGTCTATTTTGCTTCAGTCTTCACTAAAAAGGTCAATGGTGACCAGATACTCAACACAATTATTGTTAACAACAAGAGGGAAGGAATGCAAGCCAAAATAGTGAAAGAACAGGTTAAAGAAGATTTAGATAAGTTAGATGTATTCAAGTCAGTGGGACCCAATGAAATTCATCCTAGGGTACTTAACGAACTAGTTGAAGCATTACCACAACCTTTATCAACTATCTTTGAGAATTCCTGGAGGATGGGTGACGTCCCAAAAGATTGGAGAAGAGCAAACATAGTACCTGTCTTTATAAAGGGGAACAAAGACAACTTGGGGAATCATAGACCAGTCAGCCTGACTTCAATACCTGGAAAGATACTGGAACAAATTATTAAGCAATTTGTAGAGAATCTGGAGGATAATAGGATTATAAGGAATAACCAACATGGATTTGTCAAGAACAGTCATGCCAAATGAACCTAATTTCCTTCTTTGACAGGGTTACTAGTCTAGTGGACGGGGGGAAGCAGTAGACGTGATATACCTTGATTTTAGTAAGATTTTCAACTCAGTTCCCAGTGACATTCTTATAAACAAACTAGGGAAATGTGGTCTAGATTAAATTACGATAAGGTGGGTACACAACTGGTTGAAAGATCATATTCAAAGAATAGTTTTCAATGGTTCGCTGACAAACTGGGAGGATGTATCTAGTGAGGTCCCGCAGGGGTCAGTTCTGGGTCCAGTACTGTTCAATATTTTAATTAATGACTTGAATAATGGAGTGGAGAGTATGCTTATAAAATCTGCAGATGACACCAAGCTGGGGGAGGAGGGGAATTGCAAGCACCTTGGAGAGCAGGATTAGAATTCAAAATGACCTTGACAAATTGGAGAATTGGTCTGAATTCAACAAGATGAAATTCAATAAAGATAAATGCAAAGCATTTCACTTAGGAAGGAAAAATCAAATGTACAACTACAAAATGGGGAAAAACTGGTGAGATTATAGTACTGCTGAAACAATGCGACACAGCTGCGAAAAAGGCTAATGTCATTTTGGGGTATCTTAACAGGGGTGTTGTATATAAGACCCAGGAGGCAACAGTCCTCCTCCATTTGGCACTAGTGAGGTCTCAGCTGAAGTACTGTGTCCAATTCTGGGTGCCACATTTTAGGAAAGATGTACACAAATTGGAGTGAGTCCAGAGGAGAGCAATAAAAATGATAAAAGGTTTAGAAAATCTGATTTAAGAGGAAAGGGTAAATAAACTGAACACACTAAGTCATGAGAAAAGAAGACTCAGCAGGTGACCTGATAACAGTCTTCAAATATTGCGATACAGCATGGCCAGAAGGCAGCAGGAGAGTGATATAGGAGAGAGATGTAAGTCCCAGGATGAGGACAAGCCTTATTCCCTGTAGAGGGAAGAAAGGTTTCTATAGATTAATTAAAAGCACCTGAAGCCAGTCACCTGATAAAACCCCCCTGCTTCAATCAGCCAGGGGAAGGAGTTGGAGCAGAAGCAGAGAGCAGTTTGGAGAAGTGCCATGGCTGGCTAGGAGACCAAGACCCTAGGTAAAGAGACACCCGGCTTGCGCAGAGAGAGGGCAGGAAGCCCCACAAGCTGAAGAGCAGGAGAGGGAAGTAGCCCAGGGGAAGGAAGCACTAGTTCAAGTGGTTTGCCACCATCCCTAGGGCCCCTGGGCTGGGACCCGGAGTAGAGGGCGGGCCGGGGTCCCTCCCTCTCCACTACCCTTCTCTGGGTTACTAGTGGGACAGTAGATACCCTAGTTCAGGGGCAGGAAACTGCGCCCTGAATCCCCTCTTCCCTCCCCCCCCAAAAAAAAAGAGAAAGTGCAGGACCCATCATAATCATGCCAGCAATTTGCCACAATATGTAAAAAGTTGTTATAAAGAGGACGGTGATTAATTGTTCTCCGTGTCCACTGATGGTAAGACAAGAAGTAATGGGCTTAATCTGCAGCCAGGTTAGATATTAGAAAAAACTTTCCAACTATAAGGGTAGTTAAGATCTGGAATAACCTTCTAAGAAAGATAGTGTAATCCCCATCATTGGAGGTTTTTAAAAATAGGATGGACAAACACCTGTCAGAGGTGGTCTAGGTCTACCTGGTCCTGCCATAGCACAGAAGGCTGGATTTGATAACCTCTTGAGCTCCCTTCCAGCCTTACATTTCTATGATTCTATGTTCACGTAAAGTAGTTAAGTTTTAAATTACCTAAAATGTTTCCTTTTAATTTATTACCGTTAAATACGATATTTCCAATATTTCTGGTATTCCTACAAATGGGAATACAGCTAAAACTGTAAATATTTTAATGGGAAAAAGGAATTTTCATAAGAGCATCCACTGTATTATACATAAATTATTTCCTGAGTAGCCACATACGGTGGAATTTTCTAAAGCATTACATTTGCACCCTCCTGATGAGGCTTCAATGGGAGCAGAGTTATGCCATCAGTGACCAGTGGAGAATTTCACCCATACCATATAAATATATATTTAGGGCTCTCTAGAAATTAATTTTTATTTTCCTTAATAAATGGCGAGACTCCCTTGTAGCGATATGATCTATCTTGTAAATCCCTGTTTAGACACAGGTCAAAAGAGAATTTCTATATGAAAGGGAAATGTATTCCATGATTCTCAATTCCATGACTTAAGACTCTTTAGTACATGAACTAAAGGCATAATAAAGTATAATTTTCAAAACAATTATTATTTGTGTCATCTATATAACTGCTGTGCCCCATATCTAGATTCTGGTCAAATTTTTCTAATTTAGTTGCTTACATTTAGACACCTCAATGCGGATGTAAGCATTCAAATAAAACTGGCCTTGTTTTCAAAGGCTCTAAGCACCTGTAGTTCCAAAGGGCTCCAAAGGGAGCTGCAGCTACTCAGCACCTCAGAAAACCAGTCCACTTTCATTTAGATGCCTAAACATAGATTTAGGTATGGTATCTAACATTAAACACTGAGGTTTGATACTTTTGGCCAAAGTGTGGTTTTAAAATTCTAGGCACCGAATCCTGGCTTTGGTTTATGAATACGCCCCAAAAGATGCAGCCTGAAGAAGAACCAAGAGGCAGAGCTGTTGGGTCTTCTTCCTAGCTCCACCAAAACCAACAGTTTACACACGCACACAAACTTTTGAATGTAAGACCCCTGTGGAGTGTTCTAGAGCAGAGTGTCATCCTCATGCTTTTATAAGTATACCTCTGACTTCTCACAGCTCAAAAAATCCCCCCTGCACTTTGAATACTCATACTCATACTAAAGGTATCATTTGTGGTGATTATACAGGCAATCCTGAAGTAGCCAGAACACAAACACAAAATAATACAAGATAATACTGCTTTTACAGCCTATATTTGCCCATTTTCAGGGTAAAACCAAAACAACTCAGGATGTTTAGCTATATGACCTTTTGTACTTGTAAAAAGAATTTTATTTCCTTTTAAACTTGAAAGAACTTTTTACAGTCAACTTTTGAACACCTGAAACCAGAAGTTATTATTGACGGAGCCTCAACTACTTGTGTATATATAGCTTTGAAGACTCCACAATTATCATGAAAAGCACTCAAGTGTAGTAGGCCTAAAAAACACCAAACTTAAATCCTGTATAGAAGGATTAAGAACAGCTACAAAAATGGCAAAAGAGAAAATCAAAGATTTTACTCAAATGTTTTAGTATAATCAGAAAAACCTGGTGCTCATTTATGATATCTTATTTGAACATGCATACTTTATTTTTATTTTAGAAGACCGGATTTTGTAAGATGTAAGCACAGATATGCCTAAATTGGCACTGATTTCTACCACGTGTACTTCCACTAAAATCAGTGAGATTACATTGGGTGTAAAATCAGCAAAGAATATGGTTCAGTCTTCCCAGAGTTGAGCAGGGTTTTATCCATTAGTCTCCCAGTAAAGTCAATGGAAATCACAGCTGAAACTACACATTTCAAAATTTATTTCTATATACCCCGTTAAGAAAATATTTTTATTTTTTCATTGCAGCAAGCAACAATTCCAGGAAAGCCAAAGATTGTTCTGTCCATTACATATGCTCTGTTCCTTCATGCTCTCCTTTCATTTAAAATATAAAGCTCTAAATTAGGTTCTGAAAAAATTATCATAGAAATTGACCTTTTCCATGAAAAAGACCATTTAGGTCATCCATATTTTGCCCTTACCAGTGCAATATGATGCATCCAAACAAATACCCTAAACACTATGCAAGTTAATGAAATAGAGCACAATTATTATTTATTAAAACATATAAACCAATAATATCCCCTGGGAGACTACACAGCGATCAGGTGGTCATTAATGCATCCCCAGAATACCAGACATGGCAGGTACTGCCAGAACAGCATGACACCAACCTCAATCCCACCTCACTGGCATGACCTTGCACACACAGTACATGTGAGGCCATGCTGCACAGAGGACGCCATTTTGCAGAGCGTGCCCCTCCCCCCCCCCGCTGCCATGATGTCGCACACACACCACGTATGTGAGATCAGGACAGTGGGGGCAAAGCAGAGTGCTCTGATACCAGACAAAACCATGTCTGGTACTGTGTACAAGGAAAAATCTTACCAAAACAGGACTGTATGGCTTACAAGTGGACAAATGGCCTGCCCACGAAGAGAATAATTGCCCATTGTCATGGGAGACATTTATTGCCTTGTACATCAGTAGTATTTTGAGATGCAATGAATAACTTCAACGAAATGACTAAGCATTAAACATTAAAATCTTGAGTGGGTTTATAATGTGTGAATCTTGAAATTAAGAATAATGCATGAAAATATATAATTCTTTGCTTCCTACAGATAAAACTTGTATATCGCAAATCTTTGTATATTAAGACAAAATATGTTCAATTGTCAATTCTGACTAGTGGAGAGCACCATTACTGGTCTTTGCTCAGAAACTTCTCTATCCTAACAGCAGGCTCTTTATTACTGAGAATACTGTAAGTGCATTTCATGGCTAAGTATAGTACCCAGCAGAAATGAGTCAGGTAAAAGTGTCAGGCTATCAGATACATTATATGCTTCTTTACCAACTATTTGTTATGTAAAAATGTATAGCAAGCTTTCCATACTAATTCCCAAAATCAACCAGTATATTATCAAGGACAATACAATGTTAGTTAGTATCATTATCGTAATATTCAAACTGTAACTAAATAAGTTCAGGGTTAGGAATGGGGGAGGAGGTTAATCATCTCATTGATATGCAAGTTCAGTTCCTAATAATGCCAGTAGAAGAAGAGCAGAAGAAACTTGGCATGGACAAATCAGTTTGGAAAAAATAAGCAAACCTATGAATTATCCTATGTTCTTTTCAGTGGAAACCAAACCAAATAGTTTTGGAGGTTATAAATTGTTTCCGTGTATTTTTCCCCATGTTATATTTTTCCACTCTGAGTTTTGGCCAGAACTGGAGTTGCTAGAATAGCAAAAAAAAATTTTTTACAACATTTCCACCCCAACAGGAAGCTAAAAGTAGTGAAAGTCTCAAAAGAAAGTGCTCTGGTCATGTGGTTCAGATCGGCTTCCAATTTTTTTTGTTTTAAAGTTTGATTGTACAATGTTTGCCACTGGAATAGCCTCCTAGGAGATGCATCTCATTTTCACAATGTTCTTATCCAAACCACACTCCAATCTTTTTCTGGTTTGCCCATTAACAGTCTGTACCATTGAGAAAAAAAAATATTTCACTTGGTGAAAAAACTCTTGTTTAGTTTCCTCTCACAGAATGCTATACATTTTAATGGTCTTCTATAAGAGCAGATTTGTATCAAAATGACCTTTCAACAGTGAGGTATTATAATTATTAGCTATTTCCACAATATATTCTATTCTATTGAGATGTGTATATCATACCCAGACTGTGGTATCTGAATACCTTCAAGTGAGGCATTAATTAATGACTGATATAGTGTTACCCTTTTAGCACAACTGGTTAGCCAACTCTGGAGTACTTGTGGGTTGTTTCCATTAGAAGGAGAAATTGATTAGAATGGAATCAGGTATTTATTTGAAGCAATCCTATTTACATACAAAGAATGTACATGAAGTCTTGCTTTCCTGAACAGAGTAGGAATCAACCAGCAGGAGACAGTTTTTCTGCTCACAGATCCAAGTCTCTTTCCAGTCAGCGCTCTACCCAGAAGTACTGTCTCTTGATTTTTCTCACTGTCATTCCACAAGTGTTTCTCTACAAGTTCACCTCATACATTTTCAATGTATGCTTCTCTCTAAGGGGAACAGAGCATAAGTAGGCTATGAAGAATAGTGGGGTATGGTCTCCAAATCCTGAAGAGACCCCAAAATCCTCAAGCAATTAAGTTGAAAGGCTGCAGAGGATCCATTCCTCCACAATGTTGAAAAACTATAATCTTTAATGTCTACACACACCACGTACTACGCTTAACCAGAATACACGGATACTATACTACAAGCATAGTATAGAGTATATTCCTGCTAAAATCTTAAGGAACAGCAGTTAAGCGCCCAAAATCAAATAGTCTGTACAGACTGGGACGTTGCCTGAGGAAGTTAGGCACTCAACTCCCTTTTAAGCAGGCTCCTATGAAAATCTCAGCCATAATGAACAAATACACTTTACCTATTGTTACCTTTTCATATGAGGCTGTTTTTAAACTATGGGAGTGCAAATAAAAATAGGGTCAATAGCTGCTTTCACTGAAGCCAGTGACAAAACTTCCAGTGACTTCTGGGAAATAGGATTGAGGTCTATCTGACCTGGCAAAGCTTTTTTAATTCTTCTTTTTCTTGTTTGCCCTTCTACAAATCAAAAATGATCAAACCAAGTTAAATCAAATATAGCAAAAGACAAACAAATTATGGGTTTTCTCTCAAGCTCAAAATTTACTGCCAAGTTTCTGTCAAGAAGAATATTTTATGGTTGTTAGAAGCCCCTGAAAAACAAGGTTTATAATGAAAACACGGGCAAACTCTGAGCTAGGGTAGCTCTAGATTGTGTCACTGTATTAGAGAAAGATGATATATCAACAGAGGCCTAAGCTAGAGAAGTTAACTAACGGTTTAAATGTCTATGAAAAGGTTACCCAGCAGTACCTATGACTTCCAAGTTCTGTTTTCTGCTGGATTTTTCATGTCACAGTAAGAATTAAAAAAATCCCTTGATTTACATTTGATAATCTTTATTAATTTAAAAAGAATAGGTGGTTGCTTGAGGAAGAAATATTATAAGAAAATGAGCTCCTTAGTTTATCCTCAAGCCAAATGTTTCCACACACTACTCATTTAGCTCAACCTTAATATAAAGGATGACCCTCCAGTACAGTAAAAGGGTTTCAACCTGAATGTTCACATTAGCCATGCTCTCTCTGTCAATTAGGGATTCTCAGCATCATTGTTCAGAGTTCAAACACAGCCTAATGAAACTACTTTCTCAAGTGTGCTTCCCCAGGAGGGCTTAAACAGTAGGAAATACATTTACATACACATTCCCACAACCAGACTCAATCCATCAATCTTGTACATTTTGATAAAAGCCTTTATTAGAGAAAGGGAAGGAGGGAAAGCACATCAATATGGCAACCACATTTTGGGTGACTGAATGTCCACTCACAATTGAATGTTGATAGTTATTTGAGCCAATGGGCTGGAGTTAAAAAAAGGAGGGCTTCTTCAAAGTAAGGACAATAAGGGAGTATCTTACAGAAAGAAATAATAATTGCGTATGGTTTTATGTTTGTTTGCTTTTCATTTTAAGAGAAAAAGCAGTTAGTGTCAGAAAGGCATGGGAGGCAATCAGGCATTATGTATGAGGTAACCAAGTTACCCTGTACACTTGATATTTGGTTCAACTGCAAGTTTTTTTGTGATTGATTTATATATACTGTATTTTCAAATGACTTGTCTAGACTAAAATATTAAATGGAAATCTGCTGAAATTTTAGGCACAGTAGGAGAACATAAGAATGGCCATACTCGATCAGGCCAATGTTCCACCTAGCCAGTATCCTGTCTTCTGACAGTTGTCAATGCCAGATGCTTCATAGAAAATGAATAGAACAGTGCAATTATCGAGTGATCCATTCCCTGTAGTCCAGTCCCAGCATCTGGCAGTCAGAGGCTTAGGGACACCCACAGCACAGCATGGGGTATATCCCTGAACATCTGGGCTAAAAGGCATTGATGAACCTATCCTCCATGAACTTCTCTAGTTCTTTTTTAACCCAGTTATACTTTTGGCCTTCACAACATCCCCTGGCAATGAGTTCCACTGGTTGACTGTGCATGGTGTGAAGAAGTATGTCCTTTTGTTTGTTTTAAACCTGCTCTCTATGAACTTCTTTGGTTCTCCTTTTGTGAAGGGATAAATAACAGTTCATTATTCACTTTCTCCACTCGTGATTTTATAAACCTCTATCATATCTTCCCTTAGTCAATTCTTTTCCAAGATGAACAGTCCCACTCTTTTTAATCTCTCCTATGGAAGCTGTTTCGTACCTCTAACATTTTTGTTGTCCTTCTCTGTATCTTTTCCAATTCTAATATATCTTTTTTAAGATGGAGTGATCAGAACTGCACACAGTATTCAAGGTGTGGGCATACCATGAATTTATATAGTGGCATTATGATATTTTCCATCCTATTATCTATCCCTTTCCTAATGCTTCCTGACATTCTGTTAGCTTTTTTGACTGCCGCTGCACATTGAGCAGATGTTTTCAGTGCGCGGCCCCCTCAAACAGACCACACTATAAACTTCAGTCAATCTGGCATACAGCAAGCACACAACAAACTAACAGACAATAAACCCATCTCAAGGAGTCACATAGTCACTCCTCCTTCACATGGAAAAGTCCCTCACAAAACTCCTCTGTTTGCTGCTCCTGTTCACTAGTTCCTCAGAAACTACACATTTAGTGTTCAGTACTAAGGTATGGAAGACAATTTGTCTTTAGTACTTCTGTCAAGGTTCCTTCCCCACTCTGACCTCTAGGGTACAGATGTGGGGACCTGCATGAAAGACCCCCTAAGCTTATTCTTACCAGCTTAGGTTAAAAACAGTACAAACTTTGCCTTGTCCTTGAACCCTATGCTGCCACCACCAAGCGTGTTAAACAAAGAACAGGGAAAGAGCCCACTTGGAGACGTCTTCCCCCAAAATATACCCCCAACCCCTACACCCCCTTTCTGGGGAAGGCTTGATAAAAATCCTCATCAATTTGCATAGGTGAACACAGACCCAAACCCTTGGATCTTAAGAACAATGAAAAAGCAATCAGGATCTTAAAAGAAAAATTTTAATTAAAGAAAAAGTAAAAGAATCACCTCTGTAAAATCAGGATGGTAAATACCTTACAGGGTAATCAGATTCAAAACATAGAGAATCCTTCTAGGCAAAACCTTAAGTTACAAAAAGACACCAAAAACAGGAATATACATTCCATTCAGCACAACCTATTTTACCAGCCATTTAACAAAAGGAAATCTAATGCATTTCTAGATAGATTACTTACTAACTTAACAGAATTTCTGAAGAGCATTCCTGACCTGGTACCAGCAAAAGCATCTCACAGACAGACAGACCTTTGTCCTCCCCCCCACCCCGACACTCCAGCTTTGAAAGTATCTTTTCTCCTCATTGGTCATTTTGGTCAGGTGCCAGTGAGGTTATCTTAGCTCCTTAACCCTTTACAGGTGAAAGGGTTTTGCCTCTGGCCAGGAGGGATTTTATAGTTCTGTATACAGAAAGGTGGTTACCCTTCCCTTTATATTTATGACAACTTCCTTTCTTTCTCTCTTCTCCAACCCATGCAGGAGGCCCAGATTTCTCCTTCTCCTTTTTTCTTCCTCTCTTGAGCACACTCTTTTTCTCTTCTGTCCCCATCTAGCAGCTGGAACTCACACACATATTTGGGCTCACAGCCTCACACGTCTTCCCTGCCACCTATACTACCATCCCAGTTTCCTCATGGTTGGCTTCCATGCTAGTTCTTCCCAGCCCTTGGCTTCACCTAATGCAATTCCAGCCTCTCCTTAATACTTCCCGGCCCAGAGAAGGACCAGGAATTGCAAGCTGTGGGAAACGAGTCATATCGGGAGTGCAGCCAAAGAACATGTCTGGTAGAGAGAAAGACCACCAAAGATTCAGTCCCATATCCAGCCTTTATCTCAGCAGCTACTTTCTATACATCATAGCGTCCCCCCTAAAAGTTAACAAGTTCTCCGATGTCATCTACTTGGAATTAGCTAGTTTCTTGAGGGCTGAAAAACCCCACTTCATAAATGGATTTGCATACAAATTTGTGAGAAACATCTGAAATGTTTGAGAAATGGGAATATATGATTAATGTTAAATTACTATGTATACCCCACCTACCTATCTCCCTGGGGTGATGCAAGGCTAGATTAACTAACTAATATTTATAAAGTCCACAGAGAGATTCAGATGGATTGTTGTGACTCCCTGGTGGGTTTGGCAGCCAGAAGCTATTAACCCTTTCCATCAGATGCAAACTTTCCTGCAGTTATATATGCATACAGTTTTCTTCATGAGGCTACCCCAGACACCTGGCGGTTTCAGTTGGTGCAGAATGTGGCAGCCCAACTTACTAGGATTGGTAAAGGAAGCCCATCACACCAATGTTCAATGGATTGCACTGGCTTCCTGTTTGCTTTCACATGCAATTCTACATGTGTGTTTGGATGCTAGCTATCAGAACAAACACCTCTGCCTAGTCACAGTCATGACAACTGGGACTGGTTAATCTGCTCTTGCACAGGTGATGGTCACTAGCATTTTCAGTGAGAGGTTCTCTGCTTTGGGATTATCACCCCTTGTCAAGGTTCCTTCCCCACTCTGAACTCTAGGGTACAGATGTGGGGACCTCCATGAAAGACGCCCTAAACTTATTCTTACCAGCTTAGATTAAAAACTTCCTCAAGGTACAAACTTTGCCTTGTCCTTGAACCCTATGCTGCCACCACCAAGAGTGTTAAACAAAGAACAGGGAAAGAGCCCACTTGGAGACATCTTCCCCCAAAATATTGCCCCAAGCCCTATGCCCCCTTTCCTGGGGAAGGCTTGATAAAAATCCTCACCAATTTGTACAGGTGAATACAGACCCAAACCTTGGATCTTAAGAACAATGAAAAAACAATCAGGTTCTTAAAAGAAGAATTTTCATTAAAGAAAAAGTAAAAGAATCACTTCTGTAAAATCAGGATGGTAAATATCTTACAGGGTAATCAGATTCAAAACATAGAGAATCCTTCTAGGCAAAACCTTAAGTTACAAAAAGACACAAAAACAGGAATATACATTCCATTCAGCACAGCTATTTTACCAGCCATTAAACAAAAGAAATCTAAAGCATATCTAACTAGATTGCTTATTAACACTTTACAGGAGTTCTGACCTGCATTCCTGCTCTGGTCCCAGCAAAAACAACACACAGACAGAGAGAACCCTTTGTTCCCCCCAGCTTTGAAAGTATCTTGTCTCCTCATTGGTCATTTTGGTCAGGTGCCAGCGAGGTTATCTTAGCTTCTTAACCCTTTACAGGTGAAAGGGTTTTGCCTCTGGCCAGGAGGGATTTTATAGCACTGTGGACAGAAAGGTGGTTACCCTTCCCTTTATATTTATGACACCCCTACTTGATAATACTGAACTATGCCAGTGGCAGATGATGGCTAACAAAAAAAGATTAGAGGCTGCACATCAAAAATGGCTGAGGAAGATATTTTACATTTCATGGAAAGAAAACAGTAAATGTGAGAGGAAGGAACAGATAGAGCAGGACATGTTAGAAAATGTCATCAAAGAAAGAAGCCTGAGGTGGTTGGGACATGTACACTGTATGGAAGATTGGAGACATGCTAAGCAAGCATTACATTGAGTAGGCAATGGAGGAAAGAGGAAGCAAGGAAGGCCAAGGAAGAACTAGCAGAAAATAGGTTTCAGAGTAGCAGCTGTGTTAGTCTGTATCCGCCAAAAAAAAAAAATTCTTTTAGCAGAAGATAGTGACAGAGGACACTGAATGCGCTGGCAACACCTGGAAAGAAGTACCACAATTAGAGAATGACTGTAATAAATGGAAGAAGTGGATAGCCAGATGTGTCAGTAGCACTGGAGGAACTAAGATCTAAGGTAAAAAGTATATTAACCAACAAGACATGATGCAAAGTTAACCTGTTTGTTCAGACGTTTGTTTATATGTTAGGTTATGTAGTGAATGTTTTGTGCAATTTTAATTTTTATGTTATTTGGATTCCTATATGTACCAAGAAATATCTGAAAATTGAAAAATAAAATTTTAATGATGGGTCTTTATAGACTTGGAATTGACAAAGAACGGATTCACCAGCTGTACTCTAGCCAGCATGAACTCCTTGGCTACCAGCGAAGATACAGGCATCAGGAAAGGATGGAGAATAATGCACTCATTAAAGAGTGCTGTTTTGGACCCCAAGGGCATACTTGCATCATAGACTCTTTGACTACAGAGATATATTTATCGTCAGTTACGGTAGAGGGTGCGACAGGGTTGTAGAGCTGTTAGACTTGATCTGAGAGGCTGAGAATGGATCGTGTGTGTTGCATATCACCTATTTTCCTCTTTCTCATATTTATTAGCAATTTTCTGTGCCTACTGTGGAGTCCTGATTAAACTGAGGAAGAAACAATTAGCTTTAGGAAAATTCTGAATAGCAACAGTTGAGCTAGCCATTTGTACTGTTTACTCTGAGATGCTCAGTGTAACTGGAGAAGCTAACGGAAACCTCGAGACTACCTTTTCCAGAACTCGGTGCTTAGTACTACTATGCTTCTGTTGTTCCTTTTGTCATTTGTGCCTGTTGAAGTCTGATGCAAGTGAAATTCACCTAGTTTGAAACTGACATGCACATCTGTAGCTAAACTATGGCAATTTTTTCTCCTATTAATGAATTATAAGCTATTACAATAGACAGAGCCAATGCAAATAAACATTAAAGACCTACTTTTCTATAACACACACACATCTCATATTAATAGTAATAGGGCTTGAGTATACACATCAAATGTACAGTAGGCTCCTTTTGGCTATTTGTCTAGTTCCAAGTTTGTAGTGTGTTAAAATCAGTGCTAATTAGTTAAACAAATCCTAAACCACACTGAACCAGTACATCCTAAATGTAAATGAAACTTTAAGTCAAAAGCCCCAGATGGGAGAGGATCAGCACAGAGTGAGGGAATGGACTGTGTCTCCTTTATAAGATATGACATCAGATGCAAAACCAAGAATTCAGGTTGTGAATTATATTAATAACAGAGTTGTACTAGAGCTGTGGTGCCTAACTGGTCTGATTTTTGGCCCCTGAATATGAAATTTTGATATTTTTACTTAGAAGTTATAAGGTAATGATACAATGAAATAGCTCACCCTTGAATCATATATACTTGCATTAAACTCTCACAAAGGCCTGATTGCAGACCACGGTACCTTCAATTGAACCCTGAGATATTTTAAACGGTCTCATTTTCTTTTTCCTGCATCCTGAGCTAACAGTCCTTTCTAACTATACAAATGTTATCTTGTACCTTCAAGAGGAAATATATGGCTGTAAGGGAAGAAATAAACAAAGGCCTCTCAACTTTCGCACACATTCCTTCTATCCCTTCTTCCTCCTTTTCTTCATTTAGATTTCTATTTAACACTTTGAATAAGCCCATATTAGCTAGAATGTTAATAATAATTGGACTTAAAACAAAATACACCAAAAAGTCTAAAACTGTAGTTAATATCAAAACAGATGTTTCAATTAATTTCCTAATACGTGACACAGAAGCCTACACAAATGATTCTGCAATTTGTTTTCTCTGTGTCATTGCAAGCAATATATCCTTGCTAAAAGGACCAAGGTCCCACATAAAAAAGCTGTACAATTAAAGCTTAGCCAGGAAAATGAGACCATAAACCTGAGTGTATTTAAAATAAACATCTTCAAAATTGTTTGGGGAAAATTTCTTATCTTTGAATGAATTAGGTACTACGGGTTCATCACAACCATTAATGCACATCTTCTCAATGTGCAGAGGAATGCATTAATTTAAGAAGTAATCTCACAACAGTCTCTAATTCATAATATTCAGAAAATTGCACAATCAATGTTTTAGCCATCTAGAGAACAAATAAAACTTTAAAGCCAAACACATTTTATAACATTTCTATTAAAAATCAAGGTGTTCAAACAAAGGCTCTTTGTAATACAATAGGTATTTGTGGGAATATATACTTGGATAAATTCATTTACGTATGAGATGATGTTTTTACTAAAAGCACTTAAAGATGTTGGTGTATAAAATTGTTGTGTATGCTCATATATTAGTAAATCTAGAAATGTTGTATAAATGTGAGGGGACTGTTGCCCCCTAACTAACATTCAGTGGGGGTGTTTTAGTTGCTAGCTCCCAGTACTAAAAAGGGGGAAGGGTCAATGGGGAATCAGGACCCTAAGACTGACAGCCCCCAGGAACAATGGGGAGAGGCCAATGCTCCACATCAGCCTGAATGAAAGGGCGGGCAGGCTAATCAGGGAGTCAGGAGGCCAGGGAGGTCCCGTCCTCTGTGTGAGCTGGAATTGCCTGGGTCAGACAGAGTGGGGCCAAGCTAAGGAAAAAGCTGGGGCCTGAGCTGAGCTGGGGAGCAGAGCTGTGCCAGATCCAGAGGGACCAGAAAAGCAGCCCAGAGAGAGCAGACCCTGTCCTGGGAGGAGAGCTGCAGCAACCAGAGCCAGAAGGGCCAGAAAAGCAGCCCATGAAGCAGGTCAGTGCTGGGAGCAGAGTCACAGAAGCAGCCTGCAGAGCAGACCTGTCCTGGGAGCAGAGCTGTAGCAACCAGAGCCAGAGGGGCCAGAGAAGCAGCCCAGGGAGCTGGAGGCAGAGCAGCAGCCGTGCTGAGGTAGAGTGAAGCTGGAGCTAAGGCAGAGTGGAGCTGGAGCTAGAGCTGGGGCTGGAGCAGTCTGGAGCCGGGTGTCGTGAGCAGCTGGGGAGAGCGAGGGGGGACCCTGGGCAGTGGGCCCAACACAGGGAGACACCTCAGCCAGGAGGCTCTGCAGGCCAGACTCCAAGGGGGATTGGTAAGCCCAACAGGGCGGGGGCGACGCTGGGAAGAAGGGCCCTGCCACCTAGAGCCTGTGGCCTCCACCAGAGCGAGTGTCCAACCCACAGCATCCCTGCAGCACAGCCAGAGCCTGAGAAGAAGGCCAGCGACTTACAAGGAACAGACTGTGAATTGCCCTGACATTCCAGAGACACTGTTTGTGATGTTCCCTGCCACAGAGTAGGTTGATGTGTTACCTTTAACCTTTCCCATTTCCCCTTATTCTTTTTAAAATTAATTGTTGATTAAATAACTTGCATTTGCTTCAAATTGTATGTAATGGTCAGTGGGTCAGAGAAGTGCCCAGTGCAGAGAGAGTACCCCGGAGTGAGGACACCCTAGCCCCTGTCCTAGGTGACCACAGCAGGGTTGGGGGTTGAGCCCCCCAGGAATCCTGGGCCCAGTCTTGTTGGGGTTACGAGGACTCTGCCAGACAGGAGAGTGGAAGGGGAGTCCTCAAGGGTAGGGAGGCCACTGGGTAAAGGAAGTGGGAGCGAGGACTCAGATCCTTTCGCTAGCCCACTTCACTGGGGTAGTGCAGAAGCCAGGAAAGTTCCCCACAATAGCGGGACTATTCCCCCGCTTACATAAAGATCAAAGAGTAGCAAGAGTGAAGTTATATTAGGATGTGGTGTTAGTAAGAATTAGCACTCTTGTGTCACTACTGTTTTGAAACATCTAGGACAATGCTTAAAATAAGATAGAATATTCCAACTATTTGGAGTTAAGAGATTGATTTTACAATTGAACTGGAAGTTGTTTAACATTTGAATCAAATAAGGGAAAACTCTCCCTACTCTTAAGAGAAAGAAGAGAGGAACTCTCCTCAAATTAAGTGTAAGAAGAAAGAAGAATAAAGTTTTAAACCTTGAAATTAAGTAAAACTTTCAGAAGATAATTACCTACTTATAACAAAGCATGTGAAAACTTTTATCCTGTTGTTCAATAGCTCAGGAGCTAGCAACAGAAAGTTGAGCCAAAAGACTTTTAAACAACTCTGTTAGTGCAATGACACTTTGGCCTATGCAGTTGGTAAATTTACATCCTGCAACATCTGCATACATACCAAAATCTTGGACTGCCCAACAGGAAGATGTTAGAGGCATCAAAACTTCCTTTTTTGGAATCAGTCTAGTCCCTCAGTACAACTGAATGAAGAGACAACTCATAAAAGTGTTGCAAAATCACAACTCGTTATTCTCTCATTATTCTCTCTCCAATAAGCCATCAGATTTGCTTAACCTGAAAAATCAAGACTTCATTTCAGGGCTTAAGGTTCCAAACTCTGTTCTGTTCATGTAAGCCGTGTTAGGTGACTTTGTTCTTCCAAGACAGAGATTCTTTTATCTAAATTTCATTTACAGACAAGAACCTAGGTATTGGAAATTTAGAGGTCCAAAGTAGCAAATGTAAGATGCCTTAGGAAAGAAGGTGCCTTTCTGAAGACCACAGATACCAAGCAGATACCATCACAACACCAGAAAACTCCCTGAACAAAAAAAGGAAGGGTGAGATAAATCCCACTTTGCTTTAAAGCATAGGGAGTTTTAAAAGTCAGTATTTACTCCTAAGTTTCTGTAGGGAATTACTCATTTATTTACCTTTACTGTATTCATTTGCATACTCATTATTGATTATTTTGTGTATTGATTTTCTCTTGTTATTGTAGTTACTTGAATAAACATTTTCTTTATTTCAAAGTCAAATTCAGTTGTTGATTTTGAGGCATCATGTAGTGCATTAAAAGAACCCCTAAAACAGTGGGAGTCACATCCATTGATATAGTCTCATGACCAGCCTGTATCAATCATTCCATCTTTTTATTTTGGTTTCCACTTAACTAGTCACACGAGAAACAGTTAGTTAACAATTCCATCTATTTAACTGTTGTTTCTCCCGGTTATCAATTTTGATAATTTGATTTATTTTCTTTACATAATTTTTAGATAAAATTACTTGATGTTCAAATATTCCTTTTCAACCCACATAATGAAACAATCATGAGCAGAGGTAAATGGTAAAGAGCAGACTTACTATCAGCAGTGAAAATAAAATGTTGAACTACTTAAAAAAGTATTAATTCATAAGGGCATTGTATATAATTATCCCTGAAATCCTAGAGAAACAATTCTCATGAAAGGTGACACTCCTAACATGAAGATGTCTGCTACTGTAGCAACACAGTAGTAGTACTGTAGGAACACAGTAGCAGACTGTGATTAATTGATCTCGAATCAATTCCCATCTGTACATTACAGCCCGCCTACAATGTGACAGAAGAGCAGCTAGTTGTTTTACTGATCAAACCTGGTTTCCCCTCTACCCGTATTCTAGTCAAGCTCAGTGATATTTTGCACCCCAAAACTGGAATTGAGAACATAACATTGATCTCCGGGCTTGGTTGTCAGCATGAGGTAACCAACTAACAAATTAAAAGATATTTGCATTTCAAGCACATTAATGCAATAAAGAACTATGGTAAAATATACTTTTACTAATAATCAATATGAATGTTAATAAATTTCCAAAGTGAAACAATCGCTTTGCACAATTTCTCATATAAAATACTAGAACCAATATGTGGCTACCACCTCATCTCAGCCATTGCTGGCTCCGTTGTTTGCGACTTGGGGATTAGAAAGGTCCTATACTTTTAGCTTTGGATGTAGAGATAATGGTGTGAGGCCAACTACTGGATGGAGATCTCAACAAACTGGCAAAGGGCCCAGTTCTACAGCTTTGTACATAGTATTCCCAATGAACTCAGTGAGAGTTCCTCATGCTGAGAGTGGCCACATAATAGGACTCTAAATTTGCTCCGAATGTCTTGATTATTGATTAGAAAACACAAATTCTATTATTATAGAAATATAAAATAAACTTAGAAATTAAACATTGCATAATGCATGTTTTAACTGCTAAGTATACTGAATAGTAATATGCTGCTTAGGAGTTAAGTTGACTTATTATTTTCCTGTCTATAATTTGTGATTTGCATTATACAGAAAGCTGGGGCAAGTTTAAAGTTCTACCTAAGAAGTAGGATGGAAATACAGACACAATGGTATAATCATCTGTCTAAAGGGAAGCGATTAATTACAGGAAAAATACAGCATTCAACTACAAATCACAGCTACTCTTTTCTCTCTAAGGCTGTTTAACATTACACATACTGAATACTAACAATAGCCTTCCTAACGGCCTAAACAAATATAATGTTTAATTAACATAAGTTGCCAGATTATCAAAATGTGGTTATAATGGCAGTTTCCACAAACTAGGCTCACTGTTGAAATGGTGTGGTTTGAGAGGCAGGAAACACATCAGAGCAGATTTCAGAGTGGCAGCCGTGTTAGTCTGTATCAGCAAAAAGAACGAGGAGTACTTGTGGCACCTTAGAGACTAACAAATTTATCTGAGCATAAGCTTTTGTGGGCTAAAACCCACTTCATCGGATGGATGCAGTAGAAAATACAGTAGGAAGATATATATATATACACACAGAGAACATGAAAAAATGGGTGTTGCCATACACACTATAATGAGAGTGATTAATTAAGGTGAGCTATTATCAGCAGGAGAAAAAAACCTTTTGTAGTGATAATCAGGATGGCCCATTTCCAACACTTGACAAGGAGGTGAGAGTAACAGTGGGGGAGGGGGAATAAAAATGGGGAAATAGTTTTATTTTGTGTAATGACACATCCACTCCCAGTCTTTATTCAAGCCTAATTTAATGGTGTCCAGCTTGCAAATTAATTCCAATTCAGCAGTCTCTCGTTGGAGTCTGTTTTTGAAGCTTTTTTATAGTAATATTGCGACTTTTAGGTCTGTAATCGAGTGACCAGGAACGTTGAAGTGTTCTCCGACTGGTTTTTGAATGTTATAATTCTTGACGTCTGATTTGTGTCCATTTATTCTTTTACATAGAGACTGTCCGGTTTGGCCAATGTACATGGCAGAGGGGCATTGCTGGAACATGATGGCATATATCACATTGGTAGATGTGCAAGTGAACGAGCCTCTGACAGTGTGGCTGATGTGATTAGGTCCTGTGATGGTGTCCCCTGAATATATATGTGGACAGAGTTGGCAATGGGCTTTGTTGCAAGGATAGGTTCCTGGGTTAGTGTTTTTGTTGTGTGGTGCGTGGTTGCTGGTGAGTATTTGCTTCAGGCTGGGGGCTGTCTGTAGGCAAGGACTGGCCTGTCTCCCAAGATCTGTGAGAGTGAGGGATCATCCTTCAGGATAGGTTGTAGATCCCTGATGATGTGCTGGAGACGTTTTAGTTGGGGGCTGAAGGTGACGGCTAGTGGCGTTCTGTTATTTTCTTTGTTGGGCCTGTCCTGTAGTAGGTGACTTCTCAGTACTCTTCTGGCTCTGTCAATCTGTTTCTTCACTTCAGCAGGTGGGTATTGTAGTTGTAAGAACATTTGATAGAGATCTTGTAGGCGTTTGTCTCTGTCTGAGGGGTTGGAGCAAATGCGGTTGTATCGTAGAGCTTGGCTGTAGATAATGGATCGTGTGGTGTGTTCTGGATGGAAGCTGGAGGCATGTAGGTAAGTATAGTGGTCAATAGGTTTCCGGTATAGGGTGGTGTTTATGTGACCATCGCTTATAGGTACTTTAGTGTCCAGGTAGTGGATCTCTTGTGTGGACTGGTCCAGGCTGAGGTTGATGGTGGGATAGATATTGTTGAAATCATGGTGGAATTCCTCAAGGGCTTCTTTTCCATGGGTCCAGATGATGAAAATGTCATCAATGTAGTGCAAGTAGAGTAGGGGAGTTAGGGGACGAGAGCTGAGGAAGCATTGTTCTAAGTCAGCCATAAAAATGTTGGCATACTGTGTGGCCATGCGGGTACCCATAGCAGTGCTGCTGACTTGAAGGTATACATTGTCCCCAAATGTGAAATAGTTATGGGTGAGGACAAAATCACAAAGTTCAGCCACCAGGTTTGCCATGACATTATTGGGGATACTGTTCCTGACGGCTTGTAGTCCATCTTTGTGTGGAATGTTGGTGTAGAGCGCTTCTACATCCATAGTGGCCAGGATGGTGTTTTCTGGAAGATCACCAATGAACTGTAGTTTCCTCAGGAAGTCAGTGGTGTCTCGAAGATAGCTAGGCGTGCTGGTAGCGTAGGGCCTGAGGACGAAGTCTACATAGCCAGACAATCCTGCTGTCAGGGTGCCGATTACAGACCTAAAAGTCACAATATTACAATAAAAAACCTTCAAAAACAGACTCCAACAAGAGACTGCTGAATTGGAATTAATTTGCAAACTGGACACCATTTAATTAGGCTTGAATAAAGACTGAGAGTGGATGGGTCATTACACAAAGTAAAACTATTTCCCCATGCTTATTTTCCCCCCTACTGTTACTCTCACTTTTTTGTCAACTGTTGGAAATGGGCCATCCTGATTATCACTACAAAAGCTTTTTTTCTCCTGCTGATAATAGCTCACCTTAATTGATCACTCTCATTATAGTGTGTATGGTAACACCCATTGTTTCATGTTCTCTATGTATATAAATCTCCCCACTGTATTTTCCACTGAATGCATCCGATGAAGTGAGCTGTAGCTCAAGAAAGCTTATGCTCAAATAAATTTGTTAGTCTCTAAGGTGCCACAAGTACTCCTTGTTCTTTTTACATTAGAGCAGTAACTTCAAAGCAATATTAATCCCTGGCAGCACACATACCACACACTGTGCAGTGGATCTGCTGTTTCAGTAAACTGGAGTGGCAGCAGAAAGGTTCAGTGCCAAAGTTCATCACTTTGACACCTCAATATAAACTTCTGTAAACTAGTAATTGGATCAATAATTATTGATGTCCCTTTTGCTAGTTGCGGTAACAGGAGCAATCTGATATATTTAAACAACAGTTCTTCTTTTGACTTTGGTCACATGTTATTTTTGTCTAACCAGTTCATCTGAAGGTAATTAAGCAGCAACACTGAAAATGAAGTTACCACGAATTCCAATAATAATAATCATTGTAAGTTTTCAAATGTAGCTTTACCCTTGTTGTTTCTGATCATTTTAGAAAAAAATATTACTACCAAAGCAAATTAATTAACATGGGCCATGATTAAAGCTACTATTTAGACATGGGTATTTTTAGTAAAAGTCATGGACAGGTCATGAGCAATAAACAAAAATTCACAGCCTGTGACTTATCCACCAGATTGGATGGGAACCTTAAGTCTCATATTTTTCATAGCTTCTGAGTGCTTAAGTTTCCATCCTTAACATTTTTATAATCCACTGCAGAGTCTGAGGTATGTGTGCTGCCAGGGATTAATTCTGCTTCGAAGTTACTGCTCTAATGTAAAAAGAACAAGGAGTACTTGTGGCATCTGAAGCATTCTGCCATTCTGCCTGTGTCTGCATCAGAGCATTTTGGTTCAGCTGTGAAACCACTGCAGTCTTTCTCCCCCAACTCAAGACGACTTGAAAGGAGCAAGGGCCTAATGAACTTATAAATTATTACAGTTTGTAAAAAAGTATTTTCTATTTTGTGCTTGGTCCCAGGTCCCACACTAAGGGTTCTGATATGTACTTTAATGTATTTATTTTGCTCAGATTTTAAGTCACTGTATCCACACTATCCTTTTGCTGGTATTTTCATGTATGAAAGCAAAACTGGATTGTTTAGATCTTTCCAAGAAATATAAAATTGTCTCTAAAAAAAGAACTTGATGATTCATTGTGCCACTAAAAGAGAAAATGGAACCATTAATGTTTGTTACTCAGCATTTCAGAACAGATCATGATTTATAATATTTTATATTTTTTTAGCATTGCAGTTTCTCCAATACGGGAACACCACAAGTTTTTAGCAAATCTAAGCTCAGCAATGTTCACCACGATACTAATGTAAACAACACATTGAGCAGTTAATGACCTTTGAGTGTGATACTGCTGCCTGTGCCTGTTTTTTTAGATGAGGAGCTTCACCCTCTGTCACACCCAATGGGAAACCTGGCAAGTATGACATGCTTTAGGAATAACAACTTTGGCAAGCAGCATGTCTCAACTGAAACTGTTGAATGTAACCATTTCTCTGCCACAGTTCAATCACATTTTCTTTTATCTGGTTCTTTTCAAATGAGACCCTATTTAAAAGACGTTCATATATGGTTCTCTGTTTACAAGGACAATGTCCTGTGATTGTTTTCTATAACCCATTTTTAAAGGCTATGGTGTTGTTAGCCAAAAAAATTTTAAAATGTATTGGCAGCAGCAACTGGCAGTTATAAAACAAGGATTTCCAACCGCCGCACCCGTATCGCTACACGGGAGACAGCCCTGACTAGATGAGGGTGGGAGGGGGAACTCCCAGTACGGATAAGAGGATCCCAGAACAGATATGATTGAGAACTACTACACTCCTCCTTCCGCCTCTGTCATGTCTATCTGCCACAAGGGTGATGTGTCTACTCTGCCTTATACTACTCTACCCTTGGGTAATTTCCCAGGGAACTGTTCCAACCCTTTAAAAGTCCTTTTTAAATGCCAGAGCAGCATAAAGGGTCTCAGCAAGGGCTAGATTGTGGCCCATAAAATGTTATTCACCCATAGAAAGATGTGTGTCTTGGCTTTCCAACAAGGTTTACAAGGTGTCAGACTTTAAAATAATCATCTTGTTTTTTCCCCACTTCAGTTTTGACTCAATTTTAATTCTTTCCATATTGAAAACTGTTTGAGCTGAAATGAATGAGGAACAGAATATCATCTGAAAAGCCTTAGTATCCTACCTTTCAAGTGGTATAAAACATTAATCTGTAAGCCTAGAAGTTTATGAAAATACTGTTAAAGACATACTTCTATCGGTGTTAAGAAAGCAAGAGGATATATCCAAACAATGAGTTTAAAGGGTCAGATCATCATCTAGTATATGAGATAAGTACATTGACTTCAACAGAGCTACGATGATTTATGCAAGGTGAAGATCTGGCCCAAAGAGTGGATGTTGTCTAGTTTATTAAATTATTTTCAGTACTGTTGTACTTATTAAATATGAACTATGTAACATGTCTCTGTATCTTTACTAAACTTGACAAAGAATAAATATTTGTGCTTGGGTTGTGATTTTCTCCCAGTAAACTCTGATAATCCATTTGAATGCTAGCTCACTGATGCTGTCACAAGCAGTTCCTGTTTCCACATTCATGGGAACTACAATGACAATTAAACGAAATTAAGAAAATATCAAACTTTACATTTTTTCGTCCAAAGTCTAATAATTTCTCCACTTAATTAGATAGGATAACAACAGTGATTTTGGAATGTGGAAATAGGAATGCTTATGACACCAGCTGCAACATGATTTTCAGACTGAGATGGAAAATAGAAAGGACAAATGTTAAAACTATTGAAGGTTATGTCTACACTACAGACTTCTCTGCCAGCATACCTGTGTTGGTCGGAGTGAAGAGATCTGATCGCAGCATCACTGTGCTGGCAAAAGGCCCTAGACACATTATACTGGCAAAACTGTGCTTTTACTGGTATTGTTTGTTTCACTCAGGACGTGTGTGTGTAATAAGTTAAAAATGCAGCTTAGCCAATATAAACTGTGTCCACTCTAGAAGTGCTTTGCCAGTACAATATTCTGGCATTCCTACAGTCCTATGCCAGTACAACACTTTTAGTGTAGATATGGCCAAAGTCTTACATAATTAACTGTCAGAAATGTAAACATACATACTGAGAAAAAAAATAAAGTAAGTGGCAGACACACTTTTGGTCCAATATTATCAGACTTGCCAGGGCACAAAAACACTGTAGCTATAAGTAATTGGAGGAAGGAGAAGCCTCTACACAGACCAGACCATAAAAGGAGACACACTTTGCCAGTGCACTAGATAACTATTTGTGAGACAACACTGAAATGCTGGTTATCAGGATTCCTGAGTTCTAATCCTGGTTATGAGACCAGTGTATCGAGAGGTTAGAGACAGCACACCCCACTACCTAATTTGGTGCATTTCTTCTGAAAGATAGAGTGGAGTGACTTAGCTCTGTCATACTGGAGACTGGGATTCGATTTCCAGCTCTGACTGAAGGGACCTTGCGCAACTTCTCAGTTATCTTATCTGTAAAAAGAAAAGGAGTACTTGTGGCACCTTAGAAACTAACAAATTTATTTGAGCATAAGCTTTCGTGAGCTACAGCTCATTTCATCACGAAAGCTTATGCTCAAATAAATTTGTTAGTCTCTAAGGTGCCACAAGTACTCCTTTTCTTTTTGCGAATACAGACTAACACGGCTGCTACTCTGAAACTTATCTGTAAAATACATAGTGAATAGTTGCCTCTTCTAGAACAGTGGTATTAGTCCTTGCTTAATAATAAGGGTTGTGAAATGCATGAAAATATTAATATCTATCAGTGGAAGAGCAGGGACTAAAACTCATAGTCTTGTAGCTTGCAGATCAGTACACCTTTCCCTAAACTACAGAGGATTTTTTGTGGGAGTCACTCTGAAATTGTGTGACATTTTTACCTGAGATGCAGGTAGGTGAGACAGACCTGAAAAATGCACATCATATGTGCTGCATCACACTTGGCAGATCTGGTAGTTGTCAGTTTTCCTTGGAGGCAACACATCCAGTAGTGATCTGTGCTTGTAGCATAGCATCCTGGCTTGGACTTTGCCAGTCTCTCTGTCTTCAAACTATTTTAAATACTTTATCTTGCTAGCAAGGAACTAAAAGCAACACAACCAACGGGTTAAATTTATATACCACCAGCAGTGTTCATGGTGCTTTACAGGTTAATAAAATTCAAGATCCCTGCTCCATGGAGTTTAAAAGCTAAATTAGATGGAAAACATGACAAAAAAATAACAAGCCATGCCAAGTAGAGTAACAAAAGTAAATAAGAAGGGATACTGATCTTTCAAGAGCAGAGTTTACTATAAAGTAGATTATACACTATGACCCAGATCGTCAAAGGTATTTAGGTGTTTAAATACCATTGATGATCTGGGCCTATGTGCTTCCCTTTCTCCGTGACCACCCTCCCCCACACAAACACACACCTACTTCTTTTTAGTTACATTTTAATATTTAGAATTATTTTTAAATGTAAAATGTATTTATTTGATAGGTTATCAGTTCAATGATTACTTGTATTTTATGAGGGATTTATGTACAGACAGGTTATTCAGTGGGCTCATAAGAAGTGGAAGAGTGTTCTCAACGTGAAAAAACACATGGAGGAAGGATTGGCAGCTATCCTACTGAACGTATTGTACACCTGTCTTGTTGCATGGCCTCTGGATTCTGATGTACCAGCAAGTGCCCAGACCCCAAAGGCACTGAAAGTGGGGGTGCTGAAGATGATGGTACCACAGGTTGTGTGGCAGGAACAGTGGCCTGAAACTCATCTTGCATCAATGGTGAATCTGGAACTGAGAGATAAAGGAGATCTCTGGTCACAGGCATTGTTGGACCAAGAGCATAGGGTACATCACAGACCAAAACTACGCTATAAAAGGTCACAGCAATGGAGTTGGTCTCAATGGTATCACAAGCGGAGCTGAAGTCCATGCCTCTACATTGGTAGATGATGAATGCAGTACTACGGAGCTCCTAGCTGGGCCTAGCTTAGCTCTGACTTCAGCACCTTATTTCTTTTTGCGAGTCTCTGTTGGAGACCTATCTTTCAAGGAGGAAAAGGGCCTCTTCTGGCTGGAGGAATTTAAAGTGCCTGATTTCTTCTGGTGTTTATGTGGTACTGGGAGAAGGAGAATGACATCTTCTCTTGGGTTTCCTCTGACAAGAGGTACCGCCAATTCTGGCGTGCATTCCAAGATGGAGTAGTGCATAAACTCCTGCATATAGAGTGGCTCGGTTCCAAGTGAGGGCACAAAGTGACCTCCATCAGAATATGCCACAGCTGAACCTCCTTCAACTTCTTAGACCTAGTTTTAAACCCTCTACAGACGAGGCACTTATATCTTACGTGTCCCTCTCCTAAACACTTTAAACGGCTAGAATTAGGGTTGCTGATTCACGTGGATTTATTACAGCCAGAACAGTGCCTAATTCCCAGGGATTTACGCAGGCCACAGTACAGAGTTTAAAGCTCAAAGAATATATATAAAACAAATTACTAAAACAAGTTATCTAACTAACACCATAATCAATGTACCAATCCCACTAAAAGAGTAGAATAACTTTCTCTAAAGAGAAGAAAGGGACAGAGTGTGACAACACACACAAATTCCGATTATCAACTCTAGGTGGTGAGAAGGAACTGAGAGGGAGGGGTGAGTGCAGCTCCGCCCCTTTATGCTCTTGGCTAGCAGCACAAGCATACAGAGGACACATGCACCACCCTGATGAGTACTACTGCTATGGGAGAAGTTCTCTGATGGTGCACTGGGATGCACACACCTGAAGTGGAATGAACTTGTCCAAGCACTCGAAGAACCTAATTTTCATAAGAGGGGAGGGGGAAAGGAGGGAGCAGGCACAGGGCCTCCCTGAGTTTCAGAGCTCTTTCTGCTTCTTCCTGCCACTCTCCCTCTTGCAAAAATGGCATTAGCTGTCCCCTCTCCAAAAATGTCTGATGGTCTCTGAGGGAGATGGGCTTTGCCTGTCTCCTGGAGCAGCTGTGATTTACAATTTGTCTCCAGGAAGCAGAGAAGGCAGACAATCAGGCAGCATTTTCCTGTTCTCAGGGTTGAACATGAGGGCTGGAGCCTTTCACATTCTCACAAGTCTGCCTGGAGCAGGACAAAAAATGTATTATTCAGGATGAAACAGAGTTGGCAACAGTGTACACTACAGACTGTGTGTATGACTTCTAAGAGGGGGTACCAAGTAGCACACCCTATCTTTAGATTGCCAGACACTTTCAATTACAAATTATTCTTGCAACTTCTTTGTGAGAATCTGTAACACTTTCATCGTTTGCAGCAGACACAAATTTGGCACAGTGAAAGCTTTGGGACAAGCAAAATGACTTTTTTTTTTTTTTTGATCCATGATATTCCATTCAGGTCTGACTAAGAGATAAACTTGCATTGTCATCAAAACGTGGCAGCGTGCCACTACGTTAACTGAAGACAAGTATTCTAATGAGCCCAGGTAACACGACTACCGAAACAGCAGCAGCACACGCACTGCAGTGGAGTCCAGACTATTTAGGATGGGGGAGAGAAAGCTGAGCTGGGTTTCCCCAAAAACCTACCCTCCGTCAACACTAGCACAAGTTCCCAGTTGCCCATCCACCCCTTCCGGAGAGAGAGAGATAAGTTGGGCCAGTCTCACTCTGACAACCCTCACCCCTGGATGCAGCACAGAATCCCAATGGCCTATTTGCACCAAAAATAACAGTCTTGTCTTGCTGCCAGCCAAATATAGTAAGTCCTGTAATTCAAGCTGCACTGCAGCACTGAAGGTTCAGCAATCAAACTCTGCCAATGATGCATGACACTAAAGTTATCACAGTAGCACATAATAGAATTTGATTTTACTTAAAAAAACAACTTAGGCAGTACTTTAAAAGAACATTATTTAAATTGTAAAGTCAAGTACTCAAAAATTAGAGAATGCCAGAATTAAGGTTGCATGGGCAACCTTAATTGGTCCCCCTGTGTATATACATTATGACACAGTCTTTAATTACACGATCACATACTAGATTTTTTTCACCGGACCCCTGTCTCATTCCATGCACAGGATCAATGGTGCTCAGGGAATGAATCAGGGCTGTGTAGGGAATGAGTTTGTAGGATCTTTATCTCATTCGCTCTAGCAATTCAAAGGTACATAGAGTGCAAGGAAGGTCCTGCAGGAAGAGAAAAGTTGGTTGGATTGTCTTCTAGAGAAAGCAAGTGAAAGTCACACAGCAGCACTCAGTTCTGTTACTGCCTCTTTTCACAGTCTTCCAGTGTAATGCTGAGAAAGAAACAAGCCAAAAATTTAGCAGGTGGCCACAAATTGTGTGTTCCTTATTTTCTGCATGCCCAACTTGAGTCATCCAAACCTCGATATGGAGAAGTGCTAAGTACTAACACCTGCAACTGAAATTGAAGAAGCTGTGGTTGCTCGGCTCCTTGGGCAGCGTAGCCTGGAGGAATGGGCAGAAGGGTTGGAAGTCTGGAAAACCTGAGTGCTAAGCGTAACTCTATCACTGATTCACTGTGTGACCCCAGACAGACATCTAAGTTTTCTATCTGTAAAATTGAGATAAAGCTCTCACCTCACCATGGAGATTAATTGATGTTTGTGAGGCACTCAGACTACAGTGAAGAGCACCCTAGAAAAGAACTTGAGGATAGTATAGTTCTGTATTCAGTGTAGGGTTTGGATGTCTGCAGTAAATAAGGCAATAACTGAATGATGAGGATGAAAAGATTGACTAGCTACCTCATTTTTTGAGCACCACCTATCCTATACACTGGCTCAGGCAGGAGCCCTGCTAAAAAAAAGTACTATATGATCATGTAATTAAGAGAGTATCATAACACATATGTACAAGGAGGCAGAATTAAGATTGCATATGCAACCTAAATTCTGGCATTTCCTAACTTTAGAATGCTTGATTCTGAAACCTAAATAATATCCTTTTAATATAATTTTATGTATTATTATAATATACTGTGATTTGAGATACTGATTCTGATCAGTATCACAAGTACTGTAATTAGGGGACTGGATAACTTTAGGAATTAGGACACTGAGCTTTTCGCTTCTTAGTCACCAGCTCAGAACCATTATAGGTTCCTGAAAGCTTTTATCCTCTGATGACTGTTTTGTGACCTGTGTAAAATTAGTCAGTGGCCTCAGTTCAGTTTCTAGAAGACTATTGCAATAAGCACTCTCACTAACAGTCTGAGAAGAGAGCAAAGATTGAATGGGAATGGGAAACAGAACTACAGTCTCACTCCCAGAGGCAGATGCTTACAGTTGAGACACCTTGGGGCGGCATGGTGAAGCTTACTTTGCCATTACCAGTGTTTAATCTGGTAAGTGAAAAAAGAGAAGACTAGTGGGCAGGTTTGTCACAACAGCTCTTTTCACAAAATTAAATTTACATTCAAGGTCTGATTTCTGAGTCTAACCACATTCCAAAGGGATAATTTATACTAGTGATGAAAGGCACAACTTGCAAATATCATCCCAGCTCAACTGTTGCCGCCATGTCTTTCAAATTTGTTACAAAAATTAGCCAACGTCCATTATTATTTATTTACAAACATATGTGGTATCTAAAAGTGTTTACAGTAGAGAGCTCTGAAGTTTACGCATACCTAATTATCTGACTCAAATTGGGACATTATTTGCTCCAATATAAAGAAATTGTTATTAGGCCCAAGAGGAGGTCATGTTTTATTTAACAACAAAAAACTGTTTTCCATATATGTTGGACATCAGCCAGAACATACTCAGCTGGCATTGCAAACATTAACGTAAGCTGAAATTTCATTAGCATTTCTCAACATATAGAGTCTTTATTTGTTTAACATTTGTCTAAGGAGTATTCCTGATAATGCTTTGTATAAATATACATTTTTCTCATATGCAAAGATACAAATATTGCTTATTTTCCAGTACTGATAGCTTTTTTGATTGATTGTTTTGTATTATATATATATAAAACAATTACAAAAAAGGAAGACTGAATCATAAATATATATCATATATATCATATTATATATGAGTGTCCATAAATATATATCATATTATATATTACAAAAAACAAAAGACTCCGAATCATAAAAACAAAAGATTCGTATTTTAACTGGTTAAAGCCATGGAATATTTCAACAGTTTTTTGGTGCGATAACTGTGTCTCTGACAGACCAGGTATTAGAGATTTATAAAAATGTGTAGCATTTAGACCTGATGAAATGCTTGCAAGCTGCTGCATGCATTCATCTCATTTATGATATCTGTATCCCATGTTGTAAGGTAATTGTGACACAGGGCCAGAAAGGGTTACACAACTAGCAGGCTAATTGACCCAGATTCAACCTTTAGAGACATATTACTAGATAATGTTTGTGACTTTGTGTATTTACATACATATTGTTAGAGGTTAACAATGTAACCAAACATTTCCTGCCTATGGCTGTATTCTGTTAATTCAGAGATCAAAAGAAGAGGTTAACATTTAAATGAACTGTTTATGTAGTAATATCACTGTCTTACTTTCTTTTGCAAGTCTATAGCAAACAACCTGCAAATGGCGGGGAATAGGCAATTGCCTTATGTTAATCCATGTAGCTAATTACTGGTGATGTTTAGGAAATAGGAGGTTACTTCAAGGACACTATTGTTCACCAGAGGACTGGTGCTGTCAAGAGGCTGCCCAGGAAATGTATAAAGGGCTTTTGGACCTGATCCTTTCATCTCAAATCTGCTTATGCTTCATCAGGGGAAACTTGAGCCACAAGATTGAGCTCTCCACTTCCATTCTGGATCACCCTGATATTGAACATTGGACTGAACCTATGGATTAATTCTGAAAGGGCTCTTTGCAACTCTAAAGCTCACCATCACACTATTCATATCTATATGAATCTTTTTAAGTAATACTCTCTCTCTTTTCTTTTTTAATAAATGTTAGTTTAGTTAACAAGGATTGGCTGTAAGCATGTATTCGGGTAAGTTCTGAAATATTAATTGACCTGGGCGGTAATCTGTCCGATCCTTTGAGATTGGTAGAACTTTTCATATAAGGAAGAAGATTTTCAATAATCCTCATCATATTTGACTTGACTGTCTGGGTGGAATCTGGTTTGCTTTAAGGGAACTGTATTGTTGGCTTCTGGGTAACCAATAAGGTATTATAAAAGCTATTTTGTTGCTAGTTCGGTGCATCTAAGTATTAGAATAACCACTAGTTTTGGGGATTGTTTGCCCCATTCTTTACAGTTTGTCCTAACTGAGCAATCTCAGTGTGGCCCCCCTGGGACCGCAGTCACAGTAATATTTAAGTGTTTGCTCTAAAACTGTAAACCCCCACCATCAGGAGTAAAGCATTACCAAGTGGGAAATACTAGTTGACAACAGGAGGTGTCATCTTTCCAACAAAAGAAGGCCCATAGACACCAGACAACCCATCATAGAACATCAGAGGACAAAATATTTTGTTGATTGCTCCCCCGACACCCATGGAGAAGAGATGTGCACAAACACTCTTCCCATCAGCTCAAGCTCTGGGGGAAGGGAATAAAAATCCTTGTCCAGAAGAAATTGTTATCTCTATGCTGCTTTAACTTCAGTGAAAGGGCAAAACTTCTAAGCATAAGCAAGGGATTTCTGGCTGTTTAGCTTAGGTTAGCCCTAAAAGGATACACAGAGCTTGCACACTATAGCAGCTTCTATTTTTTATTTTTATTTTTTGGAAACCTAAGACTATCTCATTTGTGTGTGTGTGTTTACCTGTTTAACCTTGTAAGGTGCTCATTTCTTTTTCCTACTTAATAAACCTTTAGATAGTTTACTAGGATTCGCTACAAGTGTTGTCTTTGGTGTGAGATCTGAGATACAATTGAACTGGGGTAAGTGACCGGTCCTTTGGTACTGAGAATAACCTGAATATTATTACGCTTTTTTGTGTAAGGGCCCATCTATCACAAAGGTAAGTTTGCCTGGGTGGCAAGATAGCCCGAGTACCCAAGAGGACTGTCTGTGACTCCAGGTTAAGGCTGTTACAGTGCTTGAGGAGTTCACACTTGACACTTGGTTGGTGAAGTATAGAACCCACAACATCTTTGGGGTTTGTGAGCTGGTTTCTTCCCTGAGGTTGCCACTCACATTCGTGAGTAGGGTAATCAGGTGTCTGGTTTTCGACCGGAACACCCGGTCAAAAAGGGACCCTGGTGGCACCGGTGAGCACCACCAACCGGGCCTTTAAAAGTCTGGTCGGCGGTGCTGCGGCATGAAGGCAGGCTAGTCCCTACCTGTCCTGGCTCTGCACTGCATCCCAGAAGTGGCCAGCAGATCCAGCTCCTAGGCAGGGGGGCCATGGGGCTCCGTGCACTGCCCTCACCCGGAGCACTGGCTCCGCACTTCCATTGACCAGGAACGAGCCAATGGGAGCGATGCCTATGGGCGAGAATGGCACGTGGATCCTCCTGCCCCATCCCCCAGGACCCAGACCTGTTGGCTGCTTCCAGGGCCCGTGCAACATGGTGCCAGGACAGGCAGGCAGCCTGCCTTAGCCCCCCGCCCCTGCACCACTGACTGGGAGCTGCCCGAGCCCCAACCTCCTGCTCCAGCCCTGAGCCCCCCACCAACCCGAAGCACCCTTCTGCACTCCAAACCCTTCATCCCTGGCCCCAACCCAGAGCCCACACCCCCAGCCCAGAGCCCTCACTCCCCCTACACCCCAACACCCTGCCTCAACCTGATGCCCCCTCCTGCACTCCAAATCCCACATCCCCAGCCCCACCCCAGAGCCCGCACCCTCTCCCACACTCCAACTTCCTGCCCCAGCCCAGAGTCCCCTCCTGCACCCTGAACCCCTCATTACTGAACCCCTCATTTCTGGAGCCTGCGCCCCCAATTAGAGCCCCTCATCCTCTCCCGCACCCCCATCCCCACCCCCACCCCGTGCCCCAGCCCAGTGAAAGTGAGTGATGGTGTGGGAGGGCGAGCCACCGCAGGAGGGGGAATGTAGTGCGCAGTGGGTGGGGCCTTGGGGAAGAGGCAGGGTCAGGGCCATGGGGAAGGGGTGGGGCCAGGGTTTTCAATTTTGTGCTACTACAAAGTTGGCCTATTCGTGAGCCACTCCAGACAGCTTGACAATAATAATAGAAGTGTATTTCATCATACTTCCAAAGAAAGTGTAAAGGTAGAATTTAAGAAAAAATCACTACCATACTATCAGGTTAAAAATTAGAGTTTGAAAAATTATGCCACAGGGAAACAATACTATGGTTATTAAAAATGTAAAATGATATAATTACAAAAAACTATGTTCACATTAGCAATCCTTTTTTATCTTGTTACACAGCATATGTTATTTCATGGATGCTAAAATTGATTCTCTATTTCTCTCAAGCAAAAGTCCAGGTTTAAAGTTAAAAACCTACCTATCTTACAAAAAATTAGTACAACTTTATTTGCAGGTCAAATTACTATTATTCTCCTCTCAGATTGCTAATGCATTCTATGTCTGTTTTTTCTTCAGATGTTTGTTTCATTAGTATGCATTCATGTGCTCCTAAAGGCAACCGCTGAACTAAGGGCAGGACAAATAAATTCACAAACTATTGCAAGGCCTGGATTTGTCAATACACAAGAAAAATAACAAACATTATACATCATCGAGTTTACTGAGCGATAGATGTCTACTGTACAGTAAGTGTTGATTTACACTATTTTTAATACATCCAAAATTAACATTCCTTAACTTTTAGTTATTCCATATAATGTGCAGAAAACTCCTCAAGTCTGGACTTTATTTATTAATTTAAGATGTATCCATACTGTATTGTATAGCTTCTGCAGAATGTAATAAAACTGATCAATAAAAAAGACTGATATTATCTTCACATCACTACCAATATTCAGTACTTACAGACATTCTCCCTTCTATCTCACCCTCTCTTTGTGAGCATATATTTATATTATGATGTATATGTTTGTAGGGGAAGAAGGGTGTCTGTGGTAAATTATGGGTACAAATCTGTTAATCACTTAAAACTCAGGATTTTATGGCACATCAACACTGTACTTACTGAGAAATATCCATGTTAAATGTCTCCAAAGGACACACAGAAACTTCCAGTTAAGATCTAAATATATGATTTACACATTGTACCCTTTGGTATGCCATGTTCTTTATTCATGACTCAAATTAATGAACTCTAATTCACATTAGCATTTCCAACTGAAAGGTGAATTCAAATTTTCGTATTTCCTTCTGCCAGCGATGATATTTTGCAATACAGGCAAAATTTGTCACTGTATACGCTTGCTAAAATTAAGAGACTTTTCTCAAAAGTGGGCCCCTCATTTTTAACAAAATATTTTCCACAAGAAGATATTAATTAAAATATGGATTTCCATTTTTGATTTGGAAGCACTTTGATTTACAGCCACTTTGCTGTAGGGAAACAGAAAATAAGCCATTTAATCTCCTAGAATCTGGTTGGAAGAATTATAGTGAAAACATTACACAATTCCTGCTCTCCAGGCCAGAACAGCAACTAACCAGGACCCTTGAAATGGAGGGAAAGTGACTGTCCTAGCCAAAAAAGGAATGCCGGCAACTATGACACACCAAGGAGTCAATTTTCAAGTGCAGTTCTCATTTGAACAGCAACTGTATAAGAACAGCTTTGTGGGGTTCCACATTTATTGACTCAATGATTCGCAGACCAAATCTGCCCAGTTTCTAAGATTATTTTTTTCTAAGTATTTACATTGCAAACTCAGTCTGCAATCTGAAAGTCAAGCAGAGTCCTTTCTGGCTCTCGCATCTCCAACAATAAATTATTCTGTGAGTAGAACTTTAACAGAATTGTGAATAAAGATGTGTGAGCCAGAACGACTCCTGTACATTCTTCCAGAACTCTGGTAGCTATGCAGTGCTACAAGTGTAGTAAATATGTATTTTAGTCAGCACACTGAGGATATCTGACTATGATCAGCAGGTCTCTTGAGTAAGAAGGTTTCTGTTTTACACAGACATTTTTTAGAGGAGAACTACATTTTCAGTTGCATACAGAGAAGATATCCAACTTTTGAAAATATTATAACAACAGACTGTGTTGATGAAACACCCACATGAGCTTTATGAACACGCTGTTTTTTTTATTGAAATCTCTACACTGAACTGGGAAGGAAGAACTTCAGAGTCTGGCTTTGCTCATTGTTCTGGGTCACCCATCATACCATAATAATTCTAAAAATAAATGGCTTACTGTAACATATTAAAGCATCAAAGCCCTGTAGACATATTAATTATTTGAAAAAATAGTGCTAAGGCACCATTAAGGTTGAGAAACCAGTTAATAAAAAACCAGGAAATATAGTGTTGAATGCTCAATCTCACCTCAGTCTCTTTGTGCACATTCCTTTAAAACATGCACTACATATGTATAGTCAAATAACAGACTATGTAGTGCAAACAGAGAATTGTACACAACAGTACTGAACACTACTACTGTGTAATAAAAATTGAATCTTGCCTGATAGTAGATCAGAAATACAATTTCTGTAAACTAGTAACATGTAAACTTGATCCTATTACTGTCTTACAACTTTCAGTGTTTCATCACCTTCTCTTTTGAAACAAAGAGAAGTGTATTTGTATTGAGGACCCAACATTTTAAATACCTTACTAATAGAATGATTACATATATTAAAACTTCACTGTTCACGGAGTATGTCACATCATACATTAGATACCCTTAACTGACAGTGCTTTCATCTCCCCATTTTCACAATACATAAAAACACAGAGCTTAGAAATAATTAGCACAGTATTTCCATCACTAAATATACTGTGCTCATTTACCAAAATCAATGAGGAATAACACTTTTGTTACCTTTTTTCATTACTTCTCGAAATAATACAGTCTGAAATGTTTAATGGAAAGCACTAAAACACTTTTCAGATGTGCATTTTTGCAACATTTGCTTTCAAATTGTACTGATTTTAGAATTTGTGAAGCATTGAAGACATATGTGTCACTTATATCTTTTTTTATTTCAAATGCTTGCTGATTTCCTCTTATTTATTTATTTTTTTCATGTCAGCTTCATTATTTTAGTTTGCATAGTTGAAAATACAGTTAAAACAGTAGTTTTTATATTTAATAAATAGTTATGGATTCATCAGTACTGCTACTGCCTGACAATTTTCTTCATCTTATCTTACTAAAGATTATAAATGTATATAATCAGGACCATTCAATCGTAACTCTTTATTTCCTGACTTTGTAAGACTTGGTTTCTGAACCTAGATGTAATATTAAAGCTAGATTTTTTTAAAAAATAGAATTTTCAAAGAAGCCTCATACTTTTTAGATCAGCCAAAAAATGGTTGCAAAATTGTACACCACAATAACAATAATAAAAACCTCAGTTCTATACACACACACATTCATTTTGATTTCCCACCAGTTTGTTTTGCAGTGTACTTTTCTGAAACATATGTATGTTATAGAAGCACATGATGACAGATTTGTATAGGTGAATATCTATTTGTTTTTCCTTCCTTCTATTTTAAAGTCATATGTTCAAGTGGTTTATATCTAGGCTTGGCAGAATTCAAATTTTTTTCTTTTTTCTATTTGATAATCTCAATGGATAATATCAATGGTTATTTTTAAGAATTATTTTATTTTTATTTATTTAAATTTTAATAGTTGCATGAAATTATGCATTTTAAGCATTTTTCTTTATTTTTGCAGATTTAAATGTTCACAGTGGAGGAAATTAAACAGGGTCAGACAGTAGAGGAGGCCAGAATAATAGTAAAGATTGAGATTCAAAAAGGTAAAGCTTTATAACCGTTAAAACACAAATTATCAACATTACATGCCAAAATATACAAGTAAATACCCTTACATCAAACTAAGAAGTTCTTAAGCAGCATTTTCTTACTTTGCCTATCTGTAAATTTTGATCATCATCAATGGAAATTAGGGTTGCCAACTTTCTAACTGCACAAAACCAAACACCCTTGCCCCGCCCCCTACCCCTTCCCTGAGAACCTGCCCCTGACCCGCCCCTTCTCCAAGGTCCCACCCCCCGCTCACTCCATCCCCCCTCCCTCCATCGCTTGCTCTCCCCCACCCTCCCTCACTTTCACCGGGCCAGGGCTGAGGGTTGGGGTGCGGGAGGGGGTGAGGGCTCCGGGGTGGGGCCAGAAATGAGGAGTTCAGGGTGCGGGACAGGGCTCCAGGCTGGGGAATGGGCTTGGGGTGTGGGAGGGGGTGAGGACTCCAGCTGGGAGTGCAGGCTCTGGGGTGGGCCGAGGAGGAGGGGTTTGAGATGCAAGAAGGGACTCTGGGCTGGGGCTGAGGGTTCGGCGTGTGGGAGGAGGCTCAGGGGTGGGCAGGCAGTTGGGGTGCGGGCTTGGGCTGGGAGTGCAGGCTCTGAGGTGTGGCTGAGGATGAGGTGTTTGGGGTGTGGGAGGGGGCTTAGGGCTGAAGCAGGGGAGTTTGGAGTGTGGGAGGAGGCTCTGGGATAGGGCCAAGAGGTTCGGCGTGCAGGAGGGAGTGTGGGGTGCAGGCTATGGGAGGGAGTTTGTGTGCAGGAGGGAGCTCAGGGCTGGATGTTTGGGTGTGGGAGGGGGTGAGGGGTGCAGGCTCCGGCCAGGTGGCGCTTACCTCAGGCAGCTCCCGGAAATGACAGGCATGTCCGGCTCCTAGGCAGAGGGGCCAGGGGGCTCTGCGCACTACCCGCACCCACAGGCACTGCCTCCGCAGCTCCCATTGCTGTGGTTCCCAGGCAATGGGAGCTGTGGAGCTGGCGTTTGGGGCGGGGGCAGCACGTGGAACCCCCCTGGCTGCCTCTGCATCTAGGAGCCAGACATGCCGTCCGCTTCTGGGAACCCCGTGCAGTCAGGTCAGGCAGGGAGTCTGCCTTAGCCCCGCTGCATCACCAACTGGACTTTTAGCGGCCCGGTCAGCAGTTCTTGTTATTTTTAGAGGGAGATTGTTTTGTTTTTTATATAATTAAAATGCATATAAACAAAAGGATAAAGTTCAGAATAGACAAACAAGCCTTTTTATATCAAGTGTCTTCCACTAGATCTCCCTATAAATCACAATTTGTCCCATCCAGCATCACATACACCTAACCCTCACCAAATGTCCAGGAAAATAGCCTGGAATTCAACAAGTTCAAGCTCTGATATATATTGGGATAGAGCAAAGTTTAAAAAATCAATATATAATTTCAAAATTCAGCTTGACATAATCCCATTAAGTGATACCATGAGGGAAAAATAAAGATGATGAATTGTAGCACAATTTTTTAAAAATAATTCAGGATGTTAGCAGAAATTTATTAGGATAAAGCAATGGTGAGAAGGGAGGATATGAAAACTGTTTTAAGAATAATATTTGGACAATGTTTACAGTCGGTGTAAAAAGTCAAACTTTTTTGGAGAAGTGAAAAGGAACCTGTGCATAAAACTTACTGGATGTTAAAAAATTAATACAGTATCACAGAGAAAAATGTCTATGAAGTCAGCAGTTGTGAGTGTGGGAAGTAAGCAGAGGAGTACCACAAGGATTAGCGTTAGGACTGGTTTTGTTCAGTTTAAGGGCCAAAACCTGCTCCCACTAAGGTCAGTGGCAATGCCTCAGCATCACCTATCCATTTACCTCATGTTAATTCTATATGATAAAACCTGGATTACACACAGGATTTACTGGCCTTCTTTCCTAATATGCAGAAGCCCCACTCATATTACCGCTCTGGCCTTGTCATGATACCATTTTCCCCCCCACATCTGCTCTTTCCCATTGCTCCACACTCCTCATGTTGCTCTCCCTGACCCCTGCTGTCTCTTTTTTCCTCTCTGCTCTCCATTTCACCTCTTTTTGCCCTTTTCTTCTAATAGAATGTCAGGGTGGCTAAAGGCCTCCTCGAGGCATCAATCATGTCTACTCATGCTGGCAGAGGCACTGTATGATGATTTCATTAGCCAGAGCTGTGGACAGGATTGGCCCACACTAGCTCCTTTTCAAAGAAAGCATCTGTCAGACCTCTTACTACTGCTGCTACTGAACTGACATCCATTGTGCTGTTCAGCACAGCAACCCAGACCAGCTGATGGGAATGCTGACAGCCATAACACACACACACACACACACACACACACACACTTACTTCAAGCCATGGCTTAGGATAACTGCCACAGCTATGGCCTATGGCTCCTTATTTTCAACTCCTCCTATAGGTTGCAGAGTGTATGCTGGTAATTTACCTTCTTTGCAAATGGGAAGAGTTTGCTTCAGTCAATCTTATCCAGTACTTTTATCAACTTTGAAAGTTCAATCAGGTTACAATCACATCGCTTATTTTACAGGGACAGCAAACTCCAGTTTCTCCATCTCCCTTTGCAATTTAAATATTTGAAGAAGCTCAGAATATAATCTTTTTGACATTAATACATAAATCCTACAAGATGGCTGTTATATTAAAAAGACTGTCTTCTTGCAGATCTTTATGGCAATATTGACACTAAAAATAGAAGGAGACAAAGAGAGAGGAAAGCATAGTAATGACTAAAAAATAGATTCAGGAACTTGTTCAAATGAAATGTGGTTAATTCCAAACAGTAGGTTACATAGCATCATGGGGATCGCGTAGGACAGGTAGTTTGTTATTCATGCCACACAGCATGGAAAGCAAACAGAGAAGAAAGTGCATAGCTCTGTAGGGACTACAAATTAGAAATCCCCCAATTGCTAGTAAAACATGAAAGGTTTCAGAGTATGAAGATACTGTACATCAAAATTGCAAGGTGCTTAGTAAATGTAAGTGTGAGAGTACAATGGGGGCCCTATTTATTTATCAACTTTGTTTATCAACCCAAAGTACATTTATATTATATAAGTATTTTAGTGTAATTGTGGTCTACAGCAATTCTTTGTGGTTTGAATTGATAACAAGAAACATAAGGACCCAAAGAAGAATAGGACAGAAAAAAGGTCATCAGACCAAACAAGCCTGTCCTCTAAGTTCATCTTGATGCCTGCTCCCTGCTTTTCATTGTATATCCTTCAATCCTCACTGCTCTCCCCAAAAGGTCTAACTGTCTTGTGCTATTTGCCTCAGTGACTTAACTTGACAACCTATTCAAAAAAAAAATCTGCTAATGTGAAAATGAATAATATCAAGCAAAGGATAATAATACATAGTAAGTGTATTAATTAGGTGAATTAAAATACTGGTTAAGGGAAATAAACGGATAAATAAATAAATACTGGTTAAGGGAAATGTCCCTCATAGACATAAGTATCGAAAATTGCAATCTATTTTAGGGCAGAAAATGAAATGAAATAGATTTCTACTACAATGCAGTGTTTTCATTATATTTTTGACTGAGCATGACGTAATATTTAAAGTCTAAAATACCATTTAATGCTGGTTTTATTTATCCTACTCAATTTGTTGATGTAAAACAATTATTTTTATTCAAAGACTTCTAGCTAGTTATATACAAAGTAAAACAGATCATTTACCTTTTTTCCCCTCTAACACTTATCCAAATCGTGAGGTGGTAGAGGAGCATTTTGTCCTACGTGTAATGCATGTCAAGGAAGTTGGAGGCATGTTGTCCACACACCTTTTAACTATAGTGTGGATGACACCTAAGTTGAATCATGCCATAAACCAGCAGTGTTATGCCATAGCATACTACAGCTAAAAGACTGTGTGTGACAGACCTCTAACTTCATAGACATACAGGATATGACACAAAATGCTGCAAATTTTACAACTTCTTATCAGACAGGTACCATATATTGTACTGTTGGCCTCCATCATTCAATGTAGATTTTCCTGTCCTTCATATTAAATTGTTATAGACAGACTTCCAATTACATCCTTTTAGCTGATTTTTGTCATTTTTGCTAAATTCCGCCTGTAATCCTCTAACAATAATTGGGAATACCCATTAGAACCCTGGTCTTGCAGCACAAACATAAATGTGCTTCAGGGATTATCAGTTATGACGAATATCAACGTACTTTCATGTAAAAAAATGACTATGGATATCATTCCATGTTGCATTCCTTGCATCTGAAGAAGTGGTTTTTTACCCACGAAATCTTATGCCTAAATAAATCTGTTAGTCTTTAAGGTGCCACTGGACTCCTCATTGTTTTTGTGGATACAGACTAACACTGCCTCTCTGACCCTTGACATCATTCCATGTTGAAGCCAAAAAGAAGAACCCTGAATTTACACACAAGAAAAGTTAGCTAAAGAAGGAATTAACAGTGATGTTTTACAAGTAGAGAGCTGCAAGTACCTCACTTAGCCACATCTGCACATCTTTGTGAAAAGACAATTTGGTACTGTCAAATTTCTTCCATTATAGTGAGCAGAGAAGTCAGCTTGTCTGCTTTTTTTCTCACAACGGAAATTATTACAGTTTGTCCAAAAAATGTTGATAATTGTTTTCACTGAAAATTGGGGGTTAACTGAAAACAATTTTTTTGAAAAACAATTCAAAACAAAATTTTGGGAAAAATGAAAATTTTCACAAAAAATGCAGTAAAAAATCTTTTATTTTTTCAAAATTTTCTGCAGGGAAAAAAAGATTAGTTTCAACAACTTCTAGGCATCACATGGACCCTGTATGTAAAATTAACAGCTGCTATATAACCAGATTCTTATCTGGTCCTCATCACATTCTAAACTTTCAAATTTATTCAGCTCTCTCTCTAGCATAACATTCAAAAACCAGACGGAGAACACTTCAACCTCCCTGGTCACTCAATTTCAGACCTAAAAGTCGCAATTCTCCAACAAAAAAACTTCAAAAACAGACTCCAACGAGAAACTGCAGAATTGGAATTAATTTGCAAACTGGACACCATTAAATTAGGCTTCAATAAAGACTGGGAGTGGATGGGTCATTACACAAAGTAAAACTATTTCCCCATGCTAATTTTTCCCCTGCTGTTACTCACACCTTCTTGTCAACTGTTTGAAATGGGCCATCCTGATTATCACTACAAAAGTTTTTTTTTTCTCCTGCTGATAATAGCCCACCTTAATTGATTAGTCTCATTACAGTTGGTATGGCAACACCCATTTTTTCATGTTCTCTGTATATATATATATATATATATATCTTCCTACTGTATTTTCCACTGCATGCATCCGATGCAGTGGGTTTTAGCCCATGAAAGCTTATGCCCAAATAAATTTGTTAGTCTCTAAAGTGCCGCAAGTATGCCTCATTTTTTTTCCGAAGTTTCTGTTAGTAAAAAAGATCTGTTCTAAAATCTGATTAAAGCATCCAATAATGGTTTCACCAATAACGTTGCTTTCATTTCTCAGGTTCTACTGGCTTCTGCCAGAAGAAGCCAGGCTGTGGACATCCAGCCGTGCAAGGTCTGGGGGCTGAGCCAGCTTTACTTTGTTAAAGACGATTGATTTGGGGGGAGGTAAATATTTTGTTAGCTTTTAAAAAAAAAATTTTTGAGCCAAAGGGAGTCAATGGGTGTTTTGGAGTCAATGGGAGTTTTTCCTACTGACTTTAATGGAGCAAAATTTTACCCAAAGTGGGTAAAGTTGGAAGAAGGGCATCTTACCTTGTAAACATGTTGTATAAATAAGTTTAATGAAAGGAAGCATAAAATTGACTCAAATTCTGTGAAATTAGCTTCTTTACACTAAAATATGGTAGCAAGATGGCCTCAAAGGAGTGGAGGCTACAAGGAATAGTAATAAACTTCAAATTATTGGAAACAAAAAGATATGCCAATATTTGGGATACAAAGGCCTTCTACAGTGGACATTTTGATGGGGGAAATGAGGGCCGACCAGGCCCCCTCTAGACATTTAGAGTTAAATCTGACTCCATTGTAGTCAATGGCAAAACTCACACTGATTCAAAGGAAAGAGGAGTTTGCCCAGAGAGAAAAACAGAGGTATTGCCAGGTCCTCAGAGATGTTGAGATCTAATCTCATTATCCAGCAGTCATTTGGACTGCCTTTGGACTGTTTTCACCTCCCATATGTACCACTGTACAACTACAAAGACCAGAAGAGAAACCAGTGAGGATGTTAATTTGATTGAATCCTAAACCATCGTTAGGATGTTAGGCTGACAATAATCATTGCATACTTCTCTTTATCAGATTCTATTTTCTGTCTTTTTCCTTTCTGTCTAACTAGTCCCAAAGTTGACCAGTTTTGGAATTAACTTAATTTTATGATACTACTACCATAACCACCAGGATAAGTTAAAACATACAAAGGAGTCTTGTCCCAGCATGTAGGGGAACAGATGGTGGGCGGGGGTAGAGGAGAAAAGAGCATGCCAGCTAGGTGTTATCCCAGATGGGGAAGAAGGCTGAGGTCCAGCAGCTAACATACACCTATACCTGAATGACCTGTCTATGTATTTATCGAGTCTACAGCACATGCCAAAGCAAGCACCAGCAAGACAGAATTTTCCAATGCCAATGGGAGCTGCGGAGCCAGCACTCGGGCCGGGGGGCAGCGCGCAGAGCCCCCATGGCTGTCCCTCCACCTAAGAGCCGGACATGCCGACCACTTCCGGGAGCTGCACAGAGCCAGGTAGGGAGCCTACCAGCCCTGCTGTGCCGGCACTGCCACCAACCGGACTTTTAACAGCCCGGTCAGCAGTGCTGACCAGAGCCACCAGGTTCCATTTTCAACCGAGTGTTCTGGTCGAAAACTGGACACTTGGCAACCCTAGTACTAGTCAACAACTGAACTATCTGAGAAAAAAATGAAGCAAAGTGACATGAACTGAGAATAAAACAAATGACTGATTATATAGTGATTCATATAAAAATGACTGGTTTATATACTGATAGGTTCTTTACTACTGCTTATAAAAATTACACACACATAAACTATGTTAAAAAAACATTAAGAAGATTGATAACTCAAGCAATGAAAAGTTGGGAAATGCCAGAATTCAGGTTCCTTGTGCAACCTAAACTCAGCTCTCTGGTGCATGTGCATTATGATAGTCTTTAATTACATGATTACATAGTATTTTTTCCTTGGGATCTCGGCCTCATTCAGTGCACAGGATGGAGAGTGCTTTATTAATTAGAAGCTAATCAATATTTTGTTTTCTCCTTATTTATCAATGTATGGCCCTAGGCTTTATATACTGCACACTATTCAAAACCTGCTACAAAGAAAGAATTATTAATTTTTTTCATAGCTTTTTCTATGGCGCTCTTCACAAACATTAGTTAATTTATTTTCACAACACCCAGTGATATGAGGGCACGATAGTACCCCTACTTAACAGATGGAAAACTGAGGCACAAGAAGTATCCACTAACTTTTGGTGGGTTCCCAATTTGAAATACCTATGACCTAATCTTTCAAAGTACTTAGCATTATATAGCACTTTAAATATTCAATCAGAGCTACCACAGACTTCCGTTCCAGCTGTGAATGCTCAGCACTTCTGCAAACCAGAACCCAGGGTCTGACATTGGACACCCAGAAAATGAGGAACACACAATTAATGACCACCTGTGAAAAGTTTGGTTTGAATGACTTACTTAGCATCACACAGGAATTCTGTGGCAGAGGCAGAGATAAAATCCAATTCTCCAGGACATCAGTCAATTGTCTTTGTCATGAGACCCTCCTTTCTCTTTCTGAAATCCCCTGCCTCATTCAGTACACTCCTTCTCACTTCTGTAATAAATGAGGCCTGGTCCTACAGACAATAGCGTCCTTCACTACACAGCCCTGATTCATCCCCAGAGTATTTCCATACAGTGCACTGAATGAAGCAGGGGTCCTGTGGGAAAAAAAATTATGTGATCATGTAATTAAAAACTAAATCATAATTCATACACACGAGGGCACTGATTTAAGGATGCACAGGCTACCTTAATTCTGGCATTTCCCTATTTTTACATACTTGACTTTGCAACCTTAATACCATTCTTTTAACAAAACAAAAATCTGGTGTGTAATTTCTTATATTTTTTAAAAAGCAGACAAACAAGAGATATTCCATCATGGGCATCATACTGATACCTACATGGCTCAAGCAGCAGAGGTGGAACATTTAGGTCCACCACACAGACCTCTTCCACTTGAACTAAAGCACTAAGTAATAGTAGTATTATGTTGTCATCCTCTATGTGGACAAACAGGAGAGGAGGAGAAGACACACACTTTGCCAGTGGATTTCACAGATATTTGCTAACAGCAGAGGAATGGTGAGACATCAGAATCTTGGGTTCCACTCCATGCTCTGAAGGGGACTGTGCTCTAGCGGGCACAGACTCTTTTTTCCATTTCCCCCAAGCTTGACCGTTCTGTTCTGTCCCAGTCCTGACTCTTCCCAACCCCTGGTTTCTTGTCCCAATCCCAGTTTCCACTCCTCAGACTTCTTATCCCAGTCCCCATCTCATTCCTCAGTCTCCCCATCAGGGCTTGCTGTCCAAATCCCAGTTGAACCCTCTCCAAACCCAGTTCCTGATCTCCTTGCCCAGCCAATCTCAGTTCCCCTCCTCCTACCTGCTCATCCTCTCTCTCTCTCTCCTCCTTGCCTCCACTGGCTCCCAGTCACCCTCTCCAGGCTCTTCATCCAACTTCAGTCTCCCCCAGTCCCATCTCTGGCTCCTCATCTCAGTCTGTTTGCTCAGCCACTCCCAGTTTCCTATTTTCCCTCCAGCTCCTTGACAGATCTGTCTACCCTCCACCCTCATCCCCATCCCCCCTTCCCTCCACTTGTTCCTTTTCCCAACCTCCCTGTCCAGCCAGTCCAATCTCCTCTTCTCATTTCAGTGTTCTATCCAGTCAACCAGTTCCCAGTCCTCCCATTTCCCTCACCTGCTCCCATTCCCAGTCTCCTCCCAAAGCTTCCCAGACCCAGTCTCTCCTTTCCCCCATTTCCCAGTCCCTCTCACCCACTCAACCAGGTCCAGCCTCCCTGCCCAATCAGTCCTAGCCACTTTGCCACAGCTCTGAGTCCCAGTCTCCTTGTCCAGCCAGTCCCAGCTTCCCTATCTTCATCTCCCAGTTCCAGTTTCTCTCTCCCACTCTCCAGTCCCCATCTCACCACACTCATTGTCTCCATCTACTCCTTTTCCTCCCCTGGTCTGGCTTTTGTCCCCTCTGCATTCAAATCAGAGGGCTTACTCTTCTATGGTGCCAGGGTGCCAGCAGGGATATCACAGGCTATGTTTACACTTATGGAGGCCTGTAGAGTACAGACACTGCATACCCGTAGCATGGGTAAACAAAGTGTAGATGGTGAGGCACTGCCTAGGTGTGTAAAGACACACCAGATCCATAGGGTATATACTCCACAAGGCTCTCTACACCCCCAAGCAGTGCCTCCTATACTGCTATTTTTAGAAGTGTAGTGTCCCACTGCCCCCTTACTGCAGGAGTCATTCTCCACCACAAAGGGCTGCCAGTAACTGCCTTCCTCCTGCCAGAGCCTTTCCCCACTGCTGGAGCCTTTCCCTGTGATTGGGAAAGGCTCCAACAGCAGTGAGGCAGTGGGACAATACAGTGATATCCATCACTGTGCATGTAGCTACACACTGCAATGCTGGCAGAAGCCTGCTTTTCACTGTGGTTTGCAGCTAGATACACCCTACGTGCCACTGCAAGTGTAGAGAAGGCTGTAGAGAGCACAAGACAGATAGGCTCCCTGATCTCAGTTTCAGTGCTCAGATCTATACTGGCTCAGAGAAGCTGGGAGCATCAGTTACAAGAAAGTCCCTGGGAGCCCCTGTAGCATTGTGCTAGAGCATGCTCAGTTGCTCTGTGGTGATGTCACACGTGCAGTGCAGTCGCACATCAGAGCTATCAGAGGCTGGAGAATGATCAGTGAGGATGCAATCTTCAGAGATTTTAGCTGCTAAAATTGAAGAAGTCTCTAAAATGGAAGAAAGTTTATAATTTGGCCAAATTTGGATGGATTTTCACCAGGAAAGAAAAATGCACATACCTGACCCAAAGGCCACCCCCTTCCAAATTTCAAGTCCCTGCTCCAAAGCATGAGGATGCTACAGCATTTCAAAGAAACGATCCCAACAATTTCTTAACATGAGCAAAAAAATACTGTTCACAATTGCGTTTACCTATAAGTAGTAACTAACATATTATTTTAAAGTACTTTTATTTTTATAACTGTGAATAAACAGAAACAAATCAGGCTTGATTCACCACAGCCATGCAGCTAATTCAGTGATTTATACCTGTGCAAAGTTAATGTAAAACACTACCATATCAGGCCGGTGGCATTTCACACTCACATTGCACAAGTGTAAAGGACTATGCAGAGGGCAAGAGAATGGAGAATTGGGTCTACAGTTTGCTTCTACACTGTAAAGTTTGCTTTAACTTCTTCAAGATATTTGAACAAAAATGAAACTGTTGGCTAAGCACCATCATTAAATTTAATTAGAATTTGAAACTTCTGCACTTGTGAAAAATCAGGCCTATATTCGCCATTGTCTTGTACCATGTGCACCCATTTACACCCTGTTAAGTGAATACAAAATAGATGTAAAATGTTACCAAATCAGAATGGTAGTGTTGTATATCCACTTTGTAATCACGTTGCACACATGAACAGGTTGTATGGTAATACAGAATCAGGCTTGAGCAGTTTTTGATTGGAACAAATATATGGTCACTTTGTATTTCAAATATCAGGTAAACAACATATTCTAACCTTAGCAATTCTCAGAATAATAATCTAATTTGAATTTCATCTTGAATATACACAGAGTGTATCACCTTTAATATGAATATCCAATGACTGGGCTTCCATGAGCCATTTATCCAGAGTGGACCACCCCTAACATTTATATCCAATAAATTAGGAAAGAAGTATTCTGTAAAAGCAATTATATTAGAAGATTATTTCCTGGTAGTTTCATTTTAGTAGCAGACCTAGTTCTCAAGGAACACCGGATATCACTCCACAGTCATACAGTTCTTAACAAAAATTTTGTTTTGTGAGAGTTACCAAGGTTAGGAGTGAAAAAAATCCTCAGAATTAGTTTGCTTCACTCCATGCCAACTAGTTTGCTTTATTAATTCTATAGCCAGTGCTTCCAATTTCACCACCAGAGAGGTTACTGAAAGTTGCAGTTTATCCTAATGTGTTCAGATTTGCTCAAATACACAGTTTATGGAAGGCTCATCATTCTCCTTATGCCATGGGCCAAAACATGCTTCTTTGTTATTTATTTTCATTTTACGAAAATGTTGTTTCAGAGTGGCAATAATCTTCCACACATCCTCTCCGAGACATGTGGCTCCACTGTCTTTGTAAATTTATATTTTTGCCTATACCGCCCAGTAGTGCTTGTAAGTGGTACTATAACACCAGCAGACACTGGTTGTTGGCGGGCGGGCTTGAACCTGGGACCTCTGGAGCTAAATGCATAAGCCTCTACTACATCAGCTAAAAGCCATATATAGCTTTTAGCTAATGCTGTAGAGCAGACTCATTAATCTCTCTCTAAGTGGTCTCAGTGCCACTCTATGGGACAGAGCACCACACCCAGGAGGTGTGTGGGCTACATTAACATTATCTACTAGTTCGCACAGAGAACTCTGAATAGATCCTGATGGGTTCTGTTATTTGCTCTGCCTCCTCTGGCAAGTCACTTAAAAAGGACACCATCAAATTGACATCTAGTCAGTTAAAAAAAAAAAAGTTAAAAAGCAGTTTCAGGCACTCCACCTGGCTTGATTTTCCCTGACAATTTTGGTGGATTTACAAGCAAAATTCCTGTTTATAAAATGTGTTTCACTCCTCTGTTAAAGACCCACACAAATAACAGGAAACAAACCTGGCTAATCATAAAGGGGAAAGGAAACTGACTATATATAAAGTGCACAAAGTAAACAAATGGAAAAACAGAGAAAAATCTAATTTTTCTCTAATCTCTTTTAGCTATAGTAATCTTAGATTATTCTTGCAACAACAAGTTGTAAAATATTTTCAGACAGAAGTTTTATTTTTATGCTGATGGTCTCCCTTTAGCTTCTCTGTGTCTCAGTCTGCTCCTCTGTAAAACTGATAACATTTACCCACATCACAAAAAGTTTTAACCAAGTCAGTAAAATGCAATGTAGCCCTTAAGGAAAGGTAGCAGAAATTAGAAAGGAGGATTATTGTATCTGCTGCAGTAGCAAAAGAGAAGCCTCCACAGAAGATCTGTTCTATTCAGCCTTAATTATAGTGGATACATTTGAGAGGATCTTTATTATTGACCAACCTTGGGTCTATGTAAATGGGCATAGTATTTGATCTGAAGCAACTGATTAGATAATTATCCAAAAATAAGCACTTTTCAGAATCACAAAATATGCTTTCCATGCTGTAAGGAGTGCGGTTTTGTATCCTATTAATATAGATTTAGTTAATCAGTCTTAAATTTAGTTATATATCTTTAGTCATAAACATCCAAGAAACAAATTTCAACTCTCACAATTCAGCAATATATTTGTTTGAAAAATTAAATTATACATCCTGCTGTAGTTTGCTTTTTTCAAGTATGTCAGATTTGCAGGGTAAAGCCTCGAGGTCCATATTTTCAAAAGTGTTTGGCATTCAACATGTTGAGAACATTTGAAAATTTTCCCCTAAATGTACTGAAATGCTAAAAACCCAAATAATTCTAGAACTCCTGGAATCTGTAGCATGAAAGCATTTCTGTTATTGGTAGTGTATCATCTATCATCTGGTCAGCACACATAGATGGCCCAATGTCACACAATTCTTTTAAGAGAGTTGGATGTAGAGGGGCCTTTCTTGTTGTTATAGAAATACACTGATGTATATAAATATGGTCAAGGAACATGCAGTAGAAAATAGTCATGGAGCATTGTGATGAAAACTGCAGTTTGACTTTAATTCATATTATATAACTGATGTCCACATATTCTCGTTTCCAAGTAAACAGATTATATAACTAAAGCCCTCAAAGAGAATCATAATCTAAATGTTCATTACAGCATCCAATGTGTCAGTGGAACTATTTTTAATGAAATTTTTCTGAAGAATATTATTGAACTATAAATGTTCATTAAGAATTACTATGTGACTCCAGTCTGGACAAAGTTTCAATGTGGAACTCAAGTTATTTTCATATCCACTAATTTAATTTATCTTTATAAATCTACAACAGTCAGTCACTACATCTTCACACACAGAACACTGAATTAATACAGGTTGTTTGATGAAATTTTCCATTGACACCAGATTAAAAAAGTAATCCAGGAACTGCGCCACAATGTGCTCTAGAATAACCTGTAAATCTCTGTGCTGGCAAGTGGTGCTCACTATGTACTTGGCAATGAACTATTAAATACAAAATGTGAAGCGGTGGAGTCAAATACATTTGATAGAGTAACTGATTACCAATATAACAGCAGATTCCAGCACACATGGCAATTCACCAGGTTAATCTGAAGTGTGTAAAGTATTTTCTTAATAATCTCTTAAAATGTGGAATCTTGAAGTTGCACCAGTCACATTATTGCCTAAACTAAATGTCTTTATAATGGGACTATGAAGGAGAGCAACAAGAGAGAGAGCAAACACAAATTCTGTAGAGGAAAAAGAAATATTGAACAGTGCCAAGATCTGAATAAGTAATACTAAGTGGAAGCACACTGCTATGCAAGTAATGCAAATCTCTCTTTAAGGACCTCAAACAATTTTTTTATCCTCTCTCTTTAATCTTGTGACAGCTTCAAATACAATGCCCAAACATAATCACCTAGTGTTTATGACAGACACAGCACCTGTACTTTATACTCCATACCTCTGGATTTACTGTAATATGACTATTTTACATCAGAAGCTGATAAATTTTATCACAAACACTTCCAGAAATAAAACAAATTATAGCTGTCAAGTGCATTCACCTTTTCAATTTCAAATCGATTTGAAGAACAGTGCTACAACTGAGATGAGGACTGGATTTATATCTTATTCCACCATAAAATCTCATCTGAAGACACCATTTAAGCAAACAAAAACACAAAAGCAGAAGTTTAACAAAAAGAGAATATAATACCAAAGACATTCCTCTCATTCTTGAAGGTGTCTTTATTTGCTCTCTGCTACAGTACACTACCCTGTCCTTAACCTTTCTGTGACAAACAGGATTAGTTCAGAAGCATATCAGGAAAATGTTAGCATATCACATTTAAAATTTCACACTCAGGGGAAACGTCTGTTCTGATGTAGTTGGTGTATAATACATGTCAAAATATATTTCTCCACAACATAACTGCTAACTACCAATTTGACAAACTGCAACATCTCAATTTTATCCACACAGATTTGGTAATTACTTTATGTAATATTTTTTTTCCTTTTATTGAAAAAAACATTGCAATTACTGCAAGACTTGTACTTTACCCCCCAAAACTGGAGTTTTTCTATCAAATGAAAATACTGAACCAGAGTGGAGAAAAAAGTGTACTGATCATATGAAATATATTACCCTCCCACAAAAAAACCACCTCCTCCCCCCAAAAAAATAAAACTGAAATCAAGAAGCACAAGAAATCACTACAAATATTTCTCTCAGTTGAAAACACAAATTTGTAAAAGAAAAACAAAACTTCAAAACATGTGTGTTTTGTTTTCTGCTGAAGAAAATACTACTGCTGATTACAATATAGGACAAGATTTTCATAAATAGGTGCCATATTAACACACCTAAAATGCATGGCCTGACTTTCAAAATTACTGAACATCCTGCAGCTCCCATTGACTGCTGGATACTCAGCACTTTGGAAACATGTTATTTTATTACTTTACAGTAGTTGAAACTGAGGCATGGTTAAGAGATTTCCCCAAGGTCATACAAAGAATCTGTGGCAAAGACAGAAATAGAATCCCGATCTCCACACTTCCAGTCCTAGATTTTAACCACTACACCATATTTTCATGTAGTGCAGAGTCAGGGTACTCAGCATGCAAAGGAGCATCCCTTCGCCGATGCAAAGCACTCTGCATTTTGGATCATTGCAAGATTAAGCAAAAATTGAAATTAATTGTTAGTCAGCCTCTTTTAAATTAGTTAATTAAAATGAAAATATACCTGCAAGATTTCTGAGGGCTTTGGTTGGGTAAAACAATTATACTGCCTCACATTCCTTCATAATTTAATATCTTTACCACTTAAATGTCCTACCGAGGCACTTGAGACGCTACACAATTTTCAAAACCACAGGTGCTCAAGACACTCTCTTGCAATTTTCCCTGTTGCAATTCATAGCTGTTGCATGGATGTTAGCCTTGTTGCAAAGAACTGAAACAATAGGCCTGATTCTGAATCTAATTTAAATCAGTGTAAATAAAGAATAACTCCTTTGAAGCTGGTGCTACACAGATGTAAAACTGGTATAAGTGCTATCAAAATCAGGCCCATTGTCACTTAAAATTTTGAAGTGAGATCATTGGCAAGAACATTGCCACAGAGAATAATATTCCATTTTTGCTTCCCACCTTTCAAACAAGGAAAACATTCACTGCTCTTGTAGTAGCACTCAGCAATATAAAGTAAGCTTTTTTCTCCTCAAGCAATGAGCAAAACTATCAGTTTTAAAATGACAAAAATAAATTGTTTCCAAGTGGATATTAGTCTACTGAAAATTAAAGATTGCCTGCACTTCACAAGCTGTTTTGTTTTAATTTTGCAAATGTAGAGAATTGCAGTAGAAAATTAGGCCCTAATTCTGCAGTCAGTTCTGCACATTTGTGCACCTTTGCATATCCACAGAACCCCACTGACACCAATGTAATGCAATTCACCTCACAACTTTTAGTGAGGCAAGCATTGTTAGTTAAATTTTGGAAATAGGCACAGTGAGGCAATAGTAGGTTAAGTGACTTGTCCAAGGTCACAGTGCAAATCACTGGCAAAGCTAGGAAAAGAACTGAGTCCTGGGTTTTTCCCCATATGCGTGTGTGCACATGCACACACACACACACAACCACCTGTGTTCTGTAGCCTTCACCCAATTTTCTTTTAATAATTAAAATGTTATTAAAATATTATGATGTAACAATATAAAGAGTTCATAGCAAGAAGTATATTTGTCTTCTTTTTTTTTTTTTTTTTTGGATTTCTACAATAATAAAAAGGGCACTTATCCAGAGCTCTATGAGATCCTCATACAGTTTAAAAATAATTAAATTAAACAGCAGTCAACAGAACTCAACCCCCTACAAAATATAAAACACAAACCTCACCTCTGTGACACCTCCACAGCAACCTATGCAAATAGATGCAGCCTCCATCATGCTCTGAGAGCTAACAATTTCAAACAAAAAAAAAAGACATGGACCATTGCAACAGGTGCCTCAGCCCAACCTAAAGATGCAAAAGATAATTGTCAGTCCATGTCAAAGGCCTCGTTTTTAATTGTCTCACTTCCAGTCCTATCATATCCCAAACACTAGATCCAAAGCATGGCCAGCTACGTGAGTTGAGCCAGTACCCAAGTAGGATAGCTCATGGTCATCATGATGGTGACCATGAGATCCTTAGCCAGTTCTAAGGATTCCTCATCCACGTGGCTGTTGAAGTCATTAAGCACTATCAGCCTCAATCTAGGGTTGCCAGGCGTAGTTTTCGACCAGAATGCCTGGTCAAAATGGGACCCTGGCAGTACAGGTCAGCACAGCTGACCAGGGTGCTAAAAATCCGGTTCGCAGAAGTGGGGCAGGCAGGCTCCATGCCCAGCTCCACGTGCCTCCTGGGAAGTGGTGGCATGTCTCTCCAGCTCCTAGGCACAGGGGCAGCCATGGGGGGCTCTGCATGCTGCCCCCGCCTGCAGACACCATCCGTAGTGCTGGCTCCACAGCTCCCATTGGCCATGAACTGCACCCTGAACTTCCTCCAGCACACCTCACACCATCCCTGAGACCCCTCCCACACTCCAAACCCCTCGGCCCCAGACCGGAGCTCCCTCCTGCACCTAAACCCCACATCCCTGGCCCCACCCAGAGCCAGAGCCCCCTCCCACAGACCAACCCCTGCCCCAGCCCTGAGCCCCCTCCAACACCCTGAACCCATCATTTCTGGCCCCACCTCAGAGCCTGCGCCCCCAGACCAGAGCCCACACCCCCTCTAACACTCCAACCTCCTGCCCCAGCCTGGAGAGCCCTCCCACACTCTGAACCCCTCGGCCCCACCACCCAGCCCAGAGCCTCCTCTTGCACTCCAAACCCCTCATCCCTGGCCCCACGCCAGAGCCCATAACCCCAGCCAGAGCCCTGCCACCCTCCCACATCCCAACCGCCTGCCCCAGCCCAGTGAAGATGAGCAAGTCAGTGAGGGTGGGGAAGAGTGAGCGACAGAGGGAAAGGGACAGAGTGAGTGGGGGCAGGGCCTCGGAAAAGCGACGGGGTAGGGGCAAAAAGAAAAGGAGTACTTGTGGCACCTTAGAGACTAACCAATTTATTTGAGCATAAGCTTTCGTGAGCTACAGCTCACTTCGACTCAGGGAAGGGGCAGGGCAAGCTGTTTGGTTTTCTGCAATTAGAAAGTTGGCAACCCTACCTCTGTCCCTTCAATGACACCATGATAATGAACACAATCAGCTCACTTAGGATTTAGTGCAGCAGAGTGATTAGCATGCCAAAATTTCAATCCCATCCTGGAACACGCACACACACGACAAACACACTGTATCCCATCTAAAATTGGAGTGGGCAGCCTCCTGCATTTCAGGTTGGATGCAAACAGCAGAGTCAACAGATGCCCAACAATCAGACCAGCCTATGGAAGGTCTGGTCCCTTGTTCTGAATTATACTATGGATAGTGGATACTTTATTGGCCAACAATCTTACATTAAACAGCATGACCCTAAAACTGGGTTGTTGGTTAACCAATTCCCTGACTTTACAGGAGCTGACTGCTGGTGAAATGAGTGGTATTGAGATTAAAAATCTTGATTCTGGTTTCTGCCAATGGCACTCTTCCTTTCCACCTGTCTCCCCTCATCCACTACCACAGGGATAGAAGGACCCTTATTCCCACTGCCACCCCAACTCTCTATATCCCCATCATCTGGCAGCTGTAAAACACCTCGCACACTGAACACACTACCACACTGGAGTTTATATGCGAGGTTACTATAGCAATTAAACATTGGTTTGATTTCACTATCTGAATTTTTGTAATTAAATAGAATATTTGGAACTACAATACACCCTTTATTTGCTTTCATGCTGTGATGTTGCACCCCATAATGCTTTATGAAAATATGCTTATAAAAGTAAATAAGACATAACTGGAATATGTTTTAGGCTAGATATGCCATGTAACATATCTCTGCAAAGGTTATGATCTACTGGATATATTTATCCTATTTGTATGCATGTATCATTTATTTATTCAAAGTTATGAATATTGGCTATGTACTTGTTTAATTTTAAGTAGCCTTGGTGAAGCAGTTGGTCAGCTTCCTGAGAAAAGACTGTTCTCAGTAAGTGCCCAATCAAGAAACACTTGAGCTAACAATGAACTTGGAGATGCCAATCCACATCTGAGCTTTCCCAGGAATGTGGCCTGGCTGGTAAGGGACTCAGTCATGCATGTGCATGTGACTTGCCCATGTGACTCCAAAACTCCATCTTGGAGCTGAATTCTGGATAGGACAGAGGAGGGGGGTCTCCACCCACAAGAGAAAGTCTATTTAAGCCCCTGGGATACCCCTCCATTTTGTCTTCAGCTGGTTTAAGAGATAGCCTCTCCACCCCAAAAAAGGATACCTGAAAGAAACTGAAACAAACGACAGTAACCACAGGGGTGTGAGTGATCACTGGACCCAGACTAGAAGGAGATAAGTCTGTAAAAGAAGCTTACTGGAACATCTCTGAGGGTGAGATTTGGTCTGTAATCATTTCCTTACTGTATTAGGTTTAGACTTGGGTGTTTTATTTTATTTTGCCTGATAATTCACTTTATTCTGTCTGTTATTACTTGCAACCACTTAAATCCTACTTTTTGTATTTAATAAAATAACTTTTTACTTATGAATTAACCCAGAGTAAGCATTAATACCTGGGGGGGGGGGGCAGCTGTGCATAGCTCTCTATCAGTGTTATAGAGGGCAAACAATTTATGAGTAAAATGGATTTATTTGGGGTTTGGACCCCATTGCAAGCTGGGCATCTGAATGTTGGAGGCTGGAACATTTCTAAAGTTGTTTTCATTTAAGCCTGAAGCTTTTGGGGGATGTTGTTCAGACCTGATTCTGTGTTTGTAGCAGGCTAGCATGTCTAGCTCAAACAAGGCAAGGTTCTGAGGCACCAAGCCACCAGGAAAAACGGGCTCAGAGATAGTCTCGGCACATCAGTTGGCAGTCCCAAGGGGGTTTCTGTGATCCAGCCCGTCACACATACATCAAAACATAACAAACGATGTGTTTGTACATGCTTTGCTATTATGTGGCTGTGTTTGTGTGTTCTATTTAAATTTATTATGCACATCAAAACTGATGCAATGATTTTATTAAAATATTGTTTTATCTTGCTCATTTTAACAAGGTAACTATTCATATCACAGAGTGCTAGAAGCAGATGAATACTCACTTTCTTTAAGGGCCATCTTGCTCTTCTGTGGGATCACTATGTGTATGGGATAGGAAACTGAGTGAGTTCTCATATATGGAGTTCCCATTACATTATTTCACTAAAGAGGATTATGTAGTGATAAGGGATCCTGGCACCGCTGACTGGGCCGTTAAATGTCCAGTTGGCGGTCCTGTGGGTCTAAGGCTGGGTAGTCCCTATCTATCCTGGCACTGTGCTATGCCCTGGAAGCGGCCAGCAGGTCCAGCTCCTAAGCAGGGGGGAGCCACAGGGCTCAGTGCACTGCTCCCACCCCAAACACTGGCTCCGCACTCCCATTGGCCAGGAACTGTGGCCAAAAGGAGCTGGGGGGGGCAGTGCCTACAGACCTGCTGGCCACTTCCGAGGTGCAGCATGGGGGCCAGGACTGGCAGGGAAACTGCCTTACCTCTGCTGTGCTGCTGACCTGGTAAGCCCACCCCCAACCCCCTGACCTGAGCACCTCCCCCAAAACCCAGAGCCCCTTCCTGTACCCCAAACCCCTCATCCCCAACCTCACCCCAGAGCCTGCACCCCCAGCCCAGAGCCTGGACCTCCTCCCACACCCCAACCCCCTGCCTCAACCCACAGCCCCCTCCCACATTCCAAATCCATTGGCCTTCCCCCCCCCAGCCTGGAGCCCCCTCCTACACCCCAAACTCCTTATCCCCAACCCCACCCCAGAGCCCACACCTCCAACTGGAGCTCTCACCCCCGCCACACCCCAACTTCCTGTCCCAGCCCAGAGCCCCCTCCTGCACCCTGAAACCATTTCTGGCCCCACCCCGGAGCCCGCACCTCCAGTTACAGCCCTCACCCCCTCCCGCACCCCAATCCCCTGCCCCAGCCCAGTAAAAGTGAATGAGGGTGGGGGATAGTGAGCCACCAAGAGAGGAGGAATGTAGTGAGCGGCGGGCCTGGCCTCGGGGAAGGGGTGGGGCTAGGGTGTTCAGTTTTGTGCGATTAGAAAGATGGCAACCCTATGCCTCCTTGCAAAAATGGCAAAGTATTTAGCATATGGAACCCACAGATCTTTCTAGATCCCTGTGAATCTTGGGGGATCTAACTGGGGCTAGCACCAAACACACAGAAGCCCTGTACCACTGCACTGACTCCCAGCCCCTTCAGCCTCTTTAACAGCGTGGCCTAATTTCCAAGAGTGGTCATTGCCCTAAGAATTTGTCTCCCCACCCCCTGAGGGTTTTAACATTGCAAGATAGAAGCCACTTAAGTTAATGCTGACATAGACAGTCAACATAACTTAGCCTGGGAATCACTTTATGTGAGGTTGGAATGGATACTTCTGCAGAGACTGTCCATATCTTGGCCCAGCTCTAACTCCTTCCAGGCACAGATTTTGAGCTCCTCACTTTGGAGGATTATGGGAATCATATCTGCAGCAATAGTGGAAAATCCCATTCCACTGAATGCAAACGGAATGGTAAATTTGTCCCAAAAGCTACTATTAGGGCCTATATTATTTTTTACAAATGTTACAAATAAATAGTACTATGTTCGTTCTAGGACTGAACATTAGGGAAGTAGTGAGAGTCTCATTGTTCGCTTTGCCACAGTGACAACTTTTAATTTTATGAACATTGTCTCTCAGGGGCTTGTAACTAGGCTCTAAAAACTGGTGTAAACTTGAAAGCTTTCTTTGGGTTTCTGGCTTTTTAAAACCAATTTAAAGTACATCTAAAAGCACATCTAAACATTCAGCTTGTTAAAGAGACAAAGTGGGTGAGGTAATATCTTTCATTGGACCAACTTCTGTTGGTGACAGAGACAAGCTTTCTAGCCACACAGAGCTCTTCATTTCTTCATGTTGTGGAAAAAGGAAGCAAAACTTAAAAGCGACATCTACTTTCTGAACAAATTCAAGAAACAAAATAGCATCCCCTGAGGTCTTACTATCTATAACCCTCTGACATCCACCTTGTCTCTCTAATATCCTGGGACCAATATGGCTACAGCTACCCTCCATTCACCTTGTTGTAAAACCATACAATTAAAAAAAAATAGTTTAGTGGTTTAGGATCTTTTTTTTACAACTCACATATGATTTGATAAGAACACTGACATCCGAGGAACTGTTTTTATCTAACTAGCTAATAGCTTTTGCTCCTGTAATTTAGGGAAAATATAAATGTGTGTAAAATTTAGGTTCCAAATATTGTTACTGTACATATTCTAAATCTTTTCTATCTGAAATGGCACATGTATTTCCTATTTAAAGTTCCCATTTAGAACTGCACAGAAGGGAAGTCTGCCCTCCAGATATGGCCTTTTGACAGCAGACAGTCTGCTACATCATCCCCTCAGGACTGACAGCAGTGTTGAAAAGGGAGGCATGACCTAGCAATCTCACAGACCTGAGATGTGCAGAAAATGAAAGTGAAGGCTCCATGAATCTCAGACCCTGTCCTCAGTTGGATCCCACTGCTCCTGACCAGTCCTCCCAATTAATGGTAGCAGCTGACCAGCTCTTACCTTCACTCTACGATTTGTTAAAGCCGCAGAATGGAAGTTGCAGCTTCTTGTGCTGACAGTAACTTAAAAGGCAAATTGCACTGAAAGCTCTAATGCCCTGTCAGGGAAGTTACTGTATTCAGCAACTTTGTATTCCCCACAAATCTACCCTACTCTAGTTGAATTTGACATATCCCACCTGGCAGTAATGGAGTTGAACTTCTATATGGGAGCTGGATAAATAGGGGCTAGAAGCAGTGGTACACTGGTGGAGAACACTACCACCTATTCCCCGCACATATTCTCTAACTTCTCACCTTCCTCTATATAATTAGGTCACAATTATGATCCCCTGCCCCAGTTCGGAACTCCCTATCGCACCCTAACTCCCTCCCGGACCCCACACCCCCACCCCAACCCCAACCCCTTACCCCAGGATGGAACTCTCTCCTGCACCCAAATTCCCCCCCAAAGCCCGCACCTCCTCCCGCACTCCAACCCCCCACCCCAGCCCTGAGCCCCCTTCCACACTCTGAACCCCTCAGTACCAGCCCGGAGCCCCCTCCTGCACCCCAAACCCCTCAGCCCTGGTCCAGGATTGGTTTCAGCCTACCTGTTTAGCTCTGGACCAAACAGCTGATGCAGAAGCAGACTTAGAGAAACAGGCTGAGACCAGGGCATATGTGGTGCTGCTTCTTCTGGGAGAAGCAGGCCCAAAGACACCCCAGACCTGGGGCTGTGGACTGGTCTAGGGAGCAGACTGAGGCATGGCCACAGCCAGGTTGGGAGAGTGGTCCAGACCCAGCAGTGGAGCCTTGACCATCATAGTAACTATAGAGACAGATACCAGAGAATGTAGCAGAGACCTTGGTTCATGAAAGATTTTAAATTTTCTTATTTGACCATTTTTGTAATTACTTTTATGAAAAAGGAAAAATAATGCTAAGGCAATAATCAGTATAAGCCGTGGAATTCTAAAGGAAAGGCTGATGTCCTCACCTTAATTTATACCATGATACTCGATCAGCTTTAAGTTTAAAAGTGGGGTGGGGAAACAAATGCAATGCCTGATTTAAATCATACAATTTACCATTATTTATATAATTTGACATCTAGTTAGAAAGTGAAGCATATTGATAAATCTAACACATACTCTAGTAGTATACATAGACACTATACTTACTTCATTGCCAGAATATTAACATAGATTAAGTTCTATAAAATATGTTTTATATTTGTATATTCCCTTCCCCCCATTGACTGAGATTAAACCGAATACTGAAAACCAAAGACATTCAATACTCCTTTAAACACTCATCCTTCAGCTGTTACATGCACACAGAGCCAACCTTTCAGGCCTATGGCTGCAGGTCATAACTGCTTTTGGGCCTAAAATGGCAATGCTAATTTCAGGTTTTTCTCAAAAAAATAAAAAAGTCAGTTTCTAGCCCCTTCCCATAAAAGGACTGCTCTGAAAATGTAAAATGACTGAAAGAGTTGAATGTTTGTCAGTGCAACTTTTCCTAACGTTGCGGATTATTCACAGACTTCACTGGCAGATGTTTGGGGCCTGTAAAAACTCTCAGCCACAGATCACTCAATTCTGAGAGGACACTGGAACAATTCATAGATATAAGAGGCTGCTACAGCAAGCTCTGTCATAGCAAGATTCTGACCTCTGAGCAGGTTCTTCTGTTCAGTTTTCAATATTGCCTGTGGTGAAAAAACAGGGAAGCTCAGCAACGCAAGAGATGGCCTTATGCAATGCACCAAGCATACAACTCTGAGACCAAAGTACTACTGCGTTCTAATCCTAGTGCTGACACCACCTGCCTCTGTGGTCTCAATCAAGTCACTTAAATGTTCTGCCTTTTGGTTTGATGATCCTTGTACAAAAGGACATAAAATCCGTCCTAATGGAATGGTTGAGGATTTCCCTGGTGTGGGGGATCCTCAGAGAGCATATAGCGAGCATATTTTATTTGGGGCTCATTTTGTTGGAGCAGCCAAGACATCTGGAAAACTTGCAATAGAAGGGGTATGTACATATGAGCTTGGGTTTTAGCTAGGTTTTTATGGAGAATTCTCTGTGACAGATGCTTGCATAAGATTCGGAGTCAAGGCTTTAAGTCCAAAGAGAATGCTTGCTGTTCATGAAAATGAAAATAATTACTCAAGTAGTATGTGCTATACAGTATGTGAATTGTGTATATTAACTCACTCAAAGTCAACTCAGAAAACATTTTTTTTCTCATGGCATTTTTGTAGGAATTAGTGCACATATATATTAAATGGATGCATTATTTAGCTTCACTTATTACCTGAATGTCAGATTAAGTAGGCCATTTTTAATAATATAATTCAGTTTCTTTGATAGCTAAGACCTTTTGATTCCAGAGAATTCTAGTATTATTTTATATCATATTTCCCAAGATACACTAAGTGCACATGTCATTAATATTTTCATTCTAGACACTAGATTGGGTCATCTCCCTGTTAGGTTAAGTCATAAACATTAGGGGTGAAATCTTGACCCCACTGAAGTCAACAGGAGTGTTGCTATTGATTTAAAGGGGGCCAGGCTTTCACTCTAGGAATTTAAATGTAAACCCTACTGTACCTAACTGAGTCATTTGATTCTTGGAAACAGAATTTGTGTAAGCCCCAGAGCTAGACGTAGAGGGATGGAACTGTCTGTTTCCCCCTGTAACCTAGCCCTGGTTGCCACCATCAACACCTGTCGGAGGGGCTACATGTATAAATGTCATTGACTTCATTGGGTAAGTTCAGCTGAGTTATTCAGGTCCTTACTGTCATAACTGAGATAAGATTTAGAACCTCAATATCTGTAAAGCTATTTGTATCATAAGATTGTACGATTGTCACTCTGTGTGTCACTCTGAAGCCTAGAATGTCTATTGAGTCAGAGTGAAGCTGCAAGCATAGTTTAGAGATCTTTTTGTTCAAAATATCACCGAGTTCAGTCATCACTGGACTCTGCAGTCAGTTACTGTCCAGTTTTTAAGTTCTCAGCCATTTTGACTTCACAAATTACATCCCTGCAGTGTACAGCTTCAGTAAGCATGTATCTATGCATGCCAAGAGTTCTAGACTATTGTGACATCAAAGGTAACTCAACCAACCACCACCCTTACTCTACCACTAATTTGCAGGCAACAATTGCATTGGCTGTATGAAGGAGACTGCACAGATGGGGGATTACTTGGTCCAATTGCGACACCTGTGCGACAGCATGGGCTTTCAGCTTTCTGGATAATAATATTAGCAAAAAGTTTCCTGATCTCAACTCACAAAACTGGCTAGGTGTTGCCATTCTATAAAAGGCAAACTGAAATGAATGTTCTGGTTTCCTATTCCTAGCAGTTAATATATTGAACACTACTATTAAAGAACCCAAAATATTTATGAGCAGTTAGGTGAAGATAAAATTACAACTCATTGAAATAATATTAATAAAAAGTAAGTTACAAAGGTAATACAACCATTATATTTTATACCAATACAGAAAATGTATGAAGTTACGTAATATAAATATTAGCTTGACTCTTCTCTTACACTAGTTTTGTATTTGTGTATTATATTGGTTTCTGTGGAGTTCCTCCTGTTTACACCAAAGTAATGTCAGACCCTCTTTCTACCAAAGACAAAACATCTGTCAGTGTGGCAGGGATAGAAAAAACAATCTGTGGAAAGAAAAATGGTAATTTTTTATGCTGGACAATATTTAGCACTATGATCCAACTTAACAACAGGAATTCTGGCCTAAGTATTCAAAAGTGCCTATGTGATTTGTGTGTGTGGAATATCTGATGTTCATGTGTAAATCTTGTGAAATGTACCTAACTGTCTCTCTAGAGACTTGTGCAACCATTAGAATCCTAACAACTTTTGCACATGCATCCAGTATGGATGAAGTGTCTGTTGGGTGCGTCAAAAAATATTCACACAATTTTGAAAATCTAGATCTGTATATATAATTCTTCATACAGCCAGCTAAATATTTAATTAAAAATACTTGTCTGTTTTAAGGTCTTTCCTCTCAGAGCCCTGGAGGTTCCCTTTTTCTTCCCCTCCTTCATAAACTCTATTCTCAAGACTCCACATTATGGTCATCATTCTTCTGACTGAGAGCTGGATACTTTTATTTAGAAACTGCTCCTTAATTTTCCATAAATGTTGCTCCTGAACAACACAAAGCACTTCTCTTCCTGAAATAAGCGCCACCCAGGGCCCGCACCCGCTCACATACCCCAACCCCCTGTCCCAGACTGAGTCCCCTCCCACGGTCCAAACCTCTCGGCCCCAGCCCAGAGCCCCCTTGTGCACCCCAAACCCTTCAGCCCCAGCCCCACCCCCAGCTGGAGCCCTCACCCCTCAACACCTCAACCTCCTGCCCCAGCCCAGAGCCCCCTCCTGCACCCTGGACCTCTCATTTCTGGCCCAAGCCCAGAGCCTGCACCCCATCCCACACTCCAAAACCATTGGCCACACCCCGCAGCATGGAGCCCCCTCCTGAACCCCAAACCCTTCATCCCTGGCCCCATTCCGGAGCCTGCACCCCCATCCGGAGCCCTCACCTTCTCCTGCCTCACCCAGCCCCCTACCCCATCCCAGTGAAAATGAGCAAGTGAGCAAGGGTGGTAGAGAGCAAGTGACAGAGGTATGGGGGATGGAATGAGTGGAGGCAGGGCCTTTGAGAAGGGGCGGGGCAGGGATGGAGCCTTGGGAAAGGGGTATGGCAGCGGTGTTCAGTTTTCTGCAATCAGAAAGTTGGCAACTGTAAGCACTACTGAGACTCCCCGACCAGTTGTGCTGTTCTGACTTTTCATCTGCTTTTTACCTCAGCATATTCAAACCATTCTAGTCTGTAATGGGGAAGAAATGTTATTTTTGTAACATTAGATAAGTAGAGTCATTTTTGCATTTGCCTAACAGACAAATTTACTTCCTGACACACAGAGTGGTCAGATAAGCATTTCTGCTACAGAAACATAAAATTTGTGTGTATGTCTTCTCTGAAACACAGTCCATACCAACCACTAATCTTCACCTCCTCGCCTCTCAGCTAAATAGATTCACATATTTAACAAACAGAGGTCATATTCTTCCCTCTCTTTCCTCTATGCAACCACACTGATATCACTCAGCTTTCACAAGCATAACTGAAGGAAGAATTTGGTCCTAAATATTTTACTGTTTCAGCCAACATCATTAAAAATGTAGCCTTTTGACAGGTTTGTGATTTCATTCAATCATTTGACCAAGAAAATCTTATGTGACAACACTACCCAGATACTTGAAAGAGTTAATCAAGTTTTCAACAGGCACAGTTGTCCCTGTCAAAAATGAGTAGCATATCCAAATTAATTTATAAACTGTAATGTTCTTCTCCATGTTACCCTTACTGCAATTTGTCATTAAACATATTTCAAAATAAAAAACAAAGCAAAAAAAAACCCCACCATGTGAAACTGAAAACCACATGGGAACAGCTATAGATCACATGATTCAATCAAGTATATTAAATAAGATAAAATACAATGGAATAAACAATGACCCATATTAAATACTGAAATGGTAAAAAAAAATGGTCTTACCTTTTTCACTAACACTTTCACTTTCAATCTCTACATCGTCACAGCTCGTATAGTCTGGAGTAGAAGCCAATTCTTCTTCTGAGCTGCTCAGTGAAACCTGACGCATTTTACCTCCCTTTTTTGTTTTATGTGGCTTTGGTGGTGGAGGCCTGACTGACTCAGATTGATCTGAGCTGAGTGAGTCATTCCTTAACATTGTTTCCATTTTTTCACGTTTTGTTTTTCGTACAGCAGAACTGGGATCCAAATGGTGCTGTTTCCTTAATGAATCAGTGCGCCTCATTTCTGGCCTATCCAGAGGAACTGGACTCCTCCTAGGTGTTGGAGGGCTATGATTTGTTGTCCTCTGACGATTGGGACTTGGTCCCTGAGCCTCTCGAGTTCTTTCCACAGAATATGAACGTTGGTTTTCCATGGCAGCTCTGCGCTCAGATATAGATCTTTGCCTTGATGGTCGTTCCATCCTCAGCATAGATATCCGGGACTCCTCCAGTTCAGTGTTTGCCAACGAGGCATCACTGTGTCTTCGTTCATGGCGTGCTCGGGATACTTCAGCATGGATACGCATTTGTTCCTCATATGGTTGTGGTTTGACAGGATAACGAGCCAAATTAGGATCACTTCGGTATCGTGCCTGGTACTCCTCTTCTCGCCTCTGCCTCTCATATTCCTCTCTGTTCTGCACATCATCTTCCTCTACAGAATACTCTTTGGAACGTCTGCGACTTCTTCTGTTAGAATCTCTGTAGTCACCATGTTCAGGTTCTTCGTACAGCTGAGACCCACGTTGTGATCGCCTATCTGTATAATCTGATGGTGACCTTGGCATTGCACTGTCTGATGTAGCATACTGTGAATATTCGTCTCTCTCGTCCCTTTGGTCGTATCTTCTGTTCTGATCTCTCGATACTGATGGGCTTCTTTTCCTAAGTAAACAAAGACAAACAACAAGTAAGAAAATTCTGTCGATACTTCCAATAGCATAAATATATCTGTTACTTTAAATGGATTAAGAAGGTACTGTGGTCAACAGATTCAAACACAATCATTCCACTGACTTCTTTTCTGATTGCAAGTGTGCTCGCACCTTTTATTTATTTTTATTTTTTTGCAGAAACTTAACAAAAGTATGTCACGTTGTATATTTATTGAAGGTTCATAATTCACTGAAGCCAAAAACATTACAAAGAAAAATGTTAATGTCATAATAATTAAACATTTAAAAAATAGAATGTAAGTACTTACACTACTTGTACAGCATGGCAACCATCTTACGAACGTCTATATTTCCTGATGTAAATTACAAGTCAACAAGATTTCACACCTACCTCAGTAATTTGTTCTAGTGTTCAACTACTCTTACAGTTAAGAAGTTTCTTCTAACAGTTAACCTGAATCTCCCTTTCTGAAATTTAAGCCCATTACTTCTTGTTCTGTCCTCAGGGGTAAAGAAGAACAATTTATCACCCTCCTCTGTATAACAACCTTTTACGTACCTGAAGACTGTTATGTCCCCCCTCAGTCTTCTCTTCTCCAGTCTAAAGAAACATATTTTTTTCCAATCTTTCCTTGAAGGTCATGTTTTCTAGATCTTTAATCATTTTTGTTGCTCTATTCTGGAGTTTCTCCAATTTATCCACAACTTTACTGAAGAGTGGTGCTCATAACTGGACACAATACTCCAGCTGAGGCCTTATCAGTGCTGAGTAGCACAGAAGAATTACTTCTTGTGTCTTACTTATGCCACTCCTGCTAATACATCCCAGAATTATATTTGATTTTTTTGCAACAGTATTATGTTGTTGACCCATACTTAGTTTGTGATCCACTGTAATCCCCACATCCTTTTCTGCAATACTCCTTTCTACGCAGTTATTTCCTGTTTCATATTTGTACAATTGATTATTCCTTCCCTACTACAGTATATTTTATTTTTCCTTATTGAACTTCATCCTGTTTATTTCTCCATTTTGTACAGTTTGTCAGGATCATTTTGAATTTTACTCCTGTCTTCCAAAGTGCTTGCGATCCCTCCTAGCTTGATATCATCTGAAAACTTTACAAGTATACTCTCTAGGCCATTATCCAAATCATTTATGAAGATATTGAATAGCATCAGACCCAGAACTGATGCCTGTAGGACCCACACAATATGCCCTTCCAGCTTGATTGTGAGCAACTGATAACTACTCTCCGAGTGTGGTTTTCCAGCCAGTTGTGCACCCACTTTGTAGTAGATTCATCTAGGCTACATTTATCTAGTTTATGAGAAGGTTATGAGAGGCAGTATCAAAAGCCCTACTAAAGTCAAGATGTACCACATCTATCACTCCTTCCCTATCCACAAGGCTTGTTACCCTGTCAAAGAAGGATATTAGGTTGGCTTGACACAATTTGTTCTTGACAAATCCTTGTTGACTCTTATTACCTTATTTTCTTCTAGGTGCTTACAAACTGATTGTTTGATTATTCGCTCCATTATTTTTCTGGGTACCGAAGCTAAGCTGCCTGGTCTATAATTCTCCGGATTGTCCTTATTCCCCTTTTTAAAGATAGGTACTATATTTGCCCTTTTCCAGTCCTCAGTTATGTCTCCCATCCTCCATTAGTTCTCAAAGATAACGGCTAATGCTCAAGGATTTCTTCAGCCAGTTCCTTCAGTATTCTGGGACGTATTTCCTCAAACCCTGCCAACTTGAAGACATCTAACTTGTCTTAGAAATTCTTAACTTGTTCTTCCTATTTTAGCTTTAGATCCTACCCCATTTACACTGCTGTTCTCTATGTTAGTCATCCGATCAATTCTAATTTTTTAGGTGAAAATGAAACAAAAAAGGCATTTAAAACTTCAGTCATCACTGTGTTTTCTGTTACTGTCTTTCCCTCCTCATTTAGTAATGGGCCTACCCTGTGCCTGGTCTTCCTCTTGCTTCCCATGCATTTGTAAAATGCTTTCTTGTTATCCTTTATATCCTTAACTAGTTTAATCTCATTTTGTGCTTTGGCCTTTTAAATTTTGTCCCTACATGCGTGGTGTTGTTTTTTTATATTCATCCTTTTTAATTTGAACTAGTTTCCATTTCTTGCATGACTCTTTTCTGAGTTTCAGGTCATTGAAGATCTCTTGTTTAAGCCAGGGTGGCCTCTTACCATACTTCCTATCTTTCCTATTCATAGGTGTAGTTTGCTCTTGTGCCCTTAATAATGTCTCTCTTAAAAAATTGCCAACTCTCCTGAACTCTTTTTTCCCCTTAGACTTGCTTCTCAGGGGATCTTTCCTACCAAATCTTTGAATTTGCTAAAGCCTGTGTTCTTGAAGTCCATTGTCTTTATTTTGCTGTTTTTCCTCCTACCATTCATAATCTTTGATCCCTTCCTGGTCTCCCAGTGAACCCACACATGTGCCGAGCCCTGTGACTTCACCTCTCTCAGGGTGGAATCTCACCTTATCTCTCTAATATCCTGGGACCAATATGGCTACAACACCACCTTATATATCTGTTGTTATTTTTAGATTAAAAGCTAATTCCCACTGATCATTATGAGCTTCTGTCTAATCCATTCTTTGCCGTTAACTACTTTTAAGGTGTCTTATAAAAACCCTTCATTTTGGTCCCCCAGCTAGATGCACTAAGGGAAATCATTACTGCTGTGTTTACAGAAGTACACTGGCACATTCAAAGCTAATATGGCCTTGAGAATGTGTCAATAATTCTGATGTGCAACATCCAACTATCAGGTCAAAAAGGCAATATTTGTGGTAATTTTTCTGAAAATTAACACATTTTTTGAAAAGGTCATCCTTTGATTGTAAAGTGAGCACAGACAGCTTGATTTCTGCTCCTTTTAATTAATAAAAATAAATAAAAATATATATAGTATTTTTCAACTTCCAAGTACTTCACAAATATTATATTTAAACATGTATGTGAGGCATATTACATAAATATTATCCCAATTTAATTACAGATCTGAAAGCTGAAACAGATTGAAGATGAACTGTAAAGAAAAAAAAATCCTAACAACCTTCACATATGTTTGCTATTAATTCATACTAACATATTTTTAAAGCTTTCCTTTTTTTCAGATCCATGACATTTAGTGTGTGTCTCATCCTTACCTTCATATCGGGGGAAATCTTGTTTACAGTGTGGTAGTGATATCACTAGTACCATAGAAATTCAAATAGCTCAGCTGTAATCTGAGCTCCTTCTGCTCAAACAGTCAATTTACTTGATTCCCTTCCCCACACCATGCTGGAAAAGTTGGAGGATAAGTACTTAAAGCAAAGTAGAGAAGGAATAATCACCCTCCCTTCTCTGATGGCACTGATTTCAGGGGCTGGAGCCTAAGCCTGATGAGACTCTCATTCATTTGGACTTTTCGCTGAAAGGAAAATCCACAGTTGTATTTTGTTTTTAAATCAGTTCAAGAGTTTTGTGAAGAAACAAAATAGGCTGAGGTAAGTTTCCATTAAATTTTTAAAAGTGACTACACTCAAAAATCCCTTGCAATTCACCAGTGCTGCAGTAGAAAGGGTATCTATATCACATTCAGAATTTGTTCTCAACACTCCCTGGCTCCCAGTTCTGTGTTCAGACCATTAACATACAGCTTAATTCATTGGTTATGATCTTATTTTGTACTACATACACTATGTACAGAAAGTGTTGAAAAAATTATGCTTGTACCCCATGTAAAAACAACAGTTTGGGCACTAAATTTATCTGCACAGGCTTACAGTTTTCACACAAGTGAGATGTTATTGCGTAGCTAAACATAAAAAGATATACTTGGTTTAGCCTGGACCATAGTCATCTATTTACAAATACAAAAATTAGTTGCCTTGTTGCATAGTCTAGTTATGATTTACCAAAAAGTTTGCTCTTCATTTCCTACAAACCAGATTACTGAGAAACAAATATAATTTTAAAAATCAATTTAAAAATGTTTGCATCATACATAATATAACAGAATTAGAAAGATGATGGATTTATCTTGTTGAGGTTTTTGTGTGTATGTTTATTGTTGTGAAAAAGATTATTTTTTCTGGATTTTCAAAGATACAAATATTTCAGTGTTATAGATCTGACAAATTATCCTTAATATCTATAAAGAATTAAAAGGAATTTCTTGAGAAGATTATTTGTGTTCCCAGCATTAGAAAAACTAGGTTCACTTTTTAATTGCAGGTGCCATTGTTTTGGTAAAGGGAAATTGCATTTCAATACTGTCATAAATGAGCATGTAACCAGGAGAAGATATTTATAATAATGAGCACTGACTAATATGCAATGTGTACAAAAAAACATTTACTTAAATGTTTTCCAAATATATTTTCCATACACAAATGAGTTACTTTGAAGTGATATGAAAACTGTACATGCTAAGTACTATTTTAACATTAGCATTGCCAACCTCAAGAGATCAAAAATTACATCAGCTCCTCAAAAACAATATGATTTTTTTTAATTGTGGTTTTAGTCTGTCTTTTTACTTTTTAATTCCCCTCTATTCCTCTACCAACATGTGTGATAATTTCAGGTTGAAAAGTCAGGCTTTAATGCACACAAAAATGTACACCTCTCCTTGGCTGCCCAGATGGTGACATCATTTACCTTATCCTCATCCCTGAGATAGGGAAACTGTAATCCATTTTCTATTACTGTTTCGACCCAGCAGCAATCTTCTCTACTTCCTGCTGTCCAAGGACTTCTCTAGCTGGGACCAAGGAATACCACTTCTCTGGCCACGACTTCTCCTGCCTTCTACTGCCTCTCTGTGTTATAAGGCCATACGTGAAGGCAGGTCTCAGTGGCAAAGCAGGCGTGTGTCCTTAGTCACGAGGCTCACACAGATTTCTGGCCTTGTGCTCAGCCCTGGAAACTGTAGGATTGCAAAAGTTTCTCCTTCAGGCAATAAAATCCCATGACTCACAATCAGTTTGTGAGAACTGGCAACACTGCCTTCCCCTTACTGCTCAGAGAGACTCTCCTTACCCACCACTACCATCAGGCTGAGGGAACTGCCATTCTGTGACCTCCATCTCCCACCCCCAACATTGCACGCTCTCAGCTTCCCTCCTGCCCCCACATTCTTCTGCACCCCATTACCCTGCAATCCCTAAATCTTCCTTCTGCTCCCCCCAGTGCCCTGCAGTCCTCCTCACAGTGTCCCATTACCTGCTGCTCCCCGCTAGGGTTGCCAGTTTTGGTTGGATGTATTCCTGGAAGTTTCATCATATGATATAATCTTTAATTAAAGATTAATCTTTAATTTCTGGAGATTCCAGGACAATCCTGGAGGGTTGGCAACCCGAACACAGCCCCTGTGTCCTCTTCAGGTTCCTGAACCATAGAATGACACCATTTTCCTTATGGGCATGCTTCAATCTCACTGAAAACAGGAGGTGACAGCCAACTTTATTAAGGGCAGCCTCACTTTCACATGCAGATACAGTAAAACCTGCCTTAGCAACAATCTCTGAAGAGAAACTACCTGTCCCAAACGACTACTTGCAGAGGCCATAGAACTTTTCCGCCTATAATTCAACTGTGAAGAAATTGTGAAGAGTGACCACCCATCATCTGCGACCATAGACCACATTTTCTTACTCCCTTCAGAGCTGGGCAGAGCCAGCAGCCACCGTTCTCCAGCCACCCAGCTCTGAAGGCACCACACCATCAGCAGCAGCACGGAAGTAAGGGTGACAATACTATACCTTTGAAGAGAGACAACCTCTTACAAGTGACTGTTTTTGCTAACTCCATGAGTGGTCATCTTGCAGGCTTCAGCCCCATGGACATCATAGGAGATGGTGGCCATGAATAAGGGAAAATTTGTGAGTTGGCACCTTTCATCATGATTTCATGAGGCAGGTAAAAACAAACATCCCAAAAATCACTATCACAGAATCATGACAAAAATCACACAAGTTGGCACTACTGTAATCCTCAGAGTGACAAACTACACTTTAGAAACAATGCATGCCTCTGGTTCTCTCCACTTTCCCCTGGAAATCTACAAGGAAAGCTGTACAAGACACCGCGTTATTATGCAACTACTTGTAAGAGACCACCCCAAAAAATCTCCAAATATATGGAGCAAATTTTGCTCCTCCTTTATGAGATGATCACTTTTATTTGGTTACCAATATTTCGGTTCCTTTGAGAGATTGCTTAAGAATGGTTCCAATGCATATAGGTTTTAAGGACCATATTTTAAAGGTATCTAGGCGCTTAAAGATAAAGACAGGCACCAAGTGGGATTTTCAGAAATGTTTAGGTTCCTAACCTCCAGTAAGATGTAGGGAAGTAGTTGAGAAACCATCCCTTACAGATGTGCAAAAATAAGTGCCTGGACCTGAGCTGGAGACATTCAGGACCTTGCACGTTTGGATCCTAAAAGGATGCATAAGACATTTGGGCCCAAGTGACCAGGTGCTAATCAGTGCACTTGCACCTGTATGCGCAGATCAGGAAAGAGAAGCAGGGTAGGCCATCCTATTGCCCACTCATGTTTAGACCTGCTGTCCCTCTGTCAACATGGGCGGTGGCAGGATCAAAACTCAGTGAGTGGTATTGCAACATGGTACACATGGGGTGCAGCACTGCTCAGATTTGGCTTTGCACCATAGGGCCAAACCTGAGCAGTGCTGCAACCCCTGTGAATCAGGTTGCAATGCCACTCACTAAGTTTTGGCCCCACAGTGCCCCAGCATCTTGATGGAGAGCTGGTGGGGCCTAACCTGAGTGGTCAGTGGGTTAGCTGTAGGACAGCTCTTTCACCAGGGCTACCCCCAGGGCATCTGCCCAGACTTGCCCCACTTCCAGCAGCCTGTGTCACCTATCAGAGATGGGGAAGGTGAGCTGGAAGGCAGGGGCTGAGCATTGCATGGACTTGGCAAGTGAGGCACTGGGGCCACTGGTTGCAGCAGGAATGACTCCACAGAAATTGATGGTCTATTCTGGGGTTCCCCGATTTTAGTTATTCTCCTGTGTAGGGTATGGAATCCTCAAATGCAACTGAGAGTAGAAACTGAATGCTCAGAACAACACAGATTTTCGACCTAAAGAGAGAGAATCCTGCAGCGTGTAGGAGATCAGGCTGAAATATCCAAGGTCTTTTCTGTGCTTCTACAATGAGATTCTTTCATTAAAATATTTCCTTATATTTTCTTTTCCACAGTAATGAATCCAGCCAAATTTTAGCTGTTTTGTAAATGTTACGAATGCTGTATCTGTATTAATTTCAGTCATTTTCTCATTCTGTGTACATAATGTTCCTGACGCAGTATTGCTGAATCATATTCTACATAAGCGACCATTTGCACACATTTCAAAAAACAGATATTGCTCCAGCTTATTGAGAATATTAACCTTTTCCTGTAAAAATGCTTTAAACTACTTTCACTTTCTCCCTAGACCTCCCTTTTTCCAATTCTCACATACTGTACAGTGCTATATTGCATGGAATCTTTCCTGTATCTGTGCTTTTTACTTGGTTTCTCACTCCACTGGGAAATGGGACATATACAGCTGATCCCGTGTTTTTTGTGCTGAGCCAATTCAGCAGCCTAGTGTGATACACAACAAATATATTCATTTTACAGGCTAATTTCACTAATCCTTTGAACAGACAGTGCTGCAGTTGGTCCAGTATTGAATTGTGTAACCAAATCACTAAATAAAATTTATCTGAAATATCACTTAATTTCTCAATTCAACAATCTCCTTACAAATTACATTTTATAACAATACCTTGTATCTCTGTAATGCTTTCTATCTAAGAATTTCCAGGCAATACTGAGTTAAGCCTGCAATGAGGGTTATAAAATTTACTGAAGCATGAAAAAAATCACACTGCAGTTGCTGATCTGTTAGCTTTAACTGGAATATAGAAAAACACTCACTATGGGCTCAATCTGGTATCAACAGAGTGAAAGGACATTTGTGGTAACAAATTCATTAACATAATGACATTTATCACTGATAACCTCATTTTGAACAGGATGTGATTGCAGAGATATACAAAACAACCTGGACTTTCATTTTGAAATCATATACACCTTATAAAAAATGCAGCATCCAATACATGTTTATTCCACAATACCACTGATTCTAGGATATTTTAACTTGTGTAGGAAACTGGCTACACTAAGAGAGAGAAGCTGCTGCCTGTAACCAAAATAATAAAATATTCTGCCATTTTAAGTTAAAGAACCAAAATGATTTTAGACACGCCTTTGTTTGTTGGCAAAGCTTCTAATCAATTATTCCTTTGTTTAAAAAAATCACAATTTTCAAGTACAAAAATAATATATTTTCTTTATTGCATCAAGAGCATTGCATGTGGGAAAATGATACTGATAATGAAAGATGCTCTAATCATTTTATTATGACTGATATTTACAACAAATATTATTAATGTTTAACTATTTAACTTAGAGAAATATAAACAGAATTAGCCTCAACAAATGAGCAGAATTACTTTTATAGTTATAAAATATGAAGTTTATAAAATGTGCTCTTCGAAGATCATGTAATAATTTTGAACTGTAGCCCCAAAATATATACTTAGTTTTATTTGAAAGTTCACTAATTTACGATGATTTAGAAAGTAACTGGAAACAACACAAACACACACACACACTTTTGAGAATTCATTATTGTAGCAAATAACTGAAAATAATAACAGACAAATTAATAATTTAGATACTTCAATCTCGTAGTCTTTTTAGTCAACTTCACAGATGAACACTTACCCCTAATAAGATAGGTAAAATATTCCAGAACTTTTCTTTGTTTTTTAGTTATTTGCGAACATTTTCAAAGTTACTGATTTCTATGTTTTATAGCTTTGTTAACTGTAGTTGACCTACTTTTCCCAGAAAACAATTTATTTAATGTGTTGAATATAACACTAAAATGCTAAATTCCTTTTATTAAATTAACTAGTCACAATGCACATTGAAATTATTAGGTTCAATCCTGCTCCGATTGCAATCCATGGGAGAAGAATGGGGCCCCCTACCAATTATAATACAGTGGTAAAATAAAAGATGGAGAGTGAGGTAAACAATAATGGAGTGCTCAACGTAAAGGAGATCACATGAATAAAAAGGAAGGATGTCCACAACCTATGTAATGAACTGTTAAGAAATGGCATTCGAGATACAGAAAAACACTAATATTATTAGTAGAATTCTACAAGTTTGCATAAATTACAATTAAAAGAAATGCAGTATTGTAAGGAAATTCTATACGCTGCAGATGTCATTCAAGTTAAAATACTGAATTAAAAAATCAGCAAGGGTATGAGACCTTGCTAAAGACACAACAGCTACACTCCTGTGCCTAATGCTCAGTACATTATCTTCCAATCCCTGAAATAAATCTTTTGTTTAAAATAATAAATATTTTCCTAATTCCCCCCAAAAGGACAACAAATACTGAGCATAATACATTGTTTTCACAAAGCACATTCAGCACCTTTCTTCCTGGCATTACCTTCTGATCAGCCACTGCACATCTGGGAAGTAGGAAGCATCATGATAATGAGAATACATCAATTTCTGTGCTGACTAGCACTTTCATTTAATCCTTCTAGCTTCAGTGTAATCATATGAACAGCTTCTTAATTAGTAGATACAACTTGCTGGATATTTCTTTACAATCCTTTTCCCTCCAAAATACAACTAAAAGATATACGGCATCTAGAAAAAGGTACAGTGCATAAAACAAAACTAATACTAATAATTCAAGACAGAGAGTTGACCCAATGGGGAAGCCTTTGAGAGTATGAGAGGAGGGTTCTAGTTAATACTGTTACCATGTGCTGTATATAGCTGGAGGTCAAGTAAGAATTTACCCTATAAGGAGGATTATGGTACTTAGCTGATTAGTGCCTTGCTACAGTTGTACTGCCTGCAACATGTACACTCCAGGCCCAGGCATATTTTAAAAACTACTCTTACAATTGCCTAATTCTAGTATTTGTATTTAATGGTACATCTGTTCAACTTCTTCTATTGTGTTATGATATTTCTCAGATAATAAATAGATAATATTCATTATTTTAAAATAATTGTTGGACAAATCTTGATATACCTTTTGAAAACTTAGGTTAAAACCAGCTACAGGATCTACTTCAGTTTCATGTGCTGAACATATTATAGAACTGAAAACATTCACTTTGAATTATTTTTGCTCTATTCACCAATTTGAAAAATCAGTGAAAATGAATGTATAGTATTTATTTCTAGCAACTGGCAAGCATCAGAACATACCTTCAGAAGCAGATGGGAATGTGACAAGAATATCATGCAAACACATGGCTACCCTCATTTGCATTAAAATAAAGAGTTCTGCAGTACCTTCTGAACAAGTACTTTGACCCATACCAATTTCTTATTATTTCCTAATTAAGGCTCCCTCTGTCTACTAAAAACAGACTCAATCTTAACAGAATTTGTGGATTGAAAGCACCACCTCTCAGTTTAAATGTGATTTAGAAAATATAGTAGTCATGACAATGTGGTATCTCATGGGAAAACTCAAATTAAGAAACAACTTAGACTCTCCCCACTTTGGATGGGAGAGTGGTGAGGAAAAGGAGCATGAAGAGATGACATTCTCATGGCTCAGTTCGGTTCTCAGATTTAAGGGGAAGTATATCATCATATATATTGCAGCTAATTTTCAACCTGAAAGGTAAAAAGTGTTTAGTTATCTTACCACCAGCGCCATTTAGCATGTAGATTTTTCTCAACATTTTGAAGCATTTGTATTTTGGCATGAATGTTGCAGAGAAAGCCTTAATGGTTGGTGAAGAGGGTAACTGTCCCTCTAAAGAAATAATCCATTGTTTCAAGGAAGTTTTCACAGTTAAAAAAATGACAAGCCAAAACAAAAATGCAAAGAACAACTTCCACAATTATAAATCAAATGATTTATAATAAGCTAAGATACCTTTTATTAGAGTATGATTCTCCTCTCCATATTCGCAAGAACCATAGTCGCAAGAACTGATCAACTTTGCTTCATGGTACTCTAAACCCAGACTTGTCACAAGATAATACACATAACCAAAAGGTGCAGCTACATATGACAGTATGATGTGAACACAACTAAGGAAAGTTGAAGTGGGTATGTATTAAAAATAGGAACAGACCGCAGTTAAGAATGAAAGAATGAGTAAAGCCACAAGGACCCCACTCAGAGCGCATAGGGGGCTGAAGTATTGCATGTATAAGACCATGAGTGAAGGAGAATGTGTAATCTGATGTTTTGGTGTTCTGCTGGGGAAAAAGAAAAGGTTCAACATTCCTCAACCTGGCCTAAAGAAAAAAGGAGTGACCTGGATTTTCTCATACAGTGGGAGTACAGAATACACATTTTGTAAACTTGTTTGTACATCTGAGTAATTATAAATAGCATGCACCATACATAAAAATTAATTCCATCTTCACAACCCAGTGACAAACATGCATTTATCTGACAGACTGGATTTTTCAGGATCATCCAAAGTCAGGATATGCAGAATGAGCTTGTGACTAAAGCCCAAGAATGGGTATTAGAATAGCTGGCATCTATTCTTTGTTCTCAGTCATTTCTTCGATGAACTAAGACAAATTACTGAAAACCCTCTGTGTCTCAATTTCTCTATCTGAAAAGTAGAGCTAATGTTTGATCTACCTCTCTGAGAGCTGCTCTTAGGCATAATTCATTAATATCTGTAAGAGCTTTCAGAGTCTTGGATGAAAGGCATTATGGAAATGAAAAGTAGTTTTTATTATTATAACTTGTTATGGTGCAAGATTTACATCTGATATTCAGTAAATTGACAGGAGTACAAGCAGGATGAACAATACTAAAGAAGGAAAGTAGAAGACAAGTTGAACTGTGGATATTGAAAGATGCACAGTAAGAGGAGGAGGAAGTAGACAGTACATTTTCAATCCAGATTCCCAACTATTTGAATTTGATATTCTAATTCTAATGTCATGTTTTGGGTGAAAAATACTGGGGGAACTTGAGGCATAACCACTGAGTGATTTGTGCCTATCTGAAGGATGAGAGTTAGCCCGTTAAGCTGCTGGTTTGTAGGAATGGTTGGGGGACAAAGAATGGAACACTTGAGTATTTATTCATAGACTAATAGACTTTAAGGTCAGAAGGGACCATTATGATTGTCTAGTCTGACCTCCTGCACAACACAGGCCACGGAATCTCACCCACCAACTCCTGTAACAAACCCCTAACTTATGTCTGAGCTACTGAAGTCCTCAAATCATGGTTTAAAGACTTCAAGGTGCAGAGAATCCTCCAGCAAGTGACCTATGCCCCACGCTGCAGAGGAAGGAGAAAACCCCCCAGGGCCTCTGCCAATCTGCCCTGGGGGAAAATTCCTTCCCGACTCCAAATATGGCAATCAGCTAAACCCTGAGCATGTGGGCAAGACTCACCAGCCAGACACCCAGGAGAGAATTCTCTGTAGTAACTCAGATCCCACCCCATCTAACATCCCATCACAGGCCATTGGGCATATCTACCGCTAATAGTCGAAGAACAATTAATTGCCAAAATTAGGCTATGCCATCACATCATCTCCTCCATAAACTTATCAAGCTTAGTCTTGAAGCCAGATATGTCTTTTTCCCCCCACTGCTTCCCTTGGAAGGCTGTTCCAGAACTTCACTCCTCTGATGGTTAGAAACCTTCGTCTAATTTCAAGTCTAAACTTCCTGATGGCCAGTTTATATCCATTTGTTTTTGTGTCCACATTGGTACTGAGCTTAAATAATTCTTCTCCCTCCATGGTATTTAACCCTCTGATATATTTATAGACAGCAATCATATCTCCTCTCAGCCTTCTTTTGGTTAGGCTAAACAAGCCAAGCTCTTTGAGTCTCCTTTCATAAGACAGGTTTTCCATTCCTCAGATCATCCTACTAGCCCTTCTCTGTACCTGTTCCAGTTTGAATTCATCCTTCTTAAACATGGGAGACCAGAACTGCACATAGTATTCCAGATGAGGTCTCACCAGTGCCTCATATAATGGTATTAACACCTCCTTATCTCTACTGGAAATACCTTGCCTGATGCATCCCAAGACTACATTAGCTTTTTGCACGGCCATATCACATTGGCGGCTCATAGGCATCTTGTGATCAACCAATACTCCGAGGTCCTTCTCCTCCTCTGTTACTTCCAAATGATGCATCCCCAGTTTATAATAGAAATTCTTGTTATTAATCCCTAAATGCATGACCTTGCACTTTTCACTATTAAATTTCATCCTATTACAATTACTCCAGTTTACAATGTCATCCAGATTTTCCAGTATGATATCCTGTCCTTCTCTGTATTGGGAATACCTCCCAGCTTTGTGTTATCTGCAAACTTTATTAGCACGTTCCTGCTTTTTGCGCCAGGGTCAGTAATAAAAAGATTAAATAAGATTGGTCCCAAAACTGATCCCTGAGGAGCTGCACTAGTAACCTCCTTCCAGCCTGACAGTTCACCTTTCAGTGTGACCCACTGTAGTCTCCCCTTTAACGAGTTCCTTATCCACCTTTCAATTTTCATATTGATCCCCATCTTTTCCAATTTAGCTAATAATTCTCCATGTGGAACCGTATCAAATGCCTTACTGAAATCGAGGTAAATTAGATCCACTGCATTCCCTTTGTCTAAAAAATCTGTTACCTTCTCAAAGAATGAGATCAGGTTGGTTTGACACGATCTACCTTTTGTAAAGCCATGTTGTTATTTTGTCCTAATTACCATTGACCTCAATGTCCTTAACTACTTTCTCCTTCAAAATTTTTTCCAAAACCTTGCATACCACAGATGTCAAACTAACAGGCCTGTAGTTACCTGGATCACTTTTTTTACCATTCTTAAAAATAGGAACTATGTTAGCAATTCTCCAGTCATATGATACAACCCCTGAGTTTACAGATTGATTAAAAATTCTTGCTAATGGGCTTGCAATTTCATGTGCCAGTTCCTTTAATATTCTTGGATGAAGATTATCCAGGCCCCCTGATTTAGTCCCATTAAGCTGTTCGAGTTTGGATCTTCTACCTTGGATGTGGTAATAACTACCTCCATATCCTCATTCCCATTTGTCGTCCTACCATTTTCCCTAAGCTCCTCATTAAAGACTGAGGCAAAGTATTTGTTTAGATATTGGGCCATGCCTAGATTATCCTTAACCTCCACTCCATACTCAGTGTTAAGCGGTCCCACTTCTTCTTTCTTTGTTTTCTTCTTATTTATATGGCTATAGAACCTTTTACTATTGGTTTTAATTCTCTTTGCAAGGTCCAACTCTACATGGCTTTTGGCCTTTCTCACTTTATCCTTACATGTTCTGACCTCAGTAAGGTAGCTTTCCTTGCTAAACCCTCCCATCTTTCACTCCCAGTAGGCTTTCTGCTTTTTCTTAATCACCTCTATGAGATGCTTGCTCATCCAGCTTGGTCTACAACTCCTGCCTATGATTTTTTCCCCCTTTCTTGGGATACAGGCTTCTGATAGTTTCTGCAGCTTTGACCTGAAGTAATTCCAGGCCTCCTCTGCCTTTAGATCCACAAGTTTTTCAGTCCAATCCACTTCCCTAACTAATTTCCTTAATTTTTTTAAGTTAGCCTTTTTGAAATAAAAAACCCTAGTCACAGATCTATTTTTGTTTATCCTTCCATTTAGTTTGAACTGAATTAGCTCATGATCACTCGAACCAAGGTTGTCCCCTACAACCATTTCTTCTATGAGGTTCTCACTGCTCACCAAAACCAAATCTAAAATGGCATCCCGTCTTGTCAGTTCAGCAACTACTTGGTGAAGGAATCCATCAGCTATCGTATCCAGGAAAATCTGAGCCCTATTATTATTACTAGCATTTGTCCTCCAGTCTATATCTGGGAAGTTAAAGTCTCCCATGATCACACAATTCCCATTAGTATTTACTTCTTTAAAAACATTAAAGAGGTCTCTATCCATATCCAAATCGGATCCTGGCGGTCTATAGCACACCCCAAGCACTATCCCAGGGGAGGCTCTAGTAGCTTTCTTCCCCAATGTGATTTTTGCCCAGACAGACTCTGTCTTATCCATTCCATCACTTCTTATTTCTTTACAGTCTACCTCATCATTGATATACAATGTTACTCCACCACCTTTGCCTTTATTTCTGTCTTTCCTAAACAGCACATACCCTTCAATACCCATACTCCAATCATGACTACTATTCCACCATGTTTCTGTTATCCCTATAATATCTGGTTTCACTTCCTGCACCAGTAGCTCTAGTTCCTCCATTTTGTTACCTAGGCTCCTCGCATTCATGTACAAACATCTTAATTTTTGCTGTTTGGCCTCGCTCACATTCTTTACCCGATTGAGCACAGACATTCTACTGCCAATATTACCTATTAGATTGGTATGTACACTGCCCTTCTGCCATGTGTCCATTCTCCTAACCACAGCTGTATCCTTTCTTACTTCATTTTCTTCCCTCTCAAAGAGAAAATCTGGCGTGGTGATTACCTGGACATCTCCCAACCATCTCCCCTGAATTCCTAGTTTAAAGCTCTCTTGATCAGTTGTGCCATCCACCATCCTAGAAGTCTATTTCCCTCCTTACTCAGGTGAAGTCCATCCCGAGAGAACAGTCCTCTGTCCATGAATGCTTACCAGTGGCCACACATCCCAAAGCCCTCCTTATCGCACCACTGCCTGAGCCATCTGTTGATAGTCATAATCTTTTCACACCTTTGTTGCCCTTCTCTAGGAACAGGCAGAATCCCACTGAAGATCATCTGAGCCTGGATTTCCTTAAGCGTCTTCCCCAGCCTGGCATAGTCTCCCTTGATACGTTCCAGCAAGAATCTGGCTGTATTATTTGTTCCCAAATGAAGGATAATTAGGGGATTCTTTCCCGCTCCCGTTAGGATCCTCTTCAGCCTCAGATCCACATCCTGTATCTTAGCACCCAGCAGACAGCACACCCTTCTGTTCTCTGGATCAGCTCTTGTTACAGGCCTGTCTATTCTTCTCAGTAATGAGTCCCCAATCACGTAGACCTGCCTTTTCCTGGAGATGGTGCGATTCTCCAGTCTATCCCCTGTTCCATCTGGCTGCAAGTCCTCTCGATTCCTATTGTCCCTTGCAATTCTCTGCAACCCATCCCGTATCCTCATGGGGTTCATATTTGGTGTTATCTCCATTGACTCTTGCCCTCTTCCAATAGAACTATCTGCTTTTCTCTTCTTCCTTGCCTTCTCACCTTCAGTGGCCACCTTCTGTGCCCCTTTTTCATTTTCTAACTCCGCAAACCTGTTCCTGAGCTCTATTTCTCCTTCACCGCCCCGTCTTTTCCTCTGCCTGGTTCTCTTAGTCACACGCTTCCACTGTCCACTTTCCTCATCCAGCAGTATCCCCTCAGAGTTCTTCGGTCCTGCTTCCATCTGCAAGTCTGAGCTTTTCCCTCATGCCTCCTCATGTCTTTTCTCAGCCTCCTCATGTCTTTGCTCCATCATCCGCTCGAACCCCCTTCTAAACTCAACCAGAGCCTCCACCTGCATCTCCAATCCTCAGATCTTCTCTTCCATCAGCTCTATCAGGCAGCACTTCGTGCAGACGAAATTCTTTTCAGGTGCCCCCTCCAGGATCATGTACATGTCACAGCTTCTACATTCAGTCATCTTCATTGTGTCTTCCACTACTTGGGTCACTCCCACTGCTGCCTCTGTATCTATCCTAGCCTTCCCACCTAAGTCCTGTTAGTCTGGGAAACACAAACCAAACCAAAACACCACCACCCACAGCAAAACAAACCCCCAACGAGCACCAAAACATGACCAGAACACCCCACACTCCCTTCACTAGCCTGTCTGTTCCTTTGCCTGGCTCTTATTCTTCCCCCCCAGACAAACTCCCACTCAAACTCCCCTGTTTACAGCTCTGTTTGCTGGCTCCTGTGCCACTGCAGCTGTCTGTGCTGCTGCCTGACTGGCTGGTTACCTTCATAGGACCCTTAGTCAGAGAAGCCCCGCCCCCTAATCAGGGCTCAGCTTCTCTCCCAGCACACTGCCCCTACAAGCATCTATAAATACCAATACAAATACCTTCTCCTCTAACAGAACTCCCACTCAAACACCCCTGTTTATTTAATCTCTAGAAATGTTCTAAACTAATCAAAGAGGACAACCCAAGCCATCCAGAAGCCCAAATGGCAGCTGGTGGAAAAACATGGGTTGCAATTGTTCAGTGGTGTGACAGCTGGGTGCCTTACACAACACCAAATTACCAAACGAAAGTGCAGTAGAATGAGTAGAACCATTCGCCATGATTCAGTCTCCCAGTAGAAAGTGAGCCATCAGTTAACAGAAAATGATACATTCTGATAAGGGAAGAGACGTGTTAAAACATGTTGTGAAGATGCCGATAACAGTTTTTAAAATACTAGCAGTACTACACCAGCACAACTACGGGCATATTTCTGGAAGGTATAATCATTTAGAAGAATTTAGAGTCACTATATACATTGTTACCTTAGGCAGCAAGAAGGGCTAAATATATATTTCATGGAAGCCTTTTTCAAGTATGAGAGCCTCTGGGTGCTTCATTAGACAAGGAGTCCAGGTCAACGTCGAGAGAGGAGATAAAAGACCATGTGACGTCTGGGATGTTTGAGTTGACAGACGAAGAAAGTGGGGAACAAGAATCTCTTGAAACACCCTCTTTACAGTAAAGAAAGTCTCAGGGGAGTGTGCAGCCATGTTGATTTTTAATAATTTAAATGCTTTTTAAAGAATCAAAACATTCAGAATGGATAGCTTGAAAGATTTGAAGGTTGCAACCTGCAATTGAATAATTAATGGCCTACACAATTTTTTTTAAATGCATAGCCAAGTGTACCAATGCATGACAGGTACAAGATATAGCTGAGACTTTGCTGGGAGGGGAAGAAGTATCAAATTAAATTAATTACATGTGGCCTATCAGTGGCACTGAGGTTGTTTACCTTACTCATGAGGGTGATGTCTCCGCAAGCAATGGAATTAGATTACTGGTTTATTTAGCTGATATGCTATTAATAGCATAGTCTCAAGAACGCTTATCTTTCCATTACAAAGTAGTCGGCTACTTCCTTACAGCTTTAGGGCTTGTGATAAATCAAGAAAAATCAATGCTGCTTAGAGAGTTGGAATTTTGAAGATTAACTATCAATTTGGTTTACACAGCAACAGAATTTCCCTCCGGAAAGAGAGGAAAAACTATAGCTGTGTCAAAAAATCATGACCACAGAAACAGACATGTAATGAAAGTTAGCCCCTCTCCAAAGATTTTATCTATCATCACTACCTGTATTTTAGATGACAACTTTTATTACTTGGACTGAAAGCATGTATGCTCCAGGAGAGGAATAAACAGAAAAATTGGGATCACAAGGTTAGTCTAACAGAAGAGAATTGGAGAATATCTACTGTGCGGGAGGTCATTAATGATACTTCTTCAGCTTCATTCTTTTCTGCCACTTGCACCACCCACTGTTTTGGACACAGCTTTCCAAGGATGTGTTGGAGAGCATCTCTAAATGGACAATTCAAGCAAGGTTATTGGTCTGCAGTGAAGAGAAATAGAGTATACACTAATTAGCATTAATAATTTGGAAGCCATTCGCAGCTTTCAACATTCTACAAATGATTCGTATGTGGCTTCTGAAAGATTCTAATAGCATATACAGACCTTATCTGAATAAGAAAGAAAAATCCAAGTCTGCATTGATGAGAAATCTATCATTACAAATATCCAAAGAATTGTGAACAAGAATCTGTATTTGCAAGCAGGGTATGTCCCAGGGAGAAAGAATGTGGTAGCAGATTACATTAACAATTACTAGCTATATGTGCAAAAACATAGGTCTGAATCTCGATATTTTCCAGAAACTGGCAGAGGTATGGGGAGAATAGGAAACGGATCTGTTTGCCAGCAGAGAGAGCCAGTAATTATCTCTTTGTAACAAGGCTTCTGTGGTAGGAAATATAAGATGATGATACAGACTCTCTTTTGCGGAATACTTACCTTCCCTTCTTTCTCACTCATTTAGACTGTGATACATTGAATGGTCCTCTGCTTTATCTTATATTTTCTTGCTGGTTGCTTTTTCTAGTACAGTCTTGCCCTTCTGCCCTGTCAGGGAGCATCTATGCTAGAGATGGTACCATTAGTAAGTGAATTAGTCAGACTGCACCAGTACAAATAACAGCAGTACAGTGCCTCCAGACTAACCATCCTGTTTTGGGTGCAGTACTGCCTCATGTCCATGCATAGCACTCTTGTCAAGCATCAAAGTTGTACTGCTCTCTGTATACTTATCATCCAGCTCCAAGTACACCTCCTTGCAGCAATGACTTGTGGGAATTTTGAAAGCAATTCTAGGGAAATGTGAGAAAAGAGGTCAAACTCCCATAAGTCACTAGGATATACTCACAGTTTTGCAACACAATGGCAACCAACCAAAACAATTAGGTTGCTCATAGCTCAGAGACCCAATTTTTTGCTGCAGCTCCTGAAAATGCTTTACCGAGTGCCATTAAAGGTCCAGGATCCCGGGCAATAAAGGCTGTTCCAGATATGCAGCTGGAAAGCCAGAGACAAAGACCATCAATAAATGGAATTTGCGCTGCAACTCCAGTGAGGAGCTGTTGCCCACTCTATTGCCTTCATCAATTATCTGAAAAGGACATTTGCTTGGTGCAATGCCATTTTTGAGTCAAGACTTCAACGCCACACTGGTGGGCCTTTATTGTTCTCAAGACCTTGGAAAAGTAGCAGTGGCTGCCGAAGTTCTGGATGAGGAAGGAAACCTTTATCTATATAGGGAGCTGGGCCTGAAGTTTCAGTGCCAGACTAGCAGGGATGTGAGCTCCACTCATAAGGGAAAAGGAAGTGGCAAGATAATTGTAGAAATGTGGCAGCACCTGCTGACACACGACAGTGCAATCCACATAAGGTTATCATAGTATCTCCTGCGTATAGCCGACACAACGTTCATGAAAGCAAGGGTAAGGTGTTTAAAAGACTGTGGAAGCCACAGAATTTGATACAAATTTTGCACAGCCAGAGAGACAAGCAGAGGAGCCTGATACTTTAAATGCTGCTAGCACCAAGTGTGTAGACCTAAACAGAAATACTATGCTGTTTAGTTGTAAATACAGGGGAATGTGAGGGGACAAAGAGGGGCACCTATAAATGTACCAGATTGTAATATATTCATTGGTTATTGTTATTAGGATTGTTTTATTTGCAGGTGGCAGGATTAACTATGGATATTCAGTAATAATTTGATTATATAACAATTGCGTAAGGAAGCTTATGGAGTAGTGAAGAGTAAAGTAATCAGGTGCTGAATATAATTTAATGAGATGCTTGGGGGGGTTAATAAAATCTGCTTACTGACATCTTGATAAAGACAAAGGCTGAGAACCAACTTTCTTTAATACAAAGTATGCAGAACATCTTCAATAAATAATAAAGACTGAAGTGATCAGAACAAAACAATGCAAGAAAATCACACACAAAAACAAAACATGGTCTGCCACTATGGCTAGGCACTATGGGAAAGAAATGCTGTATGGATTCCTGATTTCCATTCTCTGTAAGTCTGGGGTGGAGTTCCATGATTATGGCCCTTGGGAGGAAACAGGTGAAAACCCACAGGGTGTAGTATGCACTGCTACTGGCCTGTGCCGTGGTACTGAATTCAGAAGCTGGTACATGCTGCATATGTGAATGGACTTGTGCAGGGACAGCTGGGGTCCTCTAGTTTGTCTTGATGTCTGTATATGGTCTCTGAAGAGTTCATTGTAGAACTGCTGCTACAAAAACCTCATTTCCCCCTCATGATTGATTTGCTCCATCATAGCATCCATTGCTGTCCTCAGACCTGAATTTCTCCTGGTGTTCAAAGGAAGCCTTTTGTTTCTCCTCAAACTTTTAAACTTGCCCCCCTTCTGATAGGCTGTCATTAACTCCTTTTGTATTCTTCTTAAACTCAAGAATGATTTTGCCATTGTTCTCTTCTTGGCATGGATATTGGTCAAACATTCTGCCACTTGAGCTCCTGAATGCCCATTTAATCTCCTGGTCTGAGATAGGCTGGCATTTCTTGACTCTGGCATTGATGCAGCAATGCGCTGTAAACTGAGAAAGAAGAACAGGGTTAGCAAGAGGTATGAATGCACTACCCACACCTGGAATAGCAAATAATACAGTAAAACTTATTTTATGTTCACTTTTGAATTCCAAATACTTTTAGAAAGGTGGTGTGATGAAGGATTCAAGATAACACAGGCATTATCACCTACTTTCCTTATTTCATGTCATTAATTCCCCTTATGGAGATTGGGGAGATGTGAAGTGTTAAGAGTTTGGAGATGTGGTACTACCATGTTTACTTACTGCAGGCTAAAACAGCTTTTCTCAGATGTGTAAGGAAGGAATGACCCTCTTAGACTGAATGGGGGAAAGACCAATATGTTTGCTCTATAGTTGCTTTTAACATGAAACAGCCTTGGGAGGTGAAGAGTCACAAGTGAATTTCAAGGGGACATGGGGAAAGTAAATTTGATCACCCAATTTAATCGCCAAACTGGAGTTCTAATTTAACCAGAGATTACCTCCAAATACTGAGGACACATTAGTCCACGACATTGCTGTCCTAGGCTTGCAGGCTGACAAAAAGGAGCTTGGACAGATTCATGGTTCCCACCGCCCCCATCCCTGTTTCCTCTGCTTGTTACTAAATAGGTGGCTATTACACATGTTTCATGAGATTAACAGAAAGCAGCATGAAAGGTGATTCCATTAGTCAAGTGTCCTGGACTGCTTGCTGACAGAAGCCTATGGACTGGCTCAAACAACATAATCTACAAACCAACCTTATTGAAATAAATATATATCTTGCCATTTTCAATGCTTCTATGTTGTTCTCCCTTTTACAAACACTTACATTTACCCTTTTTGTCCCCATATTGAGGCTGGTCATGTAGCACGACTCATCCAATCAATCTTACAAAACAAGCTGTGAATATGTGGGGGGAAATGCTGTCAAATATCCTACAGTGGTGAAGTCAGTAGAGGAAGTGGATAGCATCTCCACCTTCTTGTAAGGACGCACCTGCCCATTTAACAAAACAACAAGAGTGGTGACAAGACAGATATAGATAGATATATGCAGAAAAAGCCAAAATCTGCAAAAATAATAAAAAGCAACATACCTTATGTAGAGGGACAGAGCATCTCCTCAGTCCTCTTCTTTCTGAACCTTTCACATCCCCTTTCTGTGCCATTTACCTGAGAAGGTGTCTTGTGATCATGGCATAATCTCAGCCACATACTCAGTTTTGCTCCTAGTACCCACCTGAGACATCTTCCTCCCTCCCGATCTCTCAACAACATAGTGTAGGGTGCTGTAGTGCTGTCCACAATTAAATCCAGCTCCTGTGTGCCATGAATCAGCTTTAAATTTTCAGAAAAGGATAAAGCTTTCCTCCTTTCATCAGAGCAGCTTTGCAGTAAAACACAGCCTGAAAGTCTTTATCTTCTCCTGGGGCACTTTCACAGTGGCCATGATACCCTGGGAGGGGCCAGCTTCTAAGATACTCAGTTATGAAGCGGTATATACGGGATTGTATTTCTTCACCAAGCCAGGCGTATGGAAGCTTCTCCTGAGTTATGATCCAAAACCAGCATGGGAGGCTAGCACTGAAACACAGGGATCACACAGAAGTAGAGACAATACACACAGTGAGATTTAAGAGGCGCAGTTTGTACAAGTGGAGGCTCCCAGAATATTTGATTGCAGATGATGGTCAGTAGACTACAGAAAATCAACCAGTGAGGCCACTGCAGGAGAGACTGGTACACTGAGAGACGCTGGTGGAAACTGAAACAGCTACTATGTCAGTTTGCTATACACGCTATCATTAAACCAGTGCAAATTGACAGTGTTGAATGACAGGGTAGTTAGCCTTTTACCACAAGAGAAATCCCAACAGTTATGTGAACACTTATGTACCAGTGGTATTAACTCAGCATGTAGTAACAGTGTATTAGAGACATATGAGGATGTTTCAATTATGCCTACAGAATGCCTACATTCAGCAAATTAGACAAGGCCGTGGTATGTAAGTTATACCAATTTACACTTCTGCTGACTCACCAATGTAATTTACAATGCCATCTGTATCACCTTTAATTTTCCTTGTATATTGGAATGGAGAAAGAGGGAGTGGCTCCTTGGTGAAGGATAAAATCTTTATTTTAGATTTAATTGCATAATGCAAAGGAGGGAAAAGTAAGGTTGCCAACTTTCCAGTCGCACAAAACCAAACACCTTGCCCTGCCCCTGTCCCACCCCTCCTCCGAGTGTCAGTCCAGCCAACCGTTGCTCGCTCTCCCCACTCTCACTCAGTTGCTCATTTTCACCGGGCTGGCTCAGGGGGCTAGGGTGCAGGAGGGGAAGAGGGCTCCAGCTGGGGGTACAGACAGAAATGAGGAGTTCAGTGTGCAGGAGGGGGCTCCAGGTTGAGGCAGTGAGTTGTGATGTGAGAGAGCATGAGGGGTCTGGCTGGTGGTGCGGGCTCTGGGGTGGGGCCAGGGATGAGAGGTTTGGGGTGCAGGAGGGGGCTCCAGGCTGGGGGGGTGGAGTCGAGGGGATCAGAGTATGGAAGGGGGTATGGGCTCTGGGCTGGGGGTGCAGGTTCTGGGGTGGGGCCTGAAATGAAGGGCTCAGGTTGCAGTAGGGGGCTCCAGGCTGGGGTAGGTGGTTGGGTTGCAGGCTCTGGCTGGGGCTGGGCATGAGGGATTTGGGGTGCAGGAGGGGGCTCCGGGCTGAGATCGAGGGGTTCAGAGGGTGGGAGGGGGATCAGGGCGGGGGCCCAGAAGGGAGTCAGGGGTGCAGGCTGCGGGCAGAGCTTACCTCAGGCAGCTCCCGGAAGCAGCAGCATATCCCCTCTCCGGCTCCTACGCGGAGGCATGGCCAGGTGGCTCTGTGCACTGCCCTGTCTCCAGGCTCCACCCCCAGAACCATTGGCCGTGGTTCCCGGCCAATAGGAGCTGCAAGGGCGGCACTTGGGATGGGGGCAGCATGCAGAGCCCCCTGGCTTCTCCTATACATAGGAACCAGGGGGGGGCATGCCGGCTGCTTCCCGGGGGCCGCACAGAGGCTAGCAGGGAGCCTGCCAATCTCACTGCGCGGCATGGCCAACCGAACAGTCAACGGCCCAGTCAGCAGTGCTGACCGGAGCCACCAGGATCCCTTTTTGACCGGGTGTTCCGGTTGAAAACCAGACACCTGGTTACCCTAGGGAAAAGAACCCTTCCCCAAGTAACTCATGTCATTCAACCATAACTGATACTTCTACATATATCTCTGAGAAGAGAATACAGTTAATAAAAGCAGTAGTTTTCCTTTGGGCAGTCCATTTTAAGCATTCAAGCTGAAATTAGACGTGGATGCAGAAACAATGAGACAAAGACACAGTAACATGGTTAAATGCAAAGGCCACAACTTTATTTAAAACTATCACCTAACAGGGATAATCACCCCCAAATTATTTGGCAGGGTTGTTCTATTGTGGTTCTCAGTGGGCACAAAGGCCCCATGGTGAACTGTAAGCTGACAGCGAGCATGAACTTCCTCCCCTGCATGTTGGATGGAAGGTAAAAAAAACACCCAGAAGGTTGACAGTTTTGCCACATGTGAAATTCTTTCCAAACCCCAAAACTGGTGATCAGCCTAGCCCCAGCAACAGCAGAGACCCAGGAACTAGATTAAGGGTGAGAAAGGGCTGAAACAGGAAACCCACAATGGCTAGGTGGCAAACTGTATCAACCCACCTCCTGTTCCACCCCTCAAAATGGGAGCAGACCCCCCACCATCATTACCTCACCACTCAATGGTGGCAGCAGTGGGCAGGACAAGTCCCAGAGCCTGGGCCCTATGTGCATCATATGGCACCCCCCCATACACTTCTCTCTGCATCCTGAACATGACTAAAATGGGGGATTGCGGGAAGAGAAAAGCAACCCCCAGACACTGAAGCCAAAGAGTGGGGGAGAGAAAAGAAAGGAGCACGACTCACCTGCTCCTAGTTGAGGTCTCTCCCCCACCTCTGGCCCCTGAAAATATCTCCACTGCTCCTGGCCCCATCAAAGCTGCATCCTGGTGAGCAAGGTGAGCACTTCAAAAGCTGCCTCAAATCTGTGTCCAAATTTCATGGCTTTTCCCACTGTAGAATGAGTTTCTTGCTGTCCTAATTTCAGACATTTCCTGCCATTTAAACTGGAAGTGGCAGCCTTCACAAAGTCAGTTTGATTTTTTTTCTTTTCTTCATTATTATATTTTAAAAAATAAATTCTGTTATTCTTTTATACAAAAGTTTTGATCATTTTGAAAACACTGGTGTTTTCCTTTAAGGGTGTCAGAAAGTTGGTGTGACAGGGAGCAGGGGCAATACATGGACCTCAGTGAGCAAGTGGTTAACTCCAACTCAGTTTCCCCTTCATCTTGCACTGGCACTCAGCTAAAGAACTTTTCCAGTTGCTGCATCGGAGACTGAAGGAAAGGAGTACTCCTGAGCAGGTGGGGATCCAGTCCCCAGAGCTGAATCTCAGACTGGAAACTTTGTTTTCTCTGTTTCGCTTACAGTGTGTCATCTTATTTCTAGCTATGAAACTCATTCCTTAAGAAAATGACAGACTTTTTTTTTGTACTGATTCATTCTACCACATTTGTTTAAAGATTAATCCATGAGGATATGATGATTCTCCCATGAAACAGTTCTTATCTTCATCGTTAGAAACAAAGGGAAGAAAATGGTTTCTATACAGTACCTTCCTGTATGGAGTCCTATATTAGATGTTCTAGGAATAAATTCGGCACTGCTATAACCTGCTGAAACCCTGGAAATGTAAGTGTGAAATAAACATTTTGGAGTATTTAATTAAAACATTTGGAGGCACGAGGTGTAGGGAGAAGGGGGCAGGTCTTCCTAGAAAAGGAAGAGTAGTTTCCAGAAACCCTGACTCTCTAACGGAATATTTGGGGGGTGGGGTGGGAGCAGAGGGACAGTTGTTTAGGGTCTGGTGTTGAAAGAAGTCTGTTTATCAGCTCTTCACATACTTCTTTTATTTGATATGTTCAGTTATTCCCATATTATTATTTACATGTGGGGAATCTACTAGAATTAACAGTTTAAAGATTTACTTTCTTCTCAACCGCAATATGTGATGGGGTGGCTCAACCCCACACCTCATCGCAGGACCTAGTAGAGACAAAATGGCACTCCCTCACAATGGGTACATTTTTGGGCATGTTATTGAAAGACTGCTTCATAAATGTCTGCTGGAGACAGCAGTGTGCACAAAGGGGGCAAGCCCCCAATAATTGTCATAGGGCACAGAACTTCTCTGGCCCCAGAGCCATGGAGGCTGGAAAGAGCCAGGGCCAGGTGGGCAGGGGCAGAGCAAGTTCCTGCCAGGGATCGGGTAGGAAGGGAGGGAACAGTGAGCTCCTACCAGTGTGGGGGAAAGAGTGAGCTCCTGCCAGGATGGGGGAAAGAGCGAGCTCTTGCCAGGGCCTGGGCGGTGGGGGGCAGCGAGTTCCTCCAAGGGCCGGTGTTGGAGGAAGAAGAGAGAGCTGCACAGAATGTGCCCCTCCAAAAGGGGTCAAACTTAAATTCGTGCGCACACCCCTGGTTGGAGAATATTCAGGCTGACAGTGTCCCTTTCATATATTTTTAGGCTGTTCAAATTACTTTTCTAGGTTTCTTGAGCCTACCAATATTGCCCTGGTAAAATGTAATATTTAACTACAACATTCTGCTTAAAACTTTGCTAAGTAGTAGGTGTTTTTTCATTTGTTTTCTTTTATTATTGTTTGTGAACATTTTTAGGTGGGTCTTTGGGTAAACTATGATAATTATTATCTATTAAATAATAAGAATTATTGAGATTCTACTAGGAAAATCCTCTGAGGAAGCAAATATAGTGTATTCACAACATTCATGACAAAATGTAGAAAACGTTCGAAAAGGAAAAATACATATTTTCTCCTTCTACAGGTCTGGGAAAGTTATTATTTTTAAAAGATTACTCTCAACAGGTAAGGTATTTTAATTTCATTATTTGTATCTCTGGGGGCGGGATGCTGTTCTTGTTGGGGCCTTTCAAAAACCAATTGAGATCCTTCCTAGCAAACCAAGGCAAATCACTGTCAGGAGCTCTGAAATCTAATTGAAATTATTGCTTTTAATGAAACGTCTCTTAAAAAATTAGCTATGGTATAATTAATCCTCTTCTTGCAAAAATCCTCACATGGTCAAATACTATTAAAATTGCCTGAATTATCATTCTCTTGTGAAAACCTCAATGTTAGGTAATATAAAAACTAGGGGGGCAAAGGGAGAAATGTAATACAGTTGATCTTACCCTGCTAAGTATATGGCTAATATGATTAATGTCTCAATATATTGTTAAAGATTTTCTCCTTTCTTAATATAGAGAGTGATATCTGTTCTGATCTCACGTGCCTGGATTACAAAATAGCTACTACCCTGAACACAACCTTGAAGGTGTCACACAGTTCCCTTCAGAGAAAATATCCCACATTCCAGTATTTGGTAATGCAATACATGCTGACACAAGAGCTAACCAAATACCTTCAAGGGACCTATTAAGATTTGTTCATAGAACCAAACAGAAAACATCCAGGAGACACAATCTCTTTAAACTTTAAAGAAACTGGGACTATTTTTTCAACAGCAAAAACTGAGTGAATTGGAAATAATTATTCCATGGATCACTGGATTCTTTGCCCTCCTTACAAGAGCTTCCAATTTAGTTGATTTTGTTGCTGGAAGTAAAAGGAGACTGAAAATTAAAGATACTAGGGCAAATATAACTCTGGTATAATTAGAGTGACCAAATAGCCAGTGTGAAAAATCGGGACAAGTGATGGGGGGTAATAGGCGCCTTTATAATGGGTGCCTGAATACTGGGACTGTCCCTATAAAAATCGGGACATCTGGTCACCACAGGTATAATTCAGTTCAAAACAATATAGTGGAATTACACCACAACTTAATTTGACCCACTTTATCTCTGAACACCTTCTCTAGGATCACTGCTACAGTGACAATTGTTAAAGATATTCAGCTTCCTAGATATCTAATCCTTTTCTATGCAATTATCGTGGTATTTTTTAAAAAAATGAGTAAGGCTAATCTATTGCTGAATCCTTTGCTATACTAAGTTTCCTGCAGAGAATCACAGAGCCAAGAAAAATATAAACTTGTAAAGGCCCTGCCGCTCCCCTGTCCCTTTCTTCAACAAGGCTTAAATTTAGCTGATGTGGAGAGCCAGATTTTTAGAAGTGTTTAGATGTCCAAGTAGGCATAACCCTTTTTGTAAGTCCAGAAACAATCAAAGATACTGCCAAATTTTCAGGATATCACAAGAGGTATGACAGGGAGATAAAAACAGGCTGAGACCAATGGGTAATTATGCCTATACAGCAGAACCTCAGAGTTACGAACACCAGAGTTACAAACTAACTGGTCAACCACACATCTCATTTGGAATGGGAAGTACACAATCAGGGAGCAGCAGAGACAAAAAAAAAAGAAAAGAAAAACACACATACAGTACAGTACAGGGATGGAGACCTAAGCCATCCCATGTGCAGAAAGAATAGCAAATATGGCAGGCAACCAGCTTGGCTTAACAGAGAAATCTTCGGTGACCTTAAACACAAAAAGGAAGTTTACAAGAAGTGGCAAGTCAGACAGATGACTAGGGAAGAGTATAAAAAAATTGCTCGCGCATGCAGGGGTATAATCAGGAAGGCCAAAGCACAATTGGAGTTGCAGCTAGCAAGGGATGTGAAGGGTAACAAGAAGAGTGTCTACAGGTATGTCAGCAACAAGAAGAAGGTCAGGGAAAGCATGGGATCCTTACTGAATGCGGGAGACAACCTAGTGACAGATGATGCAGAAAAAGCTGAGGTACTCAATGCTTTTTTTACCTTGGTCTTCACAGACAAGGTCAACTCCCAGACTGCTGTACTGGACAGCACAGTATGGGGAGAAGGTGAACAGCCCTCAGTGGTGAAAGAACTATTTCATAGAATCATAGAATAACAGAGTTGGAAGGGACCTCTGGAGGCCATCTAGGACAACCCCCTGCCCAGAGCAGGACCAATCCCAACTAAATCATCCCAGCCAGGGCTTTGTCAAGCCTGACCTTAAAAACTTCTAAGGAAGGGGATTCCACCACCTCCCTAGGTAATGCATTCCAGTGTTTCACCACCCTCCTAGTGAAAGTTTTTCCTAATATCCAACCTAAATCTCCCCCACTGCAACTTGAGACCATTACTCCTTGTCCTGTCATCTGCTATCACTGAGAATAGTCTAGATCCATCCTCTTTGGATCCACCTTTCAGGTAGTTAAAAGCAGCTATCAAATCCCCCCTCATTCTTCTCTTCCGTAGATGAAACAATCCCAGTTCCCTCAGCCTCTCCTCATAAGTCATGTGTTCCAGACCCCTAATGATTTTTGTTGCCCTTCGCTGGACTCTCTCCAATTTCTCCACATCCTTCTTGTAGTGTGGGGCCCAAAACTGGACACTGTACTCCAGATGAGGCCTCACCAGTGTCGAATAGAGGGGAACGATCACGTCCCTCGATCTGCTGGCAATGCCCCTACTTATACACCCCAAAATGCCATTGGCCTTCTTGGCAACAAAGGCACACTGTTGACTCATATCCAGCTTCTCGTCCACTGTCACCCCTAGGTCCTTCTCTGCAGAACTGCTGCCTCGCCATTCGGTCTCTAGTCTGTGCATTGGATTCTTCCGTCCTAAGTGCAGGACTCTGCACTTGTCCTTGTTGAACCTCATCAGATTTCTTTTGGCCCAAATCCTCCAATTTGCCTAGGTCCCTCTGTATCCTATCCCTACCCTCCAGCGTATCTACCACTCCTCCAAGTTTAGTGTCATCCGCAAACTTGCTGAGGGTGCAATCCACACCATCCTCCAGATCATTAATGAAGATATTGAACAAAGCCGGTCCCAGGACCAACCCTTGGGGCACTCCGCTAGATACCGGCTGCCAACTAGACATGGAGCCATTGTTCACTACCCGTTGAGCCCGACAATCTAGCCAACTTTCTACCCACCTTGTCGTGCATCCATCCAGCCCATACTTCTTTAACTTGCTGACAAGTATTCAGAAAAGCTAAACATGCACAAGTCCATGGGGCTGGATGCAATGCATCTGAGGGTGCTGATGTGATTGCACAGCCATTGGCCATTATCTCTGAAAATTCGTGGCAATTGGGGGAGGTCCCGGATGACTGGAAAGAGACAAATATAGTGCCCATCTTTTAAAAAGGGAAGAAGGAGAGTCCGGGGAACTACGGACTGGTCAGCCTCACCTCAGTCCCCAGAAAAATCATGGAACAGATCCTCAAGGAATCCATTTTGAAGCACTTGGAGGAGAGGAAGGTGATCAGGAACAGTTAACATGGATTCACCAAGGGCAAGTCATGCCTGACCAACCTGATTGCCTTCTATGATGAGCTAACTGGCTCTGTGGATAGGGGGAAATCAGTGGACATGATATATCTTGACTTTAGCAAAGCTTTCGATACAGTCTCCCACAGTATTCTTGCCAGTAAGTTTAAAAAAGTATGGATTGGATGAATGGACTATAAGGTGGATAGAAAGCTGGCTAGATTGTCAGGCTCAATGGGTAGTGATCAACGGCTTGATGTCTAGTTGGCAGCCAGTATCAAGCCGAGTGACCCATGGGTCGGTCCCGGAGCCGGTTTTGTTCAATATTTTCATTAATGATCTGGATGATGGGATGGATTGCATCCTCAGCAAGTTCTCAGATGACACTAAGATGGGGGGAGTGGTAGATAAGCTGGAGGGTAGGGATAGGGTCCAGAGTGACCTAGACAAATTGGAGGATTGGGCCAAAAGAAATCTGATGAGGTTCAACAAGGACAAGTGCAGAGTCCTGCACTTAGGATGGAAAAATCCATGAACTGCTACAGGCTGGGGACCAACTGGCTAAGTGGCAGTTCTGCAGAAAAGGACCTGGGGATTACAGTAGACAAGAAGCTGGATATGAGTCAACAGTGTGCCCTTGTTGCCAAGAAGGCTAACGGCATATTGGGCTGTGTAACGGGTTGCAGACTCACCACCGTGGCCCCTCCTTCTGGCTTCTCTGAGAATTAACTCTGTCCAATTGTGGAGCGCCCTCTGCAGGTGGTGTCTCACCCATTGTCTGCTCTGCTGTTTGGGACCCGCATTGCTCCCTGGCTTGCGGCGTCCTCTTCTGGACACAGCCCTCCAGCTATGCTCCACTCGGTTCTCTCCCCTTCCAGGGGTATCCGCAGTCCTCAGTCTGCACTTGTCTCATGGCCAACTGCAGCCCCAAATTCTAGCCCCTTGCCTCAGGGGCAAGCTACAGTCTGTATTGGGCCACGCTCCTCCACAGCCATGTGCAGTGTAAGGGGGGAGGGAGGGGACCCAGGCCCGCCCACTACTCTGGGTCCTGGCCCAGGGACCCTCTGGCGGCAGCCAGGTCCTACCCTCCTTCTTTCCCCTCTACTGCTCACGCTCCCTTTGGCCCTTGCACCTTCTCGGCCCTTTCTTTCAGGGGCCTCAGCCTGGCAGGTATCAGGCTGGAGCTTCCCTCTGCTCCCCTAAGACTGCCCAGTGCTACTCTATCCAAGTACTATCCCTGGGAGCCAGTCCTCCTCCCTTGCTGGTCAGGGAGAGACTCCTGTCTCTTCTGTTTTGCAGCCTTTATATAGGGCCCAGCCTGGTCCTGATTGGCTGCCTTTAAGCCTTCTCTGATTGGCTTGGTTCTGCGCAGCTGCTCCAAGGGCTGCTATTAACCCTTTGTTTGCCAAAGTGGGGCAATTGCCCCACTACAACCTGCATTAGTAGGAGCATTGCCAGCAGAACAAGGGAAGTGATTATTCCCCTTTGTTTGGCACTGGTGAGGCCACATCCAGAGTATTGTGTCCAGTTTTGGGGCCCCCACTACAGAAAGGATGTGGACAAATTGGAGAGAGTCCAGCAGAGGGTAACCAAAATGATTAGGGGGTTGGGGCACATGACTTATGAGAAAAGGCTGAGGGAACTGGCCTTATTTAGTCTGCAGAAGAGAAGAGTGAGGGGGGATTTGATAGCAGCCTTCCACTACCTGAAGGGGGGTTCCAAGAAGGATGGAGCTAGGCTGTTCTCAGTAATGGCAGATGACAGAACAAGGAGAAATGGTCTCAAGTTGCAGTGAGCGAGGTCTAGGTTGGATACTAGGAAAAACTATTTCACTAGAGGGTGGTGAAGCACTGGAATGGGTTACCTAGGGAGGTGGTGGAATCTCCATCCTCACAGGTTTTCATGGCCCAGCTTGACAAAGCCCGGGCTGGGATGATTTATTTGGTGTTGGTCCTGCTTTGAGCAGGGGGTAGGACTAGATGACCACCTGAAGTCTCTTCCAACCCTAAGCTCTTATGATTCTATGATGCTGTGTTAAACATTAACTACTAAAACAATAAAGGGAAAGTTTAAAAAAAGATTTGACAAGGAAAGGAAACTATTTCTGTGCTTGTTTCATTTAAATTCAGATGGTTAAAAACAGCATTTTTCTTCTACATAGTAAAGTCTAAAAGCTTAATAGTCAATATTCAGCTGTAAACTTTTGAAAGAACAACCAATGTTTTGTTCTGAGTTCTGAACATTTCAGAGTTACGATCAAACAACCTCCATTCCCAAGGTGTTCATAACTTTGAGATTCTACTGTAAATACAAATGAAAATTACAAACCTTTTAACTGGTAGACTGTTGGCAATTCAGCTCAGTAGTAGCATTTTAAGATAATTTTCAGTTGTTAAATATCTAAGATCCCAAACTGGCAATGCCATCAGTATGGGTGGAACCTTATGCCCACAAAGGTTCCCATTGTAATTAGTGGAACTCCATGTCAATAGAAGGATTCACAAGAATAGATCTTGTTGAAGGATTGAGACCTAATTTTTTAGATACAGTAAAAGATATACCATTGGATATGTTGGGAATTATTAAGAAAGGGATACATAATGAGACAGAAAATATCATATTGCCTCTATATAAATCCATGGTACGCCCACATCTTAAAGAAAAAAGAAAAGGAGTACTTGTGGCACCTTAGAGACTAACCAGTTTATTTGAGCATGAGCTTTCGTGAGCTACAGTTCACTTCATCGGATACATCTTAAAGATATATTGAAATTGGAAAAGGTTCTGAAAAGGGAAACAAAAATGATTCAGAGTATGGCACAGCTGCCATATGAGGAGAGATTAATAAAACTGGGACTTTTCAGCTTGGAAAAGAGACAACTAAGTGGGATATGACAGAGGTCTATAAAATCATGACTGATGTGGAGCAAGTAAATAAGGAAGTGTTATTTACTCCTTCTCATAACACAAGAACTAGGGGTCACCAAATGAAATTAATAGGCAGCAGGTTTAAAACAAACAAAAGGAAGTATTTTTTCACACAACATACAGTCAACCTGTGGAACTCCTTGCCAGAGGATGTTGTGAAGGCCAAGACTATAACAGGGTTCAAAAAAGAACTACTTAAGTTCATGGAGGATAGGTCCATAAATGGCTATTAGCCAGGATGGACAGGGATCCTTAGCCTCTGTTTGCCAGAAGCTGGGAATGGGCGATGGAGGGGTGGATCACCTGATGATTAGCTGTTCTGTTTATTCCCTAGCATTGGCCACTGTTAGAAGATAGGATACTGTAGATGGACCTTTGGTCTGACCCAGTATGGTGGTCTTATGTTCTTACCATTCTACCACTAACCACTTCCTTTCTCAGAAGACACTATTGCAGCAGGGATAGTCCTAACTAACAAGCTCCAAGAAGAACGGCAACAGAGATGGAAAGAATTGATCGAAGGAACAGACATGACTTACACTCGTAGGAAAGCATGATTGATCATTTGTAAGCTGAATAATGACCTGAAGACAGGAGAGCAACACCACAACATCACAGCCAATCAGGTGGTACACCAGCTTCTGGTCAATAGAAAAGCTCTGAATAAGCAGCCTAAAATACTAATCAGATAGCAAACTGACCTGGAAGAAAATAATTTCAGCACACCATATATCAGATGAATTCAATGCCAGAATAAGTCACTTGAAGAACAATAAAGCAGCTGGACTCAAACACATAAGAAGGGAGCAGATTAAGCACTTGTGTCCTGCATCCAAGGTATGGGTATGATACCTTTTTAACAATTGCACATCAACCCTTAGAATACCTAAATTATGGCAACAAGCCTGTTTCATAGCCCTATTGAAGCCAGGGAAGGGTGCCTCTGACCCAAAGAACTTTAGACCAATATCACTCTTATGCCACCGCTATAAACTTTATAAACGTCTCATTCTCAATCGCCTCTCACCTTATATGTAACAGCATATAATACAAGAACAAGCCAGATTTAGACCAGAAAGTCTTGTACTGGCCAAATACCAACTACCACCCAGCATATATAAGATGAATTTGAGAGAAGGATGATGATAACAGGTGCTGTTGTAGACCTATCAGTGGCATACAACACAGTCAGCTACCAAAACCTACTTGCCAAAGACTATGATACGATGCATGTCTTCCACCTTGTTCAACTCATCCGATCTCTTCTGGAGAACAGACCTTTTTATGTAAAACTGTGCAAGAAATGGAGCCACTTGAGACAACAACGAAATGGCTTCCCACTGAGCAGTGTGCTAGTGCCACTCCTCTTCAACATATATACCAATCACCAGCCCATACAGAGCAACACAATACATGCCGATAACCTATGCATCATGTCACAAGAGAAGGACTTCACCACTGTCGAGACCAGACTGCCATGTGCATTGAGCAACCTCTCAGCTTATTGCAGTAAGAACCACCTTCACTCTAACCCAACCAAGATGCAGGTGGCGGTCTTTCAACTACGCCATCCAGAAGCTACACAGAAACTAAGCATCACCTGGTATGGAATCCCGCTGGCTGATCACCCAAACCCTGTCTATCTGGGGATGACATTGGACAGAGTACTTTCCTTCAAAGCACATGTAGAAAAGATGAATGGGAAAGTTAGTGTCCACAACAACATCCTCTTAAAGTTAGTCACTTCGAAGTGGAGAGCCAACTCAGCGACTCTGCAGACCACTGCTACTGGCTTGTGCTACTCCATAGCAGAATATGCATAACCAGTGTGGGAATAATTCATCCATGCAAAGAAACTAGACTCTGTTCTAAATGACAGCTGTTGTGGAATAACGGGATGTCTGAAGCCAACACCAAAGGATAGCTTGTACTTACTGGCTGGCATTGCACCACTTAATATCAGGAGGAACGTATCAGGCCAAAGGGAAAGATCATGGCAGATGGAAAATCCAAGGCATCCACTATATAGTCACACAGGAGTAACCAAATTCATTAAATCGCGAAAGAGTTTTGTATCCAAGGGCACAACACTGGTCATAACAGCTGGCAAGGCATGACTGAGTTTATGGAATGAAAGACCACACACAGTTGGACACACTGAAATAAATCTGGAACCCCAGGAAGACTTTCTCAGAGGGGCCGATACAAACTGGTCAATATGGTGATGCCTGAACTGTCTGTGCATGCAAACCAGCAGATGAAAGACTAACATGATCAAATGAGTCTATTATAAAGACACATATGCACGTGACTGCAGTGAAGTGCAGACCATGGAGCACCTGCTTGTTTGCTGACTCCTTGGGGAGACCTGTACTAAGGAGGACCTCGCTGCAGTGACAGAAAGCCATCGCTTGTGCACGGTTCTGGAAAAACATCTAATTTGTGACAAGGACACATTAAGAAGAAGACTAACATCTGCAAAGTAAAGACTTCTGTTATGTGCTTTAAAATGGGTATATAAGGCAGGACATATGAATTTCAATGGCCTTTAGATCCCAAATGTCTTCTATTGCATCTCAGGTCAATTTTTTTCTAGTGGAGCAAATCAAATCTTCTGTGTCTCTGTGGAGGTTACTCTGTGTACAATGGTGAAACACAAGGATTAGACAGAATTGCTTGAGTAGCACTCTTAATTGAATCCATATGAAAATCTATTAATTACCAAAACTCAATATACCCCCCAATTAACATTCCTGTTGAAAACAATGTTTAAATATGTTCAAAAGAGGAGTTGTTGGGGCCATGGTAGTTATCTAAGAGCTATCTAGCCATTGCATCCATCTCATCAAGGCAAATTATATGAGGCAACCTTTCTCCTATTATCAGGTAAGAACAAAAACCAGATTGTTGAAGGAACAATCTAGTTGAAAAAAAATAAAGTTTTCGAATATTTAGAAACAAATTGTTTTTGGAATAAAATTTGTTAAAAAAGCTGTAGCAATATTATTATGATCTTAATATCCTTGGCATAGATTATTTAACCCATTTTACGTAGTTTTTCTTAAATATCAGCACCCCCTCAGGAAAACCACATGTGGTAGTTTCAGTATCAGAGTATTTTTATAGTCTATTAATGCACATATTTTTGGAAAAGTTCAAAGACTTTTTTACTGGGGAAGGGATAAAGTTTTTCAAATAAGACTGCATTTAGTCAGTTGTCTCTGACTCTCCATACTTTTCATGTCATTATCAAAACTGCAGAGTACATGCTGGGACTGCATTGTACTTTAACAGTTGAAAGAACAACAACAAAAAGAACTTCAGATTTACTCTGATTTTCACTATAAAAAAACCACCTTAAAAATCTATGAAAAAAACCATGTATTTAAAAAGCTTCACTCTAAGGGATACAATAAAAATGTGAACATAAATATCCTTCGAGCAAATAATCCATGCATTTAGTCTTTGTTGATTTTCTCTTACCGCACATATAAATATAACAAAATACTGGGTCACTGAATACACAAAATGTAAAGGCATGTGTACTGTTACAAAGGTGTCCTCTTTTAGCAAATCTTTTAAAAATACGAAGTAGCTAATCCAATGAAAATATGCAATGCATTGTACTGGATATGCCACTTTAATCCAAGAACATAAAATGATATGCCTCAGTCTATATTTGTGTCTATCTTTTTTTTTAATGTAAGCAATTGGACAAGAAAATGATCAATCCAGTCATGGCTGGATTGTTTGGGAGTGTTCTGTGTACTGTAGAACAAAACAGTGTTTCAGTGGAGGCTCAGAGTGACCCAATGAAAATAAATACATCAGAGAAAAAAATATTGTAGAATATAAGCAGTCTGTTTTGGTCTTATTTTCCAAATTGCAGGCAGTGAAACAGAAGTGCTGGCTACAGGAATAAGGGAAATTTTCTTCATGTGTTTAATACAAAATTAAGGTATAATATGTGATAGTGATAGTGGGGCACTATATTCCAAAATATGATTAATGGTACCCTGGATTTCAAAGCTTAAAAATAAATTTGAGGGCTTTTGAAAGCTGTTGCTTTTTACCATTTCTGTAAGCCTCCAAAAATTTTACAACAGCACTGGGGACTCTTCTACTCATGTCAAATAAAATAATAAATAATAAATAATAATAATAATATTTATTTAGTACTTAGATACTACAGATATGGGAGATGTAGAAAAATCTAAGAGAAAGCCAAACAGATTTTTTTGGTTTGTTTTTAAAAAAAAGAAAATACTCTAATGAGAAAATGAGTGTTTATTTTAAACTAGAAGAATCTGATTTTTGCTACAACTTAAAAGCTTTTTTAAAAAGTTATTACTGAGTTGCTATGTGCTGTTGTGATACACAACACAGAAGAACTTACTGTCATGCCACAAGTCATGCACTTCGGAATATAGCAGTTGACCAGAACACAGAGCCATCACAAACTGGTTCTATTTTGGTATTTTAATAATAGACAGGATTGTATTTCTTAGCAGAGCGATCAACACGGATAGGCTACATGAAAGACTATTACAGTAGGACAAAAGCTTTAAAAGGGACACCTCTTAACCACACTTCTGTTTGACTTTTTTATCTGGTACAGTTACAAGTAATGCCTAAAATTACTATAAATGAAAGGGATTAGAGAGAGAATTATTTTCCTCTTCCTTCATTAGTTAATTTTTGCATTTGTCAGTACTTCGTGTACAGTCAGTTTCCCCTGTATGGACAATTAGTGAGTTTCCCTTGTTTATTGGGGTCTTTCACACTGCAACAGAGACAAGGCGGTGGGAAATGTAAGAAATGGGAAAGAATGGTTACTTACCTTACAGTAACAGTGGTTTGTCAAGATAGCTTGTCCACATGTATTTCATTCTTGTGCATATGCACCCCATGCACTTGAGATCAGAATCTTTTGGCCAGCAGTGTCCCTGGGCTGAATGCTCCACACCATCACCTCTCTCTCTCTCTTAGGGTGACCAGACAGCAAGTGTGAAAAATCGGGACAGGGGGTGGAGGGTAATAGGAGCCTATATAAGAAAAAGATCCAAAAATCGGGACTGTCCCTATCAAATTGAGACATCTGGTCACCCTACCCTCTCACTCACACACACACACATGATGGTGGACTATGGCAAAGCATCTCTCAGCTCCTTCACCAATATGGAATCCACACATTAGAATCCACAGTGGCAGGGAAGGAGGTTGGGTCATAAATACATAAGTACAACACATCTGGTAGAACCACAGTTCCTGTAAGATATGTAACCTTTTTTCTTCAAGTGGTTGTCCATATGTATCCACTCTTGGTGACTCACAAGCAGTAACCTGATGCTAGATGCCTCTAAAAGGGAACACTGTATTGTAAATGTATGTGCTGGCCCTAGGTAGCTACCCTACAGCTTTTAGTGATGGGAAACTCTCTCAGAGAAGTCACAGATGCTGTCTGCAGTTTAGTCAAATAAGCTCTAACCTGATTTGTGGGTCTAAACTAGCTAGCTGCTAACAGCTAATGCAGAGACCCATTCTGACAGTCTTTGGGACAATATAGCTTGACCCTTAACCCTACCTGCAAAAACAATAAGAAACCTAGGTGAGACCTTGACCATTTTGGTTCTATCAAGGCAAAAAGGAGATAGCCCTGTGTACATCTAAAATATGGAGCCTAGCCTCCCCTTGATTGTCATGTGGTTCAGGGAAGAAAATGGGTAGGTGGATCATCTTGTTTAGAGGGAAGTCAGAGATCATTTTAGGTAAACCTTTTGGATGGGGCCTAAAGGGTAACTTTGCCTTTGAGGAAGACTGTGTATGATGAACCTGCCACAAATGCCTGAATCTCTACTATCCTTCAGGCTGATACGACTGCCACTCAAAAATACGTTCTTCATTGAAGGATGGTACAGAGAGCATGATGCCAAAGACTCAAAGGGGAAATCCAACAATCTAGGTAAAACCACATTAAGATCCCAGTAAGGATGGGGCACCCAGACTCGAGGAAATCCATGAATTTGCCCTTTGAGAAACCTATTATCAGGAGTAAGTATATCATATGACTCTGGGTCAGAGGATGATGGGCTGATATTGCTGCTGGGTGCACTACGTTAGAACTAACAGATAGTCCAGACTTCTTCAAAAAGATAACAAACAGACCAAACTAAAAGGGATATTAACCTCCAAAGGAAAACAGTGATGCTGCTCTGACCAAATTGAGCATCTTTTCTACTTTGCTGTATATGTCAGTCAGTCTGTGGAGTCTTTTCTGCTTTGAGTTAGAATGTTGAGAACATCCACAAAACAGCCTCTTTCCACCTTGGTTAGCCAGCCAGTATCCCTGCTGTGAGATGCAGTGGGGTTGGGGTCAGATGAAGAATATTCCTATTGTTTTGGGAAATTATGCCTGGAATCTGAGGTAGTGTTACTAATGGAGGGATAGGCAGTCTCAGTAGATCTGCGCAGCTAAACTGTCTAGGTCAGGCTGGTGCTCTCAGGACCATTACCACCATGACTTGCCTGAGTTTCCTTAACACCCTTGGTATTGCAGGGATTGGTGGGTACACATACATTATCCCCTCAACCCAGAGGACAAAAACAAAAAGCACCTGATTAAGAGCCAGGACTCTGACTTCCTCCTCCATCCCAACCCCCACTCCTGAGCAGAAATTGACATTTTGTGTGCACTTCTGTGGCAAATAAAGCCATGACTAGTTGATCCCATTTTCAAAAAATGTTTTTGAGGACAAAATCCTTGATGGACCAAGGGTTATCTTATTGTTGACGCAGTCAAATTGCTTCTGGCACAGGCAGATGATCAGGCTTCCCCATGTCTGTTTACATGAAACAGCCCCGTGGTATTGTCTATCATAACCTGAATCATCACACCTCATAACCTGACCTGAGATCAAGGGCAGAAGTGCCAGACAGGGTAATCAGATTGCTTTTAGCTCTAAGCCACTCATCTGCATGTGCTTCTTGAGGCCAGCGTTCCTGGGATTGATAGTGATCCAAATTCACTCCCTAGCCAAGGCTGAAAGTGTTGATAACTGGAGTTTTTGTGGGCAGAGGTAGTGTAAATTGTTCTCCGTTGCATACCAGAATAGGGTTCTTCCATCAATTTCATGATAAGGACATCCTGAGGAATTGCATTGCCATATGGATGTAATGTCTGCTTGAGAAGTAGAGAGATTTCAACCATGCTTGAATGGAACAAAGGTGAAGTCTGGCATGCTGAGTTACATTCATGGACAAGGCTATTTTTGTCTGAGGAACTGGAGACATGTTCTTACTTGACGTCAGTAGGCTATTTTAGAGGTCTGTCATGAATCTGTTTTGAGAGATATATGTGGTCATCGACATTGAGAATAGGATTGGCCCTATACATTTAATTATCTGGGTTGGCATCAGGGAATATTTCTCCTTGCTAATTCTCAGTCCTGAAGTGATGTGAAGAGCTGAATGATTTGATGATTAGAATTCTGTGCCTCCTAAGGTGCTCCCTCAAATAAACCAATAATTTAGGTAGGGATAAACTTGGACTGCCTGCCTTCTTATTTGGCTGTCCACCACAGTGAGACATTTTGTGAAGATTCTTGAAGCAGTCAATAACCTGATAACCATGACTCTGTGCTGGAAATAAGTGCTCTCCACTCAGTATCTTAGCTATTTCCTGTGAGCAGCATGAATGGATATATGGAAATACGTGTTCTGAAAGTCAAGGACTAGTGGATCAAGGGATGGGATGATATTGGCCAAGATTACTATCCTGAACTTGAATTGATGACTGAAGGTATAGAGTCTTCTGAAGTCCGGATCATTTCTTTTGGGGAATTAAAAAATAATAGGGGTAAAAAAACTCATTCCCCTCAACGGAAGCAGAATCTCTTCTATTGCGCCTCGAGCCAGAAGTGACTGCACTGTCTGTTGTAATAGGGACGGGGAAGCACTGGGGGGCATAGATGGGTTGTGGAACTGTATAGAATATCCCACCTCAGTGATTTCCGAGACTCAGTGGTCCAAGGTGATTTGCATCCAGAAAATGAAATAAGTGGTCTCCAAAATGGTGCAGGAATGGGGTAAAGATACATCAGAAGGGGGTCCATGTTGTCCACAACCACACAATTAAACCAGATATCTGGAGATGGGCACTGAATGCACTGCTATAGATAAAGTAGCTGAAGGTGGGTTGTCAGAGTTGGGCCTACAAATTTATCTGAATTGTGAGCTCAACTGTAAAAAGTTCTTAAACTGTCACAATAACATATAAGAAACGTTATAAGGACTAAGGACTATGTTGAAACTATGCTTGTTAAAAACAGGAGATGTAGAACCGGAAGTTAATGAACCAAAACTGGTATGTTGGACATCGAGCCTAACTGGTGGACAAACTCATGAGGAGAAGGGCTTTTACACCCATCACTCCCTTTTGGGGTCCTTAAAGAAAGATTTTGTGGGGAAAGTTCTAAAGAACAAAAAAGAAGAACAGACAAAGGCTACTGGAGCAAGCTTCACAATCATGACTGCCACACTCACCATTTCCTGGATCCCCAGGCCTTTCTCGTTCTAAACCTGAATAGGGTCCTGACCAGAACAGAACAGAGAGTGAGGGACCCAGATGATATCGTCACCCCTACGGGCTCCAGCTGAATCCCAGCCACACCTGGGATTACAATTATTACCATCATTGATTCTATCTCAGACTGTGAAAAAGGGGCTTTTTCATATAAACACTGTCTACAGCTAAAGGGAAAGGGAATAAGTAATGTTAAAATGAATGCCTTACTTAGTAATTTACATTTCAAATGCATTAACTGTTTTTTCTTCTTTGTTCTATCTTTAATAAAAGGTTAAAAATGACTTTAAATGGTGTGTTTGCCATGATACTAAGCAGACTGAGGTCTCTGCATACCAAAGCCAGATCTTATAACACTTTTTAATGTTGGACAGTGACTGGGTTAGCACCTTTAGCCCAATCTAAATTGCTACAACAGATCTTCTTTTGTGAAAACTTTGTTTCTTTCTCTGGAGTTCTATCAGTTTTTGAGGAGGGTAATAAGGAGGCTGAGGAGCCTGACTATAGGTGTCTACTGTCTAGACTGTCTTTTTCTAGGCCATGGAGAATAAATGCCTAGAGACTGGAGAGTTGCCCAGATATCCTTAAGGAGTGCAAAGCCTCATCCATTTTATTGCTGAACGAGTCCACACCCTGGAGTGGGAGATCTTCTATAGTTGTCTTTGCCTCCCTGGTGTCATGGCTCCAGGTTTCCTACACCCTGGGTTTGAGCACTGCTGCCAACACCAAGCTTCACACTTGGAAATTTTATATGGTGTCACCACTCACTCTACTCTATTTTTCCAAGGACCCTGAGAGTAAGATGCTCACTGAAAAATATGGCATATGCTGTTCGAAGGCCACTGAAGGAAAACCCAGTCACATAGCTCCACTCCAGACTTGGTTAATGAACTCTTTATTGCTTACTAGTAAACTCATGAATGAGCCCATTTAGTCTTCATCGACAGGTGCCCTCTCACACACAGGAAAGTCTTTTAAAAGATCCCAGAAGCTGGGTTCTTCTTTCTTCCTTCTCAGAAGCTGCTGGGTTCTAGGGCCTCCAAACTTGGTCTCTTCCCAGTAGGCCAAAATTCTACAGTCCCCGGCCAGACTAGTCTCTAGTGCTTTAAGGGTCTGGTCCTGGCATCTTCATTGAGATCCCCCAAAATCCCCACCTCTCGCCAGCAAATCTCAATTCTCTCTTCCAACAGTCTTCGTCCACACAGACAGGACTAACTGGTCCACACAGACAGTTAGTGCAGGGCCCACTGCAGCAGTGTAGATTCACACCAGAGCCTGCCTCATACTGACTGTTCATCTAGACAAACCCTCAGGTGTAAGTGATATTGATGTCAGTGTACACCATAGAGGTTGTGCTGGCTCCAGCAGGCCCTCATTCATTGGCAGTCACTGATGCTGAGGATGCTAGCTCTCTCTCTTTAGATTCTCCCCCACCCCCCATCTGCAAAAGTAACATGACCTAGAATCTAATGGATATGTATGGGTTATAAACAATGTGGGATTTGGGGGAGTATCCAGGAAAAGCCCCCCTACTATTCTCTGAGGCTGATGAGTAGAAAGACTAGTACTCCAGTGGTTGTGTAATTTTCATAGGGATCCCTGGCTATGTTATGCAGAGTTCCCTCATCTGTGCTGCACAAATACACAACACCAATGTCAAGCTAGTGGCCAGTATCAAGGGGGTACCTTCACCACAGATAACAGTGGTGAATCAAGAGTGGACTCATGGTATCACCACTTCAGAACCATAAACTTCAGTGGCAAGAAGGTTGATACTGGGAGCAACATGTTCAAAACCATTGGCATCAAAGCGGAAGGTGCCAAAGAAGTGAATACTGAAAGGGCTAGTGCTGGTACTGGGAGTCCCAGAGTTGGTACCAAGAACACCATTGAAAGGACAGCAATTCCAAAAATACATGCAGCTTAAAGCTGCTACTTAGCAGGTATCATAGTTGGGTGACTGGAGTTCTTCAGGGTGCCAGAAGGACCCATCTCATGACACATGCTACCCTTTGAGGGCATGAAATGAGCTGATTTCTGCCTCTTCTTTTTACTCAGTCCTTTGGAAGGTGACTATGCTTGTGCTTTTTTGTAAAGAGATGCTCTGTTATATCCCCTCTCAGTAGTCAGTGAGGAAGACTTGAGGGCAGGAACAGCAGAAAAGTTGTTTTTAGAAGAAGGCACTCAGGAGTTAACAGCAGACTCAGATCTTAACAGATCTGTTTGGTGAAGACTACTCTTTTCTGGGGGGATCTTGTTGTCCCTGGGTCTGAAGCAGATTTCATTGATCTGTCTGATAAGAAAAGTTTCAGGTAAGTTTCTCTCACCTTTTTCATGTTTTTTGAAAATGTCCTGCAGATCAAACACTTTTTCAGTAATATGCCCCACTCACAGACAAAACAAACATCTGGTATACCCATTATTGAGGGCACTGCTGCCTCATATATGTAAACCTGGGGCTGAAGTCTGGTACTGGGCATAAAAGAAATAGCTGAACAAAAACCTATTGAAAAAACTCCAAAGTTACACCACGCTTCAAAGCTAACAATTGAGTTACATGGTCTTTGAGTTTTTTGTGATGAAATCTTTGATATTCTTTGGCATACTCTATTGTGAAAGAATCTTTCTGATTAGCTGTTGTGAACCTGGTCATCCAGCGAAAAGATAAAATACACTTCAAGTAATGTTAATTCCAATTAGACTAATACATGTTTAAATAGTCAATCAGGTGAAAAATAATATATTTTTGAAGACAGATTACATAATCAGTAAAAAGAAAAGGAGGACTTGTGGCACCTTAGAGACTAACAAATTTATTTGAGCATAAGCTTCGTGAGCTACAGCTCACTTCATCGGATGCATTCAGTGGAAAATACAGTGGAAAATAACACAAAAACAATGAGGAGTCCAGTGGCACCTTAAAGACTAACAGATTTATTTGGGCATAAGCTTTCATGCGTAAAAAACCCACTTCACGAAAGCTTATGCCCAAATAAATCTGTTAGTCTTTAAGGTGCCACCGGACTCCTCGTTGTTTTTGTGGATACAGACTAACACGGCTACCCTTTTGATACTAATAACACACTAAGTTAATAAACTTGGAAGAGTTTTAAAAATTTTAATCATTTATCAGGTTTGTTTCCTTTTTGCACCACTTTCAGTTTTCACAATAAAAATAAACTAGCCAGTTTCAGACACTTTCACATTCTGTTTGTCATGCTCTTAAACAATAATGCAATGTTTGGGGATGCAGATATTTGAAGGGTAAATGGTCAAATCCAAACAAACTGTTTTCATTGTAATTATTAAAAATAACAAAAACATTTTAATAGATTTAGTTTAAAAAACAAATATCAAATGCCTACCTTTTTAATCTACCTCAATATCAGGGGCTGTGTGATGAGGTTTACAGACTCCAGACAGAGACTAAGGGAACGAAGGAGCAGTACTAGCAAAAAAAGCACCTTTCCTCAGCAGCCATTGAGCATGCTTCAAATGGTGAATCTGCTCAAAAGGATTCTGACAGTCAAGCAAGGGAAGAGAGAGAAGGAGAGGCAGTCTGTAGGGAGGAAGCCAGTTTGCAGCTTCTGAGGAAAAAGCAATCCACAGGAGAAGGGTCTGGACTGTTGGTAAGACTCCAACCAGGAGGCAAGGGCCTGACCCTTTTCCCTTCCCCATTCCCTGCTCAGGAGAGTATAACTGAACATTGGGAAGAGAGCTGGGGAATACTTATTTGACAAATGGAGCTTCTAAAGCTGATTGGGAGTTCCTCGCTGGAGGGGAAATGGTGGCTACAACCACACCCCAAGCTGAAGAGAGCGGCGGGAACATACAAAGTGACCCACAGAAGGCTAGTCAGATGCACCTGGAAGAGGCAACTGAGACACTCCTTGCCTCCCTCGCTTAGGCCCTGGGCAGTGACCTGGTGGAGTGGGAGGGCCTGGGTCCTCCTACCTCCCCATCTTCCTCCATCTGTCCTGGGAATGACAGATTGCAGTTTGACCACTGGGTCTGCTGATTCCAGGCAAGCCCATCCCAGGACTTTGGGGCTGGAAAAAGTGTTGAGTCACAGCCTCCCCATTATGCGCGTTGGCCTTGAGTAGAATCTGCTACAACCTGGTGGGAAGGACTGCTGAGCCACTGCCAACCCCTAGGCCTGATAGTGTCCGAGTGAAACCTGCTACAGACTGGTTATGACCTAAAAATGAACTAGTGTATGTTTTTTGGAATAATACAGATTTTGAAACCTTTTGCACAGTGATATTTGTGCTGCATGTTACAGTAACTCCTCGCTTAACGTTGTAGCTATGTTTCTGAAAAATACGACTTTAAGCGAAATGATATTAAGCAAATCCAATTTCCCCATAAGAATTAATGTAAATGGGGGGGGGGGTTAGGTTCCAGGGAAATTTTTTTCACCAGACAAAAGACTCTCTCTATATATATATATATACACACACACACACACACACACAGAGTACAAGTTTTAAACAAACAATTTAATACTGGTACACAGCGATGATGATTGTGAAGCTTGGTTGAGGTGAAGTCAGAGGGTAGGATATTTCATAGGGGATGCCTTACTGCTAAATGATGAACTAGCAATTGGCTGAGCCCTCAAAGGTTAACTCATTGCTGTTAATGTAGCCTCACACTCCACAAGGCAGCACTAATGGAGGGAGAGGAGACACCATGGCAGACAGAGACAGAGACACATACCATGTGTGAGAGAGAGAGATGCGCATTGCCCCTTTAAGTACTCTGATCCCACTCTAAGTACACTGCCTTTTTAAGTAGAGCAGCAAGTTGAGACAGAAGCTGCTGCCAGGAAGCTCCCTCCATCCTGAGCCCTGTCGTGTCCTCCCCCTGCTCTATGGAAATGGGAGTAAGCGGGGTGCAGGAGCAGGGGGGAGGGGGACACGCTGACATTAGCCCCCCTTTTCCCCTCCTCCCCCCTGCACAGCAAGCAGGAGGCTCCGGGGAGCAGCTCCAAGGCAGAGGCCAGGAGCAGCACATGGCAGTGGGGTGAGGGAAAGCTGAACTGCTGGCAACTGATAGCCTGCTGGGCGGCTGCTGCCCTCTGAACTTAGGGGAACAGGGGGCTGCCGGTCCACCCTTGTTCCAAGCCCCCACGAGCTAGCTCCAACAGGCTGCTCTTCCTGCAAGCAGTGGGCAAAGCAGGCAGCTGCCAAACGACGTTATAAGGGAGCATTGCGCAACTTTAAACGAGCATGTTCTCTAATTCATCAGCAACGTAACAACAAAACATCACTAACTGGGACGACTTTAAGTGAGGAGTTACTGTACATGGGAATTACAGGGAATTTATATGCAGATATTAATACACAGACACAATTAGGAAATGTTAATCTCCTTGACAATAGAATTTTGTTTTAAGAAATGTTCATGATCAAACTGAAAGCTAGCAAAGCCAGTGCTGCACTGGAGGGGACTTTCTGAAACCTGTGATTAAAGTTATGCAAGCAAAGTGAGGGGAGGCTGGGAGCGATTTCTTTGCTTTTGAAAAAGCTCATCCTCTCTCTGTATGCTGCTAAATCATCTCAGCCAGAGATATCTTTTATATATGGGGCTCATCATATTACTTCTGAAAAGCATCTTATTTACCTTTGGAATTCACTAGATTGCACCATTAAATCCAAATGATCTGTTACATTCCATAGAGCCTTCTACCTCAAAATGCTACACACAGAAATGGAGGAATTTCTCTATTTTGGCTGGAGAAAAAAGGCTTATTATCTGATTTGTCATCACTTTCCCCATATTGAACTATTTACTACACTTTAAGAATCTGGGTCCATCAAAATCCATTTGGCTGCTATATTGATTGAAAGATTTTAAGGCTTGAAAAGACCATTGTGATAATCTAGTCTGACCTCTTGCATAACACATGCATAGGTGTTGCCTGAATTAATTCCTGCTTCAACTCCAATAGCTGTTGTTCAACTAGAGCATATCTTTGAGAAAAACATTCAGTCTTGATTTAAAAATTGCGAGTGATGGAGAATCTACCACAACCCTTAGTAACAGGTTACAGAGTAGCAGCCATGTTAGTCTGTAGCTGCAAAAAGAAAAGGAGTACTTGTGGCACCTTAGAGACTAACAAATTTATTTGAGCATAAGCTTTCGTGAGCTACAGCTCACTTCATCCGATGCATCCGATGAAGTGAGCTGTAGCTCACGAAAGCTTATGCTCAAATAAATTTGTTAGTCTCTCAGGTGCCACAAGTCCCCCTTTTCTTTTAACCCTTAGTAAGTTGTTCCAATGGCTAATTTCTCTTGCTTTTAAAATAAATTGCCTCTTCTTTCTAGTCAGAATTTGTCTAATGTAAATTTCTAGCTATTAGATTTTGTTATACCTTCGTCTACCAGACTGACAAGCCCTCATCAATTTTCTGTTCCCCATGTAAGTATTTATAGATTGTGATAAAGTCACCCTTCAATTGTCTCTTTGGTAAGCTATATAGACGGAGCTCTTTGACGGTATGGTGTTTTTTCTAATCCTTTAACCATTCTCATGGCTCTTCTCTGAATCCTCTCCAATTTCTCAACATGCTTCTTAAAGCATGGTCATCAGAAGTGGATACATTATTCAGCAAGGGTCACACAAGTGCCACATACAGAGGTAATGTAACTTCTCTCTTCCTTCTCACTGTTCCCCCGTTTTTTATACAAGGATCCCATCACCCCTTTTGTCCACTGGGAGCTCATGTTCAGCTTATTGTTCACCATGACCCCCAGATCTTTTCAGAGTCACTGCTTCCCAGAGTCCATCATCCTTTAAGTATAGCCTATGTTCTTTCATCTTTGATGAGTGACCTTACATTTGGCCATATCAAAAGACATGTTGTTTGCTTGTGCCCAGTTTACGAAGTGATCCAGATCACTCTGTATCAGTGAGCTGTACCCTTTTATTATTTACCACTTCCCCAGTCTTTAGTCACCTATAGCCTTTACCTCTGATGATCTTATGTTTTCTTCCAGGTCATTGATAAAAATGTTAAATAGGGTAGAATCAACAACTGAACCCTGCAGGATCAAATTAGAAATATATCCATTTGATGAGGATTGACTTCCCATCTCAGTTACATTTTGAGACCTATGAGCTAGCCAGTTTTTTAATCCATTTAATGTGTGCCATGTTGATTTTATATCATTCTAGTTTCTTAATCAAAGTTTCATACAATACCAAGTGAAATGCCTTATAGAAATCTAAGTATATTACATTGGCATTATTGCTTTTATCAACCAAACCTATAATCTCATAAAAAAATAAAGTTAATTTGACAGGATCTATCCATAAACTCACATTGTCTGTCATTAATTGTTACCTTCCTATAATTCTTTACTAATTGAGTCTCATGTTGGTCATTCCATTATTTTGCCTGGGATCAATGTCAAGCTGACATTACCTCAGTCATCCCACTTACCTTTATAAAATATTGACACACCATTAGCTTTCTGTCAGCCTTCTGGAACATCCCCAGTGTTCCAAAAGTTATTGGAAAATCAACATTAATGGTCCTGTGAGCTCCTCAGACCATTCTTTTAAAACTCTTGTATACAAGTTATCCAATCCTGCTGATTGTAAAATGTTTAAATTTGGTAACTGCTGTTTAAGACTCTCCTGCGTTATCTTTGGAATGGAAATAATTTTATCATATGATATGAATACATCTCACTTTTTTCCAAACACAGAACATAAATATGTTGAATACTACTGTTGTATGTATTATTGACAATCTACCGTTTCCATCTGGTAGTGGACCAGTACTATTGTTAAAATTCCTTTTGTTCCTCATAGGTTTAATAAGCTCTTCCTTATTGTCCTTAACTCTGCTGGTCATAGATTTCTCTTGTCCTTTTATTTCCTTTATCAATTTTTTACAATTATTAGCTTCTAATTAGGGCTGTCGATTAATCGCAGTTAACTCATGCGATTAACGAAAAAAATTAATCGCAATTAATCGCAGTTTTAATCGCACTGTTAACCAGTAGAATACCAACTGAAATTTATTAAATATTTTTCTACATTTTCATATATATTGTATTGTGTTGTAATTGAAATCAAAGTGTATATCGTTTTTATTACAAATATTTGCACTGTCAAAATGATAAACAAAAGAAATAGTATTTTTCAGTTCATCTCATACAAGTACTGTAGTGCAATCTCTTTGTCGTGAAAGTGCAACTTACAAATGTAGGTTTTTTTGTTATATAACTGCACTCAAAAACAAAACAATGTAAAACTTCAGAGTCTACAAATCCTACTTCTTCTTCAGCCAATCGCTAAGACAAACAAGTTTGTTTACTTTTCCGGGAGATAAAGCTGCCCACTTCTTATTTACAATGTCACCAGAAAGTGAGAACAGGCATTTGCATGGCACTTTTGTAGCTGGCACTGCAAGGTGTTTACATGCCAGATATGCTAAACATTTGTATGCCCCTTCATGCTTCGGCCACCATTCTGGAGGACATGCTTCCATGCTGATGATGCTCATTAAAAAAAAAAAAAGGTTAATTAAATTTGTGACTGAACTCCTTGGGGGAAAATTGTATGTCCCTTGCTCTGTTTTACCTGCATTCTGCCATATATTTCATATTATAGTAGTCTCAGATGATGACCCAGCACATGTTGTTCATTTTAAGAACACTTTCACTGCAGATTTGACAAAAAACAAAGAAGGTACCAATGTGAGATTTCTAAAGATAGCTACAGAACTCAACCCAAGGTTTAAGAATCTGAAGTCCCTTCCAAAATCTGAGAGGGACGAGGTGGGGAGCATGCTTTCAGAAGTCTTAAAAGAGCAACACTCCAATGCGGAAACTACAGAACCCAAACCACCAAAAAAGAAAATCAGCCTTCTGCTGTTGGCATCTGACTCAGATAATGGAAATGAACATATGTCAGTCCACACTGCTTTGGATTGTTATCGAGCAAAACCCATCATCAGCATGAACACATGTCCTCTGGAATGGTAGTTGAAGCATGAAGGGACATATGAATCTTTAGTGCATTTGGATGTAAATATCTTGTGACGCTGGCTACAACAGTGCCATGAGAACACCTGTTCTCACTTTCAGGTGACATTGTAAACAAGAAGCAGGCAGCATTGTCTCCTGAAAATGTAAACAAACTTCTTTGTCTGAGTGATTGGCTGAACAAGAAGTAGGACTGAGTGGATTTGCAGGCTCTAAAATTTTACATTTTTTTTAATGCAGTTTTTTTTACATAATTCTACATTTGTAAATTCAACTTTCATGATAAAGAGATTGCACTACAGTACTTGTATTAGGTGAATTGAAAGATACCATTTCTTTTGTTTTTATACAGTGCAAATACTTGTAATCAAAAATAAATATAAGGTGAGCACTGTACACTTTGTATTCTGTGTTGTAATTTAAATCAATATATTTTAAAATGTAGAAAACATCCAAAAATATTTAAATAAATGGTATTCTATTATTGTTTAACAGTGCGATTACTTCTAATTTATATTCATTCCTATCACCTTTTCTTTTTTCCAATTTGTTATATATTGCTTTTTTATAGTTACTTTCACTTCCCTACTAAGCTAGCTTTTCGTTTTCATTTTGTTTTTTAACTAATGTACCCTTCTCTCTTGATTGTGTGATTGTGGCTTTTGGGGGTACCTGGTAAAGTATTCTGAAACAGTTCACAATTATAATTCACTTTTTTCTGTTTAAATTCTTTTTCCCAGTAGATTAGGCTCACAGTTGTTTTCAGCTTTGTGAAATTGGCCCTTTTAAAGCACCAAGTACTAACATGATTGGCTTACACATAACAAATGTAATCAAGGTTTGAATGCTTGAACTTAAGCAACCAAACTCACTTTAATTATGATTAATTTAACAATTCCTCTTTATCTGTCAACATGAGGTCTAATATAGAATCCCCCTGTGCCGGATGCAATACTTTTTGAGTTAAGAAATTGACGTCTATAAGTTTTCAAAATTCCAAGTGATGTGTTAGTACTGGCACCCTGAGGCCTCCAGCATAATTTAGTAAGATTGAAATCTCTTGTGATAATGCAGCCATTTTCCTATATAATGTAGATAGGTGCTTAAGGAGTTGGTGGTCCTGTTCTCTCATGTGAGTTAATGGTCTTTAGCATACACCAACTAGTAATCCTTCTTTTACTTTATCTATTAGAATTTTCATCCATAAACATTCAAGATCATTTGCTTCTTAGTTTCTTAATCAGCTTCTTGTCAGTGACTTGGAATAGATAATGCCATTTTTGACAGTGATGCTTCCCCTTACCTTTTTACCCACTCAATCCTTCCTTAATTGGTTATAACTAGTGATTTTAGCATCCAGTCATATATATCTTCCCACAAGGTTTCAGTGATACCAGCTTGGTCAAATTCATGCTCATAAATGAGAAATTCTAACTGTTCTTGTTTATTACCCAGGCTCCTAGCATTAGTGCATAGGCAATTAAGGAATTTATTCTCCGAACGTTCCTTGGTTAATTTAATTCTCAACATCTTGATTTTTGTGTTAAATGAGTGCTCATTGATTTCCCCTTTTCACCCTCCCCCTTTGTTATTAGCTGAATGCCTTCCTAAAGAATTTAGCTAGCCTGTCTTCTAGAAGATTGGTTCCCCTTCTACTGAGATAGAGGCCACACAAAATCAAACTTTTCTACATTGCACCAAGTACCTAGCCAGTGGTTCACTTCCAAAATCTTAAGCTTTCTGTATTCCTTCACATGCAAGACAAGAAGAATCTCAGAGAATATCACTTGGACATTCTTTTCCTTCAATACCCTTCTGATTTCCCTGAAGTCATATATAATCTGTGAGGTGTCATGTGAAGCAGTCTCATTAGTGCTAACATGCACCATCAATAGTGGGTCCTTGCTCAGTGACTTCAGAAGCCTCTCCAGTTTTAGTTACATCTCATATCTTGGCTCTGGAAAGACAGCACACCATCCTGTTATCCCTCTGCCCATTGCAAAATGTTCTTTTAATTCTGCTTAGCAAAGAATGCTCAACAAGGATCCTCTGTCTTCCTTGGACAGTTGAAGATATTTGTGGGCATGCTTGATTGTCTTTAGGATTGGGCTGAGCAATCACCCACAGGTATGTCCTGTAGAGCTGACCCGATAGATCTTCAGAGATATTTTCTGCAGTTTCCATTATCAGCATGCTCAAGGAACAACAGTGTTCACTCAAACCGCAGTTTCCAGATTTCTAAAAGGCCTTGCCTACGCCTTTTCACTAGTGAAAGAACCAGTCTCTTCTTAGGATTTAATTTTGATGCTGAAAAAGCTGATGGAAACAGCATTTGGATCCCCAGAAGTTTGGTTGCATTGCACATTTATCATGTATAACTGCCTTTCTCAGAGCATTTGGTGACCTCTCACAGATGGATTGACGAACTGCAAGCATTGATGACTAGTCTACCATACACCAGTGCACACAAAGACAAAGTAGCTCTTAGGTTACATCCTAACTTAATTCCCAAATATTTACACACTTCTACATGAACCAGTGTATTTTTCCCCTTGTCTCTTTCCCTAATGCCCAGGCCCACACAGAAGAAGCTCATTTGCATATCCTTGAATTGAAAAAGACTCTCTGTTTCTACATTGGACACTTGTAGAGCCCTCAAATTCTACATCCATTGCATGCCCTGAGAGATTGCACCTGGGAGATCTTATGCACCAAATGATGAAATCTGCAGGGGAGCAATTGGTCATCCATTCATACCTTCTTAAAATGGATATGATCGACATTCAGGAATCAGTCAGATTATGGTTATGACGAAGTGTTTTGTTTAAATAGGAAGGCACATTAATGGATTCCCAATTCTGTATCCCCCACCCAATATAAGTACATGCACTCTTAATAAATGGGGTTTATCATAAGCTTAGGGAAGATATTTTTGTAAGAGTTCCTTGTTTAAAATATTGGCAGCACATCAGTGTGTCACACTTTTTGCCAAGCAGGCATTGAAGAGCTACATGCCATCCACCTCCAAAAGTTGGGGAGAGAGAATGGGAGAAGTAAAAGAAAGGAGAGAGACAGATTAGGATAAAGAGAACACCGGAAAACACAAACTGTGTTGAACTGTGATGATTCAAAAGTGTTTATTCTTTCTTTGGGAACAAATGTGTGTATACCACAAAATATACGTACCTGATGTAAATGGATGCAACTTCATTTATTTCAGTGGAGTTCCCTCCACAGAATGGAATTTCAATTTGGCCCACCTTGTTCTATCTGTATGCTATTTTCTTTACAATCTTTTTTTCCTTTCTGTACTTTTCACTTTTCTTTCTCCTTCTTCTTCCTTTATACGCTCAATGCTTTGTCTTCTAACTACATAAGAAGGCAGAACATGACTATATGACTCAAAGGCACTAGTGTATCTTTTCCAGTGCTTGCAACTTTCTCCTTTTATATTTAGGTAGTTATCTGGAGCCCATCACCATAGTAACTGAGTGCCTCCCAAATCAAACAAAACCAAGGAAGACGTCAACTAGAGAAGTAGGTGGACTAAAGTACTTTCTAATGTGTTTTTGTTGTACTGTAGCTGTTTGTATCCATTGGCTCAGAGTGCACAAAGCCACAAGGTGAGTTTGATCCATCGTAATTTAGTTAGCCATCATCTAAGTTCTACACAAAACAGAATTGAGTAATAACAATCTGAACCCAGTAGGTTTTCCCTGGTCCTGTTGTCTTGTGCGTAACATCTTTAAAAATACAGACTAATTCATTTTTTTCAGAGTACTTGATTCCGTGAGTGTCTGTTGCCTTTGAAAGCCCCTTTCTTTCCTTCAGATTTTCCATCATTTCTTTGTGCTAAAATAAATTCCTTCTGACACTGGGGATCATATGAACCAGGTAATTTAAATTTTTAATCGGGAAGAAAGGCAGATATATTTTCTTGCTCTTTAAGTGCTTCCCTAACCCAATTCCTTAAATATAACCTCTCTGTTTGAGGTCCATTACCTTTTCTATTCAACTTAACTACCTCTGCTGACTTGAATAACAAGATTCAGTTTCCACTGAAATCAATAGAAAGACTCTAATTGACTTCACTGTAAGCTGGGTCAGGCCCCATAATCCTATCCTCCAGGTCCATTCCCTCGCTCCCATCTTCAGTTACTCTAATGTATTTCTGACAATTTCAGATCTCTAAAGAGAGTTCCAGTGAAACAACCTCTCAGTTTTACTCAGCCAGTTGCTTATATTTGAGTCTTTATAATTTTAAAAAGTCATGGAGAACTTGTGGTGAAGTGGGAAAGGATGTGATATGAATCTTCAAAACTAAAAGGTGTCAACCTGTCACTTGCTGTCTGTTAAATCCAATTTCACTTCCTAGCAAAATAATAGAACAAATATTGACAGAATATCTGTAAGCATCTAGAGATTAATGGAACAAAGACAAATAACCAGCCTGAATTTATAGAGACTAAGGGTATGTCTTCACTACCCGCCGGATCAGCGGGCAGCGACTGATCCAGCGGGGATCGATTTATCGCATTTAGTCTAGACTCGATAAATCAATCCCCGAGCGCTCTCCCGTCGACTCCTGTACTCCAGCACCACAAGAGGTGCAGGCAGAGTCGACAGGGGAGTGGCAGCAGTTGACTCACTGCGGTGAAGACACCACAGTAATTCAATATAAGTATGTAGACTTCAGCTACGTTATTCACGTAGCTGAAGTTGCGTAACTTAGTTCGAACTACCCCCTCCCCCAGTCTAGACAAGCTCTATTGGTATTTTGATAAAATTACATTAATGAATGAAGAGAATGCAGTAGTTAACTGTGCTCTAAAAATTGTTTGGTACTTTAAAAATTAATTCAAATCCATTTGGATATGAGCTCTATCACATGTATTGAAAAGTGACTGAAGGACTGTTAACTGTAGGTAAGGATATATGGCAGTGCATGGAATGGGAATGCCACAGAGATTAGCATAGGGCTTGATCTAAATCAAATCAACATCTTTATTAACGAACAACAAAGAGGGGTAAATATGTTAATTAAATTCAGAGATGATACTAATTGGGATTGCTGCCAACAGCGGAGAGAAAAGAAATAATTAATAGAATGAAACCTAGAAAAGTTAGATGTATAGCTCAGAAAAAAAATGAGATATAACCTGGAAAAATGGAGGTTAAGACCCCAGTTCAGTAAGCTTGTAATACCTGAGCATGTGCCTTGCTTTAAACATGGGAATAGTCCCACTGAAGTCAATGAAACTACTACAACGGGGATGGAGTATTTGACGATTGCCTATTCTGTTCGTTCCCTCTGAAGCACCTCGCATTGTCACTGGCCCCTGTCAGAAGACAGGGTACTGGGCTAGATGGACCATTGGTCTGACCCACTATGGCTGTTTTATATTCTAATGGGTCTAGTCATGTGTAAAATAGACAGGTGATGAAATAGCTTGTTGAATCAGAGCCTAAGGCCCGTGGGGGGAAAAAACTGGGAACACAGCAATTCAGTGGTAGAGTCAGATTTGGTGCTAGATGGTGCCTTGCTCCTATGCAAGTATGCAAATGAGGGACAGAAGATTTTTTTCCCTCCATTGTGCCCCCTCCACACACACACCTGTGGCTGGGCGTGGGGGGTTTATTGTTCTCAGCAACTGCAAGGATTGGCTAAGCAACACTAGTTTCTGGAAAGGTCTCCAAGAAGAGGTAGGCCAATGACTTCACTCCTTCCACCCCCCTGTCTGTACTGCATGGAGGAGTACGTGCTCTGCTCTTTAAGGGTGGTAAAGTAGCTTTAGTGTCCAGTTTCTTTAGGAGGCATGACTCTTTGAGCTTATTTTGGTTTCATGAATCTCTGCAGGGCAATGGCTCTAGTCCATAATTTAACCTTTGTAAAGCAGTAATACCAAAAGAGAGCTAGGGTACGGATGATGACCTTGTAATGTTACACGGCAGCAAAACAGGCAATACAGTATTGGGTTGGATATGAAGATGGTTGAAGGATGGGTTGTCCTATATATGTCAGTGTTTCTCCAGAAATGCTGGATACAGCTCCAATGAGTACTAGAAAAAAATGTCATGTCTGAAGGGATTTCAGATAATACCAACAAAAATGAGTGTGGGACTAAAGGATTGACTTTTATGAGGAGAAATTAAAAATGCTAAGCCTACTTTTCTCATTCAGTGGTAGACTTTCAGCCAGCATTTGTTCAAGGTTGTCCAACAGAATAAAACTAAGGGAAATGGGATGAAATGAAGCAAAGGAAAATATTTGGCTGAATAGCAAAATAAAATAAAATTAAAAAATAGTGCCCCTCCCCATGAAAAACGCTAAATAGGCTGGGATCTGGCTATCTGAAATCATCTCTTCCTCTACATCTGCTTGGGACAGTTAGAATTGGTTGGGCATGATTGTTGTCTGTTGTGGTTAGATGTGTTTAGTACTAACAGGAAAGCACAATTAACAGGAGATAATGAAGTCTTAATTTACAAAATTTATTTCCTCTGATACCCTGTGGGAACCCATGATCTTCAGAGCTGGTGTACAGATTATCTGTTAAATCAGGCTTTGAAGTGACAACACCATGTCAGGGTAACAGTGTAGGGTATTTTGCATGGCCGATACATGATAGTAATTGTGTTGACCCACGTGTACGCTGATTTTTGTGGCAGAAGAGTGTGTGTGGGGGGGTGTGTGTGTTTAGTTTATTGGATACTATGGTGATGGATATTGAAGGATGCATGAGTAAGTATGTGAAATACATACTTAAATTTAAAACTAGACTACATAAAACAATGGTAAATATTGTAAATGACAATCCTGCTTTGGCAGGAAAATACACCAGATGACCAGCTAGATCTTTCCCACCTCTTGCATGTGTTATTTCTTTTTATGCTCTGTGATCGAGTATGCTTTCAGATTCAACGGGTGATCTCTTCTAAGAGAGGGACATGCCACTTCTTTTTATATTTAAAACAAGATTTTTAAAAATAGCTAGTGATTTGGGGAGTGTCCATTTTTGGTTGCCCAACTTGAGATAACGTAAAGCACCTATTCTCTGAAAATCAGGCAACTTAAAGATGTCTCAAGTTGGGCATTCAAGAGCAGGGGCACCCAAAATCACTAGTCAGGTTTGAAAATCTTGTCCTTTCATGCTAGACAAAGTTTCCATTGTTAGTGTATAAGGTGCTGGAATATGCAATGGCATCCAATGATGGTATGACTGGTACTGGGAACTTGGAGAGTGCTTCCAAACCCTCATAATCCTAGCTAGATTTTGCAGATACGTATCTTTGATGTAGTTGCAGAAAGACAGCTCAGCCTTGTTAACAAATCTGAAAGGCAATGCTTATTAAAAAGAGGTATTTGAAAGACAACGATGCTGGAAAGTAGAAAGGAGAGAAAGCAGCAAACTTGGTGGTAGGAGCTGTAACAGAAGTACCACATTACAAAGGTTCAGTAGTACCATATACTACAATAAGGCTACTACATGTAGACTGTTATAATACTGGGCATTGTGATATGTCTGTTCTGCTGTTCTTTACTGACCCTGGTTCTTCCACATACTGCCGATCAGGAGTATACCTGGCCACTTTAGCTCCTAGCTAATTGCCTTTTCCTACATCTGAAATCATCTGTCCATGAACAGGAAGCACTCCAAACAAGATCACCTTTTTCCTCACCAATTTTAGGTGTTTCTCATAAGGTACTTCTCAACTCCAAAAGTGACCAACCTCCCAAATGCCCACACACTGAACTACATGTACCTAAGATTTTTGTATCCTCAGAACAGAAGTGGAAAAAGACCGCTCACAGAAAAGAGATTTCTGATGTGTCTGGACACTATTCCTTACACTAGTACCAACTGGGCATTTAAAATGGAAACCTAAAAGAGACTTTGTTAGTAAAAGGCTAACAGACAAGTATAGAAAATCATTTTTATCTTACATTCAAGTATTTATTTCTTTATGCTGTATTTGTGTGTGTATGTGTAGATGACACATAGCCAATTTATATTTATAAATAAATTTAAGAGGAAGGGTCTCCTGGCTGGCTGCATGAGCTGCAAGGGCCAAGGCAGGTAGTTGCTGGCAGGGACCAGGGACCAGAGCAAGAAAGGTCCTACTGGCTGGCTGCTAGGACTCAACAAAGATAAGGGCTGCAGGAAGTGGCCCAGGGAAACGCAGTTAGTTAAAAAGACATGGCACATGGCTGCTACTGAGAGAGTCCCTGAGTTGGGACCTGGAGTAGTGGGAGGGCTCGGGTCCCTTCCAACAGCCACTGGTGAAATGGCTATACCCTGAGAGAAGGGAATTTAGATAGGCCCAGGAAAGAAACTGTACCTGGAATTGTTACTGCTCCCCGCTCCCCCCAGAAGAGGGCTGAACTGAGACTGACCGAGCTGGAGAGCTGGGGTCAGAGGACTAAATGACACATGAAGATTCTTCACGGAGGAAGCCCTGTGGGTGCTGCTCCACCACAGAGCAAGAACCTTTGCACATAAGCTGGCCAACTAAGATACTGAGATAGGCCCTGTTGGTCAGATTAAGGACTGAGCCCAGGACAGGCTGCAGGGACACACCAACTGAAGGTATCGTGATGGGCCCTGTTGGACTGTGAAGGGACTGAGCCCAGTAGGAGCTGCAGGACATTACTGAGGTCTTTGAGATAGGCCTGGTTGGACAGCATAGCCTGGAAGGGGTTTGTTTCGCACGTGGACAGAGTGTGATTCGGCCACAGGGCTGAGTCACGGAAGGCCTACCTGATGAGTACAGCAGCCAACAGAAGGCACCGTGAGCAGAGGAAATCAAGAAAAACTGCAGGCACGCACACACTCGACCAAGGGGCACATGCGATAGGGTGCATGACACCCCGTTACAAGGAGCTGCTGTACTGAGCACATTCAAAAATCTGTCCCGTTCAATGTGGCCCACTTGTGGGTGCTGAGCTCTTGAAATATTGGGTCATCATGTGAAGATGCCAGTACATCAATAAGATAAATTAGAGCAATTTTCTCAGAGCTACAGAATTGGGGATTATCACCCTTCAACCCTGCCTTAAAAGTCAATTAATAATGAAAATGAGGGGCAAGTGGTGTGAATGAATGTAACATATACCTACTCTAATGCTCCCTGCCATATGGTTCTTGGCTACTTGCTAGTTGTTCCATAAATGTGGTATCTAGAGAAGTAAAGGTGATAGAACCTTCTTACTGGATGTTAAGATGATATAGCCAGCATTTGAAATGGCTATGCTTAGTGAATACAGTAGTCCAGTCTTCATTTAAATGTACTTGGTGTTTGAATGTTCAGAACACAATCACTGTTAATGAAATTCAAAAGTTAATAAGCCTCATTTTCCACTGTGCTACTTCACTTTTATATCACTGCAAGTCCATTGGTTCCAATGAAGTCTCCTGAGTGTAAGAGAGTATAGAATCAGGCCTAATATTGTTACTTCTGGCGCACGTGACCTACTATATATTTACTTAAAAAATGAGTACTAATTACGGACATTAACAATTTTCTTTCTTTAAAGAAGCTGTAGTTATGTTCTTACGGGTAGATAATGCTTTTGTCCTATAAGAAAAGAAAATCAATCAGAGCTGCAACCAGTTTATAAACTGGATTTTTGTAACTTTTTCAGAAACGTATTTTTATTCTAAATGCCCTTAAACATGTACATGAACTGTCTTCGTAGGCCACATAATTAGCTTCCATAGGCAGCTTGAAAGAAATTCACTGTTGTGGCATTGTACACTTTACTTCAAGTACTGGGCTGAGTCGTGACATGTCATGCATATATGATGTCATACGTAGGTACAGGATGTACATAATATCTTCCACTGTCTTTTTGTTATTGTTTGTGAAATTACTCAAAGGCACATGGTTCTAATAGAAGATGGATCAATAGTCAGTGCTTGCTCTGCTAGTTTTCAGAGTAGCAGCCGTGTTACTCTGTATCCGCAAAAAGAAAAGGAGTACTTGTGGCACCTTAGAGACTAACAAATTTATTTGAGCATAAGCTTTCTTATGCTCAAATAAATTTGTTAGTCTCTAAGGTGCCACAAGTACTCCTTTTCCTTTTGCTCTGCTAGTGTTTCTATGAATTCATTTTATAAATGAGATCACACTGTACATTAATTAGTTCATCATGTTTTCTGCTTGGTAAGATATTCATTTAGCCTCTGGTTTTAACATGAGTATTTCTATAGATGAAAACACTGTTTACAGAGACAAAAATAAGTCAAGTATAATTTTAATTTTATCTTTTAGCATTTACATTTTTATATCACAAAGCAAAATTGTTCACTTGACAAACCATGGTATGAAGGACAAAAAAGATTAAATGTCTTCATGCAGTACATTTAACCTTAAACCCTTACACTATTTTTGAATGCTTGAATGGTTGAGTAGAATTTTCAACCAGCAGCAGAGGTATGCTAAACTAAAAGGGTTATATAGTACTCTGTTTAAGTCTGCTAAAGAACAAAGTGCCTTTTTCTAATTAGAGAACAAGGACGTTATTCAGGTTTGACTGTGTTTTAAGTGCTCTATTAGTTATTTATAGGCTGCTACAAGAAGCATTATTCTCCTGCTAATTTCAAAAGATGTTTTGAAGACTCCATAAAAATGTCAGCTGAAACTGATAGTGTTTTAAGGTGGAAAAGCTGACCTTAAAATTAAGTGTGTACTAAGTAGTCATAGTATGATAAGATGAGAAAGCACAATGGTATTCAGGTAATGAGAATAATCAGAACTTGAAATATTTCATATCTGTATATATTTCAGTTAACAGTCTCCAAATCATTCAACCAGCCCTAATTAGATCAACTAATCTGGATTATCACATTTAAATAGGTTTGTATTTTCTTAATAGACGCACTTCTTTCTAAATGGACTTTGTTCAGTTGTGATCACCAAAATATTCACTTAACCATTTGGAAATCTAACTATCATTGCATCAGGTGATCATTTCTAGAAAATGATTTATTGATATAGTGTACATATTAATTGTTGATTATACAGTTTATTTGCAGTGTTGAGCCTTGGTTTCTCTTTAAATAAATGAATTAATAACAAAGCATTTGTTATTTGAATCAGTCAGTCATTTTGTAAAATCATTTCCTTCATTTTTTTTTACCATTTTGCTGTAAATAGCTGCAGTTTCCATAGATTTACATGAGAAGTTATTAAAAATGTCATTCTGTATTCTGTTTTCCTTCTAATATATTACACACTAAAATGGAATGAAATTATATATGCATATTCTTTGCAGCTTTTCAATGTATATGTGCCAATGGCCTTCATGGCTTCAGATTCTTTCCTCACTGTAGTAATCCAAATGTAATAATAAGATTTTGATGGGGGAAAAGGAAAGGTTAAGCAGGGCGTTGCCCAAATATCTGAGTGGGCACTTCCAACACTGCCCTTGGAAGTTCAGTAAAGGTAGGGTCCTTTTAATATCTCCTGCAACTCATATTCTGAGCCCAAATATTTCAATCTAGAGTTCAAGAGACCTATAAAAGAAAGCAGGAACCAAGTTCCAATATAATTATTCTTGGGAAATTGAGTATTTCCATTCTTCGCTAATATCAGTCTTTTCATTTTATAGGATCTATTAATATTAGTGAAGAGAGGGCTGGAGTCCAGATGTGCAGATGCACAAAATCCTTTTTGTGACATTGGTCTGTTGCTGCCAGTGGAGAAAAAGGAAAAATATAGTAGGTTCATTAGTATTCTGTTCCTGCTGGAATCTCAGGAATGTCTCTTGTGATTCATTTAAGGTGTATTGCCTTGCTCTAAATAATATTTCAGACAGAAAAAATAGACAGATATGGAAAAGCCGCAGTGAAACTAGAAAACTTCAGCACATTGTGAAGTGAATGAAGTTATTGTATAACATAACTACTGATAATACTTCTATCTTATTTACTATGCTCCTTTTTTAAGAGTAGACCAAAACGCACTTTATAGTGAGCAAGTGTTATTCCCATGTTGCAGCTGAGCTAACTGAGTTACAAAGAGCTTATGGTCAAGACATTCAAAAGTGACTTAAGTTCTGAGTGCTTCAGATTTGTGTTTCTCCGCTTTGGGACACCTAGGGCCTGACTCTCGTAAGTGCTGAGCATCCACAACTCTAACTGAAATGAATGGTTAATGAAGACGACCTCTTAACAGGAGCTCATCCGTTCTATTTAAAGGGAATGTGGGGGACCAGGGATTTGAAACATCCCTCTTGAATCATGAGCTGTGACACTGAGTTGGCAGGCTAAGAGTTTCACAGTGCAATTCAATCCTGTTATAGACTATCAGAACAATACAAATTCTATGGCAATTAAAAAGCTATACAACAAAAACCGTTGGAGTTAAACCATGACTAGCTGACACAGTGCTAACATGTCTTGCTTGTACTTGCTTACGCCCACCAGCCAGTCACAGCTAACTCAATCCCTTCCAATCATGCTTAAACACAATAAGATTGCGTAGTGAAGTCACATGACAGCTAGAATGCCTGATCGTGTTAGAGGATGGGACCTTCAAGTTTGGTTGACTGCAAAAGATAATCTTCTAAGTAAGTTGATGGCAGCTGTTATCTGGCTGTCTTTTGGAGGATGAAGTAGTTCATATTTCACAAGTAGTTTCTTAGTCAAATAAAATTGTTACACTCCATACCATTTAATATTATTCCAGTGGATTGATTGAAATGACTCTCAGGTTCTGGAGAGCCTGCCAATACTTGAAACTATAATATAGTACAATATCTGTACAATACAAGATTTGAAAATGCGTATCAAGGGAAAAATAAACTCTGCCATTATCTAAAAACTTAACTTTTTATATAGTTTTGCTGGTTTGTGCCTTGAGAAACCAGTAGCATCAGGTATAACAATAATGTACTGGGTACAGTGGAACTGTGCATAAACTCTTAATAGCATGTATTTGTTAGGATATAGATATTCAGGCCTGCCGGTGAAGGCCTGTACTCGAAGAATTTAGGTGTATTCTTATCACTTGGCTAGTTATAGAGGTATAAAAGAAAGAATCAAAATCACTGTCTGCCGGTGTAAGGGCCTTCTCTTACTGTGACAGTCTGAGGCCCTGTTCTTAGGCTAAGGCCTTTGGCTAAGCAGCAGAGGAAGCCATAAGCTGGGAAGCGACCGGTCACATCCTCACATTCCAAACTAGTCCCATTGAAATAAGGTGCTATTGGGCTGTTAGGAATACAATCCTGTCCTGATAGTGCCTATCACCTCCAGAGAAAGGGAAGTGCCTAGAAAATGTAAAAGGAACTTAGTTTGATAGCATCCTGTCTGGCAAGAACTCACTTATCAATAGCTGGGATGTGAAATCCTCACTTCTGTATTGTTTTGTCATTATAGTTCCCACTTTGCTATTGTTTGTCTGTATAATTTCTGTCTGGTTCTGTGATTGTTTCTGTCTGCTGTATAATTAATTTTGCTGGGTGTAAACTAATTAAGATGGTGGGATATAATTGGTTACATAATCATGTTACAATATGTTAGGACTGGTTAGTTAAATTTCAGGAAAATGATTGGTTAAGGCATAGCTAAGCAGAACTCAGGTTTTACTATATAGTCTGCAGTCAATCCGGAAGTGAGGGGGTAGATGTGTGGCTGGGGGAGATGGGAACAGGGAATGGGGGTAAGGAAATTGGAATCATGTTTTGCTAAAGGGGGAAATGGGAACAGGGGTAAGGAAATTGGAATCATGTTTGGCTCAGGGCAGAAATGGGAACAGGGACACAGGTGTAAGGCTCTGTGGTGTCAGAGCTGCGAAGGGAGACACTAAGGAAGGAAACTGGAATCATGCTTGCTGGAAGTTCACCCCAATAAACATCGAATTGTTTGCACCTTTGGACTTTGGGTATTGTTGCTCTCTGTTCATGCGAGAAGGACCAGGGAAGTAAGTGGGTGAAAGAATAAGCCCCCTAACAGTATCCCCTTCTATTTAACACTTTAAAATTTACCTTCACCAGAATAATTGGGTAACAGGAAATTTCCAGGGCCTGCTGCACTATTTCACAGACCAAAGACCCTTCCTGGAAATCTCGGTTTTGTTAGCATTCATTTTGAATTAAGACTCTAACACATGTGGAAGGTTCTTAAAACAAATTTCTGAGCAATTTAAATGGAATTATTCTAATACCTTTTCATCAAAAGTCTTGCAGTGTTCCTATTTCAATGGTATTGAAACAAAGCTAATATATATCCAAAGCATTTTATTAATAAAAAGTTACAAACAGAAAAACAGAACAGACCAGAGACATTTGCCGATGCCCTCTTCTATCCCTCCTTCTTTTTTTCTTTTTTCTTTCTGGTTTACTGAATATTCATGTTTAGGCAAACTTTTTGAATACTGGATAAAAAAATAAAAGGGGAACAAATTACTGGGTACTATGCAGTCTTAAAGCTTGACTTATATGGAATGTGAAGCCATTGTCAAGTTTTGGAAACCATTAATTAATCCTACAAAGACTTTTTGTCAAGATCTGTGGTTCAGTTTCACAGTTAAATTATTCTGCAGATGATAGTGATTCTAAAACCATAAGAGAATTTGTAAAATATCTTCTGTTGAGGAATCTATCCAGTTACCAGTAGAGGGGACTCTTCAATAATGTGGTGTATCACAAACCGCAATGTCTGAGCCAGTCATCTTTCTTTTTGGAAGTTCAAGGTAGGCATTTGGAAGGCAGTAAATCTTCCTATTTGTCACTCACCATAGACTGAGCAAAGACATTCATGCCACATGGCTTCATTCTCTTCATCTGATATGCACCGGTGATAGGCAGTATCTGAATTAGCAGGAAAGAAGGGGAGTGTGAAGAAGGAGGAAAGAAACTAAGATGGATGTCAAACAGCTACTCTAGTCAGCTTTTCTGCAGAATAGTGGATTAGGTGCCAATGTGGTGAGAAAGGATCTCTCATTCCTTAGACCAAGCAGTTTACATGTGAAAAAACCTTCCAGGGCAAAAAGGCCTACTACCAGGTTAATAGTTAATCAGAAATGTAATCTGTTCTATCAAATCAGGTTTCTTTTCTACAATAGAGTCTTATACATTCTCCTAAAATTAAATAATATATCAGATCATACAGGAAAGGGCATCTTTTAGTTCCAGGCCTTCTTGAAAGAAATCAGTTCTGTGGGAAGAATTACAGACTTCACAAAAACATAGTGCTTTCATGTTACCAGGACGCCTATCCTAAATTAGTTTTTGTTTGACAGCCTGGCAGATGTCATTGTTTTGGAACATCACTTACTATGGATAAAATATTATTATTGTGATTTAGATTACAAAATGCACTGCCCTCAAAATGGTTTAAAAATAATTGGTTGCTTTAACAAAATAATTTGTTCTTTGATCCTTTGCTGTGTTGCCATATAACTCTTCATTCTTTTATCTCAACTGCCAAAGATGGCTATCCCAACATTTACATGGGAGTTGGTGAGATTGAGAAAATTTGCTAGACTTTTTGGATGCCACTTTGATTGTCCTCTCCTGAGGCATGGTCAAACTGTTAAATTCTAATGCGTAGATTGCTCTGATCTGATTACTACACTTACCCTGCTTCAGTGACAAGCACACAGTCTGTGAAACCCTTTACTGTCAAGGCCAGGTAAGAGACAACTGATCTTGTTGGTGGCAGAAATGATTTCACCAGACTGAGAAAAGCTAGTTGGGGTTATCAACCTTCTTGTATAATGGAAAGGATGTCAAAGCAGAGGGGAAACTGCATATGTCTTCGGTTGACACTCTAGGGCTGGGAGTCTGTGGCTCCTTTTAGTAGATTGTATTGATGTCAGTTCAAACCGATAAAAGCAGAGAAGAGTGAAGGGAGATTTGATAGCAGCCTTCAACTACCTGAAGGGGGTTTCCAAAGAGGATGGAGCTCAGCAGTTCTCAGGGGTGGCAGATGACAGAACAAGGAGCAATGGTCTCAAGTTGCAGTGGGGGAGGTCGAGCTTGGATATTAGGAAACACTATTTCACTTGGAGGGTGGTGAAGCACTGGAATGGGTTACCTAGGGAGGTGGTTGAATCTCCATCCTTAGAGGTTTTTAAGGCCCAGCTTGACAAAGCCCTGGCTGGGATGATTTAGTTGGTATTTGTCTGGCTTTGAGCAAGGGGTTGGACTAGATGACCTCCTGAGGTCTCTTCCAACCCTAATCTTCTATGATTCTAAAAACCATTATGCCATGAGAACCCATACAAGTGTTGCCAAACTGTAAGCAAGAGACAGATCCCAAAGTATAGGGGCTACCCAGGATAGGGCTACACAGTGTCTGGGAAGTTCAATCCCCTGTGTCCATTTATTATTACTGTCCATTTCTGACACAGTGGCAAACTGTTACACAGTGCTTAGTCCACTTATGCCATCTCAGTCCCAGGTTTGAGCACAGTTTTTTCTCATCACCTTTTCCTAAGTGTTTTATGATTCCCCCACATTTCACAAATTGCAGCAGAAAGTGCCACTCAAACTCAATCTGCCCTCTGTCACACTGGTTGTAGTTGTGCTTCTTTGCATTTGGACTATGTTTTCTTTGTGTCTCCCAGTTTTCACCTCTAGTTTCTGTTCCCTGAATCTGTATTTGGTGAGTTTGTCTTAGTTTTGCATATTAAGTGAATAAGATTGTTAGCATATTTTGCACCATTGGTGTCAATGAAGGCAGCCTTTCTGTAAAAAACTGAAATGATGATGTCTTCATACTAATATTGTTTTCAAGGCTGTCAGCTGAAGCTCAAAGGATCATATGATTTGACTGGTTGTAATAATGGTAGCTAGTCTGAGTGTTTTACCATGTAAAATTTCAAGGTCAGATATATGAAGTTTGGAATTTTTCAAATTCATTTTGTGCCTTCAGAGAATTCCATATATAAGTGAATAATTCTTTTCTGATCTGATTTTTAGGAAATATCCAGTTATAGAAGTAGATTAGGAGCCCATACTTTCCAAGTATGGGGACTATAACAGGCTGTCTAAATTTAGCAGTTTGATGCTATGAGTACACAGACATATAAATGGCTTTTTTTGTGCACAAGTGTCAGTTTGGACATCCTGTTAAGGTCTATAGATTTTGAAAATTAGACCCCTGCCCTCCAGTTTACTGCATGTAAGTAGATAATTTCCACATACTCTATTTCCTCTTGTATAATGGTGTGAAAATTATAGAGTATCATGTCAAATATAGTGTTGTATTCATTCATCTGTAATGAAAATGTATACTTTTTAACAAACTAAGTTAATTCGAATGGTAAATAAGCTATAAGGCCTTACTACCTATGGTTATTTAATTTATCATTACAAGTTTTTTCAACTTTCCTTCCCAAGCATAGTTCAAAATTAGGAAGGTTACCAACTGTGAGGTGTATTGTGGGCATGTTGTAATTCAAAGCCAAGTAAAAAAAAAGCTATTATTCCAGTCTACTAGAACTAAACTTGCTGTGCAATCTTGGGTTTTGTCTTGACAATAGCAAACTTAGAAGGTTTTATTTTGTTTTATTTTGTTTTGTACAGATCTAATAATTCTAACAATTTTAAAAATAAATTCAGTAGATGCCTCATTTATGTGGAAACAGTTTAGATCTATCTAAAAAAAGTCTTTGTGTATATGTATTTACATATATTTCACGGGAATAAAACTTTGATATTTGAAAGCAAAATAGATATTTAAAAATAACTTAAAATGAGTGAGAATGCTAAATAGACACAACTACTGCATGACAGGCCAAGCTTGGATAAATCATATGGAAAACCATTCTGTTTGCTGTTAAGAGTGATGAAAAATAATCTTCACAGCTCTATCATCCATGTCAAATCTGCTTTTGTGTAAAGAAGAAGACAAAAGTTGGTAATTACCGTTAACCTTTTCTTGTATAATTATGGATTCTGTTTGAGTTACGAGATGCACTCTGATGTTTCCCTCCAATTAACTTCTAAACTAGTGCATACGGTCATTAGAATTAATTCTGCTACTGTTTGTCTTTTATTTTTTTAAGTGAAATAAATAGGGAGGAGGGGCCCAGACCAAGATAACTAAGCTCCCAGCATCTCACTATTCTTTATCTTCAACTGGATTATACTTTGAATATTCCAGTCTATATCTTAATCTGAAACATGTGAATTCACATTAATGAAAGATAAACATATTTTGATTTAAATCTTCAGATTACTAGGTTAATTTTTATATTTTGCTTTTATGATGTTCCCTAGGATTGTGAAGTTCCTCGCCCGTACCTGCCTTTAGCATGAAGAAGTCTTGTCTCTGCCTGCTTTGGATCAGGTCCCTGAAACCAACAGCCTCTGGCAGCATAGCCACAACCTCCCAGGCCTCCGCAGGCCTTGCTCTCTCCCCGTAGATAACGATAGGCACTCACCAACCCTGAGTGCTCAGAACATTCCCTGCAGTGTCCAATCCCTTATCGACTGGACACTCACAACTGGGGTTCTGCTATTTCCAAGGGAACAGTACATACCGGTTGGTAAGATTCAGCTCTGGACCAGCACTTCACTTAATGCCACAGCTCTTAGAGATATTTATAGTGAAAACAAGAATACGTTTTTTTTTAAATCAAGGATTCAAGTCATAGTGAGTAAGAATATTGGAAACAAATGGTTACATATAAAACAAAATCATAACACTCTTTCTAGAGACTAAACTTAACTTGCAGGTTAACCTCCTGTCTAAAGAAGTTTCTCACCCAAAGTCCTCTGCCGAGTTCTCAACCAAGGTTGGCTGAGACCCTGTTTTCATGAATGCATACTGTCCGTTTTCTTCCTAGGTGCAGGGTACCAGGATGTCATCTTTGCCTCCTAGAAATTTCCCCAAGTTCATTGTCTTTATTTATAGACAGAATAACCCCGTCTCTTGCTTTTCTGGTGTGCTCCTTTCCTGTTATCTTCATTAACATTTCACTTCATAGTGATAGAAAAAGCTGCTGCTGCTGGATAGGAGGCTGGTAGCAAGGATGGCCTGCATGGCTGGCTTAGCTCCTCTCCAAGCTCTCAGATTTTCTAAGCCTGGAGGAGTATAGTTTAGGGAGGGAGCTGAGTCAGTGGCATACAGTCACAATGCACCCTCTTGCCTGCCCAGCAGGAGGTACTTTTGCTGGTGGGAAGCTGCAGTAAGTAAGAGTGCTGTTGAGCCAAGCAGCAGAAAAGGCCAGGTGAAGGAGAGGGAGAAGAGACTTGGGTAAGTTGCTGTTCAAAATAGCAGCCTCATCCTGCTATTTGTCTGCTGCCTTAGGCAGCTAAAACGTTGGAGGAAAAAATTGATTGTCTTCTCCAAGCTGAAATGTGAAGTGGTGAGGTCAGCTATAATAATGCTGATGTACAGAGTCTGTGCAGAGGGATCTGGCCTCCCAGAAACTGCCAGGGGATTCTGGTCTGGTCTGATCTAGTCCCCTCTTGTTCTGGAGTGGGTGAAATCAGACTTGAGACTCTACCTGCTCCCTGGAGTGCCCCCATAGTAGCCAGTTGTTGAGGTAGGGATATACCTGCACCTGCCTCCGCCAAAGGAAGGATGCTACCACCAACATGCACTTGGTGAATACTTGGGGGGTCGTCAATAGACCGAACGGGAGGACCGCGAACTGATAACGTTTGTGGTCAACCACAAACCATAGAAATTGTCTGTGCATGGGGCAAATGGCTATGTGAAAGTACATGTCTTTCATGTTGAGGATGGCGTACCAGTCTCCTGGCTCCAGGGAAGGGATGATTGTGCTGACTGAGATCATGCGGAACTTCAACTTCAGCCTGAACTGGTTGAGTCCTCAGAGGTCTAAAATAGGCCTGAGACCCCCTTTTGCCTTGGGAATTACGAAATAATGGGAGTAAAATCCCTTGTCCCTTAGCTCCTGAAGAACCTCCTCAACTGCTCCTATGGAGAGGAGCGACTGCACCTCCTGGATAAGGAGCTGCTTGTGAGAAGTGTTCCTGAAGAGGGATGAGGAAGGGCAGTGGGATGGTGGGGAAGAGCAGAATTTGAGAGAATATCCCACTTCTACTGTGCGAAGAACCCAGCGGTCCGATGTTATTTGTAGAAGTGGGAGAGCCGATCCATGAAGGAAAGGGAAGGATCCAGTATCATGGAGGGTATGCCGTCCTCAGGCGCACCTTCAAAAGGCCTGCTTTGAACCCTAACCTGGAGGGATCCTCCAGCATTAGGATATCGACTATGGGGTCCTCTGGCTCGATAACCTCTTCCGCCTGTAATCCCATGTTACGGGCGATTCTGCACAGGAGGTCCTTGTGTGCACAGTGATCTATCGGAGGAGGACCCGAGGCCGAAGTCCCTGCAACACCTTGTCCGGGGACCAGGATGAGGAGGCTAGAGGCGGTACAGAGTCCTCCTGACCTTCCAGCTCTCTACTGTCCTCCTGGTCTGTGCCTGGGGCCTCTGCGCTGATTGTTGTTGCAGCAGCGGCAGTCTGGCCAGCTGTTGGGGCTGGTTGTTTCAGTGGTGACCTGGATGGGCTGTGAACCCTTTGCTGTTGTCATTTCCGATCCCCGAGGCACTGGGCGACCTTTAGGTGGCTGAGGTTCTCAGGTTTCAGAGACCACCGACCTAGAGCTCCTGGAAAATGAGCCCTGGACCTCGTGATAAGCCCAGGGAGTCAAAAAGGGACATTGAAGCTACAGTTGCCAATGTGGAGGCCATGCCGCCGGTGCCTCACTTCTGCGCCTATCCGATCTTTGCCTGCTACGATGGGAATAAAATGAGTCCCCGTCTGAGTCAGATGACAACGATCTGGATCGTGACAACCACAGCGGCACCGGTGCGCACCACAGTACCAGTCAGCACCGATGTGCCCACACCAGGGATTGGTGCTGGGAGACCGATTTTGGGAACCGATACTGGTGCCACTTCGCAGGTGCCAGACACCGGTGCTGCTCCGCCAGTGCCGGAGATCGAGATTTTTGTCTTGTTGGTGCCAGGGAACCACACACAGGGTCTGGAGCTGATGATCGGTTCCTTGGTGATGTCAAACCCAAGCGGTGCCGAAGTGAGCAGTACTGGACCAGAGAAGATGATCACCACATCAGGGCCGGCTTGCCTCTCAGTGGTGCCGGATGCGGTGAAATTGGAGGCTTGTCTCTGATAGCCAAAGGTTGAAGGGCCGTCATCTCTATTAAATCCCTGGTGGCTTCAAAAGTGTCCAGGATGGAGGGGAACTCCAACTCCTCCACTTGGCACTGACTGTCCAGGGAGTCACTGGGCGCTGGACTCAACGGTCCCCTCCGGGGAACCAAAGTCAATGGCACCAACTCCTGCTCCTTGGCTGCCGAATGCTCCTTCAAAGGATGCGCTGCTGTTGCGCCTGGCAGCTGGCTGCCTTCGGCAGTGGGGAATGAAGCTGGAGCACTCCGCACTGGCACGGTCGGTCCCTGATCCTGGTGCTCCATGGCGGGCTGGGGATGGAGAGCGGACTCCATCAGAAGTTGTTTCAGACAGAAATCCTGCTCTTTCTTCGTCCTAGGGTGGAAAAACCTGCCGATTTTGCACCTATCTCTTTGGTACTCTTCCCCCAGACACTTCAGACACATTTGGGGGTTGCCAGTTGGCACGGGCTTACTGCAGGTCCCGCAAGGTTTAAAACCTTGGCCTGGAGGCATGCCCCAGAGCTGAGGGAAAGGTAAGGGATGGGGAGGACCCCGCTCCTTAACCTTAACTACTATATACACTATGTACACTAAAACTATAATAACTGAAACCTAGTCTAAAACTACGAACTAGAGAAGAAAGCTAAGGGAAACACTTGCTAGGCAAGCAAACGCAGTTCCAACAGCTGTCACGGGTGGTAAGAAGGAACTGAAGGGGTGTCGGGTCGGCAGGGTCATATATTGAGACCATGAAGGCACCACTCCAGGGGGATCCACAGCCAACCCAATGGGAGCTTCTAAGAGAAAAACTTTCCGATGACCGTGCACGCAGTGCATGCACACCTGATTGGAATTGACGTGGACAAGCACTTGAAGAAGGAAAAAAAAGTACTGGTTTGCCAATTCACTGTGAACTAATCCAGGATGACCCCTGGACTACTTTTTCATCGTCTCTTTATCTGAATTGTCGTGGCAAGGTTTTATTTTGTATGCAATAAGTTTTAGGATAGGGCTGCCTATCTCCACTATATTTTCAGAATGATGTATGTATTTTTAAAACCTTACACTAATTGGATTCTGGTCTGTGTTTAAACCTGTGCAACTACAGTTAGTAGGGCTGAACAGGATGTAAATCATGGTGTAATTGTGCTCTAAACACTTAATAAAATAATCTAGTTCTTCAAAAAAGTAACATTAAAATTAACTTTTACATGGGATACATATAGCACTAATTAATTTTCAAAATGATACTTTCATATAAAATTCTCACTTTGCTTGTATTCAGCTCTAATGCACAAGGGGGCTTAGATATAAGAACATAAGAATGGCCATATGGGGTTAGACCAAAGGTCCATCTAGCCCAGTATCCTGTCTTCTGACAGTGGCCATATGCAAGGTGCTTCAGAGGGAATGAACTGAACAGGTAATCAAGTGATCCATCCCCTGTTACCCATTCCCAGCTTCTGCCAAACAGAGGCTAGGGACACCATTCCAGCCCATGCTGGCTAATAGCCACTGATTGACCTATCCTCCATGAATTTATCTGGTTGTTTTTTTTAACCTTGTTATAGTCTTCACCTTCACAACATCCTCTGGCAAAGATTCCAGAGGCTGACTGTGCATTGTATGAAAAATACTTCCTTTTGTTTGTTTTAAATGTACTGCCTATTAATTTCATTGGGTGACCCCTAGTTCTTGTGTTATGAGGAGGAGTAAATAACTTCCTTATTTACTTTCTCCACACCAGTCATGATTTTATAGACCTCAATCATATCTCCCCTTAGCCATCTCTTTTCCAAGCTGAAAAGTCCCAGTCTTATTAAGCTCTCCTCATAGGGAAGCTGTTCCATACCCCTAATAATTTCCGTTGCCTTTTTCTGAACCTTTTTGAATTCCAATATATCCTTTTTGTGATGGGGCAACCAGATCCGCATGCAGAATTCAAGATGTGGGTGTACCATGAGTTTATATAGAGGCAATATGATATTTTCTGTCTTCTTATCGATCCCTTTCTTAATTATTCCCAGCATTCTGTTCATTTTTTTGACTACCACTGCACATTGAGTGGATGTTTTCAGAGAACTATCCACAATGACTCCAAGATCGCTTTCTTGAGTGGTAACAGCTATTTTAGACCCCATCATTTTATATTTATAGTTGGGATTGAGTTTTCCAATGTGCATTACTTTGCATTTATCAACATTGAATTTCATCTGCCATTTTGTTGCCCAGTCACCCAGTTTTGTGAGATTCCTTTGTAATTCTTCACAGTCTGTTTTGGACTTAACTATCTTGAGTAGTTTTGTATCAACTGCAAATTTTGCCACCTCACTGATTACTTCTTTTTCCAGATCATTTATGAATATGTTGAACAGTACTGGTCCCACTACAGACCCCTGGGGGACACCACTATTTACCTCTTTCCTTTCTGAAAACTGACAATAATAATTCCAAGCTAATTCAAAGGTTGCAGATTAAGTTTCTAAAAGTGAAAATGGAGACGCTTAATCCCTTTTATATCAGAAATTCTATGTAAAGGATGTCTATTTTTGTTTGTTATCCCAGGATATCAGAGAGAGAAAGTGGGTGAAGTAATATCTTTTATTGGACCAACTTCTGTTATCAAGAGAGACAAGCTTCTGAGCCACACAGAACTCTTCTTCAAGTCTGGGAAAGGCACACCTACTGGCACAACTAAATGCAAGCATAAATAGTTAGCTCATATTACATTCAAGGGTCCATTGCTGCACAGACAGTGTCACCAGGAGGGCTTTGGCTTCCTTGACCACAGCATGCTGCTCTGTAAAGGCCTGCTGAGCGGAGATGGGGGTCCAACTATTGAGGAAGAGGAAGGGGGAAGAATATCTTTTGATACAGACTGGCTAACCTAGTGAGAAGGGCTTTAAAGAAGATTTGATGGGGGCAGGAGACTATGAACAAACAACACAAGCACGTAGGGACAGAATTAAAAAGGCCAAAGCACAAATGAGATTAAAATAAGTAGAGACATAAAGGATAACTAGAAAACATTCTACAAATACATTAGAAGCCAAAGGAAGACTAAGGACAGGGTACGCCCATTAATCAATGAGGAGGAAAGACAAGAACAGAAAATGTAGAAAAGATTAGTAGTGATCGGACATCTAACATAGTGAATGTCAATGAAAATGAGGTAGGATCTGAGGCTAAAATAAGGAAAGAACAAATTAAAAATTACTTAGACAAGTTACATGTCTTCAAATCAGAAGGGCCTGATGAAGCACATCCTAGAATATTCAAGGAGCTGACTGAAGAGATATCTGAGCCATTAGCAATTATCTTCGAAAACTCATGGAAGACAGGAGAGATTCCAGAGGACAGGGAGAGGGCAAATATACTGTTCATCTATAGAAAGTGGAATAAGGAAAACCCAGAGAATTACAGGCCAGTCAACTTCAGTACCCAGAAAGATAATGGAACAAATGGTCGATCAAGCAATCAATTTGCAGACACCTAGAAGATAAGGTGATAAATAACAGCCAACATGGATTTGTCAAGAACAAATCATGTCAACCCAATCTAATATCCTTCTTTGACAGAGTACCAAGCCTTGTGGATGGGGAGAAGCAGTAGATGTGGTATATCTTAATTTTAGTACGTCTTTTCATACTGTTTCGCAGGACTTTCTCATAAACAAACTAGGGAAATGTGGCTTAGATGGAGCTACTATAAGGTGGATGCATAATTGATTGGAAAACTGTTCCCAGAAAGTAGTTATCAGTGGTTCACAGTCAAACTGGAAGGGCATATATAGCAGGGTCCAGCAGGGATCAGTCCGGGGTCCAGTTCTGTTCAATATCTTCATCAATGATATGGATAATGGCAGAGAGTACACTTATAAATTTTGCAGACCATGCCAAGCTAGGAGGGGTTGCAAGTGCTTTGGAGGGTAGGAATAAAATTCCCAACCATTTGGAAAAATTGCCAAAATGGTCTGAAGTAAATAAGATAAAATTTGATAAGGACAAATGCTAAGTACTCCACTTAGGAAGGAACAATCAGTTGCACACATACAAAACAGGAAATGACTACCTCGGAAGGAGTGCTGTGGAAAGGAATCTGGGAGTTATAGTAGATTACAAACTGTTCTCCTTAACCTCAGAGGATAGGACAAGAAGCAGTGGGTAAACTGAAGGAAAGTAACTTGCCCAACATTACACAAGAAGTACTGGCAGAGGCAGGAACTCCTGGCGCCCAGCCCTGTGCCTCAACAACAACATACTCTTTCTTCCCTTGAATTATTTAAAAATATAGATTTGGGTTACCAACTACAGATAATCCATGCACACAGTTGTTTTGCCTTACTCTGTGAATGGACTTACTTTCCAATCAAAACGTATGTTAAGAACATCAGTTTGTGTGTGAACAAATAATTAGATTTTGAAATAAACTCCTCTCTCCAGTTATGTTTGAAACCCTCTCTGTCCTTCTTGCCATTATCACAGCTCTCACAAGTATGAAGGGCTAGGTAAAGCCAATACCTAAAAAGAAAAATGTTCAGGGAAATCCAGGTTCTATAGAAAGTGGTTTTGGTGACAGAGTAATTAGAGCCATATACTGTAAGTCAGATCTGAAACCCATGACCCAGCATAGTGTCAGGGGCACAGTGCTGTTGGACATACTTTCTTTCAGAGGACTTGTGAAACACTGCTCCTGATTACTTGAGCCTTGTCTACACAACATATATTTCTTAAAATTTTACACCAGTAGCAGTAACAGTGGAGGCTATTGTGTAAATAAAGCATTGTTGGCCACCAGCATTTTAACCACCTACACCTGCTCTGAGAAGGATTTTGAAAACATGGAAGTAAAAACACCCATGGCAGGTCTACTCAAGCATTCTCATCAATACTAGCAACAGTTAGAAACTGAAAGGAAAAACCTCTCATGCGGATAAGATGAAGTGTTTACATCAAGATATCTTTTAGTCTTCTCACAAATGAGGATACCATACGTGTTCACATCCAAAATAATTTTGAATTCTTCAAGACAAAACTCCACATAGCCCTCACCCCAAAACTTGAAAATTCTGGTTTCAACAAGTAAAATCCGTGAGCCGAGTCACATATCCAGGACATATGAACACAGTACTCTCAAACCAGAGAATATTTATTTCCTTCATCATTCTCAAAATTTCTCTCTTCTCTTCTCAGCTAAAGAAAGGAAACAAAGAGCCTATAGCAGAGGTCAGAGAGTGACCTTTTGCACTGGTTACAAAGCACACCCTGAGGAGAGGCCAAAAAACTGAAATACTGTTGTGACTTCTGCATCAAACTTCATATCTAATATTTCCTCAAAGGGTATCAAGCCACTGTTAACAGTGTCACCATTCTCTGATTACTCTGGTTAACCAAGTATCCATAGATTTTGGACCCTAGACTTATTCTGCAATATTTACACCTCTCTTTGTATTCCTTCTATTAAAGCCCTGGAAGTCACATTAAGACTTTAATGTGAGGAAGTAAGTGACGTCAATTTCTTTGATCTTTGTTCATCATTTGTATTTTGTTTAGGAAAGCTTCTGAATTTTCATATTTTTCAAACCAAGAGCATCCAAATTGCCTTATTTATTTGTATAGCCTCTTTCTGAGCCCAAGTAGTGGCTGAGGGGTTTTTGCTCTGTTTTGCTTTTTGCTTTTGCAGTGTTTCCTGTGCAGTTTTATCTTCTTATGCAGTATCACCACTGCCCAAGTAGATCAAAAGTGAAAAAAGCCTGTAAATCAAGAAATCAATACCAGGAGAGCCCACACTGTAGGAAGTATCCCTTCTGCATCTCACTGACTGCTTCAACAAGCCAGTAATGGAAGCAGGATCAATTGTGCAGCTTTCTCCACCCAGGCTGCACACCCTAGAATAGTTTTGAGGACAATATTTTGCTTAGCTTCTGTTTGAAAAAACAGGCAGCACTTGCTTTGTAACACTTTTATATTAATAAGAAGTATGTATGCTTACTTTTGTGTATTGAACATCTTGTTCTTTTAAAGCACTGTCAGTATAAGCATGTTTAATGATCTAGTGCCTCCTTTTGGGAATTACCATAGGTGCTGGAATTAGGCATGCGGGGAGTGCTGCTGCACCCCCTGGCTTGCAGTAGTTCCCATCATATACAGGGTTTACAGTTTGATTCAATGGCTGTCAGCACCCCCCCATATGCAAATTGTTTCAGCGCTTAACAGAAAATAGTACCCAACTATTTTAAGGACACATTTTTACCTGTTTGGGATGACATAACAGAATAAAAGAGAAAAGAAGCAGTTTTAGATCTGTTAGGACAGAAAGGAACAGCCACAAAACACTAAGTTTTCCCCTATTTTACTGTTCAGCTAAGGAAAATTTTACTTCTTGGACGATCATGCTCCTACGATGCATTACAACTATTATTCCTGAGGGGGGAAATAATTATTATCATTATCATCTATATAGTGCCATACATTTTCACAGAGCGCTGCGGACATAGAATCAGTCATGACCCTGAAAAGGAGATGAAAGGATAAAGAAGGGGTAAGAATGAAATGGTGAAAGACAACATGAGTTTTAATACCAACTCTGCCACTGACTTTTTGTCTGACCCTGGACACAGCAAGTATCCTTTAAGCTCTCTGACCAAGATTTTCAGAAGTGATTGGTAATTCTGAATGCCTCAGTTTCTGGAAGCCCAACTTGAAACACCTTAAAGGGGCCTGTGATGGGATTTGACTCAACACTGTGGCGCCTCCTGCTGGCTGTCCTGGGGATTAGCTGTGTATGCCAGTGCACCCTCCTCTGCTGGTGTCTTGTCACTGTCACTTCTGCTCCAGGGACCCACGTCACCCCCATGACCACGGCATTCTCTTTATGACACAGCTCTCCAGCTGTGCTGCACTCTATCCTCCCCTCTTCTGGAAGAATGTCACAGTCCTTTAGTCCAGCCACTTCCTCAGTGGAGAGTGACGGTGGGGGGGACCCGGGCCCGCCCACTACTCCGGGTCCTGGCCCAGGGACCCTGTAGATGGCCGCTGCTTGCAGTGCCCCCTCCGACTCCTCAGTAGATTTCCCAGGGCCACTTCCCCAGGGTCCCAGCACCCTCTTTGCCCTTGCCTCAGGGCCTCAGCCTGAAAATCCCTGCAGCTTGCCAGGAGCTGCCTTTAGCTCCCCAGGTCTCTGCCTGCAGCATTGCTCTGTCCAGGGTGCTTGCTGCCTTCAGCCTCCAAGGCAGGTAGTCAACCTCTGTCCTCAAGTTCCTGGGTGTGACTGAAGCTGCTCTGCTCTGCAGCCCTTCTTATATGGGCCATCCCAGCCCTGATTGGCTGCCTCCTATAAGCCCTTCTGTGATTGGCTGCCTCCTGCGCAGCCTCCCGAGGGCTCTATTAACCCCTAAGAACCCAGGGTGGGGCAGGCACCCTATCACAGGGCCTCATTTTCAGAAACTACTGAGCACCTGCCCTCAGAAAGTCACACTTCTTTAAAATGTTTCAAATTGGGCACCCAATTCACTAGTCACCTCTGAATATCTTGACCTCTGTCTTTTCCATATCTGGAGAAAAGAGATAATACTTACTTACATCATGAGGACATTGTGAGACATTATAGGAATTATCTGAGTTATTGAAGAGTGCATTGAGGAAAATGTTCTTATCAGAAATGTACTTGGATAACTCAAAAATTGTTAAACATTTGTGGATCTCACCAACACTTAAAAATCACATCAAATCTGAAGAAATATTTTAGCAGTTTTAAAATTACAAGCATTTAAAGTTGTTAATGTAATATATTATATGCCTTATGGACATGATAGTAAGCTACCTCTCTTCTTTTTCTTCCTGATGGGATGGAGAAGCCCAGGGAGACTTTTATGTGGTCAACAAAGAGCAGCAGCTGTTCCCTGAAGAGTACATTGAGAAACCTGCTGCTGCAAAGACCCTCAGTTCTAACAGACTCAAAGAGCGAGAGCCTCTCATGAACTCTGTAGCTGCTGGGGCAAAAGACAGAGAGGGACGTTCACCTGAGAACTGCAAGAGACAGAAAGCGGGGTGGGTTCTGGAAGGAGCTCTCCTGCCCCTTCCCCCTCTCATTTAAAAAAAAAACTATGGCAGGACAGAGGATCCTCTTCTCAATGATGGACCAGACAGTAGGTAAGAGGGAACAGAGCAACTGGGAAGAAGAACCTCTCCTAAAATCTAGTAGCCTGAGGATAGATAATTGGGTGGCAGCTCCACACTCTTGTTCTTTCCAAGAAAACAGAAAGCTTGGGAGGCCTGGGGGAAAGCACTTGTGCTGCTTGCAACCTGTCGTATGTGCCCTAAAAGTACCATGCTGATAGTGGGAAATCAGTGGAGAACATACCATTGGCTCAAAGATGACAGAGTGCTCTGGTACAGAAATGCAGGAGAGAGCTGCAGCCTGCAGAAGAGATCAGAAGGCTGGTTACTGAGCCCAGCCCTGAGCAACCTACTCTCCTGTCCTGCTAGCCCTTTGTTCTGCTGTTAAGAGGGAGAGGGGATGCAAATGTGTTCCTCCCTGCATTGTTCCAAGGTGTGTCTTCTCTGGGTCACTTAAAACTGCAGCAACAAGAGTTTCTCTCTTCTCTTCAGGTGTCTGCTCCTGGCCTTTAGGAGTTTACTTGAGCAGAACATCTGCCACACTTTTGTCCGTCCATGCTGGAAGACAGACAGGAGGCAATGGATGTGGTTTAATTAGGCTTTAACTTTATTCATTTAAAATATCTGGGAATACCCAGCAACAGATTGTACAGAGCAGGCCATCATCATTTCCACATAATCCTCAACTTGGTTCCAGCCATACTACTGCTGGGACCCCACTGCCCTGCCTTGTTCCAGACATAGAAGCCCCAACCTCCCCTCCTCCACTCCCTTAAGGGATGCTTTCCTTTGGATCCTTTTGCAGTCCATTTTATCCAGTGACCATATCCCTTTTAGCTACACTGGACATCTGCCACATGTTTTACATACTAAGTTGTAAACTTATAACCTAAACCCATACTCCACTTCCCCAGGTCCCAGACCTGCTGTGGGGATGGAAGGTGAAAAAAACTTACACCATCTCAGCCAATCTGGAGGTGAAGGAAAAATTCTTGCCCAGCCCCGCAAGGAAAAGGGCAATTAGCATAATGCCCACAGTGGATCAAGAGAGAACCCAGTCCTTTTGCCAAGTTCATGGGTAGGTGATGCCAGCCCTATCCCAGTAAAAGAGGACCTCTCCAGGCTGCATGGGCCATAAAGCCCCTCCACCCCCGCAACACACACACTCTTCCCATCAGTGGGAAGAGCAGTGACCTTCCCCTGACCTTGCCCCAACTGTTTCCTGTCCATCCCTATAAACTCCCCCCTCACTCCTCACCCATTGTAAGAAGCCCTTAAAGGGGCAATGCTCCTTTTCTTCCAGTTAACCAGACAAAGATCCCCTTGCATGAAGATTGCAGTGGGTATAGTAGAAAACTGCTCTGAAAAGATCATTCAGAGTAGCTCCTAAAATTCCAAAAATCACAATTTTTTAGGGTCAGTGTTGGCGATTTACAAATCTTCATCATTCATCTTCTTCATCTTCTTCCAAAGTAACTTCTTTTAAGTAGAACTTTGATTCCAGAATGTTTGTGTGCGTGTAATAATTAGTTACTATTTATACAGCTTTTTGTAAAATGCTATGCAAATGCTAAGTGCTGTTATTTCTTTAATCAAGAAATCATCTTCTGAATTCTTCAACATTCTGTGTTGCCTTTAAAATTATCCACACATCTTTATGTAAACTCAGGTTGTAAATCAATATTAATGGTGCTCTACTAGCATTGTGAAACTCTGAGAACCAGTCACAACAATAAGAATAACCAATAATCTGGTGCATAACATGCGCGCAGGCTGCTGCTTTGCAAATGTTGTACTGAAGCAAAATGGAAATGATATTACTGGTCTTAACTTAGAGCCCTGTTTACCATGTAAGACACAACCTGACAAAAGAATGAAAAACATAATAAAATTTTATATGCACTAATCCTATCAATCATTAAAAATTATCTACATTTTAAGACAGAGACAATTCAAATAAATGTTTTGTCCAACACTGCAGGTTTTTGTATATGATTAAGCTGATCATTCACAACTGTCATGAAATGGTTGATCCAGTAAAAAAAATAAAAAACTAGGAAGATATGAAAATCTCAGCAATAAAATCTTTAAGGAGGGTAGGCATGCTAGATTTCTAAAGTAAGGGGAGGCAGGATCTAGTTGTTGCTCATTACTGTATGTCACTATAATCAGAATGGGCAATATTCTCAGTTCTAATGCTAGCAGCATGTTTTTCTCTTTGTCTCTTGGAATCATAGATTATATCAAGACAATATATCCTTAGAGTTATATCACACAAGTTATATCACACACATAGCTATGTTGCAATGATAGAGAGTCCCAATCACACAAATTGTGCATATTGTGCACATATAACTACAAAAGTGTTTCCAAATAAATAAAAGAAAAGAAAGCAAGCACTCTTGTTCCTTCAATGTCAAAGTAATCGTTAGTGCACCATGATGAATAACAAATGTCTGTGCCAATAAACCCGGACATCACATGACAGCTTTGTTATAAGACAAAGCGATAGTAAATTATAGTTGGAAGACAAAAGGTATGGGCCAAAATACTCTTTTGTAAAATAAATAACACTTTACTGCCAGAATTACTGTATTTTCAGTGTAAAATCTGATTTCATCTGCAGGCTAATATTTTAGAGCTGGTAGTAATCCTCTTCTGAAAAAATGTGTAAATAATCATTAATATCACATCCAAACATGCTTATCATCCAGTTCCTCTTTCAAAAAGCACATAATCCTAAGAATCTCCAAGCCAGTTTGTTTTTAGTTAAAAAAAACATATTTTACTTTTTGAAGCTAAAGTCCTTCTAATTTTATAGCATCAGAATACAGACCATTACTGTGCCTATGTGATAAAATCAACCTTTCTACTATCTATTCTGGGAAATTGTTAGATGTCTTATGCCCCTGTGTGGCCAACCTGCACAACAAATTTGCCTTCACATTGCTAGTAACAAAGAAGCAATAAAATAGAAGGGGGAGTATTCTCCATTTCCATTCCTCAAAAAAAGCTATTAATATACACGGCAAATGGTAAATTGGACTGATATTGTGTTGTGCAGTTTATATCAATTTTGGTCAGAAAGATACTCATTATGCGGTGGTGTGTTAATCTGAATATTGCCCAAAGCAACTGTGAACTCCAATGCAGTGCAAAGTATGCTGCTACAAATAGAGCATCTGACAGTACAATATTTGTGATTCAGCTCTAAATGCAGAATCACAACCTGAAAATCCAGTAAATATATCCAATAATTAAGGGCTTTTAGTAGACATAAGTACCACTTTACTTTGGTGTTCTTAGTACTTCAAATTTAAAAATAAAGGAGTTCAATCATCAAAAATATTTAGAGGCCAAAAATCAAAGGGCTCTTAGACTCTGCCTTTAAAATTGGACTGGACTAAATACAAGCATTTAATTATAAAGACATCAAATGAGTTTTTAAAAACAAGATAAAAGATGTACTGATTTCTGTTTCTGCACTTTTTATTTCAACTGCAAGATAAAAATCATAAACAAGGGGAGTTTATTCCCTACACTAGCTACTCACCAGGTGGAGAGCAAACACATATTCTATGCAGAAAAAATCTGCTTTCACAATAATAATCACAGTTAGATAAAAAGAGCCTATGTAACCCAATGCACAAGTACATATCACCATGATCCATAATTCAGAAGACCAGAGTTTCTGAAGTAAACTCGTGGGTCTTGCTGCTTCAGCTAGCTGGAGTTGGGAATGTCAGGGAAGTGACACTCAGCATCTGGGGGAGGGCACAGCATACAGAACATCGAATGTTTGCACACCACTACAGCAGCTTATGGAGTGTTTCAGTTTATTTAGCAGAGACTAACTAAACTCCTATCTAAATGATAGCATCATTCTACCACAACAGGAGTCCAATTTCAGTTGAGACTTCTAGATGCTACTATAATATAAATAATAAATATTAAAAAGACAGCCAGACCAAGTAGGGTTCCTAACTGGGGGAGATAAAAAACAGCTTGATATACATCCTTGCTAGTAGTTGGTGGTGGGTTTGGGAAACCAATGCTAGGATACTCAGTGTCTCTCGGAACAAAACACCAGCACTCCTTATGCCCCCCAAAAAAGACTAAAGTCCCCTAGATTAAGAACCTAGATCATGTTAACATATTAATAGTGATGTGTCTCTTACTACGATTATATGTACGTACTTTCTCTCCCTCTGATCCTTAGTTTGCATTTTATATTGTATTTTATACTATATTAGTATGCTTGCTGCGCTGTGCTAGTCTATGCACTAACAGATTAATTTTATGCTTAATATGTCAGTAGTTATCTTTCTATAGTCTGACTGTTTCAAATATAACCACCAAAAACTGAATGGAAAAAAAATAATTGAAAAAGCACGAGAACTATTATTGTTTAAACCCATGAATTGACAATTAACTTCAGGTCTTGGGAGACAGATCACATTTGTACATCTCAAAAGCACAAGTTGTTATTTTTAAAAATAATTATGTGCTTGCCTATCCATAGTTCTGAAAAATTAACTTGATGTTAGAGCAATTAGTTTAGAGCAATAGTTTTACACTGCTAATCAAAGTTTTCAGTGAAAATCTACATAAAGAAGAGAAAGATGCCCATTATAATGATTTAATTAGAAAATTTAAATTGCTTTTTAAAAATCATAAAATAAATAACATAGGTAAGTAACCTCCAAAACAAATTTAGGGAAGACCTCTTACTTTCGGTGACCATTAAATAAATGACTTCTATAGAGCCCTACCATCAAGGTGCAAATTTAAAATACTGATACCTATCCAGAAGACAGGAAAAAAACTACTTACACAATAGCCTTAAATAACTTTCAATTAATCACACAGTTTAAATTTAATTACCACAGCAAACATGGCTTAGTCTCTCTATGCTGTTAAAAACAGCACAACAGCAAGGCTTTCTGAAGCCCAAAATCACTAGCTTGAAAAAACACCAAATTACTGTCTAAAGAGGTAGAAATATCCTCAGCCTAAAATTATAAACAATATTGAGTTTGAGATTGAGCTTCCGGGTAATCCTCTTTCATTAACCAGTCCCCTGGAATAAACAATTTTAAGTCTCAGCCATATTAAATGCGATAAAATATTTCTCTGAATGTCTTTATGATTTGAAACTGTTATCATTTGCAGCTGCTCTCTTACACACACACACACACACACACACACACCTACCTAAAAGCATTACATTTTCCTTTTTACAAGGAGCATGCACTCTGATTACTGCAAAAGCAGAAATGAGCAAATCAGGAATAGGTTCATGGATGCTGAGAACAGCTGCTTAGGCAGTGTTGGTAGCTGCAGGCCTAAGACTATGCACTTGGAGATGTGCACTATTTTACAAGCACAGTTGATAATATACAAAATTATTGCTCCATTTTGTAGATCTTCAAAGATGTCAAAGCATGCAAAAAAGCCATGTTAGGAGAAAATCTTACCTTTGACTACAGATTTTCATTTATGTTTGAAAGGATACCTAAATTCCTTAAATGGATTAACTTTACTTTGCAATTGTCGCTAAATTAAACATGATTACAATCACCAGCTTCATAAATTTGCATGACTAATTAGAAAATTATCTCTAAGATAGTAAAACTTGTGAAGAACTACATTAAATAAATATAATGATTGTATGTAAAAGAAATAGCAGCAGTAATGGAAATCCTTAGAATAACAGTCTGGTGAAATAAACAGATAATAGTTTTCTGATTTTTTAAAGTGGAAATGTGATTGTATTTAAGAGAAAGAAAATCCCCTTTAACAATGGCCTTTCTTACAGATAGAGAGGGGAAGATTAAAATGTTATTTATATGTTCTGTACACTATTACTTCCCCCTTTTTCCAGAATGTTTCCATTAATGCATTATCATTATACAAAACTACAGAATTCTCTCTTCTTCCTCTGCCTTCACTCATTCTTTTAGATAAAACTCTTTATTTCTTTCACCTTTAATATTTAATAATCATATGAAAAAAGTTCTAGACATCACTTATACAGCATGTGTTTACTGAATAAATGTAATAAAAGTAATAAGTAATATTTAATAGAGTTCACTACAAAAAATGAATTCCAAACCAGTATTTTAGCTTCAACTACCCCATCACAACTATAAGCAACACTACTCTTTGCCATCTCCACTTCCCACAAAACAATAGCTGTTCATAACAAAATAGCCTTCAGAACTGACTGACCTACTGCAAAGCATCTACTGATCTTCTGTAATATGGCCAGTTAAAAGATTATTGAAAAGCACTATACACATATATAAGTCTTCTGAAAACAATAAAGTGTTCTCTGCATATTTTGCAAATTGTATGCAGGACTGCTCATTTATATCTTCCAACAAATTATTTATGATTGAATAGCCACATCCTTGTACCTTTAATCCTTTCACTGCCATATCCACATAAAATTGTTTTCTCAGACATGTTTGTCTGTGAATATTTAATATGTTTTTAGGATTACACCTAATAATGCTGCCTGGTAATGGTAGCTAATAGGTTTGAAAGAGACATATACATCTTAAATATTTTATTTTAGTTAAGCTGTTTTTATTTCTGCAGAACAAGTTTCATTTAAATCCTGATATAAAACATGAAATTACCAATAGGAGGAACTCTCTGCTACAATAAAATATTAATATTTCAAAGTCTAATTACAGAGGTTCTCTACCAGAAAATATACATATAGATAAACTCTTGTCATGAGCATAGAAATGCTACAGGAAAAATGCTTTATTTCTACTTACCTAATGTTGTTCAATGTTTGTCCAAAAAGATCATTTTGTAAAACATTTGGAGGGGATGAGAAAACCCCATGAAAATGAGATAAAACAGAATTGCAGACCTGGCGCAATGTCTCAAATTGCATTTTCTTTCTTTCTTTCGCTTTTATTTTTCCTCCCCACCTGTCTTAAAAGTCATCTATTTTGCAGACACCATCAAATACAAATATGCCAGTCAAGTTCCATATTTCTCCTGATCTCTGTAAAAACTGTGCCTAAATGAGCAGAGGTTGGTAGTTAATTGTACAGTCATTATTCTTCTAATTCAGTCGTAGAAGATTTAGTACCCGTGCGGCTTTCTCCTGACTGTAGCAAGAATTCTAAACAGCAGTAAGCTTTTTGGGCATTCCCAGCTGAAGTGTGAAGCTGAGCTGCTTTCATGTACTCTACTCATATTTCTCTAAGCCTATTAAAAACACGCAGTGAATAGATGCTGTCGTCAGGAGTTTCAGCACATCTGGCTGCCAGCAATAAAATCTCAGAAGTAATAAAAATGAGGACAAGGCATCCTCACAGTGTTACTACTGTCTAAGAGGAGGAAGATTTCTGCATCTTTCCCTCCCCTGTAAAAATGGCCAAACCCAGTGACCAAGTATATAGGTCTTTTTTCTAATGTGGAGGCAGCTGTACAGGACAGACAGACCATGCTAAAAATAGCTATTGTATTCTTCATACAATAATATGTAGTGATGAGAATGTAACAATAGGCCTTTTGTCTCTTGTATTTGAAAAGGTATGCTGTACCTTGCATGAGATAATAGGAGATTCATCTCTTAACTATTTTAATTGAGTTCTATTCTGTAATACTATTCAGTTACATACTATACATGTAGTATTGAGGCACTGATTTGTCACAGATATTTAAAAAATAATCCAAAATGAATGTCACTGATCTATACAATATACTCCAAAATAAGAAGCCTTCAGCACCTTTTCAAAGTTTATTGCACATAATCAACCATTTTAATAGTGATCAAAACAATCATTACATCAACTATTCCATACCTGTCTAACCCCAAGGAAAGCTATAGGCTTGGAAACCTATTGCTTTGGTGCATGTGCAGTACAGTAAGTCAATGAGTAGGAGACAAAACTGTTCATTTGATAGAATACAGTGTAATGTGCTCAGTGAACACTGTTTAAAATCTGACAAATAACTGTCCATGAATGCAAATTATTTTTTTCCTTTTTCTTTCAATACTCAGGCCAAATTATAGCATAATATTACAATATATCCAATTACTGTCAAACTGAAGAATATCAATTAATAAGATTTTCCTTAGAATCTCTTATTGTCTATGTACTGCTTTAAACATCTCACCAACTAATTACAAAATCCCCAAATAAACTATCATAAAATGAGGGTTATTATTAAAGCCTCAGCACGAAAAGCGATTTTAACCCTCAAGGAAAAGGAAATAAGCAACCTTCCAACTAATTAAAAACCTGCATTGATGGGCTCAGAAGGGAGTCCCTATCCAGTCTTCCCAGGCCAAAAGGACGGCAGCCACAACACAGAGCTTTCACAGGAGAAGGTGGATAATGGGGATGGGAAGTGGGAAACATTTCCAAGTTTGTGAAAGGGAGACAGAGGATTCCCTACTGACACCTGTGTTAAATAATCTTTCAAAAAATATAATGGAGAAATATTATGAATTAAATCAAAACAAATATTATCAAAGTCCATACTAGAGAATACTGGGAGAAGCAATCTTTAGCTGAATTGCTATTGCTAATTCAGGCAATAGCAAGATACCATGCATTATTGAAATATATTTATATCTGAGAAACATATGGAGGAGGCAAGCTTGAAGCACAGCTATATAGGGCAACTGTAGTAACTCATTACTACAGAGCACATTCTTTATGGATAGTTTACTGTAAGAGAAAGAATGAGAACTTGACTCCTGAAACTAGCTAACCCAGATGAAGCGGGAAACGACATTTTTATATAATGCATTGAAATTAGTCTGTCTAAATTCCGTCACAAAGATATACAGCTAAAGATTCCATTGCATCAGTCAAGATGTATAACTGCTTCCTGTTAAATGTGGTCCCAAGCCTCTTACAATTACTAGGCTTGTGACAGTCTGTTAATAGTACTGAGGCAATGTGGTCCTGTGATAAGATACAAGACTGGTAGTCTGGAGACCTCTGTTTTATTCCCAATTCCAGCTACATAATTACACTGCTGGGTGACTTTGTTCACATCACCAAAGCCAAAATGCTCACAGTTGGCACCCAAATATGAACATCTTGGTTTTAGCCACTCGGTGCTTTTGTTTTCATATCTGTAAAGGTAATGATACGTACCCTCCTTTGTAAAACAATTTGAGAACTACTGATTAAAATGTAGTACATACTTTAAAAATTTCCTGTTATATTTTTACTCTTGGATAAGGAATCAACAGTTAGCTTCTCGAAGTGTAGAAAATACCTACTCATTCAAGTAATACCATTCCTAATGGTAAAAAAGTAAAAGGAAACCTATTAAAATCACCCACCTACCGTAACTGCTATTAGAAGACAGATAGGTAATTGGTTCTATTTGTGCAAACACACATAAATATACTTTTTCTTAATTTTATTCCTTTGTCCCTAATCCATATAATAAGATTCTAGGAATGTCACTGTGTGTGTCACGCCGAAGCCTAAAATGCCTGTTGGATGAGTGTGAAGCCATGGATGCAGCTACAAGCATGGTTTAGAGCTCTTTTTCTTCAGAATATTACCAGGTTGAATCATCACTGGGTTTTGTGGTCTGTTACCATCCAATTTTTAAGTTCTCAGCCATCTTGACTTACAAATTACACTTGTGAGGTGTACAGACATAGTAAGTCATGTACTATACCATGCCAAGATAACATTGTGAGATCAGAGGTAACTCAACCAATCACCACCCTTACTCTACAGTGAATTTGCATGCAACAAGTTCATTGGTGTATGTGGGAGACTGCACAGATGGTAAACTACTTGGCCCAACTGCCACCTGCACAAATCAACACAAATCTCCCAGCTCAACTCCCCACCCACATAATACCACAACCAGCATACACAATAACCCCAAACACACATAGGCCCTCAGCACAGCACACCACCCTCATTCTCTGCCCACACAAATCCACACAACTCCCCCAACAGAACACAACCCACACAAAAATCAACCCAGCCACTCACACAACACCACAACCAGCACACACACTAACCACAAACAGCACTCTGAAACCTACAATTTTTGTTGAGTCAGTATGAAATGATGGAACTAGCTAGAAGCATGGTTGGGAGCTCTTTTTGTTTAGAATATCACCAGGTTCACTCACCACTGGGATCTGCAGTCTGTTACCATCCAATTTTTTTGTTCTCAGCCATTTTCAGTGTTTTTATACGCATGGCTTAAGAATTACACCCATGCAATAGCACGGGCTGTCAATTACTAATACTTATTATCACTGTATTACAAAAATGGTAGAGCAAAGTTGAGCTTACCCAGTGCTAACAGAAATTTTATTGATAAAAGGAAATAATTAAGTAAGCCACCCCATCTACTCTTCTTATTATAAACGCCTTAAGGTTAAGACCTTACTACTGGCCTCAAACGCTTTCATACAGTACATGCTCTTGAGTTTCTTATGTATTACAGAATCACCATTTTTTTTCAGTTTTAGGGCACACTACAAGACCTATCTATTTACACAGGGGGTCCTGAGAAGGAGGGTGGAGTGAGGAGAGTTTTCTTACATAGTAGTGGAAGAGAGAAGTAGTATGTCCTTTTTCTATTATGATTCACATTACATCCATGTGGAACTGAGGCAGTGTGGAGGAGGAAGCCATCTGATTTGAATGTAGAGAGCACAAAATCTGGACCAGGGCAAGGAAGAAATAAGTATATTGGGACAAAGAGGCAGGTGAGACTGAGATGGGAGAGAAGAGAAAATGGGGCTGAGACTGGTGGGGCAAGGAGACTGGGACTGGCTGGACAAGGAGAGTGGGACTGGTAGCCAGAGGGGAGGATGAGACTAGTTGGGCCAGAAGGCTGGGAGCCAGTGAGGGATACATGGGGATACTGGGAGCCAGCTGGATGGGAGTGAACACTGAGATTGGATGAGCAGCTGGGGCAATGGGGGAGATTGTGACTGGTTGGACAAGGAAACTGTGACTAAGAATCAGTATCGGGGGAAATGAAGGCAGATGAAAGGGGAACAGATCTGACAAAACACAGGGAGAAACAGATCAGAAGAAGAGCTCTGAGGGAGGAACTGGCACTGGTTGGGCAAGGAGACTAAGTGTGGGAAGAATGAAAGACTTGGAGTAGGTGGAGAGATTGGGATTCAGACAGCAAGCCCAGAAAGGGTGGCTAGAACTTGGCTGTGCAAGAACACTGGGACTAGAATTAGAAGTCTGAGGGGTTCAGACTGGGTCTGAGAAGGTGAGGAGAACAGGACTGGGACAAGGAGCCAGAGATGGGGAAGACACAGTACTGGGAAAGGGACAAGTTGGGGAGGATGGGGCATAAGGGGTCAAAACTTGTAGCGAATGGGCAGACATGTCTGTGCCTGCTAGATAACACTCCCCTTCACAGCCTGAAATGGATCCCAAGACTCTTGAATCTCACAATTCCTCTGTTGTCAGCAAATATCTATGAAACCCTCTGGTAAAATGTGTTTCATTCTTCTCTACTCTTGGTCCACATAAAGCATGAGCCGAGTATTGCTATCAGTTATTTCATTAGCTCAAGTAGTAAAGGTCTGTGTGGTGGATCTAAAGACTCCAACCCTGCGGATTCATAGAGTTCAAGGCCACAAGGGACCATGGTGATCATCTAGTCTGACCTCCTGTATAACATAGGCCATACAACTTCCCCAAAATAATTCCTAGAGCATATCACTAGAAAATCTCCGAACTTGATATAAAAGTGGTTAGTGATAGAGAATCCACCACAACTCCCCTGTAAACTGTTCCAATGGTTAATTACCCTCACTGTTAATAATGTTATTTCCGGTCTGAATTTGTCTAGCATCTACTTTCAGCCATTGGATTGTGTCATACACCTTTCACCACTATACTGAAGAGCCTACTATTAAATATTTATTCCCCATGTATTTACTTATAGACTGTAAGCAAGTCACCCTTTTAACCTTCTCTTTGTTAAACTAAATAAATTGAGCTTCTTGAGTCCATAAAGGCATGTTTTGTAATCACTCTCGTCACGCCCAAGCAGTAGACCAGTGCAATGGAGATAGGAGCTTGGAGTCTTAGGAGAATAAGCCCTGGTCTACACTACGAGTTTAGGTCGAATTTAGCAGCGTTAGGTCGATTTAACCCTGCACCCGTCCACATGACAAAGCTATTTTTGTTGACTTAAAGGGCTCTTAAAATCGATTTTGGTACTCCTCTCCGACAAGGGGACTAGCGCTAAAATCGACATCACTGGGTCGAATTTGGGGTAGTGTGGACGCAATTCAACGGTATTGGCCTCCAGGAGCTATCCCAGAGTGCTCCATTGTGACCACTCTGGACAGCACTTTCAACTCAGATGCACTAGTCAGGTACACAGGAAAAGCCCCGGGAGCTTTTGAATTTCATTTCCTGTTTGGCCAGCATGGCGAGCTCATCAGCACAGGTGACCAGGCAGTCCCCCGAAAGCAGGGGGAACTGGATCTGATCGCTGTATGGGAAGATGAATCCGTGCTATCAGAACTCCGTTCCAAAAGACGTAATGCCAATATATATGCCAAAATCTCCCAGGGCAAATGTGAGGTGTTTACAATGCTCACAACTGCAGCGGTGAGCAGAGCAGGCTCCCGCTTGCAATGCTATGGTGTATGCGCGGGCAATCCAGGAAAAAGGGCGAGAAATGATTGTCTGCTGTTGCTTTCAGGGAGGGAGAGAGCGAGGGAATGGTCACTGACGACATGTACCCAAAACCAATGGCGGTTTCCTTGTCTATTATCTCAATTTTTTTTTTAATTAATAAAGAATGCATGGTTTCAAAACAATAGTTACTTGATTTTGAAGGGGGGAGGGTGGTTGGCTTACAGGGAATTAAAATCAACAAAGGGGGCGGGTTTGCATCAAGGAGAAACACGCACAACTGTCACACCGTAGCCTGGCCAGTCATGAAACTAGTTTTCAAAGTCTCTTGTGATACGCAGTGTGCCTTGCTGTGCTCTTCTAATCAGTGTCTGGCTGCTCAAAATCAGATGCCAGGCAATTTGCCTCAACCTCCCACCCCGCCATAAACGTCCCCCCCTTACTCTCACAGATATTATGGAGCACACAGCAAGCAGCAATAACAATGGGAATGTTGGTTGCGCTGGGGTCTGACCAACAATGCAAGCGAGCTTTTAAACGTCCAAAGGCACATTCTACCACCATTCTGCACTTGCTCAGCCTATAGTTGAACTGCTCCTTACTACTGTCCAGGGTTCATGAGCCATGGGAGCAAGGGGTAGGCTGGGGTAGGTGAAACTGCATGGGAGAGCAGCCTGAGGCAGAAGCCTCCAGCTCGCAGGAGATCAGGATAGCAGAGTTGCAGCGGAAGCGGTGGAGCAAGCAAAACACCATTGATGAGGACAGCTAGCAGTCCTACTGCACCATCTGCTGCAGAGTTGCAGCGGAAGCAGTGGAGCCGTTCACCATTGATGTGAAGGCACCCGGGAGCTGCTGCTGTGTGGCCAAAGCAAAAGAGCAGAAGCCCTGGAGCTGTTTCATGTGGAATGTGCGCCTGCAAGATTTCTTCATTAGTGACAAAGGACAGGAATATGATGCACCTAAAATCTAAAAAGGCCTGCACATTTCCCAGAGTCACTACCCTTGATAACAGAATGTCAATGATAGCATTGGCTACTTGGATCACAGCAGCCCTCACAGTAGACTTGCCCACAACAGCAGCGGTGACGGTGAGCTGAGTGGGCTCCCGCTTGCAGTGCTATGGTGTCTGTGCGGTTCACCCAGGAAAAAGTCACGAAACGATTGTCTGCCGTTGCTTTCATGGAGGGAGGGAGAGAGGGAGGGGCGACTGACATGTACCCAAAACCACCCGTGACAATGTTTTTGCCCCATCAGGCATTGGGAGCTCAACCCAAAATTCCAATGGGCAATGGAGACTGCGGGAACTGTGGGATAGCTACCCACAGTACACTGCTCCGAAAGTCTACGCTAGCCACAGTACTGTGGATGCACTCTGCCGACTTAATGCACTTAGTGGGGACGCACGCAATCGACTGTATAAAACCGCTTCCAAAAAATCGACTTCTATAAAATCGACCTAATTTCATAGTGTAAGCATACCCTAAGGATTGCAGCACAGCCTTGGACCTTCAGACTTCAATAACAGAGTAATGCTTGGTAAGTGTATGAATATAACTTCCCAGATGGCTGGCACACAAATGTCTGAGACAGACTCATTCTTCAATGACACCACGGAAGCTGCTTGAGCTCTGGTAGAGCTGGCCCTGAGAATAGTAGATGGTTCTAGTTTGGCTAACTCAGAAAGTTCTTACACTGCCAGAAATCTATTTTGATAGTCTCTGAACTGAGATTGCCTTGTCTTTCAGTCTTTCCATTACAGCAACAAAGAGTCTTGATAAAGTCATGAACTGCTCTCTATTTGAAGACGGAATGATAGAGAATGTCTGATGTGGACAGTTACTTCTATCTTGGAAGCATGCCCCTTGAGAAAGAAAATGCACAGGTGATTTTGTTGATTCAGATGGAATTCTGTGACCACCTCATGTAGAAACTATGGATGAGTTCTTAGAGACACCTTGTCGGGATAGAAGACCATATTAGGAGGGTCAGACATTAGGGCTTGAATCTCACTTCTCTCAGAGATTCTCGAAGAGCAAGGTCAAAGGACAGGATTGTTGGTAGAAATGACAATTCCTCACCAGCAGCAAGGGTGGCTGGATTTCTCACAAGGGCTCTGCACCTAGGGCTCGCAGATAGACCCCATCTCCCTCGTCATCTTTCATATCTACCTCTTGCTAATAGATTTAGTTCATTGACTAATAGGTGTCTGGTAAGTTTTTTAAAATTTTGTCTGTGTGTGTTGCCATGACATGGTGAAAGATTTTTCTTTTTTTCACCAATATCCAGCTACTGTTTCTCCGACTGCCTCTAAATACTGGATTTTCTCTGTCTTCCTCCTTCTTTCATGTTGCAGCTGCTTCCTGTAGCCAAGACCAGAACTGAACTTAACTTTCATTCCACTCCCAACTTCAGAGAGCTAATAAACCCAGCTTGCATGAGGGAAGAAGAACATTGACAGCATTAAAAAACTGTGGGAGTAGCCATAAGGATAATAGGGAAACAGATCCAAACTATTATATATGTCTAAAAGTGGGGTTGAGATTCTATTAGAGCTGTTCTAACATCATTATCTCTAGAGACATATGGCACCCTAGAGTTGAGATGCAGACAGAGAAGTACTGAAACAGCAATCTGCATATAGATATAGATTTTATTTCAGAATTCTTAAAAGGGGATTCCTTTTGAGCTAATTGTAGGGATAAAGCAGCAAGGTAGATAGCCGGGGATGTAAATTGATGGAATAGAAGCAGAGAGACAGGGCCAAATTTAATCCTCAGAAACAGGTATGAAAGTCGCACCAAATTCAGTCTTAAACTAGATGCTGAGACTATTGGTAGTGTTCCTCTGATACTGTGCATTTTTTCCTCCTGTTCTAGCACTTAAGTCAATGGGAGGGGAAGGATTGTCCAGTGGCTCAGCACGGGCCTAGGATGTGGAAGATCTGGGTTCACCTCCTGCTCTGCACCTTAGACTTCCTGTGTAACCAGTTATTTAGCCTCTCTGTGCCTCAGTCCCCCATCTTTAAAATGGGGACAATAATGCTTCCCCACCTGTCGTGAGGATAAACATATTAAAGATTGTGAAGCTCTTTGAAATCTACTGATGAAAAGTGCTATCAAATAGGCATTTTATTTTTAATGGGAGCTCTGTGCCCTCATCCAAGGACAGAATTCAGCCCTAAGACTTAATTTCAAACTTACCTATACAAATTGCCTAAATACTTGTGCTAATTTCATGAAAATTCAGCATTTAGAATACATTTTTCTGTTTACCTGACAAATGATTTATTATTTATTATTATGGTCAACAATGTCCATAACAAGAAGACATTCTTACATATGCAAAGTAACAGATCTACAGATTGCAAAAACTGTATTTGAGTACCAGTTTCTTTACATGATAGCGCTCATAATTGTCAATGTCATGAACTATAAATATGAGGAAATGTGCATGATGCATTGTCAGTTAGATTCTTGAATAATATTTCTATAGTCATCTGAACCAAAAAACTGAAAATATTTCACTGCTGCTTCAAGAAAAGTTAAGGCAAAAATGTTAAAATGTAGCCTCTGAGTTTGTGTGCCTCTCAACTTGAGACCCCTTGGTCCTCATTGTCAAATGCGCTTAGAACCACAACTCCAAATGAAGTAAATGAGGGCTTCGGTTCAGTATGTTGGAAATTAAGGGCAAAGATCTCTCATGTCAGGTAACCAAAATCAGAGGCCTCATTTCAATATTTTGGCCCAAATGTTTAGGTGAAAATATGAAAATATGGATAATTTTGGTAGGTAAACAGCTTTCATTTTTTTAAAAAAGAAATTTAACTGATCAACTCGTGTTAGGATTTCATGGTTTAAGGTAAAATAAATTGAAATCATAATATTTAGTGAACGTCCTTAAGTCTTATACTATAATAACTGTCCAGAGTATTTGGAGAATCACCTCATTGCCTGCCATTCCAAATTACTTTATGTAAACTCAAAGGCATAAAAACAAATAGTGATGCAATGTCATGTTGTATGTATTTGTGTATACAAATGTTTGTATAGCACTAAGCACACCGATAGTACATAATAAATAATAGATGGGTGGTTTATTGCAGCATAAATACTTATGAAATTTTAATGCTCCCTTACTCAACTACTGCTTGGAAGCCACCCTCAGAATAATATTACTCCAAAATCTTCATTAATTCACTGTAAAAAACTCAGCAGCTTGCATTTGACAGTTTGTATTTTCATGTAGTTTATGTTTTGGCATCTTGATTTTGGAAGGTTTTCTTTTCACACAACTAATTATCCTGTAAAGGTACATTTTAGTTCATCTGTATTTTTTAACCTTAACTACTGTTCCTGATTTTTCTGCAGCAGATGCTCTTTCTTACTGGATTGTTTTTCATATCAATAGCTTTACTTAGACTTGGTGTTACACATTCCTTACACCTATGGAACACATTTCTGACCTTGTCAATTTTGAATTTGAAGTCACATAGGTGAAGACATTTGTTTTGGCCCACTCAAAGACAATTCCCACTAGTGACAAACTAGAAACAGAACTACATTGGAATTCCTCTTTTGGTCCCACTGACTTTTTTTTCCACTGGAGCTATTTATAAATTAGGATTATTTGGGGGGGGGATGGGTTTTTGTTTGGTTCGTTGTTCAGGTCAATACAGATCAAAACTGAACTAGCAATGGCATATCTCCCTTATAGTCAACTAATTCTGAGAACAAATAACCATTTCAGCATGCTCATGTGGAGATTCTTCCCACAAGACCATATTCCTTGCATATACATGCACTCTGGGCTCCCAGTATTCATGTCCATCTGTTATGATGGACCTTTGCCTGCTTAATCATAATGAGGTCTTGCTTAAAGGCGTAAGTGCCAGGCAACAATGACTTTGCATGAGCAGCCTGCATAATATTGAAAATGGCATCTCATCAGCAGGAAGTCCTTCCTCTCTGCCAACACTGAAGAATTGGCAGCACATTTGCTTACACTTGCTAACATCTGTTCATATATACAGTATATGCCTAAAATAGAATACCTGAACAGTGAAAGAAGGAAAAACATTGAACTCATTAATACTTGTGGCTGATTAGATCCTTTTTGAGACCAGGCAAAAAAAGTCTGCAAATATTATACTACTGACATGTGAAAATTAAGGTTCAGATTGCCCCAAATTAGGGTGCTAATTATTATTCTAGAGCTTCCTCCTCCAGCCTTCTCTATAATTACTCTTATTTTTCCCTTTCTTCTTTCAGATCAGCCAGATCCTTCACCCAAGTTCCTTGACCTGATCTACGACCCTGATATGTTCTTCAAAATACATTTTGCATTCTGACCCTTAACCCTCCCCCATACACACACACTCTCTCTTTCACCATAAACCTATTTACTGTCATTCTCTATTCTGTTGCTCCCATGGTCCCTTTCTTCTTCCACATTCCCTTTTCTCTCCCCTTATCATCTCCCTCTCTCTTTCTCTGCCAATATGACCACTGTTTAAGTTCATTAGACCGCATAGTAACTGTTGGGCTATGGGAGTCTGCAGTCTTCAAATCTTGCATTCTTTGTATCTTTCCTAGGTCAAAGGTGAGCTAAAATGTATTGTATCTATCTGCCTCTAGAGAAATCGCAGGGAAAAAGATTTTAAAACAGCAGTTAGCTCAGCAGAGTCTGACATACCTGCTGACACCCAGAAATGGAAAAAGAAAAAACTTGGATTTTGGGTGGAGGTTGGGGGGGTGGGGTTGTTGGGTTTTGCTGTTTTTTTTGGGGGGGGGGTTATATTTTTGTTTTGTTTAAGTAACAGAATGTGCTTATCAGAGCACTCAAAGGGTATGTTTACACTGCACATGAAGCCTGGGATTTGAGTCAGGTTTGAACCCGAGCCCAATTTACATCCACACATAAATCAATATGACTCAGGTCAGCAAGTACTCAGTATCTAGGTCTTACGACCCTGGTAGAGGGGTGGGTCAGCGCCCAAGTCCAGTCCTGCCATTTTGCAATGTGGATGCAGGTCAAACTGCAGATCCGAGTCAGAAGGTCTGCATAATGCAGTATGGACACATTAGCACAGTTGTGAGACCCAAGTCCAGCAATTACAAACCCAGGTTTACAATGCAGTGTGGACACTCAAGCAGGGGCTTGGAAACACCAAGTCCACAAGCCCAAGTCCCACAGACCCGGATTTAGTGTGCAGGGTAGACATACCCTACATGATCGAACAATACTGCTTTTAAAATGTAGACAGAAAACCTCTTTAAAGGTTTGTATCAGTTTACAGTTTAATCAGTTGTTGTTTTTCCTGAACTGGTTTGCCAAGTCCTAGAAGAGTCACCCCTAAGCATATTGGATATATTAAAAGTTATGGGCACACAAGAAAGGTAGGTCAGCTGACTTTCAGCCACAAAAGCAGACTGACACAGCACATTGTGACCACTATGAATCAGAGTCCAAAAATTCCATTTAGGAGAAGAAATATCTATATTTGTCTTTAAATTCAAATCACTCGTGGAGTTGTTCTTACGTCTGCTTCTGACTAAGGTTTTTCATGAGACTGAGAAGCCATCTCGCATCTACCAATGGTGTTCTCTTAGAATCTATCATTGCTCATCATTTAATGGCTAGAGGAAGGTCACTTGAGAATGATACAATACAAAACAGATAAGGACAGTGCCATTCTCATCAATGTAATTCATGCTGCTCCCTGCTGTCTCTCAGCCTCCTCTTGTACCCTTTTCCTCCCACCTTATTTCTGGCCTCTTTTCCTCCCTCCTCGCTTTTCTGTTTCTTTACTCCCTCCCTGACAACCCCAGTTGCAATCCCAAAAGACTGTACCTAATTGCCTGCACATTACTGCTGCTCCTTCAGAAGCACTGAATGAAGGTGAGAAGTATCAGTTTCACTCTGCTGCCTGTGCTGGTGTTATGGAAAAAAATGTATAGGACGCACATGTCTATACTGACCAAATATCCCATTTTGGCTAGAAATTCCCCAGGTTTATCAATCCAGTGTTAGATGTTTTAAACACATATCCTGTTAAAGACTCAGGCCACTTGTATGGAAGGAAACAAATGTTAGACTATGGAGAGCTAGTAGGAGTTCTTATCGGTCTCCACTTCCCCTCTCCATGACTCAGCTACTCTGCTCTCTGCTGGAGCACCTAGATAGGAGCACCTGTTACCTAGATAGAAGCATAGAATATCAGGGTTGGAAGGGACCCCAGAAGGTCATCTAGTCCAACCCCCTGCTCGAAGCAGGACCAATTCCCAGTTAAATCATCCCAGCCAGGGCTTTGTCAAGCCTGACCTTAAAAACCTCTAAGGAAGGAGATTCTACCACCTCCCTAGGTAACGCATTCCAGTGTTTCACCACCCTCTTAGTGAAAAAGTTTTTCCTAATATCCAATCTAAACCTCCCCCATTGCAACTTGAGACCATTACTCCTCGTTCTGTCATCTGCTATCATTGAGAACAGTCTAGAGCCATCCTCTTTGGAACCCCCTTTCAGGTAGTTGAAAGCAGCTATCAAATCCCCCCTCATTCTTCTCTTCTGCAGACTAAACAATCCCAGCTCCCTCAGCCTCTCTTCATAAGTCATGTGCTCTAGACCCCTAATCATTTTTGTTGCCCTTCGCTGGACTCTCTCCAATTTATCCACATCCTTCTTGTAGTGTGGGGCCCAAAACTGGACACAGTACTCCAGATGAGGCCTCACCAGTGTCGAATAGAGGGGAACGATCACATCCCTCGATCTGCTCGCTATGCCCCTACTTATACATCCCAAAATGCCATTGGCCTTCTTGGCAACAAGGGCACACTGTTGACTCATATCCAGCTTCTCGTCCACTGTCACCCCTAGGTCCTTTTCCGCAGAACTGCTGCCTAGCCATTCGGTCTCTAGTCTGTAGCGGTGCATTGGATTCTTCCATCCTAAGTGCAGGACCCTGCACTTATCCTTATTGAACCTCATCAGATTTCTTTTGGCCCAATCCTCCAATTTGTCTAGGTCCTTCTGTATCCTATCCCTCCCCTCCAGCGTATCTACCACTCCTCCCAGTTTAGTATCATCTGCAAATTTGCTGAGAGTGCAATCCACACCATCCTCCAGATCATTTATGAAGATATTGAACAAAACCGGCCCCAGGACCGACCCCTGGGGCACTCCACTTGACACCGGCTGCCAACTAGACATGGAGCCATTGATCACTACCCGTTGAGCCCGACAATCTAGCCAGCTTTCTACCCACCTTATAGTGCATTCATCTAGCCCATACTTCCTTAACTTGCTGACAAGAATACTGTGGGAGACCGTGTCAAAAGCTTTGCTAAAGTCAAGAAACAATACATCCACTGCTTTCCCTTCATCCACAGAACCAGTAATCTCATCATAAAAGGCGATTAGATTAGTCAGGCATGACCTTCCCTTGGTGAATCCATGCTGACTGTTCCTGATCACTTTCCTCTCATGTAAGTGCTTCAGGATTGATTCTTTGAGGACCTGCTCCATGATTTTTCCAGGGACTGAGGTGAGGCTGACTGGCCTGTAGTTCCCAGGATCCTCCTTCTTCCCTTTTTTAAAGATTGGCACTACATTAGCCTTTTTCCAGTCATCCGGGACTTCCCCCGTTCGCCACGAGTTTTCAAAGATAATGGCCAAGGGCTCTGCAATCACAGCCGCCAATTCCTTCAGCACTCTCGGATGTAACTCGTCCGGCCCCATGGACTTGTGCACGTCCAGCTTTTCTAAATAGTCCCTAACCACCTCTATCTCCACAGAGGGCTGGCCATCTCTTCCCCATTCTGTGATGCCCAGCGCAGCAGTCTGGGAGCTGACCTTGTTAGTGAAAACAGAGGCAAAAAAAGCATTGAGTACATTAGCTTTTTCCACATCCTCTGTCACTAGGTTGCCTCCCTCATTCAGTAAGGGGCCCACACTTTCCTTGGCTTTCTTCTTGTTGCCAACATACCTGAAGAAACCCTTCTTGTTACTCTTGACATCTCTTGCTAGCTGCAGCTCCAGGTGCGATTTGGCCCTCCTGATATCTTTCCTACATGCCCGAGCAATATTTTTATACTCTTCCCTGGTCATATGTCCAACCTTCCACTTCTTGTAAGCTTCTTTTTTATGTTTAAGATCCGCTAGGATTTCACCATTAAGCCAAGCTGGTCGCTTGCCATGTTTACTATTCTTTCGACTCATCGGGATGGTTTGTCCCTGTAACCTCAACAGGGATTCCTTGAAATACAGCCAGCTCTCCTGGACTCCCTTCCCCTTCATGTTAGTCCCCCAGGGGATCCTGGCCATCTGTTCCCTGAGGGAGTTGAAGTCTGCTTTCCTGAAGTCCAGGGTCCGTATCCTGCTGCTTACCTTTCTTCCCTGAGTCAGGATCCTGAACTCAACCAACTCATGGTAGGTAGGTAACAGAGAGCAATCAAACAGATCTCAGCTGACCGACTTCACACCTCAGCCCCTGCAGTGAGTAAAGAAGGAGGAAATTTTCCATTTCTTCCTCAGAACCCATCTCTTTGGAGATTTTTTCATGGAAAAACATCTGCATTATTAACAATATGCTCCTTTGACTGTGGAGAGGAATAGAGTGGCAGGGAAAGGGACAATCTCTATTCCCTCCTATTTTCATATCATCCCACTCATAGAGCACTCATGAAGGAGCAGAGGATTGTTCCTGTATCCTAGATATAGCACAGCACTTCCCTACGGCACCAGCGGGAACAGCATAACTATAAGAATTGTGCTGTCCTCATCAGTTTCCTTTTGCTCCTCTTGGTGACACCTGAGAGAAACAGAAGCACAAATTCTCTTCAAACAGAATTTTTTCTAGAATACCTTTTGAGGTGACAAAGGATCATCTCTAGGGCCCTACCAAATTCACAACCGTGAAAAACACATCACGGACCATGAAATCAAACCTCCCCAGTGAAATCTAGCTAATGGAGAGAAGGGGGAGGTGCATGGCTGGGGGCTTCTACCATTCACCGAACTCCAGCTGCTAGTCCACCGGGCTGGGGAGGGCTGGGACTTCCTCTTCACCTGCACGGCCACTCTTGGGGGGCAGATCAGACCCACCTCTGGATACCCCTGGCTGCAGGAAGCTCCACAGCTGCACTGCCTTCAGAGCCCAGCTCCGAAGGCAGCACAGAAGTGAGGGGTGCAATCCCGTGACCTCCCCAGTGGCTTTGCGACCCTCCCACCCACAGTCCCCTTTTGGGTTGGGACCCCCATGGTTACAGCACCATGACATTTCAAATGTAAACATCTGAAAACATGAAATTGATCAATTTTAAAATCCTCTGGCTGTGAAATTGATCAAAATGGACCCTGAATTTGGTAGGGCCCTAGTCAAGTGACAGCAGCTCAGAGGCAGAACGTCCTACAAGATGGGCTGCCTGTTCATAATACACTTGCAGGGCAGGGCGCTGTTTTAAATTTTGTTTAATTTTTTTTTTACTTTTTACCATAATCCAGCACACATGAAGACTTGACAAGTTCCATGGCTGCTGAGCCTCTCAGCTGTAGAGATGGGTGAATAATTGATCTTTTTGATTCGCTGGCAGTTACAAAAAATTGAAATACTGAAAAATTTTTGCAAATCAAAAAAGTCCATTTCTACTCAAATAAAACATGTTTTTGGATGCTTTCCCTTTATAACCTGTAGCCCAGAGGTAAGGGCGCTCACTTGAGCTGTAGAAGACTGAGGTTCAATTCCCCCAGCTGCCTGATGTAGATGAGGGATTTGAACATTGGTCTCCCCCATTGCAGAGGTGTGCACTGGGGTATGGCATTTTCTTTCTTGTGGCTCTTTCAATCTCTCCTGTTGAAGCTGTTCCATTCTATATAAGTAATTAAACAGTTATTGGAGCAGGGACATGAACTTGGGTCTTCCCCTCCCCTCAAGTGCATGGCCTAACCACAAAGCTATGGTCATTATCACTTACTCTCTCTTTCTCTTATCCAATGACTAAAGCTTACAGGGGTGGCTGCACAACCATCTTCTTTTCTGTGGATGGTGCCTCAGTCCTGAAAACAGAATAGCTGAAACTATTCAGCAAATCAGCGTCAAATTTGCAAACACTTTCAGTGTGCCAAAAAATGCATTTCTGGTGAATTTATTATTCACTGAAAAAAAATCACCCTGCTCTACTCAGGAGCAACAAAACTGTTTTGACCACACCCTGCTTACCAGAGCTATGTTACTTTGACCTCAATACTGTATAGGCAAGAGGGAACAGGAAAATACAGCCCTGGCTTTCCATGTAGTTTTTACACAACCCCCTTACATTTACAAGAATACTCTAACAAGTATATTCTAACTTATGAATATAACAGGAAGACGACCTGCAGGTAGTACGGCTCTCCTGCAGTGCAGCTAAGAAGGTGGCAAGCAAGATATAAAATGTACCTGTATGGAGAGACGTGCAAAGAGCAGAAAGTGGAGAGATAGGAGGTTGTCCGTAGTAGACCAAACAGAAGGTCTAGGACAGGGTTCTCAATCAGGGGTTCGGGACCCCCTGGGGGTCCACAAGCAGGTTTAAGGGGGGCCACCAAGCAGGGCTGGCATCAGACTTTCTGGGGCCCAAGGCAGAATGCAGTATCCTCACCACATGGGGCTGAAGCCCAGGGGCCCAAGCCCAGTCAACCGGGACTGAAGCCAAAGCCTGAGCAACTTAGCTTAATGGGGCCCCCTGTGGCATGGGTCCTGGGCAATTGACATATTTGCTACCCCTTAACACTGGCCGTGGCTTTTATATGCAGAAAAAACATTCTTGTGGCACAGGAGGACCGTGGAGTTTTTATAGCATGTAGGGGAGTCTCAGAAAGAAAAAAGGTTGAGAACCTCTGGTCTAGGAGAGCTAGGAAGCCCTCAGCTGGAGTCCAAAAGGGCCAAAATGACTGTTTGAGTCAAGCAGAAAGTTGACAAATTACAAAGATCAGAGGGGGCTGTGAAACCCTGCTCCAAGGTGAGAGAGAAGATTAAGCCTTAAGGGACAGACTGTTGGTGAACCTCCTGTTATCCCATGGTAGGAAGTGCTTGTGCTTATATTTAGTGTGCGTGCCAGCCCACAAGAACAACATGGGTGCGTGTGCAGTCACTGGGGAGCCAAGAAGGAACAACTGAGATTGCAGACAGGTAATCTGTTGGGCAAATTATTATTATTAATTTGTATTACAATAGCACCTAGGACCCTAGTCCTGGACCAGGACCCTATTGTGTTAGGTGCTGTACAAACACAAAACAGAAACTAAAAAACAAAAAGGTAACCTGGTTACATTTCTCATCATATAGTGTCAAATTTAAACTCCCTAATTCTGACAGTAAGTAGTATCTTTCTATGGAACACTCTTACTGAAATTGATTAATTGTAAAACAAAAAATGCCCTTACACTGGCTTGTATGAGGAAGTGGAGTGAATTAGGGTGCTGCAGAATACACATGAAATCCTTGATGATTTTCCTTGCATGGCACCCTTCCTATTCAAGAAACATTTGCACAGAAAGTGAACTGCCACAACCTCCTCACCCCAAAAAATAGTTCTTCCACTGCCTTGTTTGCAGTTCTTGCCCAGAACTTCGGATTTTTGTCCTTTGGCCCCTAATAAAGGAAGCCAATTTGAGCAACCCATTTTTATTGCAGAAGAACAAAAAGGAGGAGAGAATACCCTGAGAATACATCTGCATCTTTTTGTATGTGGAGGGGAAAGAGTACAGGTTTTGTGCTATGTCTGCTGCCTGGAAAGCAGATACTACTGTTATGATGCTACTTGATCACTCAAGAATTTTTTTTAGTTTTGGCTTACTCATTTAATTTTGTTTCCCTTCTTTTAGGTTGAAAAGGGACAGAGAGCCCAATCTACTAGTCTTGCTCCAAATCAATTCACCATGATGCTGACAACTCCCCACTTCATCCAGAGAATAAGTACCCTCTCTCTCTGTAACATGGCAGACTGTTAAATAGATGCAGCAAAAGCAAACTAAACTCAGCACTGGAAATTTCATGGAAACAAGATTTCCTGCAATATTTTCACTACTTCATGCATTGGACCTGGTAGGATATACTCTGAGAATAGCCTTCCCTATAGTATATTGGCCAAATACAAGTACACATGTATGAAAAATAATTTTTTTAAAAGTTAACCAAACTTATTCAAATCTCTGAAAGGGTTTGGGGTTTGTATGGGATGAACAATGGATGAACAAGAATGTAGCCAATTCTTATTTGTCTGAATTGAATAACCCACTCCTACTGCTTAGCTGAGTCCCTCTTATGTCATCCCTGAGTGTCATACTTTCTATATTGGCATAGGGGGAGACATGACTTTGTATTTCATGCTCATGGCATTATTCAAACATGGTAACATCTGTTATTCACTCCACATGACTATTCCACAGCTGCACTCCAGACAAATAGTGTGGTGCTGTGCAAACAGCTTGAGTCTGGGAGCAATCATAAGGATCCCGTTCCCTTCTCTTTAATTGCAGAGTATTGTCTTGATTTGTCTTGGATTTGGATGAGGAGAGGGAAGACTGAGAGTCCTCTACATAATGATTAATGAAGGAATATTACAGGTAGCTTCAGAAAAGACAATATTTCTATCCAGATAGTATTAAGATCACAGTTGTTGCAAGGATGGAAATGTAATGTATTAGAAAACAGCAACAGAGTTGGTTTTGAGGACAATGACAGACTGTATGGTGCTGTTAATAACAGTAAAATAAAAAGGACCCTTTTGAGTGATCCAGGAAAAAAACAGATTGGATAGTACAAATCAAAGAACTGCAATGCGCAGCAGCATAAATAACCCATCTGTGCACAGCAGATCTCAAAATGGACCTTCTGCATCTACTGTTTAGATTGTATTAAATGTTTTAGATTACTTTTCTTGGATTCACATTGCTCACCAGTTTTCAGAGGCCCTGGCACTGTGTCCCCATCAACATCTATACTTTGTTCAAAAACTGATTAAATCTTTCAACAATACTATATATTTCCTGTCTGTCTGTAGGATAAAATCTCTGCATTATACAAACAATGTCAGTGTAGCATCTATCAATGCCAGATATAAGTAGGTTTCAGAGTAGCAGCCATGTTAGTCTGTATTCGCAAAAAGAAAAGGAGTACTTGTGGCACCTTAGAGACTAACAAATTTATTTGAGCATAAGCTTTCGTGAGATACAGCTCACTTCATATATAGGTAGGTCACTAACCCAAATCACTGTCACGCTGGGTCCAATCATAAACCTTCTGGCTCTGACTTCTCCATAGATTTATTTCACAAACAGCAATATAAAAATACTTTAAGGCATATTATAACTACCATATATATACTAGAAACATATTCAGTAATGGAAGACTGATCTGGTGGTGACAAGTACACTTTTCTGTTAAGTAGATTTTGACTTCTGTTTTTAGTAGACATGGACTCAAACTGAAACCTCTTTTTCAAACAGCCTTGAGGAAGGTCAGGTCTAAATTTGGCAGTTCAAACCCATCTCAAGAGTTATAAGGCAAATTTCTGCTCTTAGGTCAATAAAACAGGATCTCCACTCCAATACCTTGCTCTTCCTACAGCCACAGTGTTCACACTGATATCAAAAGGGAGTTCTGTACATGTAGCAGAAACAGAATATTAGTCAAGATATTGTTAATATTGAATATTATGCTAATCAAGATTATTACTATTGCAGTAGCAGCCAAAACATGTTAGATGATACTCAGATATTCAAGAAGATATGGTGCCTGCTCCAAAGAACTTACAATCAAAGGAGACAGACAAAGAGAGGAAAGGTGGGAGAAAGGGACAAACAGGGCAGTGGTAGAGAATAATGCAGGGACAGCAAGTATAGTTTCATGATTAAGGAGGTGAATGCTACCCACAACAGCTCAGTTCTATTCTTAACTCAGCTACAGATTTCCCATATGATGCTGGGCAAGTGACTTACACCAATATTTTCTCAAGTGCCCACTAATTGTGTGTTCCTCATTTTCTGGGTGCCCAAATTGAGACATCTGGAGCCTGATATGCCAAAGTGCTAAGTGCTGACTACTGCAATTAAGGTTAATGGAAGCTGTGGGTGCTCAGTAAGCAAAAGCTCAAAACAAATTAAAGACACCAATTTTCAAATTTTACTGGAAAAATATATTAATCTGTAAACATACTTATTCTTTCTTATATGCTATGAAAAAAGCAGACAGTATGCAATTCATATCCTCAGCCATACTGTACAAGCCACTTACTGTAGATAAAGCAAAAATAATGAACCAAATAACCCACACAAACTCAAATCAGTACTTGAGACTTCAAAATTATAGCAAAATTACATGCAATACATCAGTACTATACACTATATATATGCTAATGTAAGTAAATTAATATATTTTAAGAAAATTAAAACAATATACAGGTATGTATATAGCCTTTTGGATGTATATTGTCGGGTAAATTTTGAAAGGGACCTATAAATCTCATGCAGCATTTGGAAAATAGTTCAGCACACTATGTCCTGGGGATATATTCATGGTCACAAGAAAACAACAATACACCACAGCCCTGGAGATAATGAATGAGCTCTCTCACACATGAGAATAAATTATTTTATTTTACTGCTTTAATTTTCCAAAATTAAGTCTGGTGTAAATACACTAATAAACCTGGGGACACTGAAAAAGCCTGGAAACATGTTATTATATCATGTTATTTTTTATATTCTTACTCACTTTCTGATTACTTACTGTGCTCTGGATATAAGTCCCCTTCTCAAAACTTTGGCTGCACTATTGCTACTTCACTGTCAGTGGGGTTATTTTGATTTGTCATCTTTCTCTTTTGGATTTATCTTATGCAGAAAAGTGAAAGGAACAAAATGGCCTCCCATACTAGTCACAAAAAACTCACTCCCTTGATTGAGCGCTTTTATAATAAAATTCTATCAAGGTGATATCACATCCAACATGCTTATCTAGTGGCTGGTCATTTTAATCCTTCAGTTGCACTTAAAGAGATACATCTGCATTATTAGAGATTCTAATTTATATTTTTAAATAGAAGATACAAAATCAAGTCTCACACTCTTTCAGATGCTTTGGATATGCTACTTTGATCAAAGCTGGAGGGATTAGAAGATGGAAAGAGGTTCTTAGAGCACGATCAGCAATCAAAAAGAAAAAATAATACTTATAGACTAATAGGTACTGCTCCATTAGCCTAAGAGAATACTACAAAATACTTTATAATTTAAAAAAGAAAACATTTTATTATTAATAAAATACTATGTACTATTTTAATAAAGGGGTAAATGTAATAAAATGAAAGCCTTCACTTTTAAAATTTTGTTTTAAGTACAATTATAATTCCTTTTAAAAATATTGCTACTGTTAAGACTACCACATTGGTATGCAACACACTGTCATATAATGATTCATGTTTGAGACTTAGCTCAGTCCTTGAATTTTAGCGCAGCACCTCTTAGAGACCCTGAGGTAGGGAGAGTCTGGCATCCTTCTCTAATAGACACTATGGCCAGCTTAGAAAAGAGATGGTCATGCATCAGGAGGTATCCTATTTCAAGCTCTCCTTCAGTGGAAGGAAGATTGGCTCAATGAACATTAAGACAGGGTATTATAACCATAGAAAAATTAAGAGAGATTTTCTCAGTACTAGAGGCTCCTCTAAACCTCAAGGATGTGCAGCACTTACCATAGATACAATTTTAGGTGTGGTTGTTACACAAGATTGTATTTATGTTAGTTAAGAGACAATAGGATGAGTAAGTACAGTATACAAATAAAACTGAAAGAGGAGACTGGGTCTGAAGGAGCCAGTGTTTGTTTGCTACCCAAGACACATACGTTAGGTTAGTATATATCACATTATGTGAATGCCTGACAGTAATAAGAGCTGAATAGGCTTATGTTTTTCTGAGAGTTCTGTTCACTTATGCTAAGCTACATCCCACAATACCCTGCAATAGTATAGCTCAGTATTTGGCATAAGGGAGGGGGAACTCAAAAATCAAGCTACATTTGTTCTATACCTTGGTAAAAGCAGTACCTTCACGGACCAGGACCTGGAATGCTAGTATCCAAAACAAGATAAGGAAAGGTACATAAAAGTTAAGAGATTAGGAGGAACTGATGGGCTGGATTTCATAAACACTCCTAACTGAAATGGGTAACTTTGGAGAACATCTTCTGTATAAGATGAATGTAACAGCCCTGTGTGAGACAGCTTCCCGGAGACTGGTATAGTACTGAACCTTTTTCCTACACTATATTATTAATGGCTTTTAGCAATAAACATGACTGATTGATTATTTGGTCTCTTGAATATATTTCAGAATGAACCAAGTGTAGTCAAGCAATTGACCATACAGTTTATCAACAAGTTGGATATTGATGATCTTAACGGGAATGGATGGAATTCAAGGACAGAGTATTTTTTCCTGTTGGTCTATTTTATTTTGAACTGTGTATATTTATATTATATCTGTAGTTAGAGTTTTAGAAAATAGCATTTTAAAAATCTATCTATCTAGCCTTTATACAAGAATTGAAATACTGCTGAGGAGATGGGGCATTATCATTATAATACTATAGGGGATGTATGATTCCATTTTCTAGACATAATTAAGAAAAAATGAGAAGTAGAATAAGTCTTTTTTTCTCCCATTGTGCCTGCTGCTCTTTAGCAATGAGTTCAACTGCCAACTTCAGTACTGTGTAGCTCAGAGACAGTGAATATAATTAAGAAGCACTTGGAGCCACTCCGCACTGAACCTGTCAACTGAAATCAGAGCAAAGGGCAGCAGGCAGAATAGGTGAAGCAAAAAGGTCTGGTTAATTACATTCAACTTTTTTCCAACCAGAGCAGGAAATATGAATTAGAATTTTGTGAGACAGGTGGAAGGAAAGTTACAATTATATTAATTTAAAAAATAGTTGTAATTTCAGCCTGTGATAGGTGACACTAAGATGACAGGGTTAAGAATTTTTTTTTATTATTATTGACAAAGGGAACTGAGGTTTAAACCTGAGGTTGGAAACTCTGAGGAAGATGCAGTACTGACGTCATCACTCAAAGATATTACAATCTTTCATTCAAAATACAGCAGGTATTATGCAAAGTAACATTCTGACAGTCTGAACGACTACTAACTTCCAACAACACACCTTGCCATGTCTCATTTTTTAAGTACTGGCAGTAATCACAATAATTATGCCAGAAAGTTAGTGATCACACAACATTGCAGACTACATATTTTATAAAGAGTATACAAAGAGTGTTTTGAAAGGGGCAAATGATCTAAGCACAACGTACACTTTCAGCATCACATTTTCAGGTACATCATATCATCATCATTTTTGGCTAATACCTTTTTTGAGAAAGAGAGGATGAAGAAGAGAGTATGCTGTCTGCAACTTTCTGAACACAATGAAAGGCTCCTCAGCTGCTTATCAATTAGAACTGTTTAAAAAAAACAACCTAAAATACATATAATTAGAAGATGCAAAAGTCTCATATAGGATTTGTAGAATAAGGTCAACTTCAACAAACTCTCTTATCAGTATAAAGATGAAATAGTTCCTTACCTGTCTGAAGTTGTGTCACTTGCAACCTGGTGCTTCACTCCTGAACCATTTTTAATTGAGTCTTGTCTTGTGAGCACTTGAGATCTATTTTTGTCCAAAGCTGGTGTGGATATGTCACCTGAGGGTCCTTGGTACTGGGACTGCTCCTGCAGCTTTGCCTTTTTCTCCTGAGGTGCTTCCTCGTTCCGCAATCCTCTAATATGTTCTTGATCAGGCTGCTGAGGTGTATTTAATCCACTGTTGTAGAACCAGGCTCCTGATTTTGTGAGGATTTCTTGTTGTTTTCGGCACAAGTTACATACCCACATTACCTGTGCATAGATTTAAATGAAAAACAAATTAGTTTTGTCAAATAATACAAAGATAAAGAAGTTTTAGTTAAGCATGTGTCAGTTGGGGTGCTAGTTCTGGAGGTACAAACAAGAGTATACTTCGCTTCTTTAAAATAAAGTTACAGACAGGGTATTAATAAGCATAATAAAATATGTCTAGGCAAATGTGGAAAGAAAAGTTTCTTTAGTAAAATATAATGCAAGAAAGTATTTTTGCTTCCATTCTTGCTTTTGCATTTACAGTAATTGGAAAAATGGTAGATGGATTTGCAAGATGTAGAAATAGAAGGGAAAAGATTATTATTAAGAGATAAGGGTAACATGATAGAAGCAATACGAGGGAGTAAAAAATATAAGAAAATGGATTAAATTAAAGAAAAATCAGGGTTAGAAACTTTGGATCAGATCTTCAGCTGGTGCAGATAAACATAATTCTACTGACTTCAACTTTGATATGCTGATTTCACCAGCTTAGTATCTGGACCTCTATATTTAATTGTAGGGCTAAATGGGGCATCTGACTTGATTTTTTAAACTGCTGTAAATTAAATTAAACTGCTGTCAATTAAATTAAATTGATTTAATAAACACAAAGGTAAAAATTCAATATTTATGGGAATGATTTTTAACAATGAAGTGGGGAGATTATTTAACTCTTGTTTTGTGTTAATAACTGATTATTCAAAAATTTATTGCAACTTCCCAATTATGTAACTATTACATATTTTGTACTTAGTTATTTTTATTATAATAAAATGTGCTCATCTACAGGGTCTTGAGATTGTAATTGATTACATTAGTGCAGGTCATTTCCAGCACTAGGTAATTTGGAACTTAATTATGTAGCTAATCTTACCACAATACAAAGTAAATATATACATCTATATGCCAGAACATGTCCAAAGGGTAAAAACAATAGTAATACTTTATAAAGTCATTATAATAAAACAATACATCTGTTTCAGTTTGTTTTGAAACAATTAATTTATATAGTACTCATTCACTAATCTAGTCTTTTAATTCCTTCCTCTTTTCATATGTCTTAGCTTGTCTCCTTTTGTATACTTCCTTCTACTATTTTGTGGTCTGTGTGCTGACATTTTTATACAGCTTATGTACATATTTTTCAGGAGAACCACACCCAGCCGTAGGTAGGGCTAATCATCCCCACAGCTTGACCATCCCCCCATAACCACAGCTTGATCAGCCATTCATTTTTTTTATTTTGCACTACAAAACACTCAACCAGAACTTGCTTAATGCTCCTGACCAGTTTTTCAGTAAATGTAACTAACTAGATGATCAGGCTATGGAGGTATAACACTCAATGTCTTAGTCAAGAAGAGAGTTCCAGTACAGAGAAAGATATCACACTGAAAATGTAGTACCTGTCTCTTAACACAGCAGCTCAAACCACCAAAAAATATCCAGTATGAAGAAGCTACAAACTGTACGGTTCTTTTAATCTCCAATGAGTTACCCAGTTGAAACCTTGGGCCAGGCTGCCTAATCATTTCTGACCAAAAATATTTCTATGGAAGCTTCATTTGGAAGGTGACTTAAAAGAGAGAGGTCCTGCTAAAGCTGGACTGAGTGGCTTCCTCATTTGAAAACCGCCAGGATGATGACTGTTTCTCTTATGTTATGAGGGGGTGTCCTTTTCATTTTTACTGTGGAAATATCCTCATCATTAATACTCAAGCTTTGAGAACTCATTTCAGTTCAATTCAGTGAGATTTTATTGACATGACAACCTAAATAAGCTTATCAAAGTGTCAAAAAGAGACAGACCCCCTCAGGTATCTGTATGAGGTAGCATGATCTCCTCACAATGAACATCAGTGAACCACTTGACTATCTTCTATATATAAATATCCTGAAGACAGGAATGCTATGCATCCCACAGATAAGTCAGAGCATAGACCAAAGCTCCAAGTTGAAATTTTAGAACCAAAGCAGGGAGAGCGTTTTGCCTTCTGAAACAGGATTAGGTTTTGTGATGGGTGACCACTGAAACTTGTAATTAGAGTTGGTCAGGAATTTTTCAAGGATTTAAAAAAAAAATCAGAAAAACCCCCCAATTCATCAAAAACCACAACTTTTTGTGGGAAAATGTTGATGAAACTTTTGTCCAGAAGGTTTCTCAAGTCCAAGATAGAATTTCTAGTCAAAATGAGCTAGAAAGCAAGAGACTCCCTAGAACAGTGGTTTTATAATTATATGATAAAATGAGAAAGCAAGCTATCTTTCAGTAATAGCGTGTTGTGACACTTATATTTGTATGTCTGATTTTGTAAGCAGGTAGGTTTTAGACAAATCAGACTCCTGAAAAGGGTGCAATTGCCTGAAAAGACTGAGAGTCACTGCCCTAGAAGAGCTAAATAGTTACAGAATAAGGAAGAGCAGAGGCTTGAAGCTAGGTCTTACACAACCCAGTTGAGTACACTGTTTGGTTATTATGGGATCTTTCTTGTTCTCTCTCTGTTTTTTCATGAAAAACTTAGAAATTCTCCATTTTGTTCCAATGTGAAGGGGGGGGGAGGAGTGGAGGAGGGGACTGAAAATTTTCCTGGGATGGGAAAACCATTTTCCAACCAGAAATAGATGTAATGTCTCTAGCTGCCTTCTGCACAGGCAGAGTTTCCACTGAAGGAAGTGGTAAACTTTTCACATATATGACACTATACTTAAAGACCCAATCCTGCAATCACTACTCAGGCACAGAAGTCAGTGGCAATTTTGAACGAGTAACCCACTGCAGTATCAGATCCCTAAAAGTCTTTCTTACAGTATTTTTCTGGTATTGTTAGAGATTTTAAATGATTCACTGAAACCAAGCCGCACAAGCTGAACCACTCAGTGTATAACTCCTTAGTCCCCAGCTACATTTTTCCCTTGAAGAGAAGCACTTCAGGATGCCTAGCATTTTCACCTTTGCCACAAAGCAATGTGGTACAGTGATCAGTCCTTCCAACAGAAGATGGTTGGAGGTTTCCCCTGCCAGGAGTCATGAACTTGCTCCTGGGTTACCCACAGTGAGCTGTCAGAGAGAAATATACCAATTTCCTTCCCTTATAGCCCTGTGTGATTTAATGAGCTACTTCTGCAGTAATACCAGCCTCTGCTGGGCTGAGTAGCTGAAAAGCTAGCTCAGCACATGGCAGCACAGTTGCCAATGCCACTAGACAACTGAGGAAACAGATATGTTTATGATAGAAGTTGGATCAACATCTGTCCCTTTCTTTAAAGGCACTACCCAATCTTAAAGGGATAGGAATCTGTGGTATCCTGGTTTGTCATTTCATTTCCACTCTAAAGTTTGGAATCTGTTTCTCATAGACTGCCACTGAGATTGGATCAGCTCCTTTGTTTCTGATCACACGCCAGAGAAGTAATCATAGAATATCCAACTGACTCTCAGAAAAATCAGATTGGCTCTAAAGATAATTCATTATATTTCTTATAGACTTTCACAGCAAAATGGATCAGATCTGAATGAAATTATACTATAAATGTTAAAAAAACCAACCCTACAAAACATGAAAATAAATGAAATTGAAAACAGAAAGCTATATTAAAGTGTTCTGTGCTAGAGTGACTTTTAAATATAGCATGCGAAAAATATATAGCCCTTTGCTTTTCATATTTTTTCATCATTTTACCTGTTTGCTAATATCAGAAATATCAGCTATAACTCACACTTATTTTCAAATACATTGCATATTTATTCATGAGGAAAACTGCTTCTTACATTTAGATGTTCAGATTGTTGAGATAAGCAGTTACTGTTTTCTTTTAAAGTAACATTAAAGAACTAACAAAATGCCACTGTCACATACATAGGCAAATTAATTAATGTACACAAAGATATTCAGGCTCTGATTTATTAGAGGTCAGAGTTGATTTCTACATCTTATTCCTCAGTCTCTAGTAGCATTCCTGTTATAAAAAATATTTATTTCCAGTAGCACACACAATATGCTTAGGTTATATTTTGTTTTAAAACTGAGAAGGACTGATTCATGCTCTGACAAAATCATAATCTAAAGACAATTTTCAAATTGCATTTGCATTTAACTCCTCTATCCACTGTTTAACAGCAACGTGGAAAAAATATATATATAAGAAAACAATGTGTGCCTATACCAACATGGAAGATTCTGTGTGTGAATTATTTTAAAAACTAGTACAGTGTCCATCTTAAATGGAGAAAAATGCAAAATTCTGCTCTCTTAACACCTCTAATAATCTTCATTTTCTGAAGTTACCAAAAAATTTGCATCCTAAAAGGTTGCCAGTATCTTTTGAAACACACAAATGTTCATTAATTCACAGTAAAGGCTGAAACACCATCTAGTGCCTATAGTAGGTATTGCTGATGTTCAAAAAAATTAAATGTTCTTTACTAATATGTCACAATAACTACATAAGATATATCAAAGATGACATTTCAGTATTAACTCTGAATTTAGTTTATTTTTCAAAACACATTTTCTTCCTTTTTTTTTAAGTAGCTCTCTGTTTTTAGCCAAGTACTGACCCAAATTGAAGATATAGATTTACCTAAATCTTCACCTTATTTTGACTCTACACAATCCTAATCTGTACAAGAAACAGAGAAGTTCCTAATGTTTTAGCATGGGCTTTCCTTTACTCTATCATCACTTAATGGACATAATATGATAAGCTTCTGACTACTACCACCACCTCCGAAGACCACTGGTGGCTAGTACCTCTGCATTTGAAGCAAGCTTTTTGAATAAATAATTATATCCCCTACTTTCACAGCTACTATCTTAATATAGTTGGAAAGATAAGCAGACTCCTCAAAGACAGAAATGTCAGTCTAATCAGCCAGTGTCTGGAGAAGGGCAATGAACATTTACATAGAGGATAAGAGCGACACATCTGTAACAGTCTCAGACACAGCTAGACTAAGTAGTATGATCTGTGTACATTCTTACACACCAATTTACTACTTCACAGTATGTAATTCTTCTTAACAATAGAACAAAACTTATCCACTATTTTAAATCCATTTGTAATTGCAATGTATAAAGTATTGCTTATTTATAAATAATTTTTGCCTGCAGATTTCTTGTAAAGTAAAAATACATCTTAAATTTAATCAAATGGATTGAAATTCCAAGTCATTTTTATTTTACACCTTTACAATAAATTATATGAAAAGTAAGACTGCTATATCTTGCAAAAAAATTACCATTTGCTAAACTTCTGTATAATATTAAAAATACAGGATGTATCACATTAAATTATATGAAAAATATAGGTCTTATAATAATTTCAAAATGCTTGAGATTATCAATAGAGGGGCATAACCAAAACCACAGATCATGTATTTGATTGCATACTAGTTACAAGTTTGATTGTGATCACAGGTGCCCTATATTCCAAGAAAAATAAGACTAGACCACCTGCTTATATTTAACTAAGAGACGAAAGGTTATTTTAAAAAAGGCCCAACACATGTTCCATTTGCCACTTGCCTTGTACATTTGTAGCAGAAAATAAGTACCTAAATAAAACTAAACCAAAGTTAACAAAAACTGTTTTGGATCTATTTAACCAGCATCACTTTGTACCTTTTATTTGGTATGATTCTTTGTTATAACTTTGAAACCTGTTATAACATTGTTGCAGTAACTAGGCTATTTAGCTGTAATAATAAAAAGTATGTTAAGAGTGGATTTTAGGCCACAAAACTGCTGAAATGGCATCGAGGCTCTTGGAGCAAAGTCAGTGCCTATTATTACAATGCTGTCAATTCTCTGGAGATCCCAGGTGCCAGGAGCAGGTTGAAACATTAGTGTGATGTTTATTGCTTATGCACCCTGGAGTTTCCCAGAATGTGACAGTGTTTCTTTAAACATTTTATTTTTTCTTTATATTCCAGACAGATAAAATGCTTTAAACAGTAAATCCTGGCCTGAATCCAGATTGTGGCAGGTCTAGAATGTTAGTTTCAATGAGATGAGTTTATAGTTGGCCAGTCACCAACTTCATTAATCACGTTTACTAACTCAGTCCTTTTTACCATTTATTGATGCTAAAGGAGTCAGTGCCATCTTGGAACAGCGCAATAACTGAAGTCATCCTGTGCAAAATAGGCTTCTTTGAGAAGTTCTTCAATCTCTGTTTTGGTCACTGCTGGAGATTTGTAATATAACCTGCTGAAACAGCTGCTTCAGGACAGTCCTTAGAGGACATAAGAAAAATCTCTTAATAAATTAGGATTATGCATATGGTCAAATCTGTTATGTTGCACAATTTGGCCATATTTGCTTTTTCCTAGTGAAAACTGGGGTCAACTTTACGATCCTTCTCTCTGGCTCCAAACTGTGCTGGGCCTTCCTCATTTTGCAAAATAGCAATAAGGGATTTCAGTGAGCTATTAGTTTAACCTCTGTTTCTCTTGGCAGGAGTCACTTCTGGACATAATCTAACTCAGAAAATGAGAGACTGATCTACCTTTTTTGAGAAGGTTATTTTGCTTAGTCATCAGTTTCTTTCTAAGACTGAAGCTTCCAAGAGCTTTTCAGCAGCATACCAGCAACTCTGGATAATCTAATATTAGTGGCGCAAGACAGAGGTCAAACTCTTCAGTATTCTTCCTGTTACACACAAGCATATACCTTAAGAAGCCCTTCAAATCGAAAGAATATTCTTTGGGACTAGCCAAAGGTATTTATTCCCATCCTACTTGGTTGCGTAAAAGGTTAAAATACAGGCTTTCATCAGATTTCTAAACAAAAATTTTCTTCTTTTTCTTGCCCTCAAGTTTGGATACTCTAATGGTTGAGGCAACTAATTCCAGAATTCACTGTACATAGCATGCTGAAAAAAATTAAAAGCTTGGATTATTGGGGAAACAAATATTACTTTTTACTGGGCACACTCTGATTAACGCCAACCAATGGCTTATGATTGCTAAAGCATCATACTGAACCATATCAAAGGTCACTATCCACGTTTCACAGGGCAGCTGATAAAGAGAACAACCCAACCCAGATCCACCTCGGAGTAGTTAATTTACTTAGGAGGAGACAACAACCTTCACACAGTCTTCCCCATTATGTGCAGCCAAACATCCTTAGAGGACCTCCTGGTCAGAAAAGCAATGGCAAAATGGCCCATGTAAGGGACAAACCTTTCTTCAAATCAGTCCATCACTGCACATTATGGAGTTCAACCTCGAGGGCCATCCAATGCAAAGTGTGATTACATCACAATGATCCTGCAGACTCAAAATATCAGTGTCCTTGTGCTACAACACACCTGGAGATTGAAGGCCACCAATCAAAGATCAACAGATATGTCCTGATATCTGCAAGCCATCATCCCAAATATGGACTCATGATGTACATAAAACATGACCTTAATATTCCATCCAGGTCATGCCTATCACAAACCCCAGCTCAATTGCCATTAAAATCAGCAATCTGACAGTTATAAATGGGTACAAGCCACCATCAATGGAATGGCCATGTCTAGCATTACTAGCGCCAAGCCATCCTACCATCCATGTCAGTGATTTCAATATCCACAACAGCCTATGGGGCTATCACAAGAACAACTCTGCTGGAGAACAGCTGACATCCTGAGCTTTCATTGAAGACCAGCACCTCCTCTACGATACCAAAGACTTTGGCACATTCAAGTCGGCCTAATGGGGGTAATGCTACACTTCTGACCTTTGTTTTGTGTCACGTGACATCAGCAGCCACCCCATGCCATCCAAAAGGTCAGTTCTCAATGACATTACCAACAGCCAACACTACCTATTGTGATTTGTATAGGCCTACAAGTTCCACTCATTCAATCCTTCCTGAAACCGTGCTGGAATCTACAATCTGTTGATTGGTCCTTCTATGTGGTGATAACAGCAAGGGTTCAATAAACCAGATCCCACCACATACAGCTCAATTACCACTGCTTTGTAGGCCTACTAGTATCAGCTGTGAAATCAAACATTGCAAGGGGCTTTAGAAAAGCATTCACTCCTTGCTCAACAGAAGAGAATGAGGTACTCTTCTGACAATATCAAGCCGACAAAAGCCCAAAACCACAATAGTATTGCTTGAGTTTTTGAACTCAGCTAGAAGAAAAAGTTTGTGCAAAACCATGATGGTGCTTGACTTGAAGCTGCAAAGCCTGGAAGTTCCTCAAACTTTTAGGCAGTCCAGCTCCAGCAGCCTACAAACCATATCAGTAAGTGCAGGTACCATCTCTGCTCAGTTAATTACCAATTCCCATGTGCCAATGGATAAAAAAATCAGGCGGCAAGTCCACAACCAACTTTACCACACACTGAATCAGTACCAGTTGTCTTCATCCCTTTATGCCCCCTACACAGTAGATGAATCATGACTGGTATAAAGTAGATAAGGAAATGTTGTTTACTACTTCTCATAACACAAGAACTAAGGGTCACCAAATGAAATGAAGAGGCAGCAGGTTTAAAACAAAAGAAAGTATTTCATCACACAATGCACAATCAATCTGTGGAACTCCTTCCAGAGGATGTTGGGAAGGCCAAGACCATAACAGGGTTCAAAAAAGAACTAGATAAATTCATGGAGGATAGGTCCATCAATGGCTATTAGCCAGGATGGGCAGGAATGGTGTCCCTAGCCTCTGTTTGCCAGAAACTGGGAATGAGTGACAGGGGATGGATCACTTGATGATTACCTGTTCTGTTCATTCCCTCTGGGGCACCTGGCACTGGCCAGTCGGAAAACAGGATTTTGGGCTAGATGGACCTTTGGTCTGACACAGTATGGCCATTCTTATGTTCTTATGAAGTGGACAAGGTTCTGTCCAACACTAAGTCCAGGAAAGCAGCAGGAATGGATTGAATATATCCAAAATTCCTGAAGAACTTTGGTCTGAAGGCAAGAAGGTGGCTGCCAGACTTCTTCAGCAACATCATCTCTTCATGCATAATACCAAAAGAGTGGAAGGTAGCCAAGATCATAGCCATTTTGAAGCCTGGAAAAGAAGCCACTGACCCAAAAAGCTATCAGACCCATCTCCCTATAAACTGTTGGAATGGCTCTTACTTCAAAGATTACAGCTAATCCTGGAGCAACCGGTTCCTAAAGAGCAGGCGAGATTTAGAACTGGTCACAACTGCTGTGACCAGGTGTTGGCCTTAGCCAAGTACATAGAATCTGGCTACCAGCAACAATTAAAAACAGCAGCAGCATTCATTGATCTTTCTTCTGCATCTGATACGTATGGTGCAAAGGGTCTTCAACTGAAGTTAGCATTAGCTTTCCCATGCCAATCAACCGTCAGATTCAAGATGCTGAGTAACAGAAAATTCACCATACACCTATGTGCAAATTATGGAGATTGAACATGGCCTCTCAGAGGGATCCGTTTTAGTGGCTGCACTATACCAGCGATATTCTGGTCCCATCATCCTGTAAATTTATCTACACAAATGACATTGTGCTAGCAATGCAAGCATCGTCTCTGGAGGCCATAGAAAAATTCATGAACAACCACCTCTGGACAGTTCAGATATATTTCAAAAAGTTTGGTGACTGAAACCCAGTGCTTTGAAAACACTTGTCTCTGCCTTCCACTTGAAAAACTGTGAGGTCAAAGTGCAGCGGAAAGTGAACTTTTGTGGTCTGCTTCTTTCACATGACCACAGTCCCCAGTATTTTGGAAAAACAACGAGGAGTCCTTGTGGCACCTTAGAGACTAACAAATTTATTTGGGCATAAGCTTTCATGGGCTAGAACCCACTTGGAGTTACCCTTGATCAGACGTTAAACTATTGCCAACACCTTGACAACACAAAAAGGAAGAAAAAGACAAGAGTTAACATCATCCAGAAGCTTGCTTGAATATCCTGGGGATGTGATACATGCATGCTTCAAACATCAGTACAGCCTTGGTCTTGCAAACAGTGGCATATTGTTTGCCACTTTGGTGCAACAGCTCCCACATCAGTCTTGTTGATATTGAAATCAATACCATGCTCAGTATTACTAGTGGCTCTCTCAAATCAATCCCGATACTATGGCTCCCATCATACCAGCCAACATCAGACAAGATGTTCTGGGAGTGCAAGATCCTGGCTGCGCCAGACCTGCCAATACACCGAGACTCAATTCACTGCCACGCCCCCATCTCAAATCGAGGAAGCCTTTCTGGATCCATGTGACAGTGCTGCAGGCCAACAGAAAGGACACCAGTACTTGCTGGCTTGAATCAAGGCCCTCTTGTGAAATCCTAAACAAAGACCTGATTGAAGAGCCAACAAAAAAAATCCCAGGATTCTGCCTTCCCCATAGGCAATGGACTGCACTCAACCACTTTTGGGCAATTCATGGAAGGTGTGGTTATCTCCTCCCCAAATAGATAATCAAGGAATCATAAAATTGTGACTGTAGTGAGGTACAAACCCTATGTGACATGTCATGGACAACTGCCCCATTCATGCTTACAGCGATGGCACAGGGGCAGGGTGGCACCTAGCTACCCCAGAAGCATTAGAATGGCTTTCAAATATTAAGATTCAATTATAATCCCAGCGTGTTACTTTTCAAATGCCATATGAAAGAAGAATTACCTAGAAGGCTGGGCAGCAGTTAATTAACTAAGGAAAAATTGGGCATAATAAAGGTTTAGGAGTGCTCAGTCAGGAGGCCTACAGAAGACAGAAAGCTTCTGAGGAGTGGGACTTCTCAGAGGAGCTAGTGAGAGAGCTCACCAGGAAAGGTACGGTCAGTGACTGTGATATGGGTGGTCGTGCACAGTGATTAGAACAGGAACCAGGACTTGTGCTAAGAGCAGGAGTCAATAGTAAGGAATAGGAGCCCAGGGTCAGAGCCAGAATCAGAGGCCAGATGCCAAAACTAAGTGTCAGAGCTGAAGTCAGGAATCAGAGCCAAGGGTCAGAACCGGGTTCCTGAAGTGAGGCAATGCAGGTGCAGGACTGAGGCCAAAGCAGAAGCAGGGCTGAAACAAGGATGGGAAGAAGCAAGCACACAAGCTATCACATCCTTGGGCCAATACTTTGAACAGCCATTAACCCATTGCTGCTGCTGGGCTTAAGATCCAGTATGCTGACTCTTCCAATCAATCAGGCGGTATAGTCAACCAGGCAGCCTACTACAGGGCCAGCTGTGCCCATTAGGTTGCCCGGAGACTGGCTCTGCTGCAGGCCCTGCTTCCAGACAGTACCCACACCTTCAAGAGCACCTCCTAGGGGCCTTGGAGCCTGGTATCTTGGGTTACTTCTGATGGAACTCTCACAACATGCCCAGGGGATAGATGTTCTCCACTGGTTCCCAAGACCACTCATCTGGACTGTAGTTTTTCCAGTTGACCAGATACTGGAGCCTTCCCCTACTTGCTAAGAGTTGAACTGTAGGGAACCAAGTAGTCCGCCTGTCTGTATAGCAGGTGGCAGTAGCAGGTTGGAGCAGTTTGGGTATGGGTTCTCAATGCAGGGCTTTAAAAGTGAGATTTGAAAGACAGGGTGGATCTTCAAGGACTTGGGCAGCTGTAACTTGAAACTTGAAAGGGTTTACCCATTCTATAATCTTGAAGGGGCCCAGGTATTCGTAGTCTACTGTGGCGGATGCGCAGCTCAATCTAAGGTTCTGGGAAGAGAGCCGCATCTTCTCCCCCTTGGTCAGATCGGGGGCAGCCTGACAATCTTGGTCTGCATGGAGTTTATAGGCTTTTTTGGCAGAATGCAAGACTTCCTTGAGCTCCCAGTGCACCTGGTATAGGTGGGAGGCTAAATCTGCAGCGGCCAGTACTGGGGAACTCACAGGTAAGTCTGAGTGGAAGTAGGGGTGAAAGTCATAGCTTGCAAAGAAAAGGCTACACTGGTTTGTGGTGTGGATTGCATTGTTGTATGTGAATTCAGCATAGCACAGCAGGGGAAGCCAATTGTCCTGGTGGTAACTCAAAAAGAAGCGAAGATACTGCTCCAAGATTTCATTGACCTTCTCTGTTTTCCCTTAGTCAGCTGCTGACAGGTGGATGAGGTGCGGGGCTCAATGCCAAGGAGTCTGAGAAATTCCTGCCAGAATCAGGAGATGAACTAGAGATCCTGGACCAATACAATGGTAACCTGTGGTACCGGAAGACATTTTCCAGGAAAAGCGAAGATGTCTCCCATGCAGTAGGAACAGTACAAAATGGAAAGAAGTGCACCATCTTTGTTAGGAGGTCAATGACAACCAAGATTACCAAGTGTTCCTGGAAGCATGGCAGTTCTATGATGAAGTCTAATTGATACTGTAGACCAAGGATGTGGAGGCATGGACAGAGATTGGAGGAGACATAGGGGTTTTGTTCATGGGTTCTCGGTATGGCTGAAAAGGCTGTAGGACCTTATATACTCCTTGATGTAAGCTCATACGTCTGGCCACCAGAAGCTTCTTGAGACTGGATTCCAAGTCTTGAACTGGCCAAAATGGCCCACAAGTGGCAAATCGTGGCATAATTTCAATACCTGAAGCCTAAACTGTCTCTCCAGAATATAAATACAACTCTTGGAATAAAGGAGGCCATTCTGTAGTAAGAACACAAAGTTGGACTGGATACCATCATCATTCAGGGTCTGGTGGATCTGGCTTGTGAAAGGGAGCAGATAGCAGATGGAGCACATCAGACTGCTATCAATCATGCTGTTGACAAAGGTGGATACATTGAGTACTGTGGCAGAGGGTTCTTCGCCAGGCTAGAAATATTCCGCCTTGTGGGATAGGACATCCATCTTCCTGTTTCTCGCCCCGGGCAATGAAGTCAAATCAAGTAAAGAAAAGGGAGCTGTTGTTTAAGGCATCTAGCAGTTCACAGGCACTCCAGGTTCTTGTCATCTGTCAGGACTTGGATTGGGAAATTCGGGCTCCTTTTAGGAGGGGATTCCAATCCTCAAAAACCGCATTGATAGCCAGTATCTCCTTGTCCTAAATATCATAATATTTTTCTGCTGGAGTTATCTTCCAGGAGTGAAAGGCACAGGGATGGAGAAGGTTGCGGGAGCCCACATGTGGAGATAATACTACACCAATGGCAAATTTTGAGGCATCGGCCTCAATTGTTAATGGCTTTATGGGAGCTGAATGAATCAGGATGGATGCTAAGGTGAATGCTCTCTTCAGTTGATTGAAGGCTGACTGAGCCTCCGTGGACCAGGTGAACCAGGCTCCTTTTGCAAGAATATTGTTACAGGTGCTAGTAAGCTAGAGAACCCTTTAATAGATTGCCTGTAGAAACTGGTGAACCCCAGGAATCATTGGACCCCTATGTATGTCAGATATTGCTGCCAGTTTATGTGGCCTGGTCAGATATTGCCACCACCTTTTGCGGGTCCACTGTGAGTCCCTTGAGCAAGATGATATATCCCAAGAATTCCACTGTGTTCTTATAGAACTCTCATTTCTCAAAATTCACATAAAGGTGGGTTTGGCAGAGTCTCTCCAAGACACATGCATGATTGTGGAGGTCCTGACTTTTGGAGAAAATTAGGATGTCCTCATTGATTCAGCATGTACCTAAAGTTGTTATTTATGGCATGCTGGAAGTTCGCAGGGACATTGCACAACACAATTGGTATGACAATATATTCTAAATGACTATACCTGGTATGGAAAGTGGTCTCCCAGTTGTCTCCTTCCCAGATCCTCACTAGGTTTTAAACTTGGTGGAGGTCCAACTTTGTGAAGACTTTGGCAGAGCAGAGTCTTTCAAACAGCTGGAATGTGCAGGGGCAAATGAACCCCTTCTGTAGGTTTTCCCTGAGATAGCTTTTCAGTGCCTGTAGTTCAGGTTACGAGAGGGAGTAAGTGAGCCCAAAGGGAATGTCTGCTCCTGGCTGGACGTTGATGGGACAGTCATTGCGGCAATGGGTTGGCAGGGTGTTGGCTTTCTTTTTGTTGAACACATTGACATAGCATTGATATTTAACAGGAATCCCTGGAGCCATTGGAATGTCCCCGGGATTGCTGGATTTACTTTTGGATGTTCCATTCATATCTCTGAATTCTTTAGAAGATCAAATACAGTAGAACCTCAGACTTCTGAACACCTCGGGAATGGAGATTGTTTGTAACACTGAAATGTTCGTAACTCTGAAAATATTATGGCTGTTCTTTCAAAAGTTTATAGCTGAACACTAACATAATACAGCTTTGAAACTTTACTATGCAGAAGAAAAAAAGCTGCTTTTAACTATCTTAATTTAAACGAAACAAGCACAGAAAGTTTCCTTATCTTGTCAAATCCTTTTTTTTTTAAACTTTCCCTTTATTTTTTAATAGTTTACATTTAACACAGTACTGTACTGTATTTGCTTTTTATTTTATTTTATTTTTGGTCTCTGATGCTGCCTGATTGTGTACTTCCAGATCCAAATGGGGTGTGTGGTTGACCAGTCAGTTCATCACTCTGAGGTTCTACTATACATTGCAAATGGTTTCTGGTCCCAGGTCAGCTTTTGGGAAATAGGATTGTCTGCAGAGATCTTGGGTGACGTGCTAGGGGATGCCAAGGACAACTGATGAATGTGGTGCACAAATTAGTCCAAACTGGAGAACTTCTCAGTGGTCTCAAAGGATAGTTACCTCTAGGAGAGCTGCCTGGTGGATGGCCAGTCCTGATGAAAGGAGTGACCCATATATGGACTTTACTAACTCAGGGCAATCCTTGGTGGGGATATTGTGCACTCAGGCAAACTCCAGGTCCATGGAACTGCCTGAAGCACTTGAGTCCACCAGCAGCTCTATGCTGATGTCAGGCATCACAGGATGCCAGAGCTAGAGAGGGAGTTGGAGATATGTAGGATGCGGATTGGCCATCACCAAGGTACCCGCAGACAAGAGTTGGTGTGGGTTGTCGGGGAGAAAGGAAGAGCACCACTCGGCCCAATCCCTCCCTCCCAGTCAGGGCTTGGGTATGGCATTTCCTGACCAGGGCACAGATTGGACTTTGTCATGGAAGCTTTATGCAAAGTGTTCTGGCTCCCTGCAATATATGCATAGACCTAATGCCCAGCATCATTTTTTCTCCACATTACAGAGGTGGAGTTGGACCTGATAGACTTGCATTGGTTTGGGCAATGGAGGGAGAACTGGGTCAGAGCTCGCAGGATCCGGGAAGGCCATCATTTTTCTTGGGGGCATTTGGTCAAGCAGTTGATCTTGATGCACAGGTGATTAAGGCATACAATCCAGATGGGGATTCCACCTCAAGTTGTCCCAGGAGCAAAGACAAAGACCTCCCAAGTAAGCAGGTTAATAATCAATCCCACTTGGGCTTGCATCTCATTCTGGGATGCAATCCAGACTAGTGAGGGGTTGTACCACCACCTGCCCTGCAACCTTGGGTGTTTCACAATGCTTTACTGCTGTAGCTCCCAACCTGGGCCCCTCATGAACACCCAAACACCATGCAGGTCAGACCCTGAGTAGCTGTTGCCTGCCAGCTGTACGTTAGCTACACTCTAGCTTCCAGCAGCCTTGGTTACTGCTTGCAGCTTGACCCCAACACACTCCCAGTCCTGAATTTTCCCCAAAGCGTGTGTTCTGAGCTGTCCAGCCCTCCCTTAGACAATTTGGATATCAGAGGTCTGTTGCCTGTGTAAGGGGTCAAAGTACAAGTGTTTGCTACTTTAAACTGAATTGTTTGGCAACTCCAATTAAACAGAACACTGGATTAGTTTTGATTAAAGAATAAAATAAGTTTATTTAACTACAAAGATTTTCAGTGAGTACAAGTATAAGGCATTAAAGTCAGAAACGGTTATAAGAGAAATAAATATAAAATGCTTTCTGGTGCTAAAACTTAAACTAGACTTGGATTCAAGATAAAATCTCTTATGCCAGATTCCCAGGAACACTGCTGACCAAATTCTCAAGTCAGGATCTGTCCTCAAAGTACAAAGGGCTGGTTACTTTGTCTGCTTAGTTGAAAGAACAAGAGTGAAAGAGAAAGAAGAAGGACAGAATACCTGGGGTGGTTTGGCCCTCACTGTTTTAGTCCAGTCACCCTTTGAGATGCATTTTCCTGAGAGTTACCCAAGATAGTTACTTCCAGCTGTGAGGATGGAGACATGGAGTCTCGTGGTGAAAGAGTTCCATGTTGTTGTTTGTTAAAATCCAGGTTCCTGCCCCCTTTGCTGCCAAAGAATGGCCACTTGACCGGTGACTGCCAATCAGCTTTGATGACACCTGGCTAGATCAGCTTGTCTTTTGTCTTTGAGTAAAAGGTTTACCCACTCTCCAGACTTCTCTGGTAAATACATTTCAGACATAATTTCTGCTTATGGTCATAACTTTACATTTAATGATTCTACACACATTTCACCATGATATTACTGACCAGCAAGTTATTAGTTTTCAAATGATGCCTCAAAAGGCATGGGTGCAGTTGGTCACAGCTTGGTCAATAGGGTACAACTGTGGATATAGCAGAAATAGGAGCCAACACTGATTTAGGACCCCACAAAATTTGTCATAATCACCATTGTGCTGGTCTGGTAGAAGAAGAGGGGGCTGGCAGGGAGCGGGGGTCGGAGCTGAAGGTGGTGCAGCTTGAGCGTGTAGGACCACATTCTGTGCCTGCAAGGTAGAAACCTGGGCCTGAAAGGTCTGTAGGGTTTCCACTATCAAATTTGTCAAATTGTCAAATTGTCTGTCAAATTTCTTCTTTAAAAATTTTATTCTGTCAAGCTCTTCAATGGAGAACCACCAAAGTAAGATCAGGAAAAAAACACAAAAAAATATGTTCTGCACTAGTTGGAGACTGGATTCTCATCCAATGCTGTGTGTGTGTGTGTGTGTCTGAACTGTACTGCCTGTTAGAAGGTAAACTCTATGTGGTAGAGAACATATTTTCTTCTAAAGTGTGCACAAATTGACAATGTTCAAATAAGAATTTCCCACAACTAGATGCAGTTCTGGTACATTGGTATAAATCCCAGCTAATTGTTCTGTTGGTTTTGAAGTCAATAGAATTATTCTGGATTTACACTATTGTAACTGAGGACAGACTTTCCCCACAGTGAGTATTATACTTAAATTTTTAGTTTTACTTTAAAAATAATTTAGTTTACATTCAATATCAAGTGATTTTATTTATTCTGTTTTAAAACAGAATAAATGTACATGATTTAATATTCTTTATTAAAAAAATTACCTCAACACTTACTGCAAGATGGATTTTCCTGCTCTTGTACAAAATAAAATATAACCTCTATTTGATAATGTATTCATTCAGTCATATCTTAACACACCCAGGCCAAACTCACCATTGGTGTAATACCACTTACTTCAATTAAGTTATACCAGGGATGAATTTTGCCCATTAAATCAATTAAAGGAACAAAGCCATCTCTTATAATTGTAATTATTCCTTGTAAAATAGCTGATAAAAATGATTGTTTAATGATTTTGCTATGCCACTAATCTTTGCTGCAATATTTTCTTTCATGTAGAAATGAAGATGCAATCAGTTTGGCTAAATGTCATAACTGTTTCAGTGCTTACTTGTCCTACATCCATATTGATGCATTTGGCTGTTTATGCTTGCCCCCAAAAACTAAAAAAGAAAAAAAAACCTCCTAAGTAACCACAAGGATTCCAATTGCTGCTGTTAAGCAAAAGATGAAAAAGGTCATTACATGAGAGGTTAGTGTCTTAATATGTATTGGAAAGTGTGTGTGTATTGATGTACATAAGAACATATGATTGGCCTTCCTGGGTCAGACCAATGATCCATCTAGCCCAGAATCCTGTCTCTGATAGTGGCCAGTGCCAGATGCTTCAGAGGGAATGACCAGAACAGGGCAATTTCAAGTGATCCATCCATTATCATCCAGTCCATTTGTGGCAGTTGGAGGTTTAGTGACACCTGGAGCATGGGATTGCGTCCCTGACCATCTTGGCTAATAGCCATTGATGGACCTACCCTCCTTGAACTTATCTAATACTTTTTTGAACCCAGTTATACTTTTGGCCTTCACAACATCCCATAGCAATGAGTTCCATGGGTCAACTGTGCATTGTGTGAAGAGGTACGTCCTTTTGTTTGTTTTAAACCCGCTGCCTATTAATTTCATTGGGTTATGTAAAGGGGTAAATAACACTTCCCTATTCACTTTCTCCATATCATTCAAGATTTGATAGACTTCCATTATATCCCCTCTTATTCATTTGTTCTCTAAGCTGAATAGTCCCAGTCTTTTTATTCTCTCCTTGTATGGAAGCTGTTCCATACCTCAATCATTTTCTCTGGCCTTCTCCAATTGTAATATATCTTTCCAGAACTGCATGCAGTATTCAAGGTATGGGGGTATCACGTTTTGAGGGAGGGAGAGGGAGGGAGAGAGAGAGAACATGACTATGGAATGTAGCATAAAGGGCTTAGTGCGTCAGTTTTGGGGGAGTGGTTATTTACGAGGACATAGACATGTTAGAAGTCACTCAGATCACCCCAGACAAATCAGCGAATTCCAAAGTTTGTAACCTCAAACTTCTAACCCTTTCTATATATGTACTATGACACAGTCTATAATTATATACTATTTCTCTAATAATAAAATATCAGAACTTTTTCCTACAATCTTAGATACATACACAGCATTTTGTAATTTTGTAGGAACAGTCTTCTCTTCCTCACCATATCTACAAACATGGAGGGAACACTGTCCCAAGCTATCTGAATGCTTGATAAAAATGGATAACTGCAGAGAAAGGATGTTACATTGACTGGTAGAAGGCGGCACATTGGGAGATTGGCTGGGACTCTAATCACACTCTCTGTTAAGGACATCAGTGCTCATATAGTGGAAGTGAAGCAGAATATCTGAGTCCTATTGGATTCATCACGACAATGGTAGCCAGAAATACTATTTTCTATCTTCAGCTGGTCCAAACACCAAATACTTTCAAATCAGATGTGTACTTTATCTGAGTCATTTGCATGCTGGTCATCGGCAGGGAAAGCTACTATAATGATCTCTACCAGTGAATGACCTTGAAAAATTCTGAAAACTATAGTTGGTATAACCTGAAGACCACCATCTCTTGCGTTAAACTCATCAAGGAGAGCACTGTACAGCAGTGTTCCAGATTCTATGTTGGTTCCCAATACACCACAGTGTCTATTGCAAGGTTTTTTCCTTTATCATTAAAGCCCTAAATGGGTTAGGGCCAGTTCTCTCAGTGACTATTTCAAGATTTGCTCATCAACATGTCAACTGTGCTCAACAGGGATGTTCCAGGTGATAGAATCCAGGTTTAGCTTCCTGCAAATCAGGAGCAGGACATTTCTGGAGGAAGGCATACACCTATAGATTAGATATCATGAGACATATGACTGAATCCAAGTCTCCTCACCTTTACTACGCAGGTTAAAATGCACCTTCTTACATAGGTTAAAATGCACCTTCTTACATGACATTTCCTAAATGACCTCTTGATAATTGATCCTGACAGTGCTGCACTAAAATGGGAAGCAGAGATGACGTGGCCATTTTAAAAAATGCAGTTTTCTTCTTAAATTTGTGAGGCACCCAGATACCACAGTGGAAGGGCATACTAAAAATTATTAATACATGATCATAAATAATTAAAAGTAATAATAAAAGGAAATTTATTAAAAGTTTTTAAATTGTTATAGTTTAAGGCAATTTAAAATTCATAATGCAACCACAGTATACTTGCCTCAATATTGTTCTTCGTAAAGTGGTTTAAGTGTACTGTCCAAAATTAACCTTTGGCATAATTAAATTAAAATAAGTCTAAAGATCCTGAGTACAGGGCTTTTTTTTTTAAATGATAGAGTCTCCTATGATTAAACAACTACACATGCAATTAAGGTAAATAAGTTAAGAAACTAGCAGACCATGGTAACCATCACGTTCATTTAGAAAAAAAACTGCAAGATCGGATTATTGCAAAAAATAAATCTTGTGTGCCTTTTGTTCAACAACAACAGTACAACTCTGTCCTGTGGAGGAAAAGTAAACTAACTCTGCTTTGCAGTTCTCTTTAAAATGTACTATAGAATGGTGTGCTTGATGGACCTATAGGATAAATGGCAAGCTGATTTTATTTGTTCCCTTAAAAGCATGTATGTTTGCAATACCCATTCAGTAGCAATGTTCCTTTACTGAAACAATTAAGGCCAGTATATCTGATATGCAAAAGTTTTTCCTTCCTTTCCCAGTTCTGTCTGCCAAGTAATGTAGGATTACATATTACCAAAAAAAAACAAAAACAAAAACAAAAACCCACAGCTGAGGAACACTTAGGATGGAATTCAATTTTCCTATTCATATAAGAATATAAAAAACAGTTATTAGTGAGTACATAGGTTTCCCCACATGGTTTACAGTTATAAAGATGAACTAAAACCCAACATCAATAAACTATTGTACAAACCTTGAAAAAGTTATTTAAACTGGAGCCCCAAAAACATTGTAGGAGCTGATACGATCTTTGGGAAAGATACTATGGATAATTTACACTTTCCCCATCTAAAAACTATATGAAAGCTATGCAAAAATTTGGTAATAACACTCAATATAGTCCTTGATACTCACATGATGGAAATGTTTGGGATCAGGAATTAGTTAACCAGTCACAAGTCTAAAGGTATGTGTCTACTGAGGTGAAGTTGAAAAATGAGCAGATAAAAGAAGGATGTCGATGAATGGTGCCCAAGATGTTCAAAACATGTAAAGATATGTGGTAGATACATCTACATATTGATGGCAAATTCATCACATTCATAGTTAATATTTTAATTTCAGTTAACAAGATGACATTTATGACTCTCTCATAATTACAAACTGTTCAGCAATTTTTATATTTAAGGTGCTTTGTATTACTCCCAGCCTGATTCAAGATTTTTATTAATCTTATGCATATTGTTTTAAAAATTTATGTAATTAATTTATTAAAGACCTACGTGACAAAAAGATCTTAACTATGTTGAAATTATGTTCACAAGAATCCATAAATATTAGAACATATCAATTGACTGAAATTCAATTTAACTACCTGAAATCCAGGCTTCTCCGTTGAGCTCCTTTATTCTGAATGAAGGCATCTTTATAATTATGAAAGCCAAGGAATGTGTAGGTTTCAAATCCTTATTTTTTAAACTTTGGTGAAACCTTGTTAAAGCACAGTATTTTCTCAGTTTACATAATCTCTCACCATAAACTCATTAAAGTCCAAGGTCTGCAAAAGCTGTCTTCATAAAGCCACTTGTATTAGCTTGGTAACAACTGTCAGGCTTGCATCTCCACTATATAATGTGCTTGACACATAAATTAGGAACGTTATTGCAGGTGTAAGTCAGGCCTTTTTCATTTAATTCCTCAGGCTATCGGTAAAGAACTCCTTGTAGACATTATCCAAATAAAGCTCTAAGCAAACAGCTCAGAAAAAAGAGAAAACCTGACTATGTTCTCTACTTTATTACTAGTAATGACTTCATCATTTATATATATAGGTGCTGGTTTCCAGCCGCTGAAGCCAAATTTAGCTGATTAAATATTCATAGAGTCTCCTGCTGTGCCGTAATGCCTAAACTGTGCTCGAAGAATCCTAGGTGTGCAGTTACACACCTGTGACTGAAACAAGGGATTTGCTGAACTAACTTTGATAAAGGTCTATGCCTGGAACTTAAGAGCACTTGATATGGTTTCTGAATACTGTAACAGGTTGCAGATATAACTTAATGTTCGAGAACTGTTTAGTCTTCTGGCTCTGTAATTGCAAAGATCTCTATATTTGAAAAAAATGAAGTGCAACTTTACTGTATATGTTCTTCTGATACACTTATTTTTAAGTAACAAGGCAACATTTTAAAACAACTTGAACAAATATGGAAGAGACAAACATTTATTTTTTGTAACTTGGTAATTAAAGAAAAAAATCTCTCAGTGCCTAGAATTTATTTTTCCATCAGTATAATTGCCTTTAATATTAATAACTAAGCTATCATTTTGTTTATAGGAGGCTTTGCATTAATTCCTTATTTACTTGTTTGTTTCAGTTCCCTACATGATCAGGCAAATTATTACTGATGTCTTTGCTATCAAAAATGCATAATGTAAGTATCTGTATCTGGCTGTGAAAGGATATTCACATCTGCACACTATTTAATCACTTCAGTTTTCAACCAAAAATTAGCATCATATGTGGGAGTCCGGAATATGCATAAATATGTTTTCCATGTTCAGAACTCATTAACAAGAATGTTATGGGCTGATGCCACTTGCAGTAATAACTAATAAGGTGAAATCAGAACTTTATAACTTACAGTAATTGTACTTATAATGCCTATCTTGAAGCTACTGTCATATCAAGTTTACCTACCCATTAATCTTCCAGAAATAACAGAGGCAGGAAAACATCATAATGAGAATATCAGCCACCTCCATGGCTACATTATCACTTGCCCTGGAGTCTGTAGAGTGCACTCCGTGAGTCCAGCAATCCATGAGTGGAGAGGGGATATGCCAAAAAAAATGTTGAATGTGGGGAAGAAAATTCTTTACTAGAAAACTAGAATATTCTCCTCAAATCTCCCTCCTGGCAACTCCACAGAAATTGATACAGATTCAAGCTGTAATGACTGACTAGTCCCCACTCCATGATGGTGATCTCCATTGAAAAGGGGTTCTATGGGCAGCCACAGGCTGAGGAAGCCATGGCAGTGTAGCTCCAGTACAGCACTCTGGGGATACAGAGCCAATACAGAATCAGAAAGACTCCGCCCAGATGGTTTAGCCTTTGCAGGATCTGCGGGGTATGTGAACAGGCTCCATGAATTGTTTTGATAAGGGAAAAGGAAGGGGAAACCTTTAACAATTCAGGCAAAATCTCCACCAGGAAAACCTTGTGAACATTTCCTCCTTCCTAGTACCTCCTGTGAATGTTCCCAAATGGTATGGCAGGGGGAAATGGGAGGGAAGGAAAGAAGATCAGGCTCTATCTTCATGTGCTCTTTTATTTTTATTTGTAGTTTCTAGACTACTTTTATTCAAAGAATTTGCTAAAAAATATCTTTCATTATATAAGCAGTCTATGTCTTGGAATCGAAAAGAATTCAGTGTTCATACAGAACTCAGGAGTCAACCAAGTTATTATGGGGATTGACCTGAGAAACTACCCAAGCAATACCTTCTGTTCAAAATTTGTTTAGAGGAATGTTTGAAAGGAGTTTTCTAGTAAAGAATCCCAGGATTCCTGAAAATAGCAAAGGTTAAAGACTAAACTTTGACAGACATGTTATTTGCCTTTTTCTTAAATATTTCAGAATGCATAACATTACTGAGACAAAGGATCTACTTCAAAGAAAGTGTTGAATGTTTTATCAACTTTTGACAGGAGATAAAGGAAGAAAGGGGAGGAAGTTTCCTGACATGGCTCTGCATGGGTTTATTCTGTATAGAATTCTAAATTACTCTATTGAAAGCTTTGATTTACCTAGAGCAGTTTAAAAACAATTCACTAAAAGCAACTTCCTGAACCCTACTAAAAGAGATTAAAGAGCAAAGAAAATACCAGCCTCTCTTATGGCAGCAACTGAAGTGCCCGATTTTGTCACACTTTTTAATTAACTGATTAGGAAGAAATCCAGGTATCAAAAGAGAAATATTTTTTCCTTTTTTAATTACAGCTGTAGGTTAGACTCTAAGGGACTGACCCTAAACCTGGTTGAAGTCAATGAGAGTCTTTCCATTTACTTTGATGGAGTTTTGATCAGGCTCTAAGTTCTCCAATGGTTGCTCTTCTTCTATGAAAGAAAAAAGAAAAAAGGAAAACCAACCCTTGAAAGGCATGGACTGACATAGCCAGACCTGGAATATCCAAAACTATGTATTTTATTGTGGCCATTATTACAGTAGCTAAATGTCATATCATAATCAGAAAAATCTCATTTCTGCCCAGTGTGACCACATTCTTCCCATCCCTCCATTTGTTTTCACAGATTTTGAGAGGCTGCTTGCTCACTTGCCTTTTACCAGAAGTGTTCATGGCTACTTTGAAGCCATTAATATTAAAGAAGAAATATACATATCAATTCAAATTAGGTTGAATCCAAGCAAGAGAAAGTGATGTCTTGAATCTTAATCTATTTAAATAATTTCAGTTCAATTTAAACTTAAAAATTAGACTTTGATTTCTCACTTCACTTAGTTATCATTCTAATAATCAAAGTATGATAATACTAACAGAAATCCAGAGAATTTAAAAATTCAGTGAAGTACTTTCATCGTTTAAAAAAACCTAAGCAGTTTGAAAACCTTTAACTAAATAAACTATTTTTAATTAAGTAACTTTGCCAACTACTTTTACTTGGTTGTGTAAGGTTGTCGTGCAGTTTTAGAACCTCAAAGAGGAGGTTACTTGTCTATAATTGGAGGTTCTTTGTGATGTGTTGTCCCTAATTGGATTCCAGCGTGGGTGTGCATGAGTGCCATGTGCCAGAGCCAGAAGGTTTTGTCCATGTATCCCCTCATGCTTGGAGCCAAGGTTATAATAGGCCTCGCAGGTGGATGCCTCTCCAGATCCCTCTTACTGCTAAGTAGCAGAAGCTGCAGCAAAGGGGGATGGAGGACGGATATTGGAATCCAAATAGGGACCACACACATCGAAGAACCTCCAGTTACAGGTACGTAACCTCCTCTTCTTCTTTGAGGAATGGTACCTATAAGGATTCCAATGCGGGTGAGTAGCAAGCAGTGATCAATGTAGAGGTGGGTGCGAGGATGTGCGTGGGAGCACAGTCTGTAGCACAGCATGGCCCATAGCGATGTGTGCAGTCATTGCATGGGTGATACTTTAGTGCGTAGTGAAAGTGTGTATGAAGCACCACATCGTGGTATGACAAATGTCCTGCCAGGGGACATCAGCTAGGGATGATGATGTGGCCGCTTGAGCCTGGGTGGAGTGTGACGTGATGTCGTCAGTTGGCATGAGGTTGGAAAGTGTGTAGCATTCAAGAATGCACCCAGAGACCATTCGGAAATGCACTGGGAGGAGAAGGCATGCTGGTTACAACAGTCAACAATGGAGACGAAGAGTCATAGCAAGTCATGGAAGGAGATAGAACACCAGGATACGGCAGATGTCAAGGACTTGTCCATGATGGATCTGTGATGTTTGGGGTAGAAGACTGGGAGGAGAATACACTGATTCAAGTGGAACTCTACACCACCTTGGGGGGAATTTAGGGTGGAGACGCAGGGAAACTTTCATCTCTGTTGAAGATCATGTAGTGGGGGTCAGCCATCATGGCTGTCAATTCACTGACTTGTCTAGCTGAGGTGATGGCTACTAAGATCATCACTTTCACGGAGAGATGAGATGAGAAAGGAAGGACATTTGCCATGGGCATGAAGGCAGGTTTCGTCTGAGCAGAGAGAACAAGATTGAGGTCTCAGGAGGCCTTGGGTTGGAGTATAGATGGGAAGATATTGAGTAACCCTTTCAGGAAGGAGTGTGAAAACAGAAGTGCCATCCACCAGGGGAAGAAAGGCATGGAGTGCTGCGAGGTGGACTTGAATGGAGCTAAGGGCTAAGTCCAAAGTTTTGAGTTTGAGCAGACAGGTGAGGACAGTAAGTATGGACATCATAGATAAGCAGGTACTGGTGGCTGTGAACCCAGGAGGTGAAGCACTTCCATTTCACTTGGTAGCACTCTCTGGTGGAGGCCTGTCTGCTTTGGTTAAGGATATGTCAAAGGTGGGTGGAGCACACCCTATCTCCGAGCTCCATCCAAAAACTACACTGTGAGGTGAAGTGGGGTTGGGATGACGCAGGTGGCCTTGGTCTTGCATGCGGAGATCCAGTAGAGTGCAGAGGCAGAATGGTGCAAGGACAGAGAGGGTCAGAAGGTCTGTAAACCAAAACCGGCAGGACCAAAATGGGGCTATGAGGATTACCGTTGCATGATCCTGGCAAATTTTGCAGAGAATTTGCAGCAGGAGCATGGGAGGAAATGTGTCATGGAGAGAGTCCGATCAGGTGAGAAGAAGGACATCACCCAGCAAGTCCCACCCTACTGCCCCACAGGAGCAGTACAGCGGAGATTTGTGGCTCTTGCGAGTGGCAAAGAGGTCCCATTGCAGCATGCCTCACTTGCAGACGAGGCACCAGAGTGTGGTATCATGCAGTTCCCTCTCATGGCTCAGGCAGAGTGTCTTGCTGAGCACATCTGCCAGTGAGTTCTGGGTGCTCAGGAGGTATGTGGGCTGAAGCGTAATCTGATGCTTGACGCATCAGTTACAGAGATGGATAGACTCCCCACAGGGGTGGGGGGACCTGGTCCCACCCTGTTTGTTGATATAAGTTACTGCAGTGGTGTCTTTATGCTCTGTCTGGGACACCTTAGGAGCTGGAGAAGCAAGGTTAACACAAAACTTCACTCCTGACCAGCCATAGCTTGGGGAGACAATGCTGCATTTGTGGGGAGTCCTGGATGGGGACCTGCCCTTATACGCATGGCCATGCTTCTTGTGCTCAGGGAGGGATTTCATCAGCACTGATGGATCTGCCAGCTGGAAGGTAGCCAGAGTGGCGCTCGCTGCTGGCAAAGGTTGCCACACCAGTGGTTCTGCCAGTCCTGGATCCGACTGCAGACATGGACGCATAGTTTGCTCCATGAGGAACTTTTGGAGACTAAGTTCCCTGGCCTTCCACATCTGGGGTGGGAATGAGAGGAAGATGGAACAGCGGGGGGCAATGTGAGTTTCACCGAGGAAGTACAGCTCATCACGCACAGAGAAGTAGTCCAGGCACAAGGCACAGTTTTTAAATCTGGCTTCTGAGGCTTCTGAGGCATACTTCCCAGGAGGGGGAAGAATTCTGAGACTGAGATAAGAGAGGGTTACTCACTCTGTGCAGTAACTAAGGGTCTTCAAGATGTGTCCCCCTATGGGTGCTCCCCTGTAGGTGTGGTAGTGTTCCTGCACCAGGGTTCAGAAATCTTCATTAGCAGTGCCTGTTGGGCCATACATGCGCTACTCCCAGTCTCATGCTGTGAGCCACAGCTATATAGCACTGTGTGGTCCAACCACCCTGAGTTTCTTCTGTACTGCAGAGTCTACATTTGAACTCTGAAGTAGAGGTGAGGAGGGCGGGTAGTAGAGCACTCATAGGGACACACATCTCAAAGAACCTCATTTACTGCACAGGGTGAGTAACCCTCTCTTCTTCTTCAAGTAGTGTACCTCTGGGTGCTCCACTTTAGGTGACTCTAGAGCAGTGCCCCTACTTGGAAGGCTGGGGCTTCAGAGTGACATCTACTAAGGAGGATAAGACACTGTGTCCTAGTAGGATGTCTGAGGCCCTGTCGTGGGTGATCGTGTAATGTTGGCAGAAGGTGTCCATTGATGCCTAGTTAGCTGCCTTACAAATGTCCATAATAGGTATATTATTCGGAAAAGCTATCAAGATGGACAGTGATCAAGTGGAATGCCTCTGAATTCCAGGTGGGGGCTGAAGTTTGTTTCATCAGTAGCAAAGGTGGATGCACTCTGAGATCCATTTAGAAATATGTTGTTTGGATACAGTTGATCCCTTTGATCTTTTGGCAACAGAGAGGAATAAGCATTGTGACTGTCTGAACAATTAGGTTCTGTCAATGTAAAAGGCTTGTGGTTGTCTAATATCTTAGGTGTGTAGTGTGGCCTCATCCTGGTTGTCATGTGGTTTGGGGAAGAAGGAGGGAAAGTGAATGTGAAGAGCTACAAAAGGATCTCTCAAAACTGTGTGACTGGGCAACAAAATAGCAGATGAAATTTAATGTTGATAAATGCGAAGTAATGCACATTAGAAAGCATAATCCCAACTATACATACAAAATGATGGGGTCTAAATTAGCTGTTACCACTCAAGAAAGATCTTGAAGTCACTGTGGATAGTTCTCTGAAAAAATCCACTCAATGTGCAGTGGCAGTCAAAAAAGTGAACAGAATGCTGGGAATAATTAAGAAAGGGACAGATAATAGGACAGAAAATATCATATTGCCTCTATGTAAATCCACAGTACACCCACATCTTGAAAACTGTGTGCAGATGTGGTTGCCGCATCTCAAAAAAAGATATATTGGAATTGCAAAAGGTTCAGAAAAGGGGAACAAAAATTATTAGGGGTATGGAACGTATGAGGAGAGATTAATAAGACTGGGACTTTTCAGCTTGGAAAAGAAACAGCAAAGGGGAGTTATGATTGACATCTATAAAATCATGACCTGGTGTAGAGAAAGTAGATAAGGAAGTGTCATTTTCTACTGCTCATAACACAAGAACTAGGGGTCACCAAATGAAATTAATAGACAGCAGGTTTAAAACTAATAAAAGGAAGCATTTCTTCACACAACACACGGTCAACCTGTGAAACTCCTTGCCAGAGGATGTTGTGATGGCCAAGACCATAACAGGGTTCAAAAAAGAACTAGATAAATTCATGGAGGATAGGTCCATCAATGGCTATTAGCCAGGATGGGCAGGAATGGTGTCCCTAGCCTCTGTTTGCCAGAATGAGCGACAGGGGATGGATCACTTGATGATTACCTGTTCTGTTCATTCCCTCTGGGGCACCTGGCATGGGCCACTGTCAGAAGACAGGATACTGGGCTAGATGGACCTTTGGTGTGACCCAGTAGCGCCGTTCTTATGTTCTTATGTGAATAGGTTGCTTTAGATGGAAAGAGGACAGTATCTGGAGTAAGAACTTTGGGTGTGATTATAACTAGGGCTGTCAATTAATCACAGTTAACTCAAGCGATTAACTCAAAACAAATTAACTCAGTTAAAAAAATTAATTGCTATTACTTGCAGTTTTAAATGCACTGTTAAACAATAATAGAATATTAATTTAAATTTATAAATATTTTGGATGTTTTTCTACATTTTCAAATATATTGATTTCAATTACAACATGGAATACAAAAGGTACATTGCTCACTTTATATTATTTTTATTACAAATATTTGCATTAAAAAAAGAGAAAAAAGATATAGTATTTTTCAGCTCACCTCATACAAACACTAGAGTAGTGAAAGTGCAACTTACAAATATAGAATTAACATAACTGCACTCAAAAACAAACAATGTAAAACTTTAGAGCCTACATGTCCACTCAGTCCTACTTCTTCTTCAGCCAATCGCTAAGACAAACAAGTTTGCTTACATTTATGGGAGATAATGCTGCCCGCTTTCTTATTTACATGTCACCTGAAAGTGGGAACAAGCATTCACATGACACTTTTGCATCCAACGTTGCAAGGTATTTATGTGCCAGATATGCTAAACATTCATATGCCCCTTAATGCTTCGGCCACCATTCCAGAGGACCTGCTTCCATGCTGACGATGGGTTCTGCTCAATAACTATTCAAAGCAGTGCAGAGTCAGATGCCACTAACAGAAAGTTTATTTTCTTTTTTGGTGGTTTGGGTTCTGTAGTTTCTGCATCAGAGTTTTGCTCTTTTAAGACTTCTGACAGAAAGTTCCACACCTCATCCTTCTCAGATTTTGGAAGGCACTTCAGATTCTTAAACTTTGGGTTGAGTGCTGTAGCTATCTTTAGAAATCTCACACTGGTACCTTCTGTGTCTTGTCAAATCTGTAGTGAAAAGGTTTTTTTAAATGAACATGTGAGTTGTCATCTGAGACTGCCATCACACAAAATATATGGCAGAATGCAGGTAAAACCGTAGAGCAGGAGACATACAATTCTCCCCCCAAGAGTTCAGTCACAAATTTAAATTAACTAATTTTTTAAAACGAGTGTCATCAGCATGGAAGCATGTCCTATTTTTGAGTGCAATTATGTAAAAAAAAATTTTACGTTTGTAGGATGCACTTTCATGATAAAGAGATTTATCTTTTTTACAGTGTAAATATTTGTAATAAAAAATAATAATATAAAGTGAGCACTGTATACTTTGTATTGTGTTGTAATTGAAATCAATATATTTGAAAATATAGAAAACATACAAAAATATTTAAATAAATGGCATTCTATTGTTTAACAGTGCGAGTAAAACTGAAATTAATCGCAATTTTTTTTTAACGTTTGATGGCCCTATTTGTAACATGACCTTATCTTTGTAGAAAATTGTGACTGGGGGATACACCATGAGGACACCTATTTCTCCTACCCTCCGAGGAGATGTGATAGCTATGAGAGGCTGCTTTCAATGATAGATGCGTGTAGCAGCAGGTTGCCATAGGTTCAAACAGGGGGCTGGGGAGACAGTGTAAAATTAGGCTGAGATCCCAAGGTGGGATGGGGTCTAATACTTCAGAGTAAAGGTTTTGAAGGCCCTTAAGGAATCTTTTTGTAATTGATTGGTTAAATACCAAATGACCTTCTATCTTGGAGTGGAATGCAGTAATGGTGGCCGGAAGTATGCGATCCTAGCTTATGATAGCCCTGATCTTCTGAGCTCTAGAATGTAATCCAGAATGAGTGGCAAAGGAGCGTTCATTGCTGAGACACATTTGGTGTCATACCAAGTCCGGAATCTTTTTCACTTATGATAGCATGTTGCTGAACATCTGCTATTTAAAAGAATCTCCTTTACCTCTTTTGAACAGGTCATCTCCGGATCCTGGAACCATGAAGGAGGCAGGCCTTAAGATGGAGAAGTTTTAGATTCAGATTGAAAACTTGGCCTGCATCCAGCAAGAGGAGGTGTGGCGTCAACTGAAGCGTGGTCAGTGGACAGACTGTCATGCACAAGAGGTAAGGACGCTCTACCTGTCATGGCCATTTTGGGGCTATGAGAATTACTCTGGCTCATTCCAATTGTATCTTGTGAATCATTTTGAATAGTAGGTGAAAGGGGGGAGAGGTGTAGAGGAGGGGTGCATCCCATGTAACAAGGAAGGAGTCCCCCAGATATTGGTGACCCAGACCTGCTCTTGAGCAAAATTGTGGGGATTTGGTGTTTTCGGGTGTGGCGAACAGATCTATGTTCGGGAATCCCCAGCAGCTGAATACGTGCTGTAGGGTTCTTGAGTCTATCTCCCACTCGTGTTCTTGTGAGAACCTCCTGCTCAGTGAGTCTGCCATGGTGTCCAGGTGTCCAGATAGGTATGCTGGCACAGATGTTGATGTCATGTTGGATGCATCAGTTCCACAATTTTAGCGCTCCCCCTTGTCGATCTAAAACAAGCAAGCAATGTTGTCCATCATTACTCTTATCGTCTTTTGTCTGATTATTGGGAGAAAGTGAAGGCATGCATTGCAGACTGAACATAATTCTAGGAAGCTGATGTGCAACACGGATTCCGATGGGGACCACTTGCCCTGTAACATGTGGATCTGTAAGTGTGCTCCCTAACTGAGTAGCGAGGCATCAGTCATCAGTATCAAGGACGGTGGTGGCTGGAGGAAGGGAATCCCCATGCAGACATTCTGGGGTTGTGTCCACCATTCTAATGATTGCTTGACCTTGAGTGGTAATGAGAGAAGTTTGTTCAAGCTGTGTCTGTGGGGTACGGATACTGTTCATGGCCATCCCTGGAGACAGTGCATATGTAATCTGGCATGTTTTATCACAAATGTGGTTGCTGCCATATAAGTGAGCAACTGTAGGCAAGTTCTTATGAGATCTGTGGGCTGGTCCTTACAGTGGAGATGAAACTGACTATTGTAAAGAATCTGAGTTGGGAAGAAATTTATGGCCTCTATAGCATCTAGTTGGGGGCCTCAATAAACTCTAGTTGTTGGACTGGTGTCAGCATTGATTTTTGTATGTTTATCTGGAGGCCGAGTTTCTGGAAAAGGTCCAAAATTTTTGTTATGGCTTTGAGCACATCGACTCTGGATGGAGCCATGATGAGGCAGTCTTTTAGGTATGGGAATATTATAATCCCTTGTTTGCAGAGCTGCATTGCAATCTCTGCCAGGACTTTGGAAAATACCTTGGGTGCTGTAGAGGGGCCAAAGGGTTGTACCTTGTATTGATAATGGTCAGACCCCAGGTCAAATCTGAGGAACTTCCTGTGGGAAGGGTGTATGATAATTTGAAAGTACATGTCTTGGAGGTCGAGGGCTGAGAACCAGTCCCCCTGTTCCAGAGCTGGGATTACTGTTGATAATGTGATCATCTTGAACTGTTGTAGTTTGACAAACTTTTTGGAGGTTCCTCAAGTCTAGGATAGGTCTCCACCCACCAGATTTTTTCCTCTGGATTACAAAATAATGGGAATAAAAGCCTTTCCCTCTGTGTTAGAATGGGACTAGTTCTACAGCTCTCAGTTGCAGAAGGTGCTTTATTTCTTGTCATAGAAGGTGCTTGTAAGAAGGATCCATGAAGTGGGATGTGGAGGTTTAAGAAGAGGTCTCTGTCACCTGCATTGTGGAACATAATGCCATTGAGGGGAGGAAGAGGAAGGTTGAAATCTCGAAGTAGGTTGATATCTACCCTGTCTTTTCTTTGGTTCTGGTGTATAGATGCCAAGTGAGTGCAATGTACTTGGCATATCCCCAAGTAGGGAGACCTTCTCAGTAGAAAAGAGCATAGAAAAGGAAACCTATGATAATCTAAAGAGTAACAGGGAGGAAACAGCAAAAGGAAAAAAATTGAGAGAGAAGGGGTAAAGGGAAGAAAAAAATAAAGGAAACACGTGCTTACTAAGAACTTGCAACAGTTCTTAGTATGAAGGCCTTAGTTCTTCTTGTATGAAGGCCTCTGCTAGGGATTCCATCCCCAGCCAAGGGTGCTTGAGAAGGAACTGAGGATGGTTGGACCACACAGCGCTATACAGCCACAGCTCACAGTGAGAGACGGGGAGATGCACATGTGCAGCCCAACAGGCAGTGCAATCAAAGATCCCCAATCCCAGGTGCAGGGGCACTATCGCACTACAGTGGAGCACCCATAGGGACACTCCTTGAAGAACCTAACTAAATAGAACTCTAAAAACAAACTACAAAACAAGAAACTACTATAACTATATACAAGAAAGGAAGAACGGACAAATTCACTCACTTAGCTAAGCTAACAGCGTGAAGGAACAGGGGTTCCAACTCAAGCCATGCAGTGGTAAGAAGGAACTGGAGAGGCGTTGACCCACAAAACCTTTTATAACCTGAGCTGCAAACATGAGGGGACACATGGCTCACATGTGGGTCAACAGACACAGCTACTAAAACCTTCCAGCTCCGGTGCAAGCGCACCTATCTTGGAATCCATATAGGGACCATCCCTTAAAGAAGAATAGATTATTTCTTTCCTTACAGATTTGGTCCTCCATTTGGCAAACATATTTTGCTATATCCAATTATGCAAGACTGAGGCATGCCTGGGATTTGTTTTTGCTTTTTAATTTGTTCTCACTATACCATCATCATCATCATCATCAACATCAGCAGAAATGTACACATGAAGTACAATATGTGGAAACAATGGTTTAAAGCAGGAGTGCTGTAAGAAAAGAAAATAGGAGTGCATAGAAAGCCTCTTCCCGCCACATGAACAGCAAAGAAGGAATCCTCTAATGTATGTGAGTGCCTTACTAGGTGCATCTAACTAAATCCCAACCATACATGTTCAATAACAGAATGGGCACCATATTCTGACAGTCAGAGGCTATGTGCAGCTCCCATCTAAACTGCTGCATATGCTCCCATCAACAGCATACATTGACTGGCAGCTAACTTCTACACACATTGCATGCTGAGCAGTGCCCCAGCCCTTCTCTTGAAATCCTGTCCTAACTGACAGGATCCCTATGGCACAAGGCATGGTAGAATGTTTCTCTGTTTCTCATCTCTGCATGGATCTGAATGCTGCAGATTAAACTATGGGAGGGGTTTCCTGATCCACATTGCTCAGCCATATGGTCAGTGTTCAACCATTAGCCGAGGCCCGCCAGGGATATCAGTTGGCAGCTCCTTCATGGACCCATGAGCACGGGCATGTACTTGGCACAGTTCACCCCTATCCCAGACACCTTCCCCTTTTGCAGTGTGAGGGAAACCCTGGCACACATATACTTGGAGTGTGCCAGGCTGCAGCCCCTATTCCAGCTCCTCACAAATATTTTGTTACGCTTTTGGTTGCACTTTTCCCCTCACCTTCTTATTTATGCACTCCCTATCCATGGCCCCACAAAGTCACGGGACCTCCTGGTCAACCTCCTCCTGGTCCTGGCTAAAGTGATCATCTATAAAACCAGGGTGAGGAGGTTGGCCGATGGAGTATCCTGTGACTATGGGGCCTATTTCAGATTTTCTGTCCATTCACGTATCCAGGCAGAGTTCCTCTGGGCGGGGTCCACTGACTCCCTTGATGCCTGTGAGGAGCAGTGGGCGCTGTTCGGGGTTCTCTGCTCGGTGTCCACGTCTGGTTCCCTTCATTTGACCCTTTGACTGCACTCCTGTCCCTGTTATTTCATTAGTTGTCCCCTGTACTTATTTGGTTTCCAGGTCCTGTGGACCCCCCTCTTAGGCTAGGAGGGGGGAATCCTTTAGCAGTGGGTGGGCTTTGCCCACCCACTTCCTGGATCCCAATAGGATCAGTCTCCTGTAGCCATCTGGCCTGACTCTGTCACAATATGTATTCGGCTCTCTATCTTCGTTATTACTGAACATGCAATTCTAAATCAGTAGAACTGGGTACTACCTAAAGCAATCTGAGACGCAATTATTAACCATTAAAAGGTAATCTAAACACTAATAGCTTCCAAGATTTGCACCCCCCACCCGCCCCCAAGAAATGTAACCAACATAATACATACATCATAAATCCAGGTATTTGTGTTTTCCCTTCACTGCATTGTTTAACTGAGGGCTTACTATCTTACTAAATTTAGAGCTTGATACTGTAAACATATAGACAAAAGTACCTTTATAGAGACGAGTGGTTCTGTTGACCACAATGATACTACTTATGTGTAAGTACTTTCAAGACCACTCTTAGATTCTAAGCTCTTTGGGGTGGCGGACAGTTTCTTTTATTGATCTGTTACATACCTAGCACACCTTGGGTGCTACATAAATAATAAACAAAAGTGATCATGTGCCACATGGACTATGTTTGAAGAAATGTATTTCTAAACCACACTAAAATACAGTTTGTCACAGCAATTAAAAACCTGTGGCTGTCCTGAGTCAGCTGACTTGGGATCACAGGGCTTGGGCCGTGTGACACTGTATGACTGAAACATGACCCATTATATCATTAATATTGCCACTGTTAGTCAATTGCAACAAATCTTGTACAAAGTAGATCATTTAAGGTGTCAATGGAAAAGTTATAATCGATCAAATATGATTATCCTGTTTGTATGCATGTATCATCTTTGTATCTAAAGTTATGAATATTGACTATGTACCAGTAATTCAAATGTGTGTGCTTCTGAGGTAATGCCCACAAGGTAATTTACATCAAGTCTGACCAGCACATAGTGAATGGACTATTCAAGTTGATTCCCATTAAAGGACATTTAGTTCGCACAATAGACCATAGAAGAAGCCTATCCCTGCCTGATGGATGTTTTAGCCAAAATATGCAGCTCCTATGACTCATCAAAGCATGCAAGGCCATGTGACCTGTTCAGGTGAGCCTGGATTCCACCTTGTGCCTGTAATTTTCCATAAACTAAAACCAAGAGAATTCCCTCCACATGGTAGAACATATAAAATGTCCTGGAAGCATCTCCATTTTGCCTCTTTCCTGATCTGATCTCTGGACTTACACTAAAAGGAGCATTCCAACCAACTGACTGCAGACCTTCCAATCTTTTGGAAGTTACAAGAGACTTTACAAGCCAGCAGTTTATTCCATCATAAGCCTGATCCAAGAACTTTGCAATGAGTATATGTATTTGTTTTCCTTGACCATCATAACACTCTCCTCTTTCTTTTCTCTTAGATGTAAGCAGGGTCTGACTGAACTCTCCTTTGACAGCTAGTTGGGGAGGAGGAGAGACTTCAGGAGAAAACTGTATTTACATAAACACACCTACTCTGTGTAGGTATCTAGCAGACAGGAGCTGTGTAGCCCCAAGTGATCAACTTTGGTTGGCGCTGGGTTACAAAGCACTTTAGTACTGAATGCAAGGGTAGTGAAATGTTTTCAATGTTGTCTTTATTGTCTGAGTAAAGGGGGCAGAACTGTGCTTAACCTGTCCCAAATGTAGTGGTCACCCTCAGCTGAAAGGACCTAGTTAAGCCAGGGACTCAAATGCCAGACCCCCGTGAAAGCAGAGAGGGGTGGGGACAGATGTCCCAGCCAGGAGATGTGGACTCTCCCTAAGGGTCCCCAGTCTGGTTTAACCTGTTCTTCCCCACTGTTCAAACATAGAGCTAAACAGGCTTCATTAGGAGCCTTTTGTTATTTTAAGTGCTGAAATCACTTGTGGTGGGACAGTGTTTCTGCCCAGCCTGCTGAGAGCTAAAAATCACTAAGAGCTGACAACCACTAAGGGACTGACCTACAGAGGTCACAACAGAGAAGCTGGTGGCAGCAGAAAGTGACCGGTGGGAGCGGCTGGCAAAAGTGGCGAGCAGTCAGCTGGCGGGAACAGCCGGCGAAAGTGGTGAGCAGTCGGCTGGCAGGAATAGCCAGTGGGAGGCAGTGAGGAACAGTGGCTGGTAGGGCATCCAAGTGGCAAGGAACAGGACTGGTGAGGTGGCCAGCCAGAAAAACTGCTCAGATGACAGAGCAAGCCAGGAGCTGTCTTCCCTGGCTTGGAGGTGAACTCACACAGATGTACTTCTGAACCCTGGGTCCTCACTGACCAAGGACAACCACTGTGAGTGAGGTATGATGAGGGAGCAGAGGGAGGCCAGCTCCACCTAACAGAAGGGTTACATATAAATAAATCTTTAGATATTAGATACTAAAGGATTGGCAACAGTGTAATTATTAGGTAAAATCTGAGTAATATATTGGCGTGGCTGTGTGGCTGATCTCTTGGGATTAGAAGAACCTTTGTTTGATTAAATTGGTATTAAATAACCACTCATCAAGTGTAGTGTCTGGGTAGTGAAACAAGGGCTGGGATGCCAAAGGAGACTACAGTTTGGACTTCCTGTTAACCAGCATGGTGAGACAGAAGTTTACTTTTGTAACTTGCTTGGTATATTCTTATGGAAGAATAACCACCAGTTTATGTTGGATCTGCCTCATTTATTAGCAGTTTGTCCTTAATCTGGTATTCTTTGCTGTGTAAATGTTTGGGCCCAGGCTGGAGCCCAAAATCTGGGACCTTGCAAAGGGAGAATTTCTCAGAGCCCGGGCTCCAGCCTGAGCCCGGGCTCCAGCCTGAGCCCGAACATCTATGCCGCAATTAAACTGCCCCATAGCCCAAGACCATCACCCTGAGTCAGCTGACATAGGACAGTGAGGGTTTTTTCATTGCTGTGTAGACATAACCTGTGAGGCCTGAAACAGCTCCCAATGAAAAGTGGTAGAAAACTCCCATTTATTTAAATGGGAGTGTTTGTTCTATGTGTACCCCATTTGGACATATGTAAACTGTAAAAAAACTTTTTAGTCTGCAAGTGACAGAGATTTAATTGCTAAGCACTAGAGGACAAGAGCTTTTATATTAGCAGTTGATTTTAGAATGTTTTCAGTCACTTTCATGGAAAAGTAGATTTAGTTTAGCCAGGATATTTTGTTGTTTGTATTTTTTTTAAATGAAATTTAATTCCTTTCAATAAATGCTTAAAGTTGTCCAGGCATATTCATATTCTCTTACACATCCTCTCCTAAACATAGCTAGAATAAAATCAGTATTTTAAGAGAATATTTTAGGTTTAGTATTCACAAAACAAACTAGAAAATATTAGTAGCATGCATAATTTTTAACATTCTTTCAACATTATGCTCAATATAATATGTGCACCAGGACTTATGGATGACAAACATATGCTTACAATTTAGTTTAAAGAATAAAAATAAGTTAAATACTAATTTTTAACTCCACAATATTATAGGGATTAAATAGTATCTAGTAAATTGTTCGTTCTTAAAAGTTTAGGATAGACACATTTTCTTGATGATATTTGATGATTAATGTTTTGAATTACTGTGAAAAAAACTCAAACTACTGAGGTGTCATTCCATCAAAATCAGAAGGATAAAATGTAATAAAAAATTAAATTTGAACCATGTGGATGTTCATAATACAGTCAGAGGTATCACTGTGAATAAACCTGAGATTACCAAATTTGTGCCACTTAAGTTGTAAAATTGCTGTCAAATACTTTTGGAAGAAAAACATTAGTATTGCATCAATTATCCATTTTCTTTTCTTTTTTAAACTGCACATATAGAATATGACAAAATTAAAGAAGGAAAAACAAGTGCATGCTCACAAGTTTCTTAACAAAAGAATTTTCATGCATAATATCTACAACACTTTAAAGTTTTATGGTTTTTAAGATGAATAATTATGAAACATATAAGGCCCATTCCTGCTCTCACTTAAACAAGAGCAAATCCTTTTGATTTCAGTGGGAATTCCATCTGTATAAGTGAGGGCAAAATCTAGCCTTTAACATTAAGAATACTCATCAAAATAAATAATGTTAGACAGAAAAAGGCTCTAACCACTTTGTCTTCCTGGAGATCATATCCATGAAAGCAAGAAAGAAAGGACAGAAAAAGACAAAGAAGGAAAGACAGTTATTTCCATACTGAAACCAAGAACTAGTATTTGTTAGTAAAAATAAACAAATTTCAAGGAAATTGATTCACATATAGCTTTTTGTTTCTTCTAATTATGAAAAGTATATGGTGAAAGGGATGTTATTTTATTGGTTTTCTTCAAGTTGTTTATGAATTACATTTTCAAAAAAAGTCAAAGTACAAATACATGCACAAAGAAAATTATTTTAATAAAAACAATTTAACAGTCAAATCCCACCTGCCTTATTAAAACAAATAGTCAGTGGAGCTCATGTGAATAAAGAATGCAGGATTTGGCCCGGGTGTGATAGGTCCTAATCCTACTAATGATTGCACGGATGGAACCCTTGCACACTTGCACAGAAGCCCACTGGCTTGATGTCAATGGGATTCTGGGTGGGCAGATCTCTTTGAAGGATTATAGACTAATGCAATTGGAAATAAGAGACTGATAGTGACATAGCTCATACAAAATATCAGAGTTTGAATCATAGATGTAAATTAAGACAAATTTGCCCCAACTGTTTATTATATGTTATGTAGGATATACTTTATTCTGTATTTGTCTTGTGCTTTTTTCCTTTGCATGTTTATGAAAATATATGGTTGTATTAATATTGCCATACTATTTTTCTTGGCGAGAAGGTTGTCTTTTTAGCTGCCTAAAAATGTAACAGGAAGCACATTTTAGAAAACAAAAAATATTCAAAATTATTTCAATCAAAACTATCCCTCAGTCAACCAATTTGGTATCAATGGAGAACAAAGCTTTATAAATGGAAAGATTTTTGATAACTCAGTTACTTACACTTGCCAATACACTGACTATACTTAGGTATGCTATTAAGAACTTAATTGCACACTTAAGTAAATGAGCTCTCTCCATTTGTTTTACTGCTCTCATTCACGTATCTGTATACAAACAGTTTGTGCTCTTACAGACTAGCTATTGAAAATGTCAAAGTACAGTGGGTTAAATTTTAAGCATTTTGAAAGATGTTACCATTTCTAATGGTATCCCCCATTATATAAGTAGGGAGTATCACTGAAAATCATAAAGTCTTTTAAATCACAGAATTTTTGAAGTGTACCACTGTACATGCAAGTACATTTTTTAACCGTACTGCACCAGGCCATCTTTGCCCCTTGATCTGGACTCATAGCAAGGCTCCCTGGCCCACAGGAGCAAAAGTGGAGAGATTTAGACTGGGAATGGAGGAGCCATGTGGATGTCCTATGCCCCTGACTCCCCACTTTATAAGTAGCATGAGCAATGCCAGGAGCTTCTAACAAAGAGATTCAGGGTGGGTGGGAGAGGCCATGCATACCTTCGGACACATGGAACCTTGAAGTGCCTACCTGTTTTGCTGCTTTCTCTGTGACTGCCTCTCAGCCACTAGTGAGATGTTCTGGGTAGACAAGTGACAGTGAAGGAGAATAATAGGGTGGGAATAGATCAAATCCCCAAAATGGTTGGAAATAGACAGGAGTGAGGGAGGTGGGTTTAATTTTAAAATAATAGAAACCTGACAAGACTAAATTACCTAAAAGGTTAATTTTAAAAATATAGAACATAAGGAAGGTTAAAGATAAAATATATACAAAAACAGAAAAAAGGAAGGGCAAAAGGTAATATACAAAAATGTAAAATAGATATTAATGTTTAAAAAAGAAGACAGTTAATGGTTTTAAAACTTAAAATAAAATAAAAGACAGGGGCTAGGCAATAAAAAATAATTAATAGATAAGATTTAAAATTAAGTAAAATTAATAAGGAGGCAAGAAGTTAAGAAACAAGATGCTTGAGGTCATGTTTACTCACATATACCTGCTTGTTTTCCATCTACTACTGTCTGTTCTATCTGTTCAGACTGTTAACACTTTGAGGTAGAACTGTTTATTCCTAGTAAATTATTATTGCTACTTAAAAATAAAATAAATAACTTTTAATATCTGGTTTTGTACATTATCTTTTCATATTTGCCACGACAAAGGACTCTTCTCTCCTACAGTATATGAACTCTATTCCTGAGATTCAGGAAAATGTACTGCTATTATAATAATAATATTTCCAGGAACTGACTGGAAATTATGCTGTTTAACAGTTTTGCAGGTATTTTCTCTTTAAGAGAATGAAGGGCCCACACTACCTATGATTCGCACACACAATTCATTGATGTAGCCTGGCATCATGCCCTTAGTTTTTAAGAAAATATGCCCTTTAGACTATCAGGTTTTTTTAAATAATTCTCTGAGTCTGATCACCTACATCCATTTATGAATTCTGCTCTTATGACCCATCTGGATTATTTTCCTATTCTTACCTGAGTTTATTTTAAAAGTTACAGCCAATATAAATTATATCCAGTGGCCTAAATAAGTTTATGTCAATCTTGGATACTCATTTAAAAAAAATTGGTTATTAATGTATTTATAGTTTATTTTCTAGTCTTTAACTGTGAAATATTTTAATAGTCTTCTATATATACCAACATAACTGCAGAAATAGAAGACTGTTGCTTTTCACAGTTTTGGCTGTTTTGTTGATCTGTGTTTCACACTTAATAGTTCTTACCTTTAGCGAAAATTTTTTTTTAATTTCACCTTCAAGAAAAATGAATCAAAATACACAATGAGGAGGAGAAAAGTCACTCCAATTCAGCCAACATAGCATTACTGTATATAGACCAAACCAGAGACAGAAAAGATTCATAAACAGGCATGACATGTTTAATTCTTTCAAAAAAATGCACAATCAACTATTCATGATTAACCTGACTGACACAGAAAGATAACATATTAAATAGTGTAATATTTGTTTAAAGTTCAAATTAGTGGTAGAAGTGACCTGCCAAGCAGTCTCGTTTTGTTTTTGTAGCTTCCAGCATGAAACTTCCCCAGCTCAAAAATGTTGACCCTCTTAATGACAGTGGTAAGTCTACAAAAGGTGCACATCAACAACTGCATGTACTTTGGTGACCAGATCCTTCCACCAGATCCTGAACTGCGTTAGAATCAAGAAGTCACAACAATGGCCAACTCTTATTTTAAATAAAGGAAGCTGGACATAATGCATAGCAAAATAGCAAGGGATGTAAGCAAATAGAATCCAAACCCGCCCCCCCCCCCCACACACACACCATCTCACAAACATCCCTCCAAACTCAGAATGTGGTGGGTTAGTGAGAATCCTGTGTGAAGTATAGGATTCAGAGGAAGGAGATCAAATAAATAAATAAACAGAATACATTTGGGGGAAAAACATCCCTTCCTGACCCCTAAAGGTGGTTTGCTGAAACTTTGAAGTACATCATCTCTGCAGTAGTCTTATTCTTTCATAGTAAATAGCTTGAATAATGTCCCAAAGTAACAACAAACACTGCAACAGGCACTGTACAAAAATTAAAACATTTTTGTATTACACATATAATGGTAAACACACACACTTGTATCTACATACAAGTTAAATATGTATGTTATATATGTAATACATATATATTTTTCCTCTCTCTAAAAGAGAAGGGGTAGAAAAACAAAACACTGATCCTGCCTCACTGAGTTGGCACTTTGTGCTGTTGAAAATATCAATTGGGCACCAACTTATCAATGCATGAAAGCTGTGTGTCAGCACTTAATTTTTCAGTTGCACAAGGCTATGCGCCTGTTGGCACTGCCTCTTTCAATGTGCAGTTCACTGTGCAGAGTACCAGTCAATATACATTTTACTGTGTAGCCCAACCTCATTCAATGTGCAATTTACACATCTACAGTCACTACTCAGTTCTCTGAACATATGTGAAGAGTGGACCCTCATGTTAGCAGATCGTTGTTAAAAATGCTCTGCATATTTGCAAAGTGTAATTTACAAAGCTTCTTAACTTTGACAAATCAAATCCATTGTCGTCTGAATACTCAAAGGCACTTCTAAGTGAGTGAGCGTTCTCTGTCAAATTACTTTCCGCCACTCAGGCTGCAAAAGGGTTTACATAAAAATTTTAGAAACTTAACAGTACTCTTATAAGAAAAAAACCAACGTGTTTTACCCCAATCATTTTATCCCATCAGTAGTAAAAAAAAAAAATTAAAAATCAAATAAATATTGCATGGCCTGATTTTCCTCTCACACTAATATTAGTCAGGAGTAACTCCATTTAAATGAATGAAGTTTATGAGAGTGTAAGTGATATTAAAATTATGACCAATAAATCCAAGTCACCTGGTCATTGCCAATACCACAGACTACAAAATGTCTCAAGCAATCATGCGAGATGCCCAGAAAAATTGATTATCAGAGGTAGTCTCATAATAAGATGCAAAAAATGTATATTCAGTTGGCCAGATTCTCTTTTTCACAAAGTTTGCAGTTGGCAAAGCAGAGGGGGAGGCTGTCAGGGAACCAGTTACAGCATTCTGATTTTTTAGAGAGTCTTTGGCTAAAGCACAGTTTACAGCAGCCCTGGAACTGCTCTAACCTGAGGCAGCAGGCAACTGTCCCCAAAGGACTTTCCACCGAGGCAGCCAGAATACAACACACTCCAGCCACTCCTCTTCCCCACCCCCAACTAAGACCTGACACTGAAGCCCGTGAGAAGGATGGTATAAGAGCCATCTCTATATCTAGTGGATACTCCAACATCAATGAAATCCCCAGTTAGGAGGATGTGGCCACCCAGTCAGTATAAAGAATTTAACTCACTATGGCTGTGGATGCTTTGAGATGTCTCTTAAAACAGGAAGTTACCTAAAAATTGTTGCTTCTCTTACATTTTCCCAAATGTCTTGAAAATTAAAATCTTGCTCTGGCCCTGTTATGCTCTAAAAATCATTGTGGGGAAGTTCCATGGCCTGTGTTATACAGGAGGGCTGACTAGACGATCACAGTTGACCCTTTTGGCCTTGTAATCTGTGAATCTGCCGTTAAAAATATTTTTATTGTTACTTAGTATTTGTATTGTGGTAGTGCCCAAAAAGCCACAATTAGAATAGGAGTCTTTTTGTACATGGTGTTGTATGCACACATAGGAAGACAATCCCTTCCCTGAAAAGCTTACAATCTACATTAAGACAACCAGGGAGCATGACAATGACTAGAAGAATGAAGGCAACAGTAATAAAATTACACAGATACAAAGACTAACAATATGCATAACTTAATGATTTCAAGTCATGTTTTTATGTACTCAGAGTGTCTCAGCTAAATACAAGATCAACCATATAACATATAATTTAGTATAACTTAGTTAGCACATATTCTAAGGGATCAGTTGAGCTGATGTGGCCCTTTAACACCCCTGTAGTCACAGGATAAAAAGGGGGGGTTAACTGGTTACCAATTGTTGTAATAAGCCATAAATCCAGTTTCTTTATTAAGACCATGATTTTTAGTGTCTAGCAAAGTTATGAATTTAAGGCTCCTCTTTGGAAGGTGTTGTGAAGATGTCCTTTGAGGACGAGGACTAAGAGATCAGATATAGAGGGTTGGTTTTGTGAAAAGTGTTCATCCACTAGTCATAAGGTACTTTTGTCTTGTATCATTGTCCCGTGACAACTAGGCGTATGTGATCGGAGCGGGTTTTGCTTCAATATAGAAATAAACCCCTCTCCAACTGCATGCCTTTAGTTGTCATCTACCACCCCACACTGGAACCCCTGCAGGGTAACACTGAACAACTATAACCCGTACTCGACGGGGACCCCATCCTGAAAGAAATCTTTCCTGATCCCCCTCTTCTGGTCTTCAAACAACCCCCCAACCTCTCCAAGCTCATCATCAGAAGCAAGCTGCCCATAGACCAAGACACACCAGCTCAAAGCAGCACCAGACACTGCCAGAACAACAGATGCAAAACCTGATGACATATCTCCACTGCTTCAATGATCAATACCCCCCACAACACACCTTTCAAGAGGCATGTATAGGACCATTGATATCACGTGTTGTACCTCATCCAGTGCACTAAATGTCCCATAGCAACCATGTGGGTGAAACCAGCCAATCACTATGCTCTCGAATGAACGTAAACAGGAAAATGATAAAAGATAAAAACACCATATCACCTGTGGGTGAACACTTCTCACAAAACGACCACTCCGTATCTGACCTCTCAGTCCTCATCCTCAAAGGAAATATGTACAACACCTTCAAAAGAGGAGACTGGGAGCTTAAATTCATAACTTTACTAGACACTAAAAATCATGGTCTTTATAAAGACACTGGATTTATGGCTTATTACAAGGATTTGTAACCCACTAATCCCCTTTTTTGTCCTCTGACTACCATGGTATTAAAGGGCCACATCACACTTAATGATCCCTTAGAATGTGCGTTAATTACTTATGCTGAACTATATGTTTGATCTTATATTTAGCTGTGACACTCTGAGTACCTTTACCAGGCCTGAGGATACAGCTGCGCCACTGCAGCATATCTGGTGAAGATACTGTATGCCGTCAGGGCATAATAAAACCATCTCAGAGAGGCAATAGGTATGTCAGCGGGTGAAGCTCTCCCGCCAACATAGTGGTGTGCACGCGAGTGCTTATGTCGGTGTAACTTATGTCGCTCAGGGGGGTGGATTTTTCACACCCCTGAGCGACATAAGTTATACCAACATAGGTTATAGCGTAAACATAGCCTAAGAGAAGGGCAATTGTGGCTGCTTTGCACTTCAGCAACTTCCTTTTCCAATGCTTGCTGCCTCTACATGACCTGCACTGATGTGTATAGCAGCAAAAGCTGACATAAACCTGGATGAATTTGGAATTATGGAAAGAGATCAAACAGGTCCATCAATGATCTTATTTTAGACACAGGAAATAAAAGCAACCCAGTCTTAGAATGAACCATCACAAGGCTGTGTTTCAATCGTTTGTCATCTACTCCACGGTTGTAAGTACAGCTTCCCTCTTCTTATATCTTAAATGATCAATCTGATGGACTTTGAGGATACAGGTAAAAAAAGAGGCAAGTATTGATCAAAAATTTTATATCAGAAATTTTTTCTGATGAAAAACTACCTTTTTTGCATAACTGAAATTTTCAGTGGGGAAATTTCAGTTTTTCTGTACAATTTTGAGCCTGGCAGGCTCTTGTCAATTTCACTTTCTGCCAGTAAAATTGATTTCCTTCAACAGAGTAATTGACAAAACGTGCAGGTAGCATCCCCACATTTCAGAGCATTTTTCTGGGTGCCAATTGGTGACACTTTCCCATCACGGAGGTGTCTTCTCATGATGTTTGAGTGTACAGCAATAAAGACTGTCCAATTTTGCCTTTGATAACTAGATAAAATTATTACAGTACTGATTGTATTTCCTATACCAAAAATATTGTTGTAAACTTATTTAGTTATCAAAAGTAATAATTGTATGTGAGATCCTTCAGGATAAAAGGCTCTACAAAAACTTTAAAAATATATTTTAATTGACTTTCATTATGTTCAACATAACCTGGGAGATGTATATACTCTCAGCTACTTTTAGCCACCAGTGAGCAGATTTCTGTGTACTCTGATTTATAACTTGCATTGCTGACATACATATTAAACCTTATTTGCCCTGTTTTTCAGCCTGATGATATGATAAAGAAAGCAACTTCCTGTAAAGTACATACCAATTTCTCTTACTCTGCATACTATGTGCATGTTGTGCCAATTTACTGAAAATAATCATGCATGTTCCCATAAAGACTCACATAAAAAAGGAAGAGTTCAGAACAGTGTCCTGAATATCTGAATCTGTCTGAATCTGAGACAGACTTCTATGCTGAATGTGATTTACATTGTTATTCCCTATTTTATGTCAAGTCATCACTTTGGGAATTTTATTTAAAATTTTTAGTAAACTAATTTCTCTACTAAACTCAAATATTTTGTTAATTACTTGACTTCTGCTGTAGTTGTTTTAATTAAGTATTTTTTTAAATTCAACCTGGCAGTCCACTTGATTTCTCATAATACAAATCATTATGATAGCTCTGAGTATTATTTCTTAGCACACTAATCTTTTTTAAATGAAGCATACATTCTCAAAAGCAAAAAAAAAAAAAGTGATTTCTTTTCCCTGTACATACTTTGCATTTTGTGTTGCTTTGTATAAGAAAAAAGCAGTTTACAAGCATTGTTTAATTAGCTCCCTCAAATGACACTATGGAGGTAGGTAAACATTATAATACCCATTACTAAACTGAGGTAAAATAAAGCTAAAAGACGTCCAAGTGAGCCTGGGACAGGCAAAGCCAGGAACAATTCCTTGCTCTAACTTCTAACTCCCCCAACATGATTGTCACTAAATAAATTCCTTTCCTTCCATATTTAGGGGCTAATCTTGTAATTGGATCCACACAGGCACAAGGATCCACTTACATGGATCCTGCAGCAGAACTGTGGTATGTGTTAAATTAAAAGCAATATTCACTGGTCCACAGGTAGACCAGAGTTCTAATGAAGATTCTTTGTCAAATGGACAACGGCCTAAATAGACCTAAAACAGTTTCCTCCTTGAAGGAAAAATTGTTTGAGTAATAACCATAAGGCATTACTAGTGATTCTGAACAACAGATACCGAACTTGTGGACAGGCACAGGTATGTCCTAGGAGATCCATTTTTTCAGTAGATATATTCCCAGTAACTAAAGTAACTAACTGTGGACAAATTACAATAATAATCTTCACAGAACTTCTGTACCAAATTACATCACACTTCACATTCAGCAACATCAATATGAAAATTCAGTGATATTTATTTTAAACAAATTCCATACCTTATTTGAGCGTAAAGACACTCTTCCTCCACAACGTGCACAGAATTTAGTTTGGCAATATGAACAGTTATGGCCACAGCCATCGGCAAATTTTGTTTTGTGGCAGATACCACAGGTCGGGGCATCACTCTTCTGCTCCTGCTGCTGCTGTGATTCTTCACCCATCTTCTTCACCTGCTCCTTATACATTTCAAATTGTTGATGCAATTTCCTGCAGAAGAAAACAAATCAATGAAAGTTGCTTTATTCAGGTTCATGCATAAATTTGTTCATCAATTTTCAAAACAAATTTAAATAAGAAATACCACAGTAAAGAGAAAGCTGAAAAAACTTAATTGATTGCATACATAATGCACTTACTTCATATGTTACATGAAGTTCTACCTTTTACCATCCATTTTAACAGGACTAAACATAAGGCGCTTAGGTTGAGTCTTGGATGTGATCATGTGCAAATCACATACACAGTAAGTCCAGCTACTATAAAGGGGACTTCACTAATTAGTTAATGCTTCTCTAGTGTGTAACCCACTATTGGCAGACATAACAGTAATTATATACTGTGTTATACCGCTGTCTCTTTGATTTTTGAATGTTAGCAAAATTGTCACTTATTTCCCCTTCAGGGTGCCCTAGAACAGTGGGAAGGGCACAGATAGAGACATTAGACTATCCCTTATAACTTTCAGAAATGGAGCTTGGAAATAGACAGCGGTGACTGGGGAATGTGGAGACTTTACTAGAAGCTAAAGAGAGTCAGGTTGCTGTCTCCACTCTGCTCCTCATCCTCCTGCACTCATGTCATGCTGTTTCCTTCATTGCCCCTTCACTCCCTGGGGACCAGCAGAAGCTGCCCTGAAAGTACAGGAAAGACTACAGAAGACTACAGATATTTGTTCAATATCTTCATAAATGATCTGGAGGATGGTGTGGATTGCACCCTCAGCACGTTTGCAGATGACACTAAACTGGGAGGAGAGGTAGATACACTGGAGGGTAGGAAAAGGATACAGAGGGCCCTAGACAAATTAGAGGATTGGGCCAAAAGAAATCTCATGAGGTTCAACAAGGAGAAGTGCAGAGTCCTGCACTTAGGACAGAAGAATCCCATGTACCGCTACAGACCAGGGACTGAATGGCTAGGCAGCAGTTCTGCAGAAAAGGACCTAGGGGTTACAGTAAATGAGAAGCTGGATATGAGTCAACAATGTGCCCTTGTTGCCAAGAAGGCCAATAGCATTTTGGGATGTATATGTAGGGGCATTGCCAGCAGATTGAGGGACGTGATCGTTCCCCTCTATTCTACATTGGTGAGGCCTCATCTGGAGTACTGTGTCCAGTTTTGGGCCCCACACTACAAGGAGGATGTGGAAAAATTGGAAAACGTCCAGCGGAGGGCAACAAAAATGATTAGTGGACTGGAACACATGACTTATGAGGAGAGGCTGAGGGAACTGGGATTGTTTAGTCTGCGGAAGAGAAGAATGAGGGGGGATTTGATAGCTGCTTTCAACTACCTGAAAGGGGGTTCCAAAGAGGATGGATCTAGACTGTTCTCAGTGGTAGCAGATGACAGAACAAGGAGTAATGGTCTCAAGTTGCAATGGGGGAGGTTTAAGTTGGATATTTGGAAAAACTTTTTCACTGGGAGGGTGGTGAAGCACTAGAATGTGTTACCTAGGGAGGTGCTGGAATCTCCTTCCTTTGAGGTTTTTAAGGTCAGGCTTGACAAAGCCCTGGCTGGGATGATTTAGTTGGGGATTGGTCCTGCTTTGAGCAGGGGATTGGACTAGATGACCTCCTGAGGTCCCTTCCAACCCTGATATTCTATGATTCTATGATTCGAAGAGTGCACTGCTCTCAGTGCTGGTACCCAGCACCACAGCCACCTCCAATAGACACAAGCAGTAATTGCAGGAAGATTCTTATTCATTCTCTGAATCTGGCTGCGGGGAGCAAATATGATACAATAGCTTATATCATCCCTTCCTTTGGAAAACCTGCAGCAGAGGAAAAGTTATTACGAAAATGCTATGGAGTCAATGACATGGAATTCCCAGAACATCCTTTTTGGGGTCATGTTGATCATGGTTCTGAGAAGGTAAAAGGGAGCATACCACTATAAAAAGTATATATCACAAGATACACTGAGAAATCCCACAGAAATCCTCAAAAAGAAAAGGAGTACTTGTGGCACCTTAGAGACTAACAAATTTATTTGAGCATAAGCTTTCATGAGCTACAGCTCGCTTCATCGGATATATCATCGGATGAAGCGAGCTGTAGCTCACAAAAGCTTATGCTCAAATAAATTTGTTAGTCTCTAAGGTGCCACAAGTACTCCTTTTTTTTTTGCAGATACAGACTAACATGGCTGCTACTCTGAAACCACAGAACTCCTGTGACTCTCTAGGCATGAGTGAGAATGACCTGCTCCACTTCACTGCTTCCTGCTCCCTGGCAATACGTTCACTCAAGAACTCTCTGATGTAGGCGTAGGAAGCACATACCAGGAGATAATGTCAGGCCATCATCATTAACTCCCACTGGAATTTCCAATGAAAACATAGCAGATTTGCTAGCATCTGAAGCAAAAGCCACAAACATTTGAAATGAGGGGTGCCTCCATCATATCCTAGAGTTGACAAGGCTAACCAGACTAAGAAACGATGACACCTGTTAAAGAGTGAATGTGCAGTGACTATAATCTTTAAAAAGGTGCCAACTATAATAGTTTGGCCATGTTGCTAGTATGACCCTATACTGACTACCTAAAATAGTTCTCTATGGAAGAGTGCACAGTGAGAGAGGCTGTGGATGTCCAAAGAGACAGCGGTATAACACAGTATATAAAACCATCTAGCCAACCCTCCAACAGGCTCAAATGGTGGCTCAATGGATAGAATTTGCTATTACTTCAACCTTACCTAACCCTGATGTGGGAAAAAGGAGGTGATGATCATGATTGATACACAATCTTGCTGAGTCAGCAAGTAAATCAATACCCTACCGAAAACTGTTAAAAATTAATATTTTTATTTTTTTTAAAAACAGGATTTTAAAGACGTGGATAGTGGAAGCACCCCCGAGGAGGTGACAGCTTATTCAGATCTGCTCCCCTCCTGTAACTCACAACACTCCAATGATGTTGCTATACATTTATGTACATTATATATGGGCAGTGTAAGGGGAGGGGCAATTGTGTGAGTGTCACACCCATGCATAAATACTGGATAGTTTTACTACATAAAATTACCGTATAGATAATGCATTATACACAATCTCATACAAACGGACATACTGAAACAAGAATTTGATTTAATTGGCTTTATGACTAGGTATCTGACATACATGCTGAGGCTGCATATTGTAGATTGGAACTCGCATATATCTCAGTTGATATCCAACAGCTGGAAGGGATTCTAGCTAAGAGGTCGGATGCTTATAAAAAAGAAAAAATAACCCTCTGGAATTCTACAGGAGTACCTCTCTACTGCTCCTCAGCCTTCCCACCTGTACAACACTCATCTTCACAACAAAGAAAAAGCATGTTTACCAGACGCCCCCAGCAGCTTTTTCTACCCACTCAGCAACACTATCACCTGACAGCAGAAGAAGCTGTCCCACTCCAAGCACCCAAAAGCCTCCCATGGCTTATTCCCATAACCTATACCCCACAGACTTGTGGAATATGGTGCATCGCAGGATGATTTATTTTTTTTTATTTTTATTTTTGCATTCTGGGAGTTGCAAACCCAGAAAAAGTCGTTAACCATTGTTCTACAGTACTGCTCCAACACACTACACTACACTACAATCACAATACCAATACAGTTACAATGGTATTTTTACTAAGATGGTCTGAGCCATTACTATGAAATATTGTGGGTCTACTGAACTATGATTAATCTTTCTCTCCATTCACCCTCCCTCCTCCTGGAATCACTTTCACGCTCTGACTCTTTCCATATTAGGCTCAAACTCCTTGTCCTCACCATTAAGGCTCTGCACAGCTCCACTCCTACCAACTTTCAGCAATCATTTTCTCTGCCAACCCTCTCTCCTTAGTATCCTCACACTTTCATCTTCATGTCTCTTCTGACACTCGTTCTTTCTTCCTATAAATTCACTTCTTTTGGCTAAACACTAATGTCCCAGTGTAGCCTGTTCCTTAGTTATTTGTACTATAACTAAACTAAATCCTAAGGGATAAATCTGTGCTCACTTACACAAGTGCAGCTCACTTTGAAGAAAATGGGAACTGCAGGTTTGCAGTGATTCTAAAAGTGATTCAGAAGCCTAACTTTTGGCACTCAGGTTTGGAAACTCTGGCCCTTGTCTACTCTGGGTTTATAAAGTGCCAAACAAGGCCTACTTATTGCATTATGTAAACAACAACAACAGCTGGCAAGCAGGGGCCTTTCCAATGAGGGAAATAATAAACAAACAAAACAAGATATTAACAATAAGAAATGTGCAGTTTTTACTTTGTTTACCATTTCGATTCATACACCAAACTTATTAGCAAATCTCAAAATGAACGTACTTAAAATGGGAAAGAGTCCTGTGGCACCTTATAGACTAACAGACGTATTGGAGCATAAGTGCATCCAACGAAGTGGGTATTCACCCACGAAAGCTTATGCTCCAATATGTCTGTTAGTCTATAAGGTGCCACAGGACTCTTTGCCGCTTTTACAGATCCAGACTAACACAGCTACCCCTCTGATACTTGTACTTAAAATGATCACTTTCATATAGGCCCCAACTCAGCAAGATACTAAAGCATGTGCCTAACTTCCAGCACACAAGTAATCCCCTTGAAGCCGAAAGCCTTTCGGTGCTCAAGCCAGTGATCATAAAAAGCAAGAATAGATAGACTCTGGCTCTGTTAGACCAAGGAAAAGGGAAAGAAATCAGAGATGGGCATGTGCTTAAGTGATGATGCTACCTGCTCTAGTGGAATGAGTTTTGTCTCTAGCCTCTAAAGATGTCGGTAATCTATTAGTATTTATTTTATGTATTCCTGTAGGGCCCACATTGTGTCAGGCACAATCACATGCACAAGAAGACATAGTTCCTGTCCCACACAGTTTACAATCTAAAATAGTACAAACATGGTACACTTAAAGCAAAATGAAAAATGTGTATGAGGGTTTCACATTTGTTTGATTCTTTATCTTTCCCAGACGTTTTGCAGATTGGATTATTAAAAACAATACACATGAAGCATAATACAGTGTAATACAACCAATCTCCAAAAGGAAATTAAATCTGGGAGTCCAATTTCCTTGATTATTTTTGAATACTGAGATACAAAATACTTTAATTCAAAATGTTCCAATCCCTTTCCAAAATAAATAGTTTTTTTATCATACCACTTCAGTTAAAAAAATTTCTGAAGGTGTCTCAGCTATACACATGGCTATCCCATCCACTCTGGGCTGGATAAGAGACCTTCAGATCCAACTCTAGCTGCTGCTTTCATTGTCCCAAAAACATTAGCACTCTGGTGAGTCTGAACTACACTGACTCACAAGCTTTCTAGCTACTTAAATATATGATCCAATTTTCAGAGGGATCTCAAGCTGAATTTTAGGGGTGAAATCTTAGCTCCATTTAACTCAACAGCAAAACTCCATTATTTTAAATGGAGCCAGGATTTCACCCCCGATCTTGAGTGGTATAACAGATTACTCTTAGTGGGTTATCAACTTGCTATTATGCAATTTACCAGGAAATAATTACAATGTCAATATCTCAGTTTATACTTTTTATGCCTTACAAAACTTAACACTATGGACCTTATCTTGAATTTCTCATGCACTCAGAACTCCCACTGGATTCCTCAGGAGTTTTTAGTGCACAAGGAATGGTCTCTAAATGTTCTTCATGTTAACATGTTTAATGTTTATGATAACAATAACTTACAATTATATCATTATATACCATCCCTCCTTCAAATACAGACAAACAATTGTTGTAGCAACCCTAAAGCAAACAACATTTCAGTGCCTGTGTCTTTTTCACTATCTCAGCGGAATGAAAGGAATACACAAACTTATTCTGTACTCAAGCCACTTTTAGAGATTTTCAAAGCCATCAAGTGTAGTTCTTCTCCAGTAATTCTGTTTTTGTGGAAAAATTAAGATTGGCTGTCTCTTTCTTGGCCATATGAAGACTAAGAAAGGGCAAATTACTTCAAAAAATATATATAAAAACTGAACTTCCCAAAAGCTTGAACTACATTTTTGAAATCCAAATTTATTTTGATAACTGTTTTCACTTATTATTTTTCATTTTTGCACACTTCCAGTCCTGGAAGCAGAATACATTATAGTTTCACTTTTCCTATGACACCCAATACTCCTTGAGAGGGGAAAAATAAAATATGAAAAATTTTAAATCCCCAAAGCCAGAAAATAATGGTTCTTGTTGTTAAATATATAATTCATAGGGTGTGCCTGTTCACAAGCACATTAAACCCCAAGATATACAGGTTGCACTAAGAATTTTAATAGCAATGTCCTTTTTGTATTGTAATGATAGTAAATGAATAAAATTGTCATAGGTGGTTGCTCTAGCACTTTATATCAACTAAATTCTGCTCATTTGCTGTTATAAAATATGAAAGAGGGAAATGTAGTCTACACGCACAGAGAGAGTAATACAGGCTATGGAACACTGGATTTCAGTGGAGCTGCATGAGTGTAAATGAAAGCAGAATTTGACTCTGGAAAATGTTTGGAATCTGGCACATTTCCACATGTTATATACACTATAGTATATAAACATACCAGCAGTATGGCACATTTCCATATAATACATGTAATCTTTGAGAGCTTGCTTGCCTCTTTATTCCTGCCAAACATTGTATTCTCGATTTAAAATGTGTTGTCTGTAATGAACCTCGAGTGTAGGTTTTAGTCCATTAAGCATTGTGCTTCTTTGTAAACTAAAGCTTCTATTATTATTATTATTATTATTTATTTTGTCACTGGTCTCATTAATTTATACTTATCTACATAAAAAGCACAAACCCTTTGCCTTTCCATAAGCCAAATATATTCAAATAGCTTTCTCATTGCCATACACGAGTACTTTGTTTTACTAGTAGCTTCTGACTCTTTTTCAAGGTCATATACAAAACTAAAACTATATGCACTTTTAACAACCTATGTATTGCCTCTCTCCTTTATTAATATTTTCTATTTGAAGGAATATACTACATAGATTATTGTATTGACAGTTGTCAGAGGGCAAAAAAACAACATCATAGGACAAAATTTCATACAGATACTTCTAAAACACGTCGTATGCATTCACTTAATTAACAGAGCAACCCAGGTTAAATAATCATAGCTGAACAAAAACTGTAAAGTCCTCAGTTTAGGAAACTCATAAAATTACTTGAACCACTTTATTTTATACTTCAATATCTACTATTTCTCATAGGTCTCACAGACAGTGGCTTAAAACAAAAACTAAATGTCTAATGTCACCTCATGATAATAAAGTTTGCTTTTTTATAATAGCACAGAATTTAATAAGAATTTTGTAACACTGAATTTTCATAAAATATTGTGCAAATAAAATTATAGCTTGTTCATATTATCTGTATTCAGGTCTCTACACACAATATTTCTGTCTGAAAGTTCTCAGGAGCTTGGTGCCAACACACTAGAAGTAATCACTTTATAATTTGGCATCAATGTTGTCCCAATATCAGGACAAAGAACAGCAGAAATAACCTCAATGAACACTTCAGGCTGCTGTACAAGGGTTATATCAGTTCACTGAGTCCACATCTTCATATGTTCACCTAAGAATGTTTAGCTTGGTCATAGAGACAAGGTGGGTGAGGTAATATTTTTTATTGGACCAACTTCTGTTGGTGAAAGTTCTTCAGGTCTAGGAAAGGTACTCCCAGTGTCACAGCTAAATATAAGATGAAACAGACTTTCTAGTATAAGTAGTTAACACATATTCTAAGGGACTATACAAGGTGAAGTGGATCATTAACACCACTACAGTCAGAGAACAAAAAAGGGCAGATAGTGGGTTATGGATTGTTGTAATAAGCCATAAATCTAGTGTCTTTGTTAAGACCATGATTTTTAGTGTCTAGCAAAGATATTAATTTAAATTTCCAGGCTCTTCTTTTTAATGTATTGTGTAGGTTTCTTCTGAGGATGAGGACTGAGAGCTCTGATATGGAGCAATCATTTTGTGAAAAGTGTTCGCCCAGAGGTGATATGGTGCTTTTGTCTTCTATCATTTTTCTCTGTGAATTCATTTGAGAGTATAGTGATTGTCTGGTTTCACCCATATAGTTGTTATTCAGGCATTTAGTGCACTGGATGAGGTACAACACGTTGTTATAGGCATGAGTAGGACTCCTGGATCTTGAAAGGTGTTGTGGTGTATATTTGATCATTGTAGTAGTGGAGAGACATCTTCAGGTTTTGTATCCATTGTGCCGCTTTAAGTTGGTGGGTCTGATCTGTGAGGAGCTTCCTTCTGATGATGAGTATGGTGAGACTGGGAATGAGGGCTGTGTGAAGGCCAGAAGAGTCAAATCACAGTTTGATCATATTCAGAAAATGTATTTCTTTTCCACAAAGGACTAACTTTTGCAGGGTACAACCATGAAGCTTGTATATCTTGTTCTTGAAACTCAGAATTGAATTCATATTCTTTTGTCTTAGTTTTGTGCCAATTAGAAAATGTATAGTATATACTTCTGCAGGGAAAAAAAGCACTCTCTCCCTCTCCCCTTCCCCCACATGTGCATGCAAACACGGATGTGCGCATGCGCACGCACACACACACACACACACACACAAAGACAAAAATAATGTTACAAGGCATATTTTCTCCACATCTCCATCAGGTATTTAACTTTTTTTTTTCATTTCAACAGTTCCTCACACAATTCTTTCTGATTTTGTAAATTAATTTGCTGTGTAGAACAGAATCTGAAGCTTTTCTACATACTATTTCACCCTTGTCTATCATTTTAGCAAAGTATTCAAAAAAATTCAAGCAAATTTGTCAGACAAAAGATCAAATGCCATTTATCTATTCACTTGAGAAGTCTTATTGACTTTAATGGGACTAATTGTATGGATAAGAGGAGCAGAATTTAGCTCACTATTTTTGTTTTAAAATTAATGTGGTTTTCAAAATAAGCATTACTAAAATACTTTGCAAGCTAGCCTTTTTCAATTTTCTATTACCTATCCCACAATAAAGTCTTTCTTATCAGTCTGTAGACTGGAAGTCTAATATCAGCTTTATAGTTTATCATCAACTCACAGGTCTTTGAATAGCATTGATTAAATCTCCCAAAAGATTAGCTCATACCTTCTGATGAACAAAAAAGAGGAGTTGATAGCACCACCTATACTTAAAGTTGCTCAACACCTCCCATTATAATACTCTGTTTTTAATTGCTTAAAACTTTGCCTATGTTTAATGATTTGGAAAGAAATTTTCCATGCTCAGGCTGAATTTTGGGGGGAGGATTCAGCAAAACTGGTTCTGCTATTTCCAAGAATGAGACTAGGGGAAAATGCTTTTATTATACCCATGTTTTTAAAAATGTATAATTTGTTTTGCTGAAAGGTCTAGCATCTCCACACTTTGGCGCATGGACTTCAAATTTAGCAGAGGGTCATCCTGGTGTCAGGGATTAGCCTTTTCCCATCCCTGGAAAAATCTGCCCAAATCTGGCCAAGATATGAGACTTTGAAAAATCTCAGCAAGCACATATTCAGCAGACATATGTTAAGAGTTTGGCAGCTAAATTCTCTGAAGACTCCCTCTGCACTGAACATGCTCCATTCCAGGACTGTAGGGGCTGAGCAGGACTTTACCTGTTATTGTTCCTCCAGGTGGCCAGGGGCCATGGTAGTGTCAGGCACAGGAACTGAGAGCAGGGAAACTGTCTCTCTTGTATTCTTGATACTCCTCCTGAAGGCACCAAGAGAGCAGGGAAGAGACAGAGGCAGAAACTGCCTGATTTGAATACAGAGAGATGAGAAATGACATGGGAAAGGGAGTTTGCAAGATCAAGTGAAAGGGGAAAGGGTTGTATAGGTGTAGTAACCCTTGCCCTGGCACTAGCACCTGCTGCAGTTTTGACCAAGAGGTGTAATGTTAGGGCCTACAGATGTGATGCAGCAGCATAGAATGCTGTCCTTGGGAGAGATAAGATGGCAGCTCAAGCTGGGAAGGGGTCTCAGAATCTGCCCAAAGTGGATAGCAAGAAGGTGGTTAGGGCAAAAGGAGGTGAAAGAAGCAGTGCTGGGGTAAAAAGAGGATTTGTGATGAAGCTGGGGAGAGGAAGCTTGACTTTGAAGGGCAATGTGCAAGGAGCCAGGCCGCAACGTATATGATCAGTGAGGTTGACCACTGGGACACCATCATAAGAAATACAGTTTGGGTTCCTGGTGAACATGCGTGGCCCTCGTTTGAAGGTGGAGTTGTTGGAAAGAGGTGCAGTCATTACAGCCTTGAAGCAAAGGAACATTGCAAGCCAGAAAGAGGCGAAGGCAGGACAGCTGGGATGAAACTGGACTTTGCAGCCAGGGAAACTTTGCAGCACCTCCTGGCATGACACAACATATTGTTGAAAAACGTACTTTGATTGTGATGGTAATTTATAGTTTATTATGTTTGTAAGTATTTAATGTTACCTTATATTATTATATTATAATATTACTCTATTATTTATATTACTGTTCCTGTCAAATTTCTGACCTTTTCCTTTTTACAATTTAAAATTTAAGGCTATTTCCATTATGTTTGCTTACCTCTGCCTCTCCTCACAGTAGGCATAGCCTAGCTGAGGGTTGGGTCATGGCATAGATGTAGAGGGAGAAGGAGGCAGGAGCTGGGGGTGGGAGTAGTGGCTAGGCAGAGTGGGAGGCAGGAACTGACAAAGTGTGTGTTTCATCATTATGTAGTGGCTGGTACACACAGAGGATACCAGCCTACTCCTGCTATCAGTTACTCTGTTAGTTCAAATGGAAGAAGTCTATGCTGTGCATACAAGGTCCAGACCCTTCTGATGACCCATGTGGGGGGGAAATGTACTTCCATGATAGAATTGCTATTGTTTTTTTTTCAGTTTTTTATAAAAATAGAATATTACATCCAAAAAGATCACATTACAAGAATATTACAATTGTAAAGTCAAATGTTCAAAAGTTAGTAGATGTCAGAATTAAGTTTGCCTGCGCAACCTTAATTTGGCCTCTTTGTGCATATGCATTATGATAGTCTTGAATTATATGACCACATCACTGTAGTATCTAAAATTTCATCCACATCTGACTTTAGTTCTTTTATCAGTTCAAGGAGAAGTTTATTGAATTCTGAATCTGAAAGTGCTTATGTACCATTTTTAGGTAAGGTTTGAGTAAAAAGAATGGGAGACATGTAGAGTGGAAGCATATTCCCAGAAGGACAATTGAAAGGGACAATAAAAATGAATAGAAGTCTTCCCCAAAACAGATCATTACCCATCTATGATGATGGGGCAGTATAAGTACCTAGTGTCTGACCACTTCCCAAGTGTTGAGTAATAACAAAATTTTCTCACTCTCCCACTCCCATGTTTTCAACACACATAAGAGTAAGTGTGAATAATAATAGAATTTTTGTAAGGGAGAAGAGGGATTGTCATGTGTAGGATTCATAAAGGTTTATGCGCTTGGCAACATTCAGGGCACACCCGGAGTGTTGTGTAGGAGTAGTGCACACACTGCTCCATCCAAGGGCATCAACCTTGGAATCTCGCCAAGATGATATGTATCGTGGGAAGCCTCTCAGGACTGGGCTCAAGGCCCGAGAGCAAGGAATGCGGTAGACAGAAATTGGTAAATAAGAATGTTAAACAAAGCCAGTGTATTCCTTTTATCTGTTGGAGAATGTAATGCGCGGGGGGAGAGAGAGAGAATAAAGGGGAAGGTGAAAAGCTGACAGGAGAAGCCCGTTAGCAGAGACCAGCCTGCTTGCTTGCTAAAAGCTGTGTTCTGTCTCATCATTGAACCGCCACAACTGGCGCCCAAACGTGGGGCCCTCAGCACTCACCTCGCCCGGCAAGGGTTTCAGACGCGTCACTCATCCGCTTCGTGGATCCCAGTGAGTATTTTTCGTTGTGGTAAGTATGGGAAGCTCCCTCTCTGCTTTGCAAGTGCAACACCGCAATGAGCTACAGTATTTGCTGCGTAAGGCTCAGCATGACTGCCCCACTCGAGAACTCACTCTCCTGCTACAGGAGGTGAGTGCCCAATGCCCGTGGTACCCTGAAGCCGGAACCCTTAAGCTAGCGGACTGGGACCGGTTGGGCCAGACATTGCACAAAGAGCCTCGGGCGTCCGTGCAGGCTTTACATGCCTGGCACCTCTGCCGCGACGCGATACAGCGTGTCGCCCCGGACAGGCCCTCCCTCGCGAGGCTGGTGATCTCGCCACGCCCGTCCGCTCCTGCAGCCACCCCCCCTCCTACCGATGCAACACGGTGTGTCACCTCAGAAAGACCCTCTCCCGCGCCAACAGAGGGGCTGCCGATCCCGCCACCCCCGTCCGCTCCTGCAACCATCCCTCCCCCTGCTTCGCCCCCAGTGCCTCTATTACCACCGCCTCCCTGGCCTTCCCCACCGGAGCCGGTGTGTGATCGCCCTCCGCCCGTGGGGCCCCATGCTCCGGGGCCCCCCGGGGGGTCGTCTGCGTCTGCTCAGAGGCTTTCGCTGGTGCAACAAATGGTTCACGCAGCGAAGACTCGCTCAGATCTTACAGCAGAGGAGCTGGCTGATCTGGTCTCAGTTTGTCCTGTGACCTGGCAGGATGATGGCCAGGGCAACCAGGTTGCAGACTGGGTCAGTTTGCCTTACTCGGTGATCAGAGAGGTAAAGAAAGCAATTCGCGAGTTCGGCCTGACTAGCACGTATGTGCGTGGTCTCATTGAAGGGCTAGGTAGTGGGTACTCCCTGATCCCTGAAGACTGGAAGGCGCTGTTGCGCATGATGCTGACGCCCAGTCAGTATGTTATTTGGCTTAGTGAGTATCGGCAGATGGCGGAACGCCAAGCCCAGGTATATAGAGAGCAAGGTGTCATTTATGAGCAGTTGGCAGGGGAGGGCCAGTTTGCTACCGTGCAGCTGCAGTCTCAACTCCCTCAGGCCGTCTTCCCCATTATTTCCACCTGCGCCCAGCATGCTTTCCGGAAGGTCCCGGATTCGGGCAGGCCTACTAAAAGCTTTGCCAGTATCCGTCAGGGTGCATCAGAGTCCTTTATGGATTTTACCAACAGATTGCAGGAGGCTATCCTCCGACAGGTGGATAACCCTGCGGCAGCTCAGGAGATCCTGTTAAAAATGGCGGTTGAAAATGCAAACGAGGATTGCCGCTGTGCTCTCCAGGCTGCACAAGCCTCTGGAATTCTAGAGCTGTCGGACATGCTGCGGGCGTGCCAAAACATCGGAACCCAAGCACATAAGGCTGGAGTTCTGGCTGCCGCCCTGCGAAAAACCGGGAAGGAGGGGAAGCGTTGTTACCGCTGTGGTAAGGAGGGTCACTTTCAGCAGGAGTGCCGCTCATCGACGGCGCCCGCCCGCCCCTCAAAGAAGTGCCCCAAGTGTCGGAAGGGCTATCACTGGGCTAATCAGTGTCGTAGCGGGTCGGGAAACCGCACAACGGGTCCCCCCCGAACCCAGGGCCAAACGGGGGTGTTTCCCACTCAGACAACTGTTCCTCTGCCTTACAATCCATAGATTCCATGAGGGCGGCGACTGCCGGAAGTACAGGGCTTGATTTGATTATGCAGGAGGACGCTGATTTTCAGTTGCCAGGGGAGGTTTGCGCCATACCTACACAGGTGACGGGACCTCTCCCTGCCGGATTTGTGGGTCTGGTTCTCCCTCGCTCACACGCTGGGAAACAGGGTTTTTTTGTCATCCCAGGAGTCATCGATGCTGATTACACTGGTGTTATTAAGGTTCAGGTGTGGACCCATCTTCCGCAATCGCTCCCGCGTGGACAGTCAATTGCACAATTGATTTTAGTCCCCTATCAGGTGCCAGCCGCAGAGGATCGAACCCGGGGCGGGAACGGCTTTGGATCGACGCTGTCTCAGTCGCCGTCTCACAATACGTCCTCTCCACTTGTTGCTCTGACAATGTCGGTCCGCCCCTCAAAACCTCAGTTAACACTTCTCTTAAATAATGTTCCTTTTACAGGGTTGGTGGACACTGGAGCTGATGTTACGGTGATTCGTGATCCGGAGTGGCCGGTCGGTTGGCCAACAGTTCCTTCTAAAGAGTTGTGGGGGATCGAGGGTAGCAAACCCGGGCGCCAAAGTTTGTCTTGGGTCACGGTCTCTAAACCAGGAGGCTGTGCCCTTGCTACAATCCGCCCTTTTGTACTCCCTGTCCACCTCAATATTTGGGGCCATGATTTACTTACAAAGCTGGACACCACCCTCGATATTAATATATAATGGCCCAAAATCCTCCCTCACCCACCTTGCCATCCGCATTACCATTGGTATGGCAATCCTTAGAGCCCGTATGGATTGACCAGTGGCCGCTCCCTCTAGAAAAGCTGAAAGCGCTTCATTCACTTGTACAACAATATTTGCATGCACAGCGCTTGGAGAGCTTTACTAGTCCTTGGAATTAGCTGCTGTTATTTTGGCCTTTCAATTTTTTGCTGATTGTTCCTTTAATTTGATCATGGACACGCATTATGTTTATCAGGTAATTGATCATTTACCCCTTGCCCTCATTACCCCTCAGGTCGATGCGGACCTTCTTCGCCTGTTTTTGTCCTTACAGTATTTCATCACCACTCGTAATTTCCCTTATTTTGTTGCTCACATTCGCAGTCATACCCCTCTGCCTGGGTCACTCACTGAGGGCAATGCACGCGCTGATCGCGCGTTACGTGGTCAGGTAAATTCCCTTTTTTCTGACCCCACTGAAAGCCATTCCTTTTTTCATCAGTCTGCCTCTGTTTTGGCCCGACAGTTTCATATTCCTGCTGATCATGCACGTTCTATTGTTCATTCCTGCCCCCACTGTGCCGCTGCTGCCCCTACCTTTTTTTATGCCGTTAACCCTAGAGGTACCGCAGCGAATCAGCTGTGGCAAATGGACGTCACTCACGTGCCACAATTCCACCCCTATTCGTTTTTACATGTTTTCATTGATACCTATTTGGGATTCCTTTGGGCGACCCCAGAGCGTGGGGAAGCCACTCCCAAAGTTATTCACCATTTGCTAGCCTGTTTTGCTGTTATGGGTCACCCGAGCCAGATAAAAATGGATAATGCCCCAGCCTATTGCTCCACAGCACTTTTCATCTTTTGTGCCCAATGGGACATCCGTCTCAAACACGGGATCCCTTATAATTCCACAGGCCAAGCTATTGTTGAACGTGCAAATCGCATGCTAAAAATCTTGCTCGACAAACAATTAAAACAAGGGGAGCTGCGTCTCCGAATCTTAGGAGACATTCAGCAACAATTGCATATCCTTTTGTTTACTTTAAATAATTTAACGCTGAACGCAGATCAGCAGACCCCCGCGGATCGGCATTTTCACAAATGGAAAGACCGCGTGTCTATTACCATCAGCTGCCCGATCCGCAATGGTTGGGCCCAGTGCCTTTAATCACTTGGGGTCGGGGATATGCTGCTGTGTTTCTCCCTGCAGGACCGTTGTGGGCTCCGGCCTGGTGTGTGCGACCGGCACTGAAACAGCATGGCGTGGCACCAGGGCTGTCGAACCCCATACCGGATTTTCAGCTGACCTTGGAGGAGACTGCGGTGCCTCCCGGGTCGACAACGGCGGGACGGAAACAGAAGAGGCGTAGCGTCCCAAGCCAGCCCGTGACATGGGGAGCAGTAAAAGCATTGGTCGCCGCGGCTCAACGAAGACTGGCAGCAAACCAACAGCCAGAGACTCTTGAGACTTTGTTTGTGGCAATTCTCGCCCAAATTACTGCTAATTCTGTACTGATTGTATGCCTTTTGTACCTGCTATTTCCTGGAGGGGTTGATTCGGGAGCGCTTTCTCCGTTACAGGCCCGAATGACATATAACCTATGGGAAAGATTGGCTTCAATAGCAAATGTTACCCACTTTTGTTTATTTGATTTTGTAGCAGCTGAAGAATTGTTAGGTACGTGCCTTATTCCAGTATGTCATCACCCTGAGGAAATTGGGAATGAGATGATGCTCGCCGCTTACTCGAACCTCTCTTCCCAGTACTCTAGCATGGCTAATCGGGGCCAGGCCAATCACACTTTACCTTTTTAAGCTTATTTTTTGCTGCTGCTGTGTACAATGTATTCCTTTTTGTTAAGGCTTTGTCGAGACCCGCCCTGGCAGGCTCCACGAGTTATGACCTTGTCTGTCTGGGAGTTAATTGGCTTGCAAATGCAAATTGATGGCTACCATGAGATGGCCGAGCACAAATAAACAAAAAAGGAGGGGATGTAGGATTCATAAAGGTTTATGCGCTTGGCAACATTCAGGGCACACCCGGAGTGTTGTGTAGGAGTAGTGCACACACTGCTCCATCCAAGGGCATCAACCTTGGAATCTCGCCAAGATGATATGTATCGTGGGAAGCCTCTCAGGACTGGGCTCAAGGCCCGAGAGCAAGGAATGCGGTAGACAGAAATTGGTAAATAAGAATGTTAAACAAAGCCAGTGTATTCCTTTTATCTGTTGGAGAATGTAATGCGCGGGGGGAGAGAGAGAGAATAAAGGGGAAGGTGAAAAGCTGACAGGAGAAGCCCGTTAGCAGAGACCAGCCTGCTTGCTTGCTAAAAGCTGTGTTCTGTCTCATCATTGAACCGCCACAGTCATGTGTCTGTGTGAAGAATCAATTGTGTGAAAGCTAAGTTCAAGAGGTGAGATTTGCATTAAGTTGTGACCATTCTTCTCTCTTGTGTTTCATAGTTTAGAACCAGCTTCTGTAAAGTTCATGAGCTCCATCTGACTGGTCAACAGTTTTTTTGGCTTCAGTGGAATGTAACTACAAAAGGTCATGGTTGTGGCTGTGAAGGAAGATGCTATCTTAGGTTGGCTGGTCCATGCCCACAGAGGGCTTTTGAATATCCGGAGAGAGACCTTGAAAGATGGAAGACAGGACGGAATGATTACTTCTGGATTCCAGAAGGTGAAGGCTCTTAAGGCAGAGGAAGAGTTACCTATTGAGACCCTCAGTTTGGTCTAAGAGAAGGACTTGAGCCATTTCTGCATGTTTTCAGAGACCCCTTGGAGAGAGAATTCAGTGATCAGCAGTATCAAATGTCATAAAGAGATCCAGTGGAATGAATACAGATTTATTCGATCAAGACCAGTAAGTGCTATAACAATCCCAGACCTTGGCAGGAAGCCTGACTGGGAGACATCCAAGATGCTGACCCCCAACTTGGTAAGGCAAATCCTATCTTTTCATGTACTATGTATATATATATATACACACACCTGCTATTGTATTTTCCACTCCATGCATCTGATGAAGTGGGTTCTAGCCCACGAAAGCTTATGCCCAAATAAATTTGTTAGTCTCTAAGGTGCCGCAAGGACTCCTCGTTTTTTTTAGAGCTAACTGGTGGTTTTAGGACTATTTTTCCTAGCTTTTGGAGTTAATTGTTTAGAACAGTTTGGTTATACACCAGACAGTAACTGGCAAGGTTAGAAGTGTCAAGTGATGGTCTCTGTATTATTGGTTGGACTACTGCACTTTGGAAGTTAAAACAAATACTATGCAGGATTTTGCCTGAAAGATAGAATAAGTCTTCCCTAACAAGTTGGCTATAGGAATTAGGCTCTGAATTCTTCAGCTTAAGATATAATGATGAAATCTTCTCTTCTTCTGAATGAGCTGTTTCATGAGCAGAGACTTAGTAGGGCACTGAGTGGGAAACATGGAAGTAATGGCCTTCTCACACTAACAGTTCCTTAGTGACCTTTGATCTACTCCTGTTTCAAAGTGGGCAGTAATGTAGTAGAGGGTAAATGTAGGTAAACAAAGTTTATCCACTTCTCATTTGGTGAATATGGAGATTAGTATAAATTAGTTTACCCATTTCCTTTTGTTACTACTACACTACTGAAAGCGCGGTACATCAAAGCACACTAAGGAACTGTTAGTGTGAATCAGCAGGGTCCACATGGTCAGTCAGTGCATTGTAGATTCACACTGTAGCTTGTTTTGAATACAATGTTTCTGGAGACAAGCCCTGAACTACAGTAGTCCAGACTTGAGATGACAAAGTACATGGATCGCTTTGGCCAGATCCTCCTCTAGGAAGAAGGATTAGAGTTTCCTAGCAAACTGGCAAGTGGAAAAAGTCTTTATACTTATATTACAACTGAAAATGGCTTATATTACAACTGAATGCTAACTGATTGTCACAATTCAGGTCAACTGCATCTGTACTCACCCTCTATGGTACAGCAAGGGCACCCACTCTCAGGCTTCTGGCTCCCCTGGCCATCACCTCTCTTAGGTGGAGACAAACATCTCACTCCCTCCAGATGAGGGTATTTCTGGGCTGAACAGTTCCCTGTCCTCACTGTGTTATTCCCAGCAGAGATAAGCTGCCCAAGTGGGATAACTCAGTGGTTTGAGCATTGGCCTGTTAAACCTAGGATTGTGAGTTCAATCCCTGAGGGGGCCATTTAGGGAGCTGGGGCAAAAATTGGGGATTGGTCCTGCTTTGAGCAGGGGGTTGGACTAGGTCCCTTCCAACCCTGATCTCCTAAGAAGGCAGATTGCTATTCTTCTTCAGAGATTGTTAACAGTGTGACTGCCCATAGTTACAGTTACCACACAGCTCTTTTTAAAAAAGCGTATTTTATTGTTAAGGTAAGTGCACTACACAGAAAATATATTAAAAACAATAAAAGAACCTACATGCAAGCTACTACACTTACCAGAGATCACCCCAATCCTAACATTGGCTCTGGAAGGAGCAGTCCTTCAACACATCACACAAGGGGTTTCTTTGTGATATCAAGTTCATCACGGCTTTAGCTCAGAGCAAGCACGGGGCCTTATGGGGCTTCTGTAGCCCAAGTCATTCCAACCCATCTCTAAGGGCTGGGGTCCCCCATGGACAAGAAGTCCTGTCCATTTGCTGGATTAGGAATGAGGTCCTGAGACTGATTAAAACCAGGCTATTTCTTTGTCTGTTGGTCCCTGGAGTTTGAACTAGTATATACCAACCTCTGAAAGGGCTGATAAATTGAGGAATTACATGCGCACCCCCTCCTCCTAGAGGAGTTACAGACAATGCCACGATAGGTACATAATTGCATTTTTAACACAATGTACCCTAAATGTATTAAACCTAATTCTGTATGGTTTAACTAAATTCAATAAAGTTTATCTTAATCCCATAAGGTTTGTCCAGGATATTGTCAGTCTGTCACCCTGATAATCTAGATTTAGAGATAAAGTTGGACAGAATGCCAAGGCTTAACACCACTTTCATTACTTGGGAAGGGAGGGCTGATGCCTTCAATAGAAGTGCAGTACAGAATCCTATCCAACTATTCAAAGCATTTTCTCCTTCTAAACAGTCTCACCTCAATTTTGCATGGATTTAATTTGAGCCAGCTATTCTTAATCCAAGATCTGATGCTTTGTAGTCATTCTGACAACTTTATGATGTTATTGGTTTGTCTGGGCAAAATGAGACATACAGCTGGGTATCATCCATGTAGTGTGACCACTGGTGTGTGCAACATCTCACCACCTCTCCAAGGCTCTCATGTGGTGAATGGATCCTTCTGGAATACATCAGGTAAAAGGCCCTTCCTTCGGTTTTTTCTATTTTCTATGTCTTTTTTGAGATGGGGTCTCCAGAACAGAACACAGATGAGGACACACTTATGGCATCAATATGTTTTCAGTATTGTTTCCTACCTATTTTTATAAATCCTAACTTTGCTTACTTCTATGACCACTTCTGTATATCCTCCCCAACCCCGCACACACAGACACTTTGCCAGTCACATTTAAGTGTTTTATAATAAAAACATTATGCAGTAGTAAAAGCTGTAAAAGTATAATTTTACATCTGTCTGATCCTTTTATATGTTATTCACCCTATTGAATTCAGTAATCACATGAATATTGGCAATCAAGAAAGCAGGGCCTTAACTGCACAGGCTTTAGAAGGTCTTAGCCTGTGTTGGTGAATTTCACACTGACCTTCTCTTTAAACAATCAAACTTTATTTCAGATAAAGAGAGTGAGCTGGCATCATGCAACAATTTCTCCCTTGGCAGGTTTAAGTGGCTAGACCTTCCTTTTTAAAACTTCAGCCTCACTACTTACAACTATACGGTTTACTGCTTTATTATCAGAGGTCTGAAAGCTTCCCCATATAAAAGGGCCACAGTTAGTTGTACATTTTACTTGTTTCGGTAAGTTATATTTTTGATTTACTTTGCACAATGGTTAAAGTAACAGTTACTTTTAAGAGGCATACAATATTTACAAAATGTATTTTTAAGAATAACTAGCTCAGTCACTGGCTGTTAAGTACTTTGAAACATTATTACATTTATGAAGTCTCTCTACCAGATATAATATTTCTGACAAGTCACTCAAGTTACTTTATTTGCATCATGAGTAGCTGTACATTAGCTAATTATAACCTTTATGACCATGTTATTAGAAGAACAAAAATATTACAAAGTTGCTGTGTTAAAGATTTTTTTGCTCTTATTATTGGATGCAAAATTAACTTTCTGTAATACTTTATTTGACACAACTAAAATAAATGCGTACAAAATAGGTCACTCTATTTTAGCTCTGAAACTTAACACTTGTTGACATTACAGTATCATGATTAGAATGAGTTCATTCCACTTCATTTACAACATTCATGAGAGTTTTCAATTATTAAGTAACCCCTATCCTTTTACTACTGTGACAGCATTGTTCTTATCTGGATGGTTTTCCTTTTAATGAACAGGAGATAAGTGTGGGCAACGTTATGAGTCCTAGTGTAGACATGGCTCAGGAGTATTTATCACTTTATTGTTTAACCCTGCCCAGAGCAGGTTGTGATGACTCCAAATTTAAAAAGGTCTGAGCTTTGTCTACACCAGAACTCCTACTGTTGCACTGTCACCAGTGGAGCTGGTGGTAGTGCAATAGTGGGAGATCTCCTGAAACAGACAAGGCTTTAAAGTGCCCAGGGGGTTGTCAGTTTTCATACTTTTAAATAGGAAGTATGCACATAAACACAACATTTGTTTTTATAGCATAAGATCTTCCAGAAATTCAAAAGGAATAGACCTTTAGAAATAAAGTGAAAATGCAATTCAAACCATTTCTTTTGCCATTAAAATTAAAGGAATTACATTTTTGAATTAGCAAAGGATTCCCTACTGACTATGGGGGAAATCCTACTCACATTATTCTAATTCAGTGGGACTATTTGCATGACTAAGGATAGGAACAATTCGTCCTATGTTATTAACTTCTAAGGCTGGCCCTTTTTACACCTTCCTTTTACCTAAAAAATTATCCCTCGCTCACAACTTTAGTCAGCACAATGAACGCATTAATATAAATTGAAGATATGTGACAGTTTCCCTCTTTTAGCTCAATCAAAATATGTAATATTTGAATAGATACAAATAGTAATTATGCTTTAATCTTCATAGCACCGTATAAACACTAACTAATCTCACAATGTTTCTGAGAAGTATCATCTCAGTTTTTCAAATACAAACCTAGACATAATGGTTAAATGACTTGTCCAAACCACACCCAAGAAAATGGTAGCAGAGATAGAACTCGCAAAAAGAAAAGGAGTACTTGTGGCACCTTAGAGACTAACCAATTTATTTGAGCATGAGCTTTCGTGAGCTACAGCTCACTTCACAGTATGCATCCGATGAAGTGAGCTGTAGCTCATGAAAGCTCATGCTCAAATAAATTGGTTAGTCTCTAAGATGCCACAAGTACTCCTTTTCTTTTTGCGAATACAGACTAACACGGCTGTTACTCTGAAACCAGAGATAGGATTAAAATCCAGTCCTATACTTAATCCATTTACTTCTCAATTAAAGTTCATCAATTAATCAGTAAGGACTTGGTCCTACAGGGATGTAAGTGAGGATTGTAAGACTGCAATAATGAGTGACCACTAAGGCTGTTGAACATGCTTTGTTACCCAGGATCCATTAAAATGAATAAGCAGATAATAGCAGGCACTGTATGCATGTGGGGGAATCAAGAACACTGTGCCGAGTATATATCATGAGACACTGAATAGACGACTGTGTAAAATTCTGTTTTCCCACAACCCTTGGACATTTTTCTATGTTAAGAGCTGGTCTCAATATCAGTTTATTCTAAATGCCTCTCTTAAAGCACCCTCTAGTGAGCTACAATTATCTCGAATCAGATAACTGAACATTCCAAAAAGAGAAGCTACTCATAAAAGCTTGTATTGACTAGGCTGCATTTAAACACTATCAGTAAGACCCTACCCTATCTTTGCCTGAAATCATAACCATTTTCCTTCTTGCTTTACAGTTCTCATTTCAGTATGGTATAGAAATTTGCTCACATAGTCAAACACCTTTCATATTTCTCTGTATTATATGCACAATCCTGCAACACGCTGAATAGGAAAATGTACCTGTGCTTACCTGAAAAATTAATTCCTTCAAGTAATAAGGCCCACAGACCCATAACTATGGGTACTTCCACATGCTTGCAGCTTGGGGGTCAGAACTAGACCTGCCAGTCATTGGCAGGAGGAAAATGCCCCCCCTTCTAAAATTCCCTCCAGTTAAAATAACTTCCATACCCAGGATAGTTCAAATCTATGTTCCTAAATTACAGATTGTGTTAAATATACTATGAGGAAAAAGCATAGCAATTTCTCCTGCCACAAAGCATTATAAACTCCACCTGATAACAAATCCTCGGATGTCAATTTCCAACTGTTTTGGGCCATCCATTTGTCTCCAGGGTGGGCCAGATCCACAGGTGCTGGAAGTGGGGGTGCAGGAGATGCTGCCGCACCCCCGGGCTTGAAGTAGTTTCCATCATATACAGGATTTACAGTTTGGTTCAATGGCTCTCAGCACCCCCACTATACAAATTGTTCCAGCAGCCCTGGCAAGATCTATGGATATTATTCCTCAAAATAAAGCAAATTTTCAGATAAGCACAGATATATTTTGCTATTCTTCTTCATGCTAAGCTCCACATATCCATTACAATGGGATATTCACAAAAATATGACTCTAGAATAGGAAGCAGGATCATCCTTTAAATGTGGATATCCAAAAATGAAGTAGATTATATATAAATATAATCTTCTATCTTTCTCTGAGCACTAAAGTATGGTGAAGACTTCTGCCAAAAGAAAGGAACTGGCATTGGCTAAGGCTGGATGCCCAATATGTAGAACATGATGAACTTAGGAATTGATTGCCATGTGGTTCTCTACTGATATCTACACAGGAGATATGACACTCTGCCCTGGGATCGTCAGTGCTCCTCAGGACGACTTTCATGCTTCACTGAAGGAATTTACTTAGGGAACGAGTGCTATGGCTGTTGTGGGGACTACCTGCCTGAATTAAAAGTACAATACAGGATCTCATTACAGAAAGCTCCCAGCTTCAAAAAAGAGCTCACCTGAGTGGGAATAGTGGCCACCAGGTTAGGATAGGATAGGATAGGATAGGATAGGATAGGATAGTAATGGATATGAAGTATTATGACATCTCCAACAGAGGTTCAATCTGGGTAGTGCTGTAAGGAACACAATGAAGTTCCAAGGTAGTGTACTATGACCTTGCAGGGTTGAAATAAGGTTGATGCCCTAAGGAAACATTTACTGTTAGGAATTGTACAAAAATTTCTTTTCTTGAACAGGCTGAGCACATTATACTACAGAGACTTGACCTTTTTGTTTGGACACTATTATACACCCACAAAAAAATCCTCCTAGAGGAACTCAAGCCTATGTTTCATTGGTTTAACATGGTTGTTAAACAATGGACTTTGTCTCAGCCAATAGAATAAGCTCTATTTGTTGATTTCTTTGGCGGTCCAGGACAGTGATAATCACTTCATCCAAGTATTAATTGTATACCTTTCTGATCCCAAATGGAGAATTGGTTTTACAATAGCAGTTTTCTTCTGCAAAATAACTACATCTGAAGATCCAGTGCTAGGTAAATCAGGCCTAAAAGTCATAGCCTCTATATCCAGAAAGATATAAACATTATCACTGCCACTCTCATAGGCCTATCTTTTGTATTGTCCTGGAAAAGGTGGGAAGACATATCTCAAGGACCTTGACCAGCTTTGTAAGATGTCATTCATCACCTCATATCCTGGGTCCTGACATACAGAGAGGCTACAGGGTACTTTATTTACTGTCTCAAGATGCAAAGTGGTTTACTGTCTCAAAATGCAAAGACCACTAGCCTACCATATTGACTTACTGGGAGAGAGATATTTCTGGGCATAGGAGCCATTCTCCAAATCCAACTTCTGCTATGCAAGTCTTGCTGTTCATCTCCCTCTTGATGGGCAGTGCACGTAGAGATGGGAACTCTTGTTCCACCCACAACAGGAAAATATCTCTCTGGAGTAGGGCTGACCGTGGTCTTCCCAGTTATTATGAAAATCCTGTCAGACATGTACACTGTCATAACCAAAACAGGCCTGTTATCCATTAAAGGAGAAGTGCGCTAAGACCTCAATGAATTGTGGGTGGATGCAGTGATCTTTTTCTGGTACCCCTTTCCCTGAACTGAATTAGGACGATGCTTTTAAAAGTTAAAAAAAAAAATTCTGTGTTCACCAGTTGTTGGAATGCAGAATATACATTTGGAGCTAGATCTCTGCCAAAGGAGGAGATGGAAGAGGTATGAAGGGGATATCCAGAACTATAGGATAGGTATCATATGAAATCTGGGTCACTGAAATATAGCTGTGTATGACATGAGAATTGCTAATAGGTTCCGAAAAAGACTTAGACTTTTATTTTTGTGATGCCATTTGTTTTCCATTATGGACATCTTTATTTTCTGTTACTATTTTTCTGAGTTATTACCTTGTATCTGATGGTATTTATCCTCAGCCGAGGTCTATGATTGGCTTCCCTGACACCACGTGTCTGTGTTTTTCCTGAATCCAAAATATTCCAGGAACCATGCCACCATGCGTTTACATCAACTTTCTCTCTGCACAGAACCCTGATCAGAAAAAATTGTCTAGGAAGAGATTTCCTTCTTCCCTAAAGCCAATATAATTGCTACTATGATATTAAAACATGACCCTGCAAGATCAAATGGTAATGCTCAAAGCTGGGAAAAGAAATAGCCATCCATTCATCTGAAAATGTAAGAATTGTCTGAGGATAGTAAAATGTGAACACTTTGAAGACAAGCCTCCTTTAGGGAATTATTCAGGTGATTCAGACAGGACCCTTCTCTGCCTGTCCCCAGTTCTCTGAGACAAGAAATAGGATGGAGAGGGGATTGTGATGCTCTGATCTGAAACAGATAATGGATGATTTTATGGACTCTCAATAGGTTGCTGAGATTGGGAATGGAACAAAGCTTCTTCCTGAAATTCTTGCTTAACTCTGGACAAAGTCCAGTGACCACATTTAATCAAAGCTGTAGGCAGCCCTTTTGCTCTCAAATTGAAAGAACTTGGCACCAGTCAGAGTTCTAATGCCAGATATGCCTGCTGGGAAATCTGCTGGCAGCTCTGAGGCAATAGACCAGGGGTGGGCAAACTACAGCCCGTGAGTCATTTTAAGCTGGCCTGTGAGCTCCTGCTGGGGAGCTGGGTCAGGAGCCTATGAAGGGTCCATATATTGAGGATACCACTCTTTCGGGTACAAATTTCCTCGAGCAAGAAACGCTGAATCCATGACCACCAGGGAAAGTAGCCACATGCACCTTTGATAGAGATACTAGATTAAATTTTGACTGCTGCACACTGAGGAACTTTCTGGGCCAGAAAGTCTTTAAACCTGCAGTGGCGGTCAGGCGGATGGTAAGAAAGATAGAAAGAAAGAAATGGTGGGTAAGAGGTCACTTAATGCATGCTAGTTCTTCAATATCTGGTCTGCTGTCCTTCCCATAACTCCATAGCCATCGTGTGGGGGGAGGATGTGGAGACATGCAACCTGTGACAGAAGCTTGAGGCAATAATATGGACATTACATTAGGTGGTAACGACAGCCCAAAAAGTAGTCCCCTTGCCTGCAGAGGTCAGAGCTTCATGTTCAGGTTCCATAACCAGAGGACAGCCTTTGAACACAGGGAGGGCTAGACACTGTAAACTGCCCTCCAAATGTTGAGTTGGGCACTATTCCAAGATGGAAGTTATTGTTTTCAATGCTGTCCCATAGTCACAGAGTAGGGAGGAAACCAAGCCAAGTTGGTGCATACCTGTGGTACCTGTTCCAATATCTGCAATCAAGTGGACAAGGAGTCAGGTGCGGTGACGGAATCCTGATTACTTAGTGGGTTAGACTCTCTTTCTCTTTCCCACTGATGCCTCCACTCTGTAAGGTCATAGTTTTCAGCTCCTTGGTGGTGCTGATCATCCATGCATAGTAAAGGGCCTGTAGCTGATCTGGACACCTCTTTGCTGTTGTGTCACATGCCAGTCCACCGGAGTGGGATACCTCCCCTGAGTATGAGCAGACTTTTGACTTGGCACTGTGTTTCCTGTCTGAGACTGGGGAATCAGTCAGCCAGAGATAAAATGGATTTGTTTCATTTGTCACAGGTCTCCAGAGAGACAACAGCAATGGCCTCTCATCAAAGGTCTGATGGAGCTCTGTGTGCTAGCACATATAGACTGGAACTTGGTGTATAATTCAAGCAGTCACTAATAATATGAGTAGCCAAATTCAACACTGTGTTGACAAGCTGAGTGTGGGGATTGCAATCCCAGATGTCAAAGCAATATTCAGCTGGAGCAAACACCAGGGCAAATATGAATGTACAAAGGGGGAAAGGGTCTGCTCCCCGTTCTCCCCAGTTTTCAGACCAAAGCAGTGTGGGAATAGATCTTTGTTTTCAGATGTTCCAAGTAAAACTGGTGTGTCAGGCTATGGTTGCATATTACTACCAAGTATGTGACAACTGGATGAAATGTCAGTAGCCATCCTTGGACAGGGATCAAAATAGGTTGATTGACAAGCAATTGTTTAGATGGAAAGTAGTTGTCATGGTCTTGGTGTCAGTGAGCATTAGTCTCTGCTGCTGGAAGTAAGTGGTCAAGGTATCCATGTCTTGTCTAAGATTCCCTTCAATCCTGTGGAATTAGTTTCCAGTATCAGCAATAGAGATGCCTTTAGCATACACCTACTTGTCAGCCTGCATTTCAGGAAGATCATATATGTATATATCAAACAAAAGAGGAGCCAAAACTGACCCTTGTGCAAGGCCATAAGGAGACATTTTAGGTGACTGATTTTTCTCCCCAACTTGCAGGATATAGCCTCAGCGGCTAATCATGTCTTGAGTGAATTGCATCATCGACCTACAAGGAATAACTTGCAGCAGTTGGCAGTCAGCCTGACATGCCACACAGTTGTTGTAGGTTGTCATCAGATAATAGGAACTGCACCAACTTTCTTTCCTGATTCAAATGAGTTTTCTATATCTTGCCTCTGAGAAGAATACCTGATTTTGGGTGCATCATCCCCTCCTGAGTCCAGCCTGAATGTGAGACAGCTGAGGAACGACTAGCTCATTAATCCACATCAAGATTAATTTCTCCATCAGCTTGTAGATGACACTCAGCAAAGAAACTGGTCGGTAGCTCTTTGGGTCTATCAGTGGTTTCACCCTTTTTCCATTTTTCTTAATACTGTCTTCGCTTTCTTTAATTTAATCAAACACTCATTATAAATGTTGAATAAAGTAGGTGACATTACACTACCTTGTCTCACTCCTCTCTTGATCTCTATTAAATTTTCATTTTCAAATCCCATTTATAATTGCCTTCCGATTCCAATACAAATGTTTCATTACTCAGTATTCGTATCCATCAATCCCTACTGATCTTAATATGTTGAGCAATTTGTAGTGGCAGGTTTTGTCAACTGCTTTTTGAAAGTCAGTGAAACACAAGTATACTGTTTTCCCCATTTCAGCTGATCTTTCTAATATGAGCTACAAGTTCCTAATAGCATTTACCATGCCCTAATCATGTTTGAAAGCCTCTTGTCATTTGCTTATTTCTTTAACAATCTTTCCTTGTATGTGGTCTTGAACAAATTGCAAAAGTTTCTTAGAGGCATGTGATACTAGGCTGATTGTTCTGCAGTCTTAACAATCCATAGCATTGTTCTTTTGGGGGATTTGGATACACAGCGACGTTATAAAGTCTTCTGGCGATTCTCCTGTCTCAAATATATTCTTCATTACCTCTGATAGGGCTTTTAAGCCTTCATCGTCTATATTTTTTTTAACAATTCTGCTCGTATTCTATAAGCCTAGTGCTTTTCCATTCTGAACACTTTTTACTGCTACCATGATTTCTTCATCAGTTATTGGCATCATATATGACATATTCTCACTATCTCTTGTTTTTGTCTTTAGGATCTGTCATATATTTTCCACGTTTGTGGTTAAGAGTCATATTGATCACCTTCCTTCTGTAATTGAAGTGTCTTATATTTTGATAATCTCACTTGGTTTGTTCTCTTTATCCAGTTGTTCAATTCCTTTGCATTTCTCATTCAGCCATTTAGTCTTTACTAATCTGCATTTATTCTTTATCATTGTATTTTTACTTCAGTAATACTCTTTCTCTTGTCAATCTTTGTGCTTTTAATTTCCTTCTTTTGTCCATCAGAACAATGATTTCAATGAGGTTTTTTTAGCGAATAACTTCTTCCTTACATGTTTATCTGCAGCTTCTTTGATAACACTTCTTCTTGGTAGTGACTTTGTATCTCATGATTCCTCAGAGCATCAAGTTTCAGTCCTAGATAGTGTCTGATTTTCTGTAACTTTTTCAATTTGATATTCACTCTCATCAACACCAATCTGTGATTTGATCCATAATCTTCACTTGGCATAACCTTAATCTTCCTAACACTGTTTCTGTACCCACAGCTGATTGTGAATAAATATATTTGGGTTTTATACATACAAACTGGTGATTCCCATGTATACCTTGAGCTTTCTTTTCATTCAAAATAAGTATTGCAGATAATGAGGTCATGTTTCTTGCAAAATTCTATGAATCTCTATCCTCTGGTGTTTCTTTCCCCACGGCCAAATGGGCCCACTGCCACAGATGTTCTCTCCCTTCCTACTTTTCTGTTCCAATCTCCCATAAGAATTACCTCTGTCTTTCTTTCCAACACCGATTTCCAGTGTTTTCACAGAATTTTTTGACATCCTCATCAGAACCTGAAGTTGTTGTGGCATATTCTTGAATAATCCCTGGCAGTGTCTTCTGCCACTGAGTGTGTCCACAAGTTATGGATAGTGGAACAGTTTTCAAATATGGAGGTTAGACACAATATAAGCAGGGAAACCTGTTTGAATAAGCAGTTGAGGGCAATTTAATGAGAATACTAACAGGATGTGGTGCAACAGCAGATGGTGCTGTTGCACCTATAAAATGCCACAAAATGTCCAAAATTGGTACTGTGATATGGCAAGTGTAGACCACCATTCAGTAAGCCTGCTGCCAAAATCCCTGATGCCTTGTGGGTTAAGCCTTCTGGCTAAAGGCTAGGGTTTCCAACACAAAAAACTGGCTGCTCTTGATTCTTGGGGCCCTTGTATGGCATTAGTCCCAAAGTTATACCATGATAACCCAACTTAGTATTCCTCAACTGCTGTGAAATCCGACTAGGCCTCTGTGCGAATCAGTGCCCCAGTAGGCTGGAAGATTGAAACTGGCAACTACAAGGATTGCCACATGGAATGTAAGGGGAATGAATCAACCCAGGAAGCTAGCCAATATATTCAGAAAAATGGAGAGACTAGATATTACAATGTTGGGACTAAGTGACACATTCTAGACAGGTCAAAATGACTTTTTCAAAAGCCTTTTAGAGCAGCAGAGTTATCAGTGTAGGTGGACGTCAAAAGTATACACCCCTAACAGATGCCTGATGAGGATGCCTTCCTTCCCTAAGGAGGAAAAATTCCCTTTATATGTGTGCGGATGTTGGGGAGGAAGGGTATGCACACCTAGAGCAATTAGCATGTGTCTATGGCTTATCGCTTTTCTGCACTGATCTGCCATGCAGCACATCTGAGGTAGAGCAGGGGAACAGACACTGGGGATTATATGCCCTGGTGCACTCTGTTAAGGTGAGAAAGAGAAAACACCACCAATTAATTATTTATTTACTTCCCCTTTGGGAGTTTGTCCCTGTAATCATGCCTCAGAGAGGGGAGCAAAACTGGGTTCAGAGATTACTCCAAAAATATTTCAAGTGACTAGCACGCCCCCTCCCCTCAAAGAGGCTGGATTTATTTGTCTCCTTTCTCCCTCATGGACTCCTTCTGGGTCTCTCAGGGAAGATACTGGCCTGAGGTTCAAGATGGACTACCCAGAAGCTCCACTTCTCTTCACTGTATGGGAGCTACAAGGGCCAGATGGATGTGTGTTTCTCCTAGAGGTCTCCTGTCAGTAGGGATCCCCTGAGGTGGGGGTACCTGTTAGGGAGATGGGAGATGCAGTAGGGAGAGGGAGCTAGGCCTGAAGGCCCTTACCATACACTTTGGCCCTGGCAGTGTCTGTGCTGTGTCCTCCATCCACTATCCCTGGGGAAGTGAAGGAGGAGGGACGAGATGGCTGAGCTCTGCAGTTAGGAGCGACTGCTGGTGCAGGCTATAGGGACTCAGGCATTCATCTGGTGCGATGCCCTCCTGGCTTCAGTGACTTCATGGAGATGGGAAGGGGGGCAATTCCACTCCTGCCTGGCTCCTTTCCAGCTGGTGGAAGAGGAAGCTGAGGTGACCCCAGCCAGCTGGGCTGTGAGCAAAGCTATATCCTGACCACAGAGCTGATTTAGCTCCCCAGCAAGATACTCGATAAGGCAGGAGGGCAGGAGATACAGCCCTTTCTTTTTGTCTCTGTTTTTTCTCATCCCAGTTAAATCCCTGAAGCCTGTAGGACACCAGCCAGTGCAAACTTCTCTGAAGGGGAAGTGAAGCCAAGGAGGCATTCTCCCCAAAAGGCAACACAGCTCTGGGACACAGCTGGCAATTGGACAGACATGTCGTTGAACTGAACTGTAAGTCAGAAATTTTAACTAAAGTTTGTGATTTCCCTGTGAAAACTCTGCAGCAGGGAGGGCTGGCTGAGCAGCTGGCCAATGGGAAGCAGAGAAAACGGTGAGGAAGTGAGGGGGGGCAGTGAGTGACAGGTCTGGTTCTGCCCCCAACCTGCAAGTAGGCCACAGCACCCACTGTAACAGGACTGTGGACCTTAGAACAAAGACTGATGCCTTCTATTTCCACTGAAGTAATTAACAGTTGAGGATGATTAATTCATCACAGGAGCACAAAGCACCTCACAAAATTGGGTCCTAAGCAGAAGCTGTTCCTCGTAGGTGCTGAGCCTTAGCACTTTGGTTATGTCCATTTCTTTCAAAAGCAGTCATCAACATGTAGGGCTTAGATCTTAGGTCCAGTCCTTGTGAGGTGCTGTTGATCCTTCAACTCCTGAAGAAATCAGTTGCAGCTGAAGGGCACTCAGCACCTCACAGGATCTATCCCTTAGTAGGTATTACTTTTAAATACTCTAAAGTTATGGCCTACAAGTTGTAAAATTGTTTGCTAGTTTAAACACCAGAATTTTATTTATAGGATTTCATCAAATTTACCAAAGTTATGAATAGAAAGTTAGCAGCCCCAGATTTTTAAAGGTATTTAGATGTTATGCTTTTGAAAATGAGATTTAGTCTCTTAAATCAGTTATGCATTGTTACACTGATACCTTTAAAAATCTTGGCCTAGGAGACTTGTGAAGTTTGAATTGTCTATAGCTAAGGCTATGTTTTAGTCACAGGTATTTTTAGTAAAAGTCATGGACAGGTTACAGCCAGTAAACAAAAATTCACAGCCCATGACCTGTCCATGACTTGTCTTATATACCCCTGACTAAATCTTGGGAGGGGCAGCCCACGGGTGCTTGGGGGGATGGCCCGGGGGGGCAACACAGGTCCTCGGAGGGGGCACTGCAGGTGCTCGGGAGGGGAGCAACCCAGGACCCTGCTGGTACTGGGGGGAGCAGGCAGCAGTGTATAGTCCGGGACCCCTGCTGGTGCTGGGGGCAGGGGTTGGCGGGGCTGGCTTCCTCCCTATCTGGCTGCTTGTGGCTCCCCAGAAGCGGCAACATGTTCCTCCCTCAGCTCCTAGCTCTGCGCACTGCCCCAAGTGCTGGCTCCGCAGCTCCCATTGGCCAAGAAGCCCAAGCCCTGACCCCATCCCCACACGCACCCAAACTCCTGCTGCTGCTGGGGTGGGGGACAGTGTCCCAAGACTGCCCCAGCGGCGGCCGGTGCAGCTGGATCAGGAGCTGCCCAAACTCCTCAGGCGGCCCCCAGGACAGTTGTACGGGCCACTGCAGAAGTCATGGAGATCCCAGAAAGCCACAGAATCCGTGAATTCCCTGACCTCCATGACAAACTCGCAGCCTTGGCTATAGCCATCTGACCATGATAGCTAAAGCCTTCCCCAAAAACTTTTATTTTGAGATGCTGATTATGCTCTTTTTAGGTTTTAAATATTATTCTCAGGAAAAGTCAAGTCACACACAATATTAAAAGTTCCAAGTGACTCAACTTTAAAACTGAACAACTTTTTTTTTAAAGATGATAATTTAGAATACTTGTTACCAAAAATTACTGTTCAATAAAACTGATGTTTGAAAGACCCTTTAGTACGTGTAAAAATAACTCTTGGTTTTCAGAGGATTAATATACATCTACATAGATTATATAAACCTGATCCCAAATCTTTAATTTGCAATCTAAAAATTGTCTCCCTATCACTGTTTTTTCTTTAAAAAATACAGATTATTTCAGGAAAGGTGACTGCAATTTTTAACTATTAATATTTATGACTCTTCCAGTTCCATGAACATAAAATCTTCTTTGTGTTCAGCTACTCAAACCCTTTGTCAATGTCCATCCAAAATAATCTGATTTCATTTAAAACGTAGTTCCTATTAATCTACAAATTTTCAGAGACTTTATTGTTTTAAAAAGATACATGATATGTCAATCAAATTTCACTGCATCATTAACTAATACAACAAAGGAATACACCTACTTTTTTTTCATGTTTTTCCTTGTTATATTATAAACATGTGGATAACAAAAACAGGATGGAACAAAGCTATGGGTTTCACCCAGGTGTGAACTGCCACAACGCAAAGCCATGCTCAAGTTACTGTGTCCTCACTGGCGCTGCACTCACCTGTGAATGTCTCTAGGACTTCTGGGGACATATCCCATGGTACTTTGTGCTGCAGTAAACTGAGTCACTCTAATTATTTCCCAATGAATTGCAAAATAAATTGTCTGTCTTTCTGGGCACCTGGGGGGGAATTGTGGGAAGGCAATGGAGGACTATCAGCACTTGAGTGCTTTAGCCTGCATCCTCACTGCAAACTGGAATGGGTACCAGCTTGAATGAAAGTGGCACACAGGCTTTAGCCTATAGCTCCAAATGAGCCAGCTAGCCCAGGTTGAAAACACCACCACATTCATTTTCTTGGGCGAGTGATTGCTACACACACCTTTTATGTTTGCAAAGTAGGATTAGGGTTTACAGAGGTCACAAAAAAAGCATGTTTTGAAGAGGGACTTGAAGGAGGAATTCTATTAATCAATTCTACAAAAATCACTAGTTCAAACATCCTTAAATTTGCGGGTCTGTTAGACACTTATTAATCCCTCCTCCAAACCCCAACCAAAATGATTATTTTAAGGAGATCATGTTTAGATTTATTTTTAAACTCAGTCTATGGGGTCTGAACTTGTAAGGTGCTTGTCGTGCCAAAAATATGCTCAATGTCCTCAACTCCTGCTGACATTAATGGGAGCTGAAGATGATTAGCACATAACAGGAAGCACAGTTCTAGCCTAATGTTTGTGGATTTAATATTTTCCTCAGGAAGCCAATTTTTTGGAAAGACTATGTTATTTCAGTACAATTCCATTTACATTTCAGTCAGGGTCCATGTTCCAACATGATGTAAATAAGCCACTGGCACTGCGGAAAGATATAACTTTTGTGAATTGAGTGTTACAGATAGTATTCCCTCCTGTGAATCACATCTCTACATGAATATGCCACAGGCACTATGGACAACATCAGGGAAAATTATGGTGAGCAATGGTGTCCTCGGGGTTTAAAACAGAAAATTGATATCTCAGGCCTGAGAGCCAAAAGAGAGCCACTATGGGAGAGACCTCTTGGCAGAGTGAAATGGCCATAGGAGTCTGACCTAGAAAGAGAGAAAGCCAAGCCAGAAAAATGTGGCCTATGAGAATAGTTTTGTATTACACTGAATGAATTGCCCCAACTAATCAGAGCACAATGATTCTGACCAGTTACTGACCTGCAACTATATGGTTACAAATCTCTGCTTCCTGCGTAGCTGAGAGGATTTGATTTACAGACTTACTGTACAATACATAAGTCTCTTCACACTAGATTCTGTTGTCAGAACTCCATAAGATGAACACAATAAACAGTTGGTTCGTGTTCTGTGCGTGCATGTGCTCTCTCTCTCTCTCTCTCTCACACAGACACACACACATACTTAACCCCAGATACCCCTGATCCTTTCAAACTGCTCCTCTTTCCATGCTTCTCCTTGCTCCTGAGGAAAGCTACAACTCTCTTTCACACACACACACACACACACACACACACGTAATTACATTATCTGTATATATTAACAGCTCTCTTCATTTCATAGAACCAAAGGAATGGAAGGGACTTTGAGAGGTCATCTACTCCAGACCCCTATACTGAGGCAGGACCAAGTATACATAAGCCATCCCCAACACGTGTTTGTCTAATCTGTTCTTAAAAACCTCCAATGATGGGAATTCTACAACCTACTTTGGATCTTATCCAGTAATTATCTATCCTTATTGGCTAGGTCTACACTACAAGTTAGGAGTGTGATTCCCCTGTTCATGCACATATATTTGCACTAGTTCTCATCAAGCTAACGGAAGTATAGATAGCCATATAGCTGCAGTAGCACAGGTAGGAGCAGCAGAGGCACAGCGTAGCCATGTCAAGTATAAACCTGTCTGAAACAAGTGGGTATGTATTCGGCATGGCTAGGCCATGCTGCTGCTGCCACTACCTGTCCTATTGTGGTTACACCACTATTTATACTTGTGCTAGCTCAGTGAGAGCTAGCATATGTGTACATAAGTAGGAGATTCACAGCGCTAGTTCATAGTGTAGATGTAGCCGTAGTTAGAAAAGTTGTCCTAATATTGAACCTAAATCTCCCTTTCAGCAGATTAAGCCCATCTTCCTACCTCCAAGGGATGTGGAAAACAATTGATCACCGACCTCTTTATAACAGCCATTAACGTATTTGAAGATTGTTATCAGGTTCCCGCCTCAGTCTTCTTTTCTCAAGACTAAACATGCCCAGGTTTTTTAACCTTTCTTTGTAGGTCAAACTTTCTAAACATTTTATCATTTCCAATGGTCTATTCTGAACTCTCTCCTACTTGTCTACATCTTTCTTAAAATGTGGTGCCTAGATCTGGACACTATACACCAGTGTCGAGTAGAGCAGGAGTTACTTCCTGTGTCTTACATATGACGTGCCTGTTAATATTAGCCTTTTTCACAACTGCATCACCTTGTTGACTCATACAATTTGTGATCCACTACCCCTGACATGGTTTTCAGTAGTAGTACTGCCTATCAAGTTATTCCCCATTTTGTAGTTGTGCATTTGATTTTTTTCCTTACTCAGCGAAATACTTTGCACTTGTCTTTATTGAATTTCATCTTGTTGATTTCAAAAAAATTCTCCTGTTTGTCAAAGTTATTTTGAACTCTAATTCTTTCCCCCAAAGTGCTATCAACCACTCCCAACTTGGTGCCACCCACAAATTTTATATGTATACTCTCTAGTTGAGTATCCAAATCATTAATGAAAATATTGAACAGTACTGTACCCAGGATTGACCCCATGGGACCCCACTAGACATGCCCTCCCAGCTAGACAGCAAACCATTGATCACTATTCTTTGAATATGGTCTTTCAACCAGTTAAGCACCCACCTTATGGTAATTTCATTTAGCTCACATTTCCCTAGTTCGCTTATGAAAATATCATGTGGGACTGTGCCAAAAGCCTTACTAAAATCAAGACATGTCACATCTATAGCTTCCCCCTTAAACTAAGCCAGTAACACTATCAAAAAAGGAAATTAAACTGATTTGGCATGATTTATTCTTGACAAATCCATGTTGGGTATTATAACCCTATTGATAAGTTTAGGAGGGGATGGTATGATGGGACTGCCTACAATGGCATGTGGCCCATCAGTGACTGCCAGTAGTAAATATCCACAACAATCGGAGACAGGACACTAGATGGGGAGGGCTCTGAGTTACTACAGAGAATTCTTTCCCAGGTATCTGCCTGGTGCGTCTTGCCCACATGCTTAGAGTCTAACGGATAGCCATATTTGGGGTCAGGAAGGAATTTTCCCCCGGGTCAGATTGGCAGAGACCCTGCGGGAGGCTGCCTTCCTCTGCAGCATGGGGCAGGGGTCACTTACAGGTTTAAACTAGTGTCAATGGTGAATTCTCTGTAACTTAAAATCTTTAAACCATGATTTGAAGACTTCAGTAACTCAGCCAGAGGTTATGGCTCTATTACAGGAGTGGGTGGGTGAGGTTCTGTGGCCTGCAATGTGCAAGAGGTCAGACTAGATGATCACAATGTCTCTTCTGACCTTAAAGTCTGAGTCTGTTATTGTCTAGATGTTTATAAATTGATTGCTTAATAATTTGTTCCAGTATCTTTCCGGGTATCGAAGTTAGACTGACCAGCCTATAATTCCCCAGGTCCTTTTTCTTTCCAGTTTTAAAGAAAGGCACTGTGTTTGCTTTCTCCAGTCTCCTGGGACCTCACCCATCCTCCATTTCCTTACAGATTCAGTAACAGCAACTATGGTCGGGGAAAGAAAGAGACACACTATTCTACCCTTTAACCCATTTAGCATCTCAATAGCATTGAATGGGGAAAGTAATATTGTATTTCTGAGGAGATAAAAGAAATGGTGAAGGAAGAAAAAAGATCAGAAGAAAGAGACATGGGGAAGGAGAGGGAAAAGAAAAAAGATAAGAAGAGGTAATTAGGGACACTGAAAGGAAAAAAAATGAATAGAGGATCAGTATTTAAAATAAATATAATGTAAAAAAATTATTGATAGGAATAAGGACTAAGGTTGCATGGTGCTGTGGGAAAAGCATATTTCATCATAAGAACTTGAGGGCCTCTTACATCATTAATTACTATACCCTGGGCTGATAATCCTAAAAGTTTCTTAAATTGCTCTGGGAGCTAAGCAGGCCCTCAGGTAGTCCCAGGATTTGGGAGCCATGAAGCCACTTTTGTCCACCCTTCCAGTCCTGCATCAAGCACAGTTTGGCTGGATCAAAGATTTATATTTTAAGTTCTATAATATGTTAGAACCAAGCAGCTTTTAAGACTTTCCCATACCTTAAGAGATGGTAATTATATATTTATTCTAAATCTTTCTTTGCGCACCAACAATTCTTCTTCCAAACACAAAACTGCTGAAGTAATTAGCACAAAGGAATAACACACAGTACATGATAATCAACATTTTTCCTGGTAAAATATTATTTACTGACAATTTCAGATCCACTCATTTGTCTTCAGAGATTCTAGTTTCATAGGTTTAAGGGCCAAAAAGGACCATTGTTATCATCTCATCTGACCGTCTGTGTAACACAGGCCATAGAACTCCCACAAAATTATTCCTAGAGAACATCTAGGGGAGAACATCCCTCCCCACTCTGAACTCTAGGGCACAGATGTGGGGACCCACATGAAAGACCCCCCTAAGCTTATTTCTACCAGGTTAGGTTAAAAACTTTCCCAAGGCACAAATCTCTATTTGTCCTTGAACTGAGGTATCCTGCCACCACCAAGTGATTTAGACAAAAAATCAGGGAACAGACCACTTGGAGTTCCTATTCCCACAAAATATCCCCCCAAGCCTACATCTCCTTTCCTGGGGAGACTTGAAAAATAAACAAGGTGAGCACAAACCAGACCCTTGGGTTTGTAGGACACTAAAAACCCAATCACATTCTTAAAAAACAGAACTTTATAATAAAGAAAAAAAAAGGAAAAGAAGCACCTCTGTAAAATCAGGATGGAAGATAATTTTACAGGACAATCACATTCAAAACACAGAGGATTTCCCTCTAGGCAAAACTTAAAAGTTACAAAAAAACAGAGATAAACCTCCCTCTAGCACAGGGAAAATTCACAAGCTAAAACAAAAGATAAACTAACGCATTTCCTTGCTTTACTTACAATTTTTGTAATGTAGATGCTTAGTTCAAGTAGGGCTTTCAAAGATGTATTTTTTCTGTCCTGATTCTTCGCTGACCCAGAAAGAACCAACAAAGAGAACAAAGCAAAAACCTTACCCCCCCCCCAGATTTAAAAGTATCTTCTCCCCTTATTGGTCCTTTTGGTCAAGTGCCAACCAGGTTACCTGAGTTCTTAACCCTTTACAGGTAAGGAGGGATTTTATAATACCCTTAGCTGTATGTTTATGACAACATCCAATCTTGATTTAGAAAAGACCAGTGATGGAAGATCCACCATGACCCTTTACACCTTATTTCCCATCTGAATGTGTCTAGCTTCAACTTCTAGCCAGTGGATTTTGTTATATCCTTCTCTCTTAGACTGAAGAGCTCATTATTAAATATTTGTTCCCCATGTAGGTACTTATAGACTCATGACTCTTCTCTGATCCATCTCCAATTTATCAACATCTTTCTTAAATTGTGACACAATATTGCAGTGCCAAATAAAGACATGAAAGTGCCAAATAAAGACACAAAATAATCTCTGTACTACTACTTGATATTCCCCTGTTTATGCATCCAAAGATCACAATTAGCTCTTTTGGCTACAGCATCACACTGAGAGCTCATGTTCCACTGATTATCCATGTAATTGGCTCACCCTCAGGCCTGGGTTTGGCTATAGTCTCTTCCAGTCTCTTCCCCATGATCCCCTACAGGAGCCCCCACTTCTGGGCAAGCTCACTGTTCCTGCAGGGGTTGATCTCACTTCCGGGATTCTTTCTCAGTCTAATTACCTCCAATCCCTGGAGCTGCTCCTCAAGTCCTGCTACAGAACCCTTATGGAGAGCAGACACCCAGAGCCCCTCTCAGGGCTGCAGTGTCTGTTTTCCCTAAAAAAGAGGTGTGGGGAGGGAAGGCTAGTCACTGCCACAGGCCGGGCTCCCTTGCCTACTGGGGTCCCTAGCAGTCCCTAGCAACCTCTACTCTTGACCAAACTCCCCCACTTTGTTGCCAGCTTCACCTTTTTAACTTCCCCTTCTTCAGAAAGGGCATGCTCTGCAGGTGCACCTTACTGGCCCTGCCTGAGTGCAGGGACACTTGTTAGGTTTGCTGCCAGTGGGATTAGGACATGTCCCATCACAATCCACCACTACCCCCAAATCTTTTTCAGAGTCACTGCTTCCCAGGATATTGTCCCCCCATCCTGTAAGTATGGCCTATAGTCTTTGTTCCTAGGTGTATACATTTACATCTAGCCATATTAAAATGTATATTGTTTGCTTGCTCCCAGTTTACCAAGCAATCCAGATTGTTCTGTATCAGTGACCTATCCTGATCCTTTTTTTTTACCACTTCCCCCAGTTTTTGCTGTTTCTGCAGTGTTTCTGGCTCAAAGAGCAAAAGACCAGACTCAGACATCAAATCCAGGTCTAGCACTAAGATACCAGCACAGCTGCCCCTCCACTCATTCTGTTCATGTTGGTTAATTTCAAGAAATTGAGATGATTAGAGAGGGAGAACTAGCTAGAGTCAGTCATAGTTTAGCAGGGACTGGGAGAACATTTCTCACTCACCACTCATTTTTTGTCTTGTTCTGAGCTCCCCAAGTAACACCGACAAACTTCGGTAATTGGCGGGCGGGATTGAACATAGGACCTCTAAAGCTTAGTGCATGAGACTCTACTGCAGTGGTTCTCAAACTTTAGCAACCCAAGGACCCCCATTTTTATTTAAAAATTTTGGGGGATCCCCAAGACTCCCACTCAGCCCTTGCCCCGCCCCTTCCCCCGGGGCCCTGCCCCCTTCTCTGCCCCTTCCCTAGGGTCCCGCTCCCCACTCACACCATCCCCCCTCCCTCCATTGCTTGCTCCCTTCCACCCTCCCTCACTTTCACAGTTTGGGGCAGGGGGTTGGGGTGCGGAGGGGGTGCAGGCTCTGGGAGGGAGTTTGGGTGCAGGAGGGGGTGAGGGGTGCAGGCTCTGGGAGGGAGTTTGGGTGCGGACTCTGGGCTGGGGCAGGGGAGCAGGGTGTGGGAGGGGGGCAGCGCTTACCTTGGGATGCTCCCGAAAGCATCCGTCACATCCCTCTGCCTGCAGCTCCTAGGCGGGGGAGCCGGGGGTCTCCACACACTGCTCCTGCCCTCAGACACTGCCCCCACAGCTCTCATTAGCCACAGTTCCCAGCCAATGGGAACTGCAGAGTCAGCACTTGCGCTGGGGGCAGCACGTGGAGACTCCATGGCCTCCCCCGCCCCCCAACAGCGTATGTGCCTGCTGCTTCTGGGAGCAGCTGGGAGCCAGGACAGGTAAGCCTGTTCCCCAGTATGTTGGAGGCATACCAGGAGGTGTATGGGCTACATACTTCACCTAGCTGAGAAAGCACGTCCTGAGCTTCAGAGACTTTCCAGTTGAAATCCCGGACAAGCCCCCACTTGTAACACCGACAGACCCCGGTCATCAGTGGGCGGGATCGAACCTAAGACCTCTGAAGCTTAATGCATGAGCCTCTACTGCATGATCTAAAAGCCACATGGTGCTTAGCTAATGCTGTAACAGAATCATTCATTTCTAAGTGGTCCTGGTGCCAGTAGAGGGGACAGAACACCACACCCAGGAGGTGTGTGGGTTACACCCAGACTGCTCAGCCAATATACCTCAATGACTTACACAATTCTTGGTGACAGGGTCTTCTATCATATCTAAAACTAGACTTGGTTAAGTTAAACTGTAATGAACTCCTTTGCAATTTTGTCACATAGATCACTATTAGCCTGTAAGCTCTTTGATGTTTAGGTACTGCACCTAGCACAACCAGGCCCTGGTCCATGATTGGGGCTCCAAAGCACCACTGTAATACAAATAACACATTATAATAATAATAATTTAACAGCAATTAGACTGAGAACCATCCAAAGTCATTTGCCCTTGCAATTCCATACAGGATTTGAATCTAGCTCACAAGTAGTAGTGCTCTCACACTAGCCGTTAACTCAGTCAGGGTTCATTACATAAAGTAAAACAAAACAAAAAACAAAAAGGTTAACTGAATCTGTATCATGTTATAAAAACACCTGTGGAGCTTGACAGCATTGGATAAACCTGCAGTCAGGTAGCAGGGATTGATGCAGTGCAGAATAATCTCTTAGATAGCCCTTGTGAAACCAAGAATAAATAAATGGAATGGATACAAAGCAGTGACTATCCTGGTAATAGTATATTTATATAACTATTTATATACATAAAGTATGGTATATTTATATAACTAAATTCTAACAACCAGCTGAAAAGAAAAAGTTTACTGCATCTGTACTATAACCACAGAAGATAGCTTCATGCAACCATCTGAATACACTAGTGTTTTCCACAGAGCTTCCAGCTGCCAAGTTGGAACGGTTATTCTAAAATAACGGAATTGCTTCATTGCCTTAGTTGGGCATTTTCTTGTACAATTATATAGGAATTTCAGCCTCATATTTTCTAGAACGATGTGCTAATAAGTCCTATCATGCACATGGCAAAACTTTTTAAAATATTGTTAATATATTTTCTGGAGGATTTTTATTTTCAGAGATAAGAGAAATCAAAGAATGGGATGAAGAGGTAAAAAAATACTATTAACAGTTGCTAGTTGTGACTAGAGTTAATCCCTTTGACTATGTAAAACCACAATTTAACTTACATTGCAAACAATTTTAATCAATATTTCCAAATTTATCCCTCAATCACATATCCATAACTACTTCACACAGCATATAAAAGATTATGCTGATAAATGTGAAAGTAATCACTGGGAACATTTTAATATACCATCATACTGAAAGGCCACAACAGGAACAGCCATGAAAAAAATTCACACTGCTATATCCTAGAAGTAATAGGTAAACTCTGAGGAATGACTAGAAAACATACTTCACAATATGGTATCCAGTGTCTAAATATATGTAGAGAAAGGAATGTACTTTTGTTTAAACCCTTGAAATATCTGCATTTATTTCTCACTTTAATATCAACTCCTTTTCATCTGTTCATGCTCTCCAACCTGACCTTATTCTCTCAAAATGGAAAAGGAGTTAAGAGTAAGAATTAAGTAAAGTATAGTTTTCCCAGAACTGGAAAAATAAGTATGCACAACATACAATACAAAATACATATCACTAAAGTCACTTACCCTATTCAGACTAAGGAAAAGCCTATGAATGTTGGGAACTTTGTTTTGAAAACTGAACTTGTTAAAAATATACTTTGAGACTGTGATCAAGGACACTGTGTATACAAAATTGGGTTAAAAAACTACAGAAGAACTCTGAAAAGAGCTGCTATGCACAACCTCTGTACTTTTCATAGACTAGTGAAGTATAAAGTGTGTGAATCAGAGTGAATAACCCTGAATGAGGAACTTACTCTTCACTTTTTATTCCTTTATGTCCGTCTCTTTTTTAAATCTTCTCTAATTTAGATCTCTAGTCAATGTAAAGCCCATTGGAATTCAGGCCATGGTGTTTCTTAGGTTATAGAATATACCCTAGACAGTCCTGAATTTGGTCTTTGCCTGTGTGTCTGATACCACCTTTGTTGGTGCCGCCCAGAGGATTCAGGGAGCCTGGGGCAAAGCAATTTCGGGGGCCCCTTCCATAAAAAAAAAAGGTGCAATACTATAGTATTCTGCGGGGTCAGGGCAAATTGCCCCACTTGCCCCCACCGTGGGCGGCCCTGGTTCCTATTTGACAACTGGATCTTGCACTTCAGGATCCAGCTTTCCAACTAGACCTCAGATAGATATGGGGCTCTCCCAGCCTGAGGAAAAAGTCACAGCTAGCTTGAAGCTGACAACAATCACCACATACCACCAACTTATATAAAGAATCTTTTCCCCTTCCCCAGTTTTCATTAATCTGAGTTTGTCTCCCTGTGATTGGAGAAATTTAAATTTAAAAACTAACAATTTGTTAGGACATTTTGGATGTAATATTTCCACCATTAAAAAAAAAAGAGTAAATCAAAAGAACAGGTTTTATAGCTTGCAAGTTTTTCTGCATGCTTAAATTAATAAAATAGATTTACATTATGCGTGACTATTGAAAAATTAAGATTTAATCCATGAAAAGAATCCTAAATTTAGCACTAGCCATGGGGTACATTAAGTAATGGCATCTAAGTAATTATCCATAAACCATGATGTATCTCACTTATTTTCCAAAGGTTGGAAATCAGGCTGCCTTCAATTAAGATAGCCCACATTTCCTTGCAATCTCGACACTGAACGCAAGGCTGCCTTTACTAGAAGCCAGACTGCCCTCAACCAAGACAGCCACCCTCATTTCTCTTTGAGCTGCGACTTGGACAGGAGACAGAGGTGATAGAGTGCAGGGAAAAGGATCCGGAATGGGCAGGAGATAGTGAGGAAAGGGAGGTAGGAATATGTTCAGAGAGAGGAACAGAAAGGGGAAAAATGAAGTTCCCTTAACTTCTGAGATGTGTAAATTAAGAGTAGTCCTTCTTCTAGCAGCTGGGATAGGACAAGAACCATACTGATGTCTGCACATTGCACATACATTTAAAGATTATATTTCAACCTAAAATTATCACACACAAATTAGGGAGGGCAGGGCTCAAAAAATCAGTAGGCAAGTCAAAAAATCTTGTTTTCTTTTTAAAAGCAGTTATTTCCTTTTCCCCCCATAAAGTTGGAAATCTTTGGCGCTAACAATACTGAAAGTACAGAATAAAGACTGACAAAGTTTATCCACAAAATATTCATGCTATGGCTTGGCTAATCATCTTCAAGATGAGGACTAGGACCAGGAACTATTTGGAAATTAATGGGTAAGCTAGTGAGTGTGCCATACTTGGTGTGATCTTCTCTATGCAGTTTTTCCTTGCTCAAGACATGGGATGCTACATATTGGACAAACTGAGCTTTCCGTGTGGTGTTCATCTTCAGCCTCTCACAGAATGACTTACACAAGTCTCTCATATTTACTCTCAACTTTACCTTCATATTAATATAGTTTTTGTTTGCAAATACAAACATTGGATTTGAACAAGAGCTCATGTTTGTAGTACCATGTGTGTCAGTTGAAAGTACACATTTTTGTCTTAAGAAAAGTGTCACTGCAGTGTGAGTACATAGGCTTATGAAGTACTATTTAAAATTCACTGCTATTGAAAAAAGTTTACTCACCCTGTGCAGTAACTGAGGTTCTTCGAGATGGCTGTCCCTGTGGGTGCTCCACTTTAGGTGGCTTGGCACCCTGCGCTTGTAATCGGAGATTTGTAGTAGCAGTGCTCCAGCTGGCCGTACATGCCATCTCATGCCGCTCCAAGCGGCTACCTAGCACGCACAGCCAACCAACCCCCAGGTCCTTCTCTACCCCAGAGGATCACCATGAAACTCCGAAGTAGAGGGAAGGAGCGGGGGTAGTTGAGGACCCACAGGGACAACCATCTCGAAGAACCTCAGTTACTGCACAGGGAGAGTAACTCTCTTCTTTGAGGGGTGTCTCTGTGGGTGCTCCACTTTAGATGACTATGGAGCAGTAACAAATGGAGGGGGGACTTCGGAGTTGGTTTATTTACGGTGGCTAGCACTGAGAGTCCAAACTATGCGTCTGCAGCTGATTGTTGCTCGAGAGTGTAGTGCTTACTAAAAGTGGGCGGAGGCCCAGGTAGCTGCTCTGCAAATGTCCGTGATGGGTATGTCATTGAGAAATGCTACTGGTGTTGATAACACTCTAGTGGAGTGCATGTGAACTCCTGGTGAAGCAGGGAGGTTGTTCTGCTGGTAACACAAATGGATACAGCTGAGATCCATTTTTAGAGATGGTCTGACCTTTTGATCGTTCTCTTATGGAGAGAAAGAGATGAGACAATTTTCTAAATGTTTGTTCTTTCTAGGTAAAAAGCTAGTGCTTTGTGGACATCAAGTTTGTGAAGAGAAGCCTCCCTGTTCTTGGCATGTGGTTTTGGGAAAAACCACAGGTAAGTATATTGGTTGATTTAGATGAAAGGGTGAGGCTACCTTAGGTATGAACTTGGAATGCAGCTGTAGGATCATTTTGTCTTTATAGAATATTGTATATAATGGGTGTGCCATTAAGGTACCTAGCTCTCCTACCCTTCTTGCCAAAGTGATGGCAATGAGGAAGGCCATCGATAGATGTAGCAATGAACAAGTCGCTAAGGGTTCCAATATTTTCCCCATGAGGCTACAGAGGATGAGGTTAAGATCCCACATGGGTGTAAGGTCTTTTAGCATTGGGTAGGTATTCATCATGCCTTTTAGAAAATGCTTTGTCGTTGGATGAGCAAAGATAGTGGCTCCATCCACATTATTATGGAACGAGATGATTGCAGCGAGGTGTACTGTGACGGAGCTGTTAGATAGCCCTGATTTTTTAAGACCCAATATATAATCGAGGACCCTGGGCAGCGGGGCTGATCGTGGAGAAATATGGCTAGCCTCGCATCAGGTGCAGAATCGTGTACTCTTTTGTGTATATGTTTTCTGTGAGCTTAGTCTGCGGCTGTTCAAGAGTATGTCTTTAACTTTGTCGGAATAGTCTTTGTCAATACCCATCAGCCATGGAGAAGCCAGGTCTTGAGATGGAGAAGAGCTAGGTTGGGGTGATTGACACGTCCTGTGTCAGGAGGTGAGGTATTAAAGGAAGGGTTCAAGTTGATTTCACTGTCATCTGTCTCAGATATGGGAACCGTGTTTTTCAGGGCCACATAGGGGCAATGAGAATGACCCTGGACTTGTCTTGCCTCATCTTGTGTATAACCTGACTCAGAAGTGGAATCAGAGGGAATGCATACATTAGTGGTACCTCCCATTTGATGAGGAGGGTGTCGCCCAGGGAGTGGCGTCCCAGCCCCGCTTGGGAGCAGTATTGAGGACACTTTGCGTTGTGAGCTGTGGCATATAGGTCTACAGCTGGGAACCCCCAGAGGTTGAATATGGTGGTGAGGGTTGCATAGTCCATCTCCCACTTGTGGGTTTGTGAGAAGACTCTGCTCAGTTGGTCCACCATGGTGTTCTGGTGACCTGGCAGGTAGGATGCTGAGATGTCTACATTGTGGGAGTTGCACCAATTCCAAAGGTGTATAACCCTCTATGCATAGAGGGTATGATAGGGCTCCCCCTTGGCAGTTTATGTAGAATATGTGTGCTGTGTTGTCCGTAAGGACTTTGATAGTTGTGTTGTGGATTAGAGGAAGGAAATGCTCGTATGCATTTCTGACTGCTCTTAGTTCTAGTATGTTTATATGCAAGGTGGCTTCCGTTGAGGACCATTGACCCTGGATCGCGTTGTCGCCCAGGTGAACTCCCCATCCCATGAGGGAGGAACCGTGGTGATAGTTATTGTAGGAGCTTTCTGTTGAAAAAGGATGCCCGAGCAGACGTTTTGTGGGTGTGTCCACCACTCGAGGGAATCCTTTACCTTGTGGAGCATGGTGAGCTGCCTGTTGAGGGAGTGCTTGTGTGGTATATAGCATGTGCAAAGCCAGACTTGTAGGCATCTCATATGTAGTCTGGCATGTTTGACAAAAGTCGTAGCGGCCATGTGTTCCAAAAGTTGTAAGCACGTCCTGGCAGACCTTTGTGGGCTGAGCATCACTGTAGTAATCAGATTGGTTAAATTGAGGAAGCATTATTGAGGTAACCTCGCTGTTGCTGTGAGGCAGTCAAGATAGGTCCCTATAAATTACAGTTGTTGGACAGGGACCAAAGTGGACTTCTGAAGATTTATTTGGCCTCTGAGGTTTGTAAAGAGGGCCATTGCGGTCTGTGTGACCTCTAGTGCTGCCCAGTGTGTTGATGCTCTTAACAGGCTGTTGTCTAGATATGGAAAAATCATGACACCTAGTCTGTGAAGGTGAGCTGCAGCAACAGCGAGGACTTTGGAAAAAGACTCTTGGGGCAGTCCGAAGGGTAGCACTTTGTACTGGTAATGTTGATGTCCTAGGGTGAAAGCGCAAGAATCTTCTCTGCACTGGATGAATGGGGACATGAAAATAAGTGTCTTTGGCTCTCATCCCTCGACCTACAATCTCCTTTCACTAATGCCGGAATTATTGTCGATAGGGTCACCATTTTGAATCACTGTGTTTTCACAAACCTGTTGAGTTTGCGTAAATCCAGAATGAATCTCCATCCGTCGTTCTTTTTCTGAGTGAGGAAATAGGAATAAAATTCTCTTCCTCTGTGTTGAGGTGGTACTGGTTCCATAGCCCCTAATTGCAGGAGGTGGTTTATTTCCTGTTGTAATAGGGGCTCGTGAGAGGGGTCCCTGAAGAGGGACAGGGAAGCGGGATGGGTAGGTGGGATAGAAATAAAGGGGATGGAGTAACCCTGCTGGATAATTTTCAGGACCCATCTGTCTGTGGTGATATTGTTCCAGACTGGGTAATATGGTGACAGGGAGTCCCCAAAAAGGTGTTCAAGTGGGGTTGAGATCCGGAATTAGAGAGTGTAGAGGTATCAGGCCCTTGACCAGACCTTCAAAACACAATTGCTTAAAAGTGGAAGGCTGGGACGTGGAAGGCTGGTCTTGATTATGCCTTCATCCCGTCTGCCTCTGTTTGCAGCGTTGGGTATAGTGTCTTTGAGGCAGGGAGTATGGTGCAACCTGGAATTTTTGGTTATAAAACCTGCCCTGCTTTTTCTTGTTTACAAGGACATAGATGCCAAGAGTCCTTTGGAGTATGCCAGAACACATTGGTGGATTCAGAAAACAGTTTCTGACCCTCAAAAGGTAGGTCCTCAACTATAGCCTGTACCTTTCTCAGAAATCCTGATAGGTGGAGCCAAGATGCCTGATGCATGACCACGGAGATCACGGTGGAGCGTGCTGGAATCGAGAGAGGCTTGGAGGGCCATCCTTGTGATGAGAGAGCTTCAGAGATGTTGGACTTATATGCTTCTCTCGTCCTCTGGGAATGTTCAATAAAAGATTACATTGTAGAAAACAGGTTCTGTGTGTATTTTGTGAGCAGTGCAGAGTAATTTGCGATGCGGAATTGCAAGGTGGCGGAAGAATAGGCTTTGCGCCCAAAGAGGTCTAGCCTTTTCCAGTCCTTGTTGTAAGGGGTGGATCTAGACTGTTGCTGTTAGCCCCTCTGATTTACTGCCTCCACGACCAGTGAATTAGGAGTGGGGTGGGTAAAGAGAAATTCAGCCCCTTTTGCCAGCACGTAGTATTTTTTGTCCGACAGGAAGGAGGGGCTGTGGCTGGTGTCTGCCTGATGATTTTGGCAGGGTCCATTATGGCAGCGTTAATTGGCAGTGCTATTTTTGCCGATGGGGAGGCCTGGAGAATGTCAGTGAGCTTATGTTGGGTCTCAGGGAGCTCAGACAAGGTGATGTCGAGGGAGTACACCACCCTCTTGAAAAGATCCCGAAAGGACTTGAAGTCATCCCCAGATGTGGTGGTGGGGGGTGGGTGGCATGATCGTTTTATCTGAAGACAAAGATGAGATATGCATAGGTGGCAAGGTGTCTCCTTCAGGTGCGTCCTGCTGTTCTTCAGTCTCCTCATCCTGGGCCTCTGAAGGTGCTGGGTCCATTGGTGAGGGAGAGCAGGGTGTTCTGGAGACTGGTGGGTTAGGTAGTCTAATGTTCTGGGCCCTATAAATGGCCCATGGGTCCCAATATGGCCAGTTGGGTGGGAGGGCCATAGGAGGTGGCAGCCAGGATTGGGGCTTCCAAGCTTGCGTGTCTACTAGTGGCTGGTGATGTGAGGGACCAGCTTTTGCAGAGGAGTGGCAAAGGTGTATAGTCCTGGGTTGTTCTCCTCATCATCATCACTGGAGATCATCATCATCGTGCTGAAGCCCCTGGGGTGATGATCTGACTTCGGCCACACTGGGGTACCGTCAGTACTGAATGTGGAGGGTCCCTGGCGTCGAAGAAACTGCCAGGTCTGCCTGTCTAGTGAAAAGTTGCAGTACTGGGAAGCTCGGTGCCAAGGATGGCAGAGCAGCCTGAGAGGAGAGGGTCAGAACTGTCGGTGCTGAGGTCTTGCTGAGCTGTGTAGATGCAGTAGGTGGCACCATTACAGTGGTCAGTGCCGGGACGTTCTTCGGCATGGTCCATGCCGAGCTAGGGATTGCGCATTTGACTGAGAGCCTGCCCTTACCGGATCCTTGGCTCCTCAGGAAGTCTCAGTAGCCTCTCGCGCCAAGGCTCTCGGTACCGTTGGTACTGGGGCAGATTTTTTGCCAGGAGACCATTTCTTTTTTGGTGGATCTCGCTGTGGCAATGACTCAGACTGGTGTTTGATCACCTTTTAGGGGCAAGGTCCTTGGAAACAGTGTTGGTAGTGGAACCCTTCTCTGAGGCTGCTGCTGGCAAGCATTGGCCAGGAGGAATCCTGGACTCTGGGTTGGAGGCTGGCTTAAGGGATTTCTCCATCATGAGTAATTTAAGTTGGAGGTCCCTGGCTTTTAGTGCCTGACAGTCTGTTTTTTACGGTGAAGACACTTTTGAGGAATATGGGTCTCTCGGAGACAGCAGACACACTGAGCATGACTGTCTGAAACAGGTATTGATAGCCTGCAGTTCAGGCAGCATTTAAATCCAGGGGAACCAGGCATGCCTGAGGAAGGTCCAGCTCTGCAGAAAAATGGGGTAGCCCGTGTTTAAGCAGTCATTGGAGGAGGCCCACTGGGGGCAGGAGAGGAAAAAACTACCCTAAAAAAAATTTTATTTTAAATATGGAAGAAATTAAAAGTAACGTTAACTGAAGTTAACTAGAATAGAGGGGATAAAAGAAAAAGGAAGGAATATGAACTTTCTACAAAGTTGAAGGGGCATTGCTGGTGCTCCGACTCAAACCAAGCGTGGTAGAGAAGGAACTGGGGGTCGGTTGGTGCGCATGCTAGGTAGCCGCTTGGAGTGGCGCGAGAGGGTTGCCGCACGTGCGCGGCCAACTGGGACACTGCTACTACAAATCTCTGATTACAAGCGCAGGGTGCTAAGATACCTAAAGTGGAGCACCCACAGGGACACTCCTCGAAGAGCAACCATTTTTTCCAGGAACTAAACATATTGTAAATAGACTGCAATAACTTAATAATTTTCCTGTGTTCATTTATTTCTGTGCTTTAAGTAAATAATCTACTGGTGGACTTCCCAATTATCTGAAAGCCATGACAATGTTTATGCATCATGTCCAAAATTCAAACAATAATCAACCATTTAATTGTTTGAGACATTAATTTATTTTTCTTGATATATTTTATTTTAACTATCAATGTGGCGATTTTAAAGAATTTTTATTCAGATACTGATAAATATATCCACTATCATTTCCTTTAATGACCATTTTATGTAGAAAATAACGTACATCATATCAAAAACCTCTACTTGTCAAGTGTTCTCCTACGGGGTTAATGGCACAGAGGTCATAAACTAAAGCAATGTTATATCTTGATACTGTTTTACAATTGATTTCACTCCTTTGTTCTATTTTAGGCAACAGTGCCTTGAGGGAAGATGAGCTGAACAATGACATTGTTTGCTGTATAGATACAGTGCATGATGGTTATAACAGAAACTTCTATAATTCCAAATTTTGCCCACTATAACCAGAGGCCACTCTATTCCAATGGGGTAGGACACTTGACAAAAATGTAGGGATGTGAGCAGGAGAGCACAGTGAATGAGTATATATGGTAGAAATCAAATATTACTCAAAAACTTGCATAGCAAAAATTTTATATCATTCTTGAGTGACTGAAGATCAGTTTATTTCAAGGTTTGCCTCTAGAAATAAACTAAAATTAATAAACAATCTGCTAGCAGTTTATTTGAGGTTCTTGGCCAGAGAGAACACAGATGTTTAATAAATTAGCATTTTACTGAAAATATTTCTTTTAGAATATATTGGGTTTGGCTAATAATAGAAAAGTTACCTTGGTTGTGGAGATTTATCTTGCAGAAAAATTAAGATTCTGTAACATCTCATTTTGTAACAAATATTATCCATCATCTCCCCTACAAAAGTAACAATAGCCTCATAAAAAACACAAGATAGCTATTAACACACTATTGTTATAAGCAGAGAGAAAGCACTGAATTTAACATGCTTGATTTGAGAAATCTTTTTCCATGTGTGGTCACTATGTTGTGATAAATAGTGTACTTTTATTATGTCTGGCTCCCCTCTCCCACTCAAAACTAATCTTACAAGTACAAGAAAATACTTTCTTGATTCTAATTATTTAAATAAATAAATAATCCATAACACCCTCTGACACAGGCTGCATTTGTAACAAGTACCTGAAAGTCTGTGCTGTCACAGATATAATTCATGAAATCATGTGTGTAAAAAGCCAAAAATGGCTGAGAACTTAAAAATCTGACAGCAACACACCATGAACCCCAGTGATGATTAAACCTAGTGATATTCTAAACAAAAAGAACTCTCAACTTTGCTTGTAGCTGTTTTCATCACTTCACACTGACTCATCATGCATTCTAGGATATTTGGGGTTACTGTTTGTGCTGGTTGTGTTGATTTGTGTGTGGATTGTATAGTGCTGGGAGACTTGGGTGTATTTGTGCAGCTGGTGGATCAGGGGTGTATGCTGTAGTGTGGTGTGTTTGGGATTATTGTGTGTGCTATTTTATAGGTAGTTTTGAAGAACTGTGGCAGTTGGGCCAAAGAAACCACCATCTGTGCAGTCTCCTTAACAGAACCAATAAAATAGTAGCATGAAAATTAGCTGTAAAGTAAGGATGTTGATTGGCTGAGTTACTTGTGATATATACCACAGTGGTCTAGGATTTATGGCATGGCATAGATACATGCCTGGCTGTCGTGGGGGGCGGGGGGGGGGAGGAATGACAGAACCTGGTAATATTCTGAACAAAAACATCTCCCAACCATGCTTGTAGTAATTTCTATAGCTTCACACTGACACAACAGACTTTTGAAGCTACAGAGTGACACACTCTGGAATCTTATTATATTAAGGATACCATCCTCCTGATAAATTATCAAAAGCCAGGAAAGAAGGCTTGCTCCTTTTCTCATTGTAGGCAATGAGAGTTCTACTAGGATCATCAGCAGGAGCCTAAGGTGACTTTAAAAATTCTACCAGCCACTGATGAAGTGAATTACGTATATTCTCTCTGCTGTAAATACATAACTTTCTTTAGTAATAGTGGGTGTTACACATGTGCACCAAAAGAAAAAAATTGTTTACGTATTTCAAAAAATAGTTTTGCAACTGGCTAGAAAAATTTATGTATTTCTTTAATCTTAAATGTTATTTAGGGCACCTTGATATGTTTAAAATATGGTATTACTATATTCTTAAATTATCTTTAACAGCTCAAGTTGCATTAGTATAGTAATAATGAATATATTATGCAACACTTCAAAAAATAAACCAACATGTCCACATGCAGAAATAAAATATTTATATTCTGGACATTTCTTTAAGCAAATTTTATAAACCTTGTTCTTTTGAAGGGAGCTTACTATAGAATACAATTGCACGATTTTTCAACTTGTTTACAAGACAAAATATTATAAACTCAGGCCCAAATCCTGAGGTACACTGAGCACCTGCAACTCCCAGTGAAGTCAAATAATATGAATCTACTTTTTACAGAAAATATACTAAACCTATTTGCATCAATCAAAAATGATGGGCCAAAGGCTGATGGTGAAAAGGGGCCATAAAGCTGCATATGCTGGGCAGCTGAGGATGTCTTCAGTGTGAGGAATCTTTGGCTGACATACAAACATCCAGGACAGTAATGAAGATGAAGCATGTGAGAGCTGGGGGACAAAACATTCTAAGTCAAGAGGCTATGCAATAAACTCCAAGGGGAAAGCAGACAAATTCACAATCTATGTTTGGAAAATGCTATGAAACCTTCCTCTTAGAAAAAGCCTTTCCAACATAACAAGAATGACATTCACAGGATTACCACCACCACTATATATTCCCAAAAAAACCAGTACCACAAGCTAAGTTTTTACCCCTAAAAGGGAAGAGAGCAAGAGACATGTAGTCCACTACAGACTCCATTATTGCTATTGATTTTATGTGGAAGATGCTCAGATACTATAGTGGCAAGCACTAGTATAAAACTCTAGACAGAATGAGCAGCTTCATGCTATTTCCCAGTCTCCCCCCGCAATCCCCAGCTGCAACAGCCATCTGCAGACCATAAATAAGCAGAAAAAAGTTAGGGAACCCAGCTAAATTATACCAGTGGCAAAATGAATTGAAATGCTAGCATTACTACTTAGGCTTCAGAACTGAAAAGTGAAGTGAAAGCTGCTTCATGGTGAGAATTTTGCAGTGTTAATAATTAGAGTCCCCTCAGGAATCAGGATGTCTCCCCTTTTATCAAAGTCCTAACTGGGAAAACACTGCAGGTTCTGTCTCCTCCTGTTTATCGAGACATTTCCATACAGGATTACATTAACTTTTTCACAAATGTACCAATTCTGAACACATCATCTATTTCTTCTCCTCCGCCGCCTCTCCCTGCTGGCATGACAGAGCAGTTTGGGACATATCTTAGGGAGAAGATAGCACACTGGATGGCCCAAGTCAATCATTTTGATGGGGGGGGTTCTGAGTTTTTTCTTGAGCCAGCCTTCACAGAGAAGACATATTGCCCCAAGAAACTTTTGTCAACTCAAAAAATCAGTTTAAAAACAAAAACCAAAACACTTTAACTTACTTATGTTACCACTAATAAATGAGAAAAGTAAACTTTCAACTGGATTTTTCTTCTCCAAGTTTATCCGCTAATTCTTATTCAAATGAGAAAGTTTGTTCGTAGGCTATGGTACTTCTAGTTCATAAACAGCAGCATAGCAAAAATCATCATGTTCATGTACTGGTCTATCTAGAAGTTCTTGTATGTTATTTCCCATATGCTCTAGATTAGAAGACCAGTATGCAGCAGCTCTTCAAATCTGTATATTAGAGATGTGAATGTATAGCACTGCTAAATTAATGGTCAGTTAAAGAGTATTTTACAAGTGTGTAGATTTCTTTTTTTTTTTCTTTTTTTTTTTTTTGCTTGTAATAGACACCTAACATCATGGTTATGCACCAACAGGGAATGCCTTACTGCCTTCTTCACCTAGTTTGCATTTCTCCCACATACACAGTCCCCTCTGTATGTTTCCAGTAGACATGCAGGTGGAATTCTGACCCTACTGAAATCAATAACAAAATTCCCGTCCTCAATTCCTTCAGCACCCCTGCCACACCTTCCCCCACTGATTTCATCTTGGGAACTTTAGAAACAGATCTAACCACCTAACTCTCCCTCTTCTCATCTGCACACACCCCCTATTTGCCAAAGACAACAGATCAATTGTAGTATCTTTATACACAGGTTTTAGACATTGTAGGTATTGATGTGATGTATCTGAAATAATACAAAATACAGTACTTTTATGTCGTGAAAAATATCACACTAGACTTTTTGTGTGAAGTTTTTTTCATATTGCCTGTTAATAGTGAAAAAGCATTACAATCAAACTGGTAACCCTAATTCATCCAAGTAGTCCCATTAACCTCAGATGAATAAAGGTTGAAGGATCAGACCCTTCGATGACTTCTGAATAATTCTAACTGAATGTCTGAAGAAACCACATAAATGAGTTTTCTTCCAATAACTGAATTTTATAGATGTTTATCTTCAGACAAAAATAAGCTTACAAAATCTAATAGAGAATACTTGTCAATATCAAAAGAACTTTTTTTAAATAATGAAAAAAAATGTAATATTAAATATTTTACCACTTCGTTTACAGATTGTCACCAAATTTTAAGCTCAATTAAAGGTGGTTAAAGTTTTTCACTAAAACTTTTTTGCTGAAAAATGGCCTTTTTTCCAAAACATAAAACTTTCTTAAGAAGTTTTGTTTTCCACTTTTTCATTGAAACTGAAAATTGCAAAATTTTGCATTTGTTTCACACATTTATCCTCCTTCCTTTTCATTACTGAATACAACAGAATGAATGATGTTTTGTTTCCCCACACCCACTTTTTCATTCTTCTCCTCCTCCATTAGCGATTTTGTAACTTTTCAAAATTTCCTCACCTTTGAAAAGTTGCAGAGTCGACAAAACACACACACACACACACACACACAAAACCTGGACACCATTTTATTGTACTCATTGACAAAAAAGAAAAATAGAGGAGAAAGGAGAAAAAAATAAAAATTTTGAAATTTTTCAAAATATATTTTGGCCAAAAAGCAATTTTAAAAGGAAAAAATTTTGAACCCTGCAAAACAGAAACAACTTTGAAATTTCAAAATTTTTCCAGAAATTGTTTTTCCACTTTTTGACCAGCTGTCTCCCCTGATCTAGGAGCCCTGCTATCATGACTTCAGTGGGAATTGTACATATACCAGAGCAGAATTTGGCTCATGTTCACTATGACAAATATCTCAGTGTTTTACGTAATCTCGTAGCATAGTGAGCTGAATGTAAGCAGTAACTAACACAGTTGTATTTCATGAAGAAAAAAAATGCATCTTCTATAAATTTTACCAGAAATCTATGATTTTAGGATTACAAATTATACACTATCCTGTAGAAATTTTTAAAAGGATGAAATCATAGTTGGATTATGATGACTACTCTTCAATTTTTCCCCTTCCTTTTCTGATTCTAATTGCCACATAATAAGTCATGCTAATTATTAGACAGCTATTATAATGTTAGAAGTGAATACTCCTCATAGTAGATCACTGGAAAATACAGCCTACAATACAATTAAGTGAAATTAGATACTTTAGGTATCATAAAAAAGTATGAATAAAACTGAAATAATGTGTGTGTGTGGAAAAATATAAGTAATACAAATATATAACTTTATAGCTAAACATTTCTGCTGCTGTAGTTTAATTGTCAACATTTCCATTATTAACTCTTTTCAGGAGGTTATTGCTTTCCTTTAAAAAAATTCTGGCTGAAAGGTTTAAAAGTTTCACATGAAATTTTGCATATATGTATGTCTGACAAAAAAATTACAGTATAGATTTTATCAAATTTATTTTTTAGCCTTTAAGTGTATAAAAAAACTAGTTGAGTGCAAAATTGTCAACTCAATTGTCTGGTAAAAGTGGGCCCTCACTTAATTTACATATTTCTCTTTGCCAATCAGAGCTCTGAAAGCAAAGGCAGTGTCAGCTTGTAAAATGCTCTTATAAGGATGTTATGAATGGGAAAGTATTTTACACACACTCTCCAGTATGTTTTAATGCTATAGAGACATGAATTAGTCTATAGAGAGCAGCTTACTTACGTCTGGGGCTCCTTTTCATTTTGTTGTTTTTGCTGTGGCTGAAGAATGTTATTTACCAGCTCAGTGATCCCACTAAAGGGATCATACATATATATATATATATATATATATATATATATATATATAAGTAGTTATGAGCCAAATCATACAGCCTTTTCTAAAGAACGTTTGCAAGGATTGCAAAATTCAGGGCTTAGTATACCCAATCCCACAAATTGTTCTCCTGTGCAATTTTTTAAAGATTCTTATGTTTCTAAATATATATTTTCACAATAAACTAAAACTGCCATTGCCTATAATAACTAAAAGAAACTCAGCTAAATATATATTTAACAAAGTGACCGGACAGGTCTCTGAAAAATATATAAAAAGGAAATAATAAAAATGCATGTTTTAAAACCACCTAAGCATGTGCCCAAAAAGATTTTAAAAATTAATTATATAAACCAACAAGACTTTTTCCCATAAAATAAGTAAATAAATAAAATAAAACTCCATAAATTAAAAAGCTATAACATTAGGCTGTAACACTTAGAAAAGTCTAGGAAATTTGAAATTAAAGTTATTCTTAACTTTCTTCTCTTTTTATTTGTGGCTGCATGGTTTAAGTTCAACCGTAAGTCTGAATCTCCTAGCTTTGCCAGGTTCTGTTCAACCTTAACATTTTCAAATGGCAAAAACAGTTAATTTCTCATATGGTTCTCCTTAAAGGAAATCCATCGTGGCATGGCACTGTAAAAAGATCATCGGTGAAATCCTGGCTGCAGTGAAGTCAACTGCAAGACTCCCATTGACTACAATAGGACCAGGATTTCACCTCATATCTGTCAAAGCTCAGAAACTTTACAGATATTTCAACGTCATGAAAAAAATGAAATGGAAAATTCCCAGCTCTTCAGATGTATGATGTATATTTTATAGCATTCTATGTATGACCCATATCATAAATACTGTGTATCTACATAGATATGCTACATATAATACTACATATCTGATCATTCAACCTTCCCATGCGTAGAACTCATGTTAACTTCAATGGAAGTTTTTCAAAAAGAGTACTTGCAAGGAAAGGCATTAAATGGAGCAGTGAGAGTTCCTAAGATTCTCTCCCTCCCTCCCCCATCTAATCAACTCAATTGTCTGGTAAAAGTGGGCCCTCACTTAATTTGCATATTTCTCTTTGCCAATCAAAGCTCTGAAAGCAAAGGCAGTGTCAGCTTGTAAAATGCTCTTATAAGGATGTTATGAATGGGAAAGTATTTTACACATACTCTCCAGTATGTTTTAATGCTATAGAGACATGAATTAGTCTACAGAGAGCAGCTTACTTACGTCTGGGGCTCCTTTTCATTTTGTTGTTTTTGCTGTGGCTGAAGAACGTTATTTACCAGCTCAGTGATCCCGCTAAAGGGAAACCACCTGTTTAAATAAGCAAATAATGTGACTGAATAACCAAATAAATCATACTAGTTTAAGTGTTTTCTTACCCAATAATAATAGAAATATACAGGTGGAAAAGCTACAGCCAATGGGAATGTTAGCTGCAATAATAAGTCAGCCACTAAGGATGTACGGGAAATAAAGTTTTACACTTAACCAGGCCACAAGCAGGCAGCAAGAAACTACATCCAGCTAACATGTGGATGAAGTAAGAAGCTGCAGGCAGCTCTCTTACAAGCCAATCAGGAAGCAGATGACAAACTAGCTGCAGCCTATCAGGTATTAGTGAAAGCTAATACCATCAAAGGTGCAGAAAGCAGAACATGGCAAAGGTAGAAAAGTCAAGCCTACTGTACTTTTAAGATATTTTACTTACTGTGTCGGTTGTGGTTTTTGTTCTTCTTTGACCCTAAAAAAATAAGTTTGCACAACTGAGTGCAGTGTACTGGAAAACAGTTTCTATCTGCAGTTCTATAATCTACATCCAATGGGGAAAAATAGTTTAATTTTGTATTAAACTAGATTTACTTAATACTTGTCCATATAGTTGTAGTGAACCGTATTCTTTTTTAACTTCCACTAAGACTAAAAAATGAGGTAGCGTAACATTAATATCTAAAATTGAGTAGAGGGATGTACTGTGATTGATTTCTAATCTTTAGACAGAATAGTTTAGCATATTAGAATATTTTTAGAAATATATTAACCTACAAAATGGAAAAAGGTAGTGTTTTAATCATAAGTTAATATATTAATATTTTATACTTTTATATTTCTGATAGAGAAAAATTTTCAGGGTCTACATGTATAGTTAAATTCTCACTGATTGTAATTCAAAGTGAAGTGAATCTAGTTTCTTGAACCAGTAGGTTAAATTAGAAGATAAACCTTGATTTCACTTTCTAAATTACATTTCTATTTCATAAGCATCAGTGTACAGTACAGCTATGAAAATTAAACAAGTCAGTTTTGTTTGAATAAACCTTACTAGGACTTGAAAAAGGCTGACAGCTATTTATTACCCACAATAGCTATTGAACAATTCTAGTAAGGTCAAATGTCTTTAAGAAAACATTTCAGCTGAAGTACATGCTTAGCTTTGTGCATGCTATCCAGTGCTCTAACACCACCTAATTACACTCGCATCTCACACAGCAAGGACCACATATACACACAGGGTCCCATGTAGTGAAGTACAGAAAGTCATAGAAGTTTACTGTAACCTGCGCCAAAAATTCAAGCAGTAGCCAAGTGTTTTCTGCTTTCTATGATGCCATAGTGAATTACTACTGTGAAAAGGTTCAATGAACATCCACAAAAAGCAAAACTAGGAGAGCGGTCTGTGAAAAGAGTCAGTGACACAGCAGGTAGAATATGATATCCTGAAAATATTTCATAATTTACTACATCAGAGACAAAACATACAGCACAGAATCAATAACTTCCTATCACTGCTTTGCCTCTTTAGTATATTACAATATCACACACACACACACACACACACCCCACTATGTTAAAAATAAGTTACAGTTGAAAAATCAAGCACACAGATGCAAAAGTTAGGAAATGTCTAAATTAAGTTTCCTTGTGCAACCTTAATTCAGCCCATATATTTGTATGAATTGTACCTATGCATTATAATTAAGTCTTTAATCACATGATCAAATACTATTTTTTCCATATGACCTCTACCTCATTCAGTGCCCATAACAGACAGTGCCCCTGAATGGGTAGCTATTCAATAGTTCTTTGTATCCTTCTTGTTCAATGTAAGGTCCAAGCCTTATTTACCATATGCCATCTCTGCATTGAATACAACATAATTACTTTCCACATGGACTGTTCTATGGTCCTCAAAACAAATATTAATGAAATATTCTTCACCTCACACTTGTAAAGTAAAATCATCATCTTCATTTTACAGATGGTCAAACGAAGCACCGAGCAATTAAAACCAACATTGACATAAATGGATACTAATTTTGAGTACACAATTTGAGTCTCCTAGGAACTGATTTTTCAAAGTATTTAACATTTTATATATTCAATGCACAGCCCTGACGGACTTCAATGCAGTTGTAAGAACACTTCTTCAAATCTGACACCAGGTGGCTCTAGTTGGGCATTCATAAAATAAAGGATACACAATTAGTGATCACCTCTGAAAAGTTTTGGTTAAAGAGATGGGCACTCTGTGGCAGAATCTGGGATAGAATCCAGTTCTGCAGGGCACCATTCAACTACCTAAACCACGAGGCCATTCTTTCTCTTCCTGCAATCCCCTGCCTCATTCACTAGACACCATCCAACCCTCTACAAGAAATGAGGCGGGGTGTCTGTTTTGATAATGAGGCCTACAAATTTACCCTAATGTGAGCTCAACTGTTAAAATTGAGTGAAAGTTCATAAAGTATTTGAGATGGGGTATACAAACCCCACACCAGGCTAAAAGGGATTAAAGAACATTACAGGCCCCATAACCCCACCCCTCCAACCCTGAAGAGCATGCTCCAGATGGAGAAAGGATTGAATAGGGAGCAATGGAGCTCAGAAAGAGGGAGGCTGGGCAGGAGGGCAGACCTATCCTGAAGCCTCCCCAAGGGAATAAGACCATGTGCTGAGCTCAGATGCAGCTGATGGTTTGGTTGCCTTTTCTTTTTCTTTTCACCTTATACTGGACTGGAAGCTGGGGGAGAAAGGCAGATGGTAGGAAGTGACCCAGGGAGGGAACCTGGAGGCCACTTTTGGGGGCTAGACACTGTTGACCCTCCTAGGACCCTGGCTCAGAGCCTGGTGGAGTGGGTGGGCCTAAGTTCCCGTACTACTGTCCCTACTACTACCCAAGCTGCCTGCCCACCTCATTGCACCTTTGATTAAAAGAGGACCTGGACTGCAAGACACATCCAGACAGGGAGGTGGCACTAAGTGCACTAACTAGAAGGATACCTAACCCTTTGAGGACTCCGTTACAGTATTAAAATAACCTATAACAACAAATATTGATGAGAAAAGGTGCAAAAGGAAGACAGAAAAACTGGTCTAAACAAAAAGGCCTATTGATATAATTCAAGGCTGTGTTAAGATCATATCTAGCACACAAGAACAGTGTGGGACCATAAATTAATGAACCAAAATTGGAAATTGTGTTGGAAATTAGGCCTAATTAGCAAACAAAATGATGAGGGAATGAGCTATTCCACCCACCACTCCCTTTTGGAGTTCTTAAAAAGAGAAACTTTGGAAGGAAAATATGGACAAGAAAAAAACTGCAAATATTGTCTGTCTGAAAAACAAGAGAAGGGGAAGGTGCGAGCTACACCATGATGGTTGCCACCCAACTGCCTGCTGTCACCACTGTGCCTTCATGATCCTGATACTGGCCAAAAAGATGTCCTGACCAGACTGAGCCAGAGAGAGAGGGACCTATATGATATCTCCCTCTTCACTGGCTCCAGCAAAATCCCAAAGGCCACCCAGAATGTGAGACTTTGTCACACTCCTCTCCCACATGTGTTTTCCTTCCCCACCATACTTCTTCTCTTTACTATCCTTCTCTTTTGACTTCTGTTCAATAAAAGTCTGACTTAGCCAGGCAACACTGCGTATTTTGCAACACTGCTGTAAGAGAGACAACTAAAAGTAATGCCCTTGAACAGCCCAATGTTGGTACAAATTTGCCAGGTCTCTGAGTGGCTGATAAGACCATTTTCTGTGCCTGTGTTTTTCCAGCAGAAAAAATGTAGTAAGAGTCAACATCAGAGACAAAAGCAGTATTTTCCATATTTACTATATTTTCTTTCCCTTTCTATGTATTTTTGTTTTGTTTTGTCTTCTAGGAAATAGGACAGGACTTTAACAACAACAGCAACAATGACAGCTCCAGCCCATCTCAGCTAACTTATCTTTTCCCCAAAAAAGACACTTATTACCATCTAAGAGACTGTCAAACAGGTGGTGGGGCTGGCTTCCTTCTGAAGACTCTCTGCAGGGAAAGGGACAGGGAACAACGAATGTCGTTAAAATGAAAGCCTCTCTTAAAATTTTACATTTCAAATGCCTTAACTGTTTTTCCTGCTTTTCTGTATCTTAAGTAGAAGAAAGATTTTCATGGTGTGTTTGCCATGGTACTAAGCATGCTGAGGTCTCTATATCAAACTCTCTAAAGCTTGTTTAACACTGTTCAATGTTGAACAGTGATAGGGTCATGTTAATACTTAACTCTTTGGGCCCATGTATTCCATCTAAATTAAGACAAGAGGTCCTACAGACAACAGACTCATTCACTACACAGATCTAATAGATTCCTTGAGCGCCATTCATCCTCTGCACTGAATGAGGGAAAGGTCTTCCTTGACTTTACAACCTTAACTTTTTAATATAATTTCCTAGGTTTAACAACAATAATAATAATCCTGGAAAAAAATTAAATGCTACCATACCAACCCTTTACAAGAGTCATCACCAGAATTGGAATCTTTAGATCCAGAGCACAGAGTTCTCTACAACTTGAACTAATGGAGTAATTGATAACAGTAGAAGGCTTTTATCCTCCATGTGAACAAGCCACTAAATGAGGATCTGACACAAACTTTTTCAGCAGGTTTCAGAGCTATTTGCTAGACAGCAGAGGAATGCTGAGATTCAAGGTTCCTGAGTTCAATTCATATTCTTGAAGAGAACGTGCTTTTGTGGTTACAAACCAATATCCACATATTGCCTCTGTCCCCTCTTCTCTTTCCTCACCTTGCAGCCTGTTTCTGCCCCCCACATCTCCCCGTATGCCTCCCTGCTGCTTACCCCTCTTTATGCCAGAAACGATTCTTCCTTCTCCTGTGTGCCAGCAGTGGAACCCTTCAGAGCACAGAAGAGACATGCTCAGTGCAGCTGTAATCTGAGAATTTAGCTGCCAAATTCCATCAAGGCTCAGTTGAGTGTGTGTGAATTATGATTTTTCAGATGCTAAGTACTTGTTGAAATTTGGGCAGATTTTCATGGTCCACCTGCCAAATTTGAAGCCCATATTCCATATTTTATTCAATTATTATAAAAATTTAACATAGGCAAAACAAAGTATTTTCCCTAACCCCATTTTGAGAAATGGCTAACCCATTTTTCCCTCAAACATTCAAAAAAAAAATGGAGTCAGCCACTTAGCATGGAAAATTTCAAACCAAACAGCTGAACTTTGGCAAAATTATAATCAGCTAAAAACAAGATCTTATGATGGGAAGTATTAGACACCCTTAAGAACAGTGGTCCTGCCTACAATCTACAGAAACAATGATTACCCACTACTGAGAGATTATTTGCAAATGGAGGGGGCTCAGACAGCAGAGATAAAAAATGGCTAGTGCTACTTCACTTGCAGGAACATGTAAAGGAATACCCAATACTCTATTATCCTCAACACAGGGTCTGTTGTTTTTAGCTTTCTAAAATAGATTTTCAAAGCCACCAATTTTGTCTTTGCACCCCCCTATGAAGCAATCCAAATGCTCTGTATATGTGACCTATTCTCTTCATTATTTACTACTCCCCCTATTTTTGTGTCAACCGTAAATTTTATCAGTAATGATTTTATGTTTTCTTCCAGGTAATTGATAAAAAGGTTAAATAGTATAGGGGCAAGAACCAATCCCTGTGGGACCCCAGTAGAAACACACCCAATTACAATTACATTGTGAGACATATCAGTTAGCCAGTTTTTAATGTGTACCATGTTAATTTTGTATCATTCTAGTTTTTTAGTCAAATTGTTGGGCAGTACCAAGTCAAATGCTTTACAGAAGCCCTAGTATATTACATCAATGCTACCTCTTTATCAACCAAACTTGTAATCTCATAAAAAAATAAAATTACTTTGATGGAATCTATTTTCTATAAACCCAAGTTGATTTGCATTAATTATACTAACCTCCTTTAATTCTTAAGTTCCATTTCTACCACTCCTTTATCTTGCCTGGTATTGATATCAGGCTGGCAGGCCTATCATTAGTCGGGTCATCCCATTTATCCATTTAAATACTGGCACAACATTCACTTTATTGCAGTCTTCTGGAACTTCCCCAGTGTTCCAAGAGTTATTCAAAATCAACAGTATCAAAATAGTGAGCTCCTCAGTCAGCTCTTTTAAACTTCTTGCATGCAAGATATGTGGACCTGCTCTTTTTAAAATTTTAAAAGTTTTTAAAATGTTTTAGAAAGTCAGTGGTTCCTGACTTACCATCCTATTATTAGATCATTAGAACTTCCCCTAAACAAGTAAACCATTATGTCATCGGCATCCACTGCATTTTGCAACTTGAACAGCCTGAAAAAATCTGCTATATCAAGCACTTACATACAAAATTATATTTCAAAAGTTAATAAACTGGGAAGATAAATAGATAGGTAAGTAGATGAGCTGCACAGCTTCCTTCAGTCTTAAAATGTTCATAAAAATATTTACCTTTACATAGTTTTTGTAATCTTCAAAGTGATGCACAAATATCAACCTGTTTTCAAAATATCACTAGGACTTATCATTATCTTTATTTTACAGAAGAGAAAAATTGAGACACACAGGAGTCAAGTGACTTGACCTAGGGCACAAAGCAAAGCAAATCAAGACTGCTACTCCAGTACTAATTCCTGTAGACTGCCCTGATTCCCATGCATTACTTTTATTCAATAGTGTTATTATTGTATGTGCGGGTGGAGGTATTTTTCCCATTTAAAAATTAGTTTAATTAACTGTTCATGAAAGGGGTTGGATTGACCACTTTGGAAAGAGAAATATTCTGTTTACCCAAAGAACAAGTACAGCCTGGGAGTATGGTAGTGCAATCTCCTCCCATATTACCCTGCCAACATGACTTTGCTCTGACAGACTAGTTAGAGTCCATGTCTATTCAATCTTATCCTCTCTAGGGACATTGCTAGCAAGAATGCCAGTTGTAATGAGGAAACTGAAATTGGACTGAGATCACCAACTCATTTAACTTAGGCCAGTGAACAGATGGCACATGATAGTAAATTTTGATTACCAAAGACTAGGACTCAGTTCATCCCAGCAATCTAAAAGGTGAAAGAGTCTGCATCCCATTTCCAGTCTCATGAGACATCTAGCTCCACTTATGGCAAGTTTTAGATCTCATCCAAAATAACAGCTGGAACATCAGCCTCACATTTCTATTTTCTCAATTAGACCCTGATCCTGCAAATGTTTACCCATATGTTTAAATTTGAATATGTGAGTGATTCCACTGAAAAGGCTCTGACTACTCAGATCAGTGTTTGTAGGATCAGAACCATTTGTCAGAAGATTTCGGTCTCCACAACACCTACCTAGCTCCTTTCACAAGCCCAAGATTCACTGTAAAATATTAAAAGAAGAAATCGAGGCCTTTCGTACTTCCATGGCAATTTTTGCAGGTGTGGTAATACTATTTTGCATGTATTCTGCATCTTTTATTCATGTGTCTCAAATCACTTTACAAACATTAATTAAGCCTCCAAACTCTTTTCTGGGTTACTTTTAGTTATGTATTTTTTACAGCCATTACAGAGAAGTAAACTGAGGAAAGAAGGCCAGATAGGCCTTATGTAATGTAGCATCTTACTTCACGAAAGGTCCCATTGACTTCAGTGAGACTAGTCATGAGCAAGATTACACGACAAGTTAGTAACAGGAAAGAATAGAACCTATTAGTCTCAACTCCCAAGTGTCTGAGATTAATCCCTTGACAACACTGTTCCCTGGTGTACTGAATAAATTCTACCGTGGATTCATTCTCCCTACTTAAATTTTCTCTGTAGTTTTAAATAGATAAGTTGGGATGACCAAACATTTTCCTCCAGTGATAAAAAGTCAAATATGCATGCAGTGAGAGACCACATTCCCCATTCACCCTCCAGAGAATGAAAAGGCAGAGGCAGAAAGAAAAGGAAAAAAGGAAAAACAAAAACGGGGGGAGGGGGGGAAAGGACTTAGAAACAAAAAAAGGATGTAGGGAAAACAACCTGTACTGCCCAGAACACTTACTCTGCTGCACAAATATCTGATATAAAAAACTACAGAAGCTAACATAGAATTATAAGTATTATGAGTCAGTGTGTTTTTTCTATTAAATGTTTTTTCTTTTTAGAATTTTCTATATTTCAGTTCCTTTCCTCTTTTCTTCAGTTCCTCATGCCTTACTCAAAGTGGCTTTACAGAACATATGTAAAGGGAACACAAACACTGGGAAAGCAGTTCAATTGTTTATTTAGATTTCTAGAAGTGTGCCTAGCCCATGCGCCAGATACACATACAAATATTTTTATACAAGAAGAGACCATTATAATCCTCTAGTCTGACTTCCTGCATAACACATTTTCACCAAGTGATCCCTGCATCAAGCCCATAATTTCTGGTTCAGATGTAGTATATCTTCTAGAAAGACATCCAATCTTGATTTTAAAACTTCAAATGACAAAGGATCCACCACAACCCTAGGTAGGATTTTCAATTTCCAACTACTGGATCATTTTAAGTTTTTGTCTGCTAGATTAAAGAGCACTCTACTACCATAAGAAATCTTCCCATGCAAGTATTTATCTTGAAGAAACTACATAGGTTGAGTGTCTTTAAGTCTCTTACAGCATGGCAAGTTTTTCAGACCTCAGATCACACTTGTAGCTCTTCTGACCCTTTCTAATTTATCAACATCCTTTTGAAAGCGGGCACAGTACCAGAACGCATATACCAGTAGTGGCCTCACTGCCATATACAGTAATAAAACCACCTCCCTACTTCCACTGAATATTCTCCTGCTTACACATCCATGGATTACATTTGCTCTCTTAGCCACTGCACTGCAAGATCATGTTCAACCAGTTGTCCACCACAATCCCTAAGTTCTTTTTGGAGTCACTGCTTTCCATATACAGGTCCCCACATGTAAGTGCGACCCATGTCCTTGGTTTCTAGATGTGTGACCTTGCATCTAGCTGTATTACAGCTAGAGTTCACCAGAAAAAAAAGTCAATGAAACATGTTTTTTCTTTTAGTGGAAACAGAAAAATTTCCAAAAAGTTCCGACAGTGCCCTGCCTGTTTCCTGTCAGCTCACCCTCTCAGCTCTGCAGCAGCCTGCTGGGTTGCTGCTGGGGAGCCCAGGCTTTCAGTTTCTCAGCAGCCATGCTCCAAGGGTCCCCTGCTCTGGGACAGCCCACCAGGCAGATCAACCTAGAGGGACCCCAGAGCTTCCAGACTCTGTGATTCCAGGGCAGTCCACCAAATGGACTGTCTTGGAATCAGGGACCCCAGGGTTTCTACGGTCCATGGCTTCAGGGCAGCCTACCAGATGGATTGCCGCTGAGCTTGGGACCCCAGAGAACCCAGGATCTGAGGCTCAGGGGTACACTGGTACACTGCTCCATTCCCTTTTGTGGAACATTTTGAAATATTTGGGTTTTGTTCCAAATTGTAATGAAATCTAATTTCAAAATCTTGCACAAAACAGAATTACTTTTCTCTATCCAACTCTAATAAAGATGCATGTTATTCAAGTGAGCCCAGTTTACCATGCAATCTAGATCACTCTATGTAACTGACTTGTCCTTACCATTAATTACCATTCTACCGCCAATTTTTGTGTCATCTGCAGACATTGCCAGTATTGATTTTATATTTTCCTCCAGATCATTGACAAGGATATTGAATAGCACTGGGCCAAGAACATATCCCTATGGGGACCCTATTAGAAATGCCTCCGCTGGTTGATGAACCCCCATTTACAGTTACTTATTGAAATCTATCATTTAGTCTGCTTTTAATTCATTTTATATATGCTATTTTTTAATCAGAATATTATGTGGTCCTAAGTTAAATGCCTTACAGAAGTCTCAGAATATTTTATCAGCAGTTACTTTGATGAACCATACTTGTAGTCTGTGACAGTGCAGAGAGGCCCCACACCATGAGAAGGGGTTCAGGCAAGCCTATGGGTCCAGCTAGCCTTGCCCCACTATACCTGCAGCCAATACCAAACCTGCAGGGGAAATAAAACAAAAGAGCCTGGCTCCATTCAGGGCTGACCAGCCAGGAAGGAGAACGGAGCTCTGCCTGAAAGGAGCTTTGTCTGCAGAGTTGCAGAGAGATGGGTCTGCTAACCAGTGGGGAGCAGCAGTTAGACCCCAAGCAGCAGGTTGTATGAGTAAGAAACTGTTTGGGTACCAGGCACAAAGAAATAGGCAGGGACACCACCTGGGAATACTAGTGGGCAGCCCAGTATTGAATTGTGCTTGCTTTTTGTTTAGAACATTTCAGAGGTAGGCCTCTCCAACACCCTATCCCCAAAGGGGAAAGGACACAAAGGGACAATTAGCTGGTAGACCGGAGTCTGCATTAGTGGACACCCGAGACAGAGACTTCTTCCCCCTGGGGAGATCTCTGGGCACGTTGGAGCACCTGGTAGGTCCACAAAGGGGGTGCTACTCCAGCCATGCCACTACATGGTCTCATAAAAAATTATAGTATTTGTTAGAAATTAAATGTTAAGTATTAGTGCAGAAAGGTTATAACGCTACACACCAAAGTTTGCATTTTAGTAGTCACATGATCACTGTATATGAAACCTGTAAACTTTCTGAACTCCTTTATGGTGAAAGGTGCTGTTATTAATTTGCTTTATTATTCATGTCATGATTTGTTTTATTGTTCAATCAGGTGAACGAACAGCAAAATGATTTATCAACTGACATTTCTGACTTTTTTGATTGGCTTCACAATCCCAACCTCAACTACCTAACAAATGTCTGTGGGGAGAAGTGACTGTTTTTCCTCAGTTTGGTGTCAGCATAGAAAATTAGACCTTCCCATTCTCCCCCGCAAAACAAAAAAACCCCACTACGTAAAGATTAAATTGTATCCCTTTGAAGCACCTGTACTTTGTAGGGGATGAGGATAAAAGGTGAATTAGCCACATTCACACTAATCAGTTCAGAAATAGCCTTCAGCACAGACTAATTGTCAGCTTCCTATGGCATCCTCTTTAAGGGTTTCCTGGAACTGGACTGGAATCACAATCTGGAAGGTTCCTGTGTGCCTTGGTCCCTGCCCCTCTCTACATGGAGTCTTTTTTTCTGTTCAACTTTTGTCAGAAAATATCTTTCACTTCCCAAATGCTCCTCAGAATTCTCTATACTGGCTACTATAGCACCTATTTCAAAGATCTGCTGAAGTCAATACATAAGATTCAGAGACATTTTGAGGAACTTAAACATGTTCACTTCTTATGAAGGAGCAGAAACAGACATATTCTGTAAGAAGGGGTGGGGCACCAGTTAGTTGCCTAAGAGGACTAGGGAATACTAAGTCATATTTTTGTTTGGGATACCAATACCTGGAGGATGAAACTGTAATCACTAGCAGCCAGAATGGATTTACTAAGAAGAAATCATGCCAAACCAGTTTGATTTACTTCTTTGACAGGATAATTGGTTGGTGGATAGGGTAAATGTGATGGACATAATATACCTGGACTTTAGCAAGGCTTTTGACACAGTCCCACGTGACATTCTGATAAGTAAGCTGGAGAAATTCAGGCTTGGTGGAACTACAATTAAGTGGATACATAATTGGTTAAACAACCACAAACAAAAAGTAGCTATTAATGGAATGATGTCAGATTAGAAGGAGGTCTCAAGTGGAGTCCCATAGGAATTTATTCTGGGTCTGGTGTTATTTAACACCTTTATTAATGACCTAGATGTTGGAATAGAGAGCATACTGATCAATTCTGCGGATGACACAAAGTGTGGGGGATGAGAGTTTTGAACTCTTCAGAGCATAGAGCTAAAATTCAAAGGGATCTTGATAAATTGGAGAACTGGGCTATAGACAAAAAATGAAATTCAACCAAGACAAATGTAAGGTGCTACACTTAGGAAAGAAAACCCAAATGCACAAATACAGAATGCAGGATAACTGTCTTGACAACAGCACTGCTGAGAAGGATCTGGGAGTGGTGGCAGATCACAACCTCAATATGAATCAATCATGTGAAGCCATTGCAAAAAAACGAACAAAACAAATGCAATTTGAGGTTGCATTAACGGAGGCATAGCATGCAAGTCACAAAAGGTGATAGTACCACTCTATTCGGCGTTGGTTAGGCCTCCACTGGAGTACTGTGTCCAATTTTGGTCACCAATGTATAGAATGGATGTAGAGAAACTGGAAAGGATCCAGAGGTGTGTGACAAAGATGATCAAAGGGATGGAATGCAAGCCATATAACCAAAGGCTGAAAGAACTGGGTATGTTTAGTTTGGAAAAGAGGAGATTAAGGGGGGGACATGATAGCGGTCTTCAAATAGTTGAAAGGCTGCCATAAAAAAGATGGAGAAAAGATGTTCTCTCTTGCCACAGAGGGCAGGACAAAAGGCAATGGATTCAAACTACAGAATAGCAGATTTAGATTAAATCTTAGGAAAAACTTCCTAACTGTAAGAACTGTAAGACAATGGAGCAGACTGCCTACAGAGGTTGTAGAAGCTCCTTCACTAGAGATGCTCAAAAGAAGACTGGATAGCCATCTGTCCTGAATGGTTTAGACATAACAAATCCTACATCTTGACAGAGGGTTAGATTAGATGACCTTTGAAGTCCCTTGTAACCTTATGGTTCTGTGATACTATGATTCTAGAGCTGTCCATAAATGAAGACACACAGTGCATTTAATCGCTGGTTACAATCAGCCTGCAATGCTCCAAGTATTCCAAAGACAACAAAACTGCCCTTAACAGCCTAATGTAATATGGCCACTGAGGCAAACAAGTTGAAGTTCAGGGTGCCAGAAGAACTAGTAATATACTGAAAATAAAGAATTGTACAGCAAGTTTCAGCATGCCACAATGCAAATTTTAAATGATTTGATGAAAATGCAATGTTAGCTTGTTACATCACCACAATAGCAACACTAGTTTAGGGAGTCATTAATACAACACTCAGAACATTAACTTTGAGGCTGAAGTTTTTCATGCTTATGCTCTGCCCAAATATCAATGCATCTGAAAACTAAAATGATTTGACAGATTTTCTTGAAAAGTAATTTTATTTTGAAATTTGATAAAATAAAAAAACAACATTTTACAAAGTAGAACTTTTTTCACCTTAAAAAATAATTCCCAAATACTTTGGAGGTCCTTCCCCCATTTAATAACAAGTGCAGACTAGACAGCATGCTTCCTTCAAATCCTGCTGTGTGTCTAATTGAAAAACATCCAAAACACAACTACTACCCTTTCATCCATTGTGAGGAGCAGAGGTTGAATGCAGCTGCTGTGGAACAGTGGTATCAAGATATAAGAAAAGAACTTTGATCTGTATTCAGTTGCTCTGCCCTCAAAAATGTCTCGAGAACTTCTGAACACCCATCTTTCTAAGGGAATTAGAAAATGTGGGAAACTCTGCCTCTCCAGCCCCACTTCTTGTGGAATAATTTGGATGAAACTGCAAGTTTGGGGAGTTTGTTAGCCTCATGGCCCAAAAACTTTAATGTGGCATTTATGTATAGTAGTCCTCAATGAGAAATGCATGTTTTGCTAAAGTTTAAATAATTTGGTTGAGAAATAAAGAGATTACATATTGCATACAGTGCATGAGGAGTACTGTTTATTGCCTCTACAGAAAGAAGCACAGAACAATGAGGGAAAATTCTTAGATCAATATAAGAAGAATCTTGATATTTTGCTTTCTCTACAGGCACAATACCAACTCTGACCACAAACAGCATTCACAAAAAAGGAGTAGAGACTTTTTTTGATGAGAGCCAAATAATGCAGATCTGAGAAAAGAATTTTGTCCCAAATGTTGATTACCATTTAAAAACTTGTAAAAGTGTGCCTGCAGAAGTGCTACCCTTGTAATAAACATAACTGCATGTATTCCAATTATTTGACATACATATGCATTACAAAGCTGATTAAATTCAGCACTCTCCTCAGGATTTGTAATTTGCACTGCATCACACTCCAGGTTCCCCAAACACAGATGGTAATGAAGAACCAGCATGAAGCTGAAGAGGAGGGATGCCAGCATGAAAGCTCTGAGGGAAAACTTCATTCTGGCTTTCCTAATTAACCAAGTCCATAATTATCTGGTATTTTCAACTATTCCAAGACCTTTTTATAATCAGGTTTGTAATGTCTGTGTAAAGATAATGAGAAGCATGGTCTAAGCACAACTCTGGAGTTTTAAACTTGGTGCTGCCATCTCCTAAATAACCTTGAGTGTCACTTACTCTCTGCCTCTGGTTTCCATCTATAAAATGGGGGTAATAACTTAACTAATTCACAGAAACACTAACTATCAGGCATTTGTAGGAAACTTTGAAAATAAAGAGCTACACAAGGGCGAAGTATTACTATTTATTTAGATTTATAAACAGTGAAAAAGAACATATCCCCTTGCTCAATTTTTTTTCTTAAAAAAAAAATATACAACTCTTATAACAGTTCTACAGCTAAAAAATGGCCTGGCAACTAGAAATGTTTTTTAAGACTATCCCTCCTGCCACATTCTGACATTACCACTCCCTGACCTCACAAGTCTCCCAACTCTCCAAAATCCAGGAAAGAGAGATGGACCTCAAAGTAATCAGTTTCAAGCTACTTCAGTCTAGAGAAAACTAAACAAAGTGGAGAGGGCCCCACAGAGAATGTCCTGCCAATGGATTCTTCTTTTATCCAGGGGACTCCAGCTCAAGCACCTTTACTATGACCATATCAGCATGGCATGGGGAAAGAGACTATCTTTCAGATAGTTGGATCCTGGATTATCTTACCCATCTAGGTCAAAACCAACTCTTCAAGATCCACACTGAACCAAGAGGTAGTCAGTACAGACTGAAGAATGTATTTGTAAAATGCTCATAGAAAGAGAACTTTGTAAATATTCTTTGATAATGCTCAAATAAATTGGTTAGTCTCTAAGGTGCCACAAGTACTCCTTTTCTTTTTGATAATACTGTGCAAGAAAAGAATGGTGACACCCAAGAGCAGTCTTGTCCACACATGCTGAGGCTTGCAAGCAAGTCAACATGACCTCAGGACCAATGGTATCAAAGGCAGCTGGTAGCTTAACAGCAGCATGGACAAATAGTTTTTATCACCAACAGGATATCTACTGCCAATTCAACTAGAATAATCTGTAAAGGCAAGATTGACAAGGTTCAAGGAGATCTGTGGCAACAAAATATTCAAGAGTTCTTACACACAGCCTTTTTAATAAACTTAACCAAATAGGGAAGATTAAATATGGGGTTATAATTAGCCAGTCAGTAACCGTTAAATTACACACCCACAGGACACACATCTAAAAGAACTCCAGTTATTGCACAGGGCGAGTAACCTCTCCCCTTCTTCAAGTAGTGCCTCTGTGGTGACTTTAGGTGACTCCCTAAAAATAACCCTTGAAGGAGGTGGGAGTTTTGGATGAACATGTGGTCTCTAATCCGAAGAACCACTGAAGAACCAAGCTTGTAGTTACAGAACAGTCAGATCAGGGTGAAGAGTCTGACCAACATCCTGAGACAACAGTTGAGGTGCAAATTGGGAGCGATTCTGGAGGGTAAGAAGTGAGATTGATGAGGTAAGGAAACCGAACTTGTCTTGGCCAAGTTGGTGTAATCACTATGACTTTGGCTTGATCCTGTCTGATCTTGATAAAAACCTTTAGGAACAATGGAGTTGGAGGATATGCACTGAAAAGACCCTTTGTCCATGTATTGAGGAAAGTATCTTCTAGAGATTAGGGATTGAGCCCCCCACCAAGAGCAGAATTTCCTACACTTTGTGTTGGCTGCCGTGGCAAAAAGGTCAACTTCTAGAAATCCCCAACCTAGGAATATTTTGTTGAAGACTCAAGAGTCCAACTCCGATTCGTAATTTAGGAAGAAATGTCTGTTCAGGTCATCCACCACAGTGTTCTGTGTATCTGGGAAGTAAGAAGCTAAGATGACTATCTGATTGGCTATGCACCAGTTCCAACACTTTATCATTTCCGTGCAGAATGAGGGGGAACATGGTCCACGCTGACAATTGATGTAACACATCCAAACTATATTGTCTGTCATGATCTTGATGTACTTGTTTTTGAATAGGGGAAGAATGTGGAAGCAAGCATTTATGACAACAGACTGATGTGGAAGTGCTGTTCCTGTTGTAACCATTTGCCTTGGACTGTATGAGCACCCAAATGTGCTCCTCATCCCAAAAGGGGTATTCTGGTTGAACAGGATTTCTGCACAAACTTTGGATGGATTCATCCACTAGGTGAGTGACTATAGGACCTGACTGGGTACAGATGCTTGTTGAGACTGTTTGTTGGGTATATAAGCAGTCCTGAGCCACCTGTGGAGACGTTGAAGATGCAACCTGCATTTTGTGTCACAAAAATGCAAGCTGCCATGTGTCCCAGAAGTTGCAGACAGGTCCCTGCTGGAAATTGAGGGCTGAGTTGTGCTGTTTGTATACAAGATTCTTTAGAGCAAGGAACCGTGAACAGGGAGATAAGCTCTGCCCATTATCAAATCCAGAAGCATTCCTATAAATAGAATTCATTGCATAGGGGTCAAGACAGTTTCTTAAGATTTAACAGCAGGCCTAGACTTCAGCATAGTGAAGTTGTTGTTTGAACTGCAGACCATACCTCCTGAACTGACCAACCCTTGAGGAACCAGTTGTTGAGTAGGGAAAAACAGTTGTTCCTACATGACAGAGGTAGACAGCTACAATTGCCATGACTTTTGAGAACACCCTTGGGGTGGATGACAGGCCGAAAGTTAGGACCCAGTACTAGTAATGATTATGATTGAAAGTGAAACAAAAGACATTTTTTTGTGAGAAGGATGATTCGCTACATGGAAGTAGGCATCCTTGAGGTAGAGGGTCAGAAAACAGTGCCTTAATTCCAAGTGGGGAAATTATAGATGCTAGGGACACCATCCTGAATAGCAGATGTCTGACATGCTTGTTCAATTGTCTGAGATCTAGTAATGGCCTCCAGTCCCCCGGGTATCAGAAAATATCTTGAATAGAACACTTTTCCTCTGTGTTGAAGTGGGACTGGCTCTATGGCTCCTAGACATAGGAGTGATGAGTTCGCTTACGTCAGCAATTGCTCGGGAGAGGAGTCCCTGAAGAGGGAGGGGGAAGGAGGCTGAAAGGGTGGGATAGAGGTAAATTATATAGTATAACCCCAGGTAATGGCCTTCAGTACCCATTTGTCTGATGTTATAGCTGCCTATGTGTAGCAAAGAATAAAAGGCATCAGGTATATTTAAGATACAGAGGTGAAATACAAGTGCAATGACTGGGGCATAGGCAGTCATGCCTAGTGGTCAGAGCCAAAGCCAGGCTTAGTGGTCAAAGTCAAGGGTCAAAACTGAAGACAGCCTCAGGTACCAAGCCAAAGGTCAGAGTCAGGTGCCAAACCAGGGGTCAAAGCTGGGTATGGTGCTGGGTGCCAAGCCAGAGGTCAGAGCTGGAGACAGCATCAGAGATAAGGCTGAGGAGCAGGGACCTGGAATAGGCAGGACAGCAGGAACTGGGAGTGGACAGGAGTCTGGGATAGGAGGATAGGAATCAGGAGCAGGTGGGAAGCAGAATCTGGGAGCAGGCAAGAATGTAGGGCGCAGGAATCGAGTAAACAGGAGGAGTCCATAGTAGCTGTAGTTGTTACTTCCTGGTTTATACAGAGTCCCTCAGCCAATTGCGGGGCTGGATGTTTCCCCCAATCAGGAGCTTTGGGGACAGGGCTCTCTGTGAACTAACCCTTCACTGGACCATTTCCTGGTTACTCAGTTCAGGGCTGGGTGGCAGTCACACGGCCAAGTTTGAGGCCCATGATCCCCCACAATAAGTATTAAGTAATGCTGTAACACAGGGCCTTCAGACCTGTAAAATATTAGCTTAGTCAAATTAGGATTTAGGATAAATTAGCATAAGTAACGGGTAAATCTGCTGATCTTGTATCTATATTTGTGATGTGCTGATGTTTTGAAAATAACTGCTGAGTTTGCATAACAATGTCTATGAGAGATCAACAGACACCACAAGATGATTGTTGGTAGCCAGTGTGAAATGTTAGAGACTTCCTTAAGGTAACTGTCTGTAACTATGGCGATAAGATAACAAATATTAATGAGTACAAGAGGAATGAGTTAGCCTATGAAAAATGGGGCATCCCAAAAGTAATGGGATATGGAAGTTCAAATAAGGAAAAGGAGTTAAAACTTCCATAAATATGTATGAACCTGAGTGGACATCGGAGTAACACATTATAAAAGCTGTATCCCAGCCTGCATGCCTTGATGGTGGGGGAGCACCATTATGACAACCAAGAGTGATGATGATGGTGAAGATGAGGATGAAGACTAGCACTTTGGGTTTTTCCACAAAGCATTGTGTAAATAATGCAAATATTATGCATTCTATATTGGTCTCTCTCTCCTTTATCAGACTGCAGTGTGTGTATTGTTTGGTTGGTAAATAAAAATAATTATTTTAGAAAGAGCACTATGTAGTCTCTGTTGTGCACTGTGGGGTCCCCCTTCCATTGATAACCTCTCTACTCTAGTTGATGTGTGAACGAGGGCTGAACTCTCACAGATTAAAGTAGATGTAAACCCTCACCGGGGATGGCTAATTGGTTAAAGTAACCCATAACTACAGATAAGGCTATACACCCTTGATGAAATAGAGAGAGGTAGTGTCCAAATTGAGGAAGGGGGGTTGTGTCATGTGGCTGATAAAATCTGGTCTTTGGGTGGTCTGGACTCTTGACCAAACCATCAAAACTGGCATCTGTGTGATGCTGAAGGCTGCACTGAAGCAGTGGAAATAGCTGCACGCTTTCTCTTTGAAAACCTCGACCTCTTAGCATGTGGTTCCAGTGACCTACGGAAGGCGGAAAATTGAGCATCTTTGTGCTGATTGAGACCTGCTAAACTTCCTTTTATTTACGGGCATATATCTCCCTAAAGACCTAAGCATTGCTCTAGAGCCCTTTAGGGTATGAAGTAAATCATCCATGCAATCTGCGAAAAGCTTCTGGCCAACAAAAGATAAATCTTTCATAGTGTAGCCTATGGCCTTTTATTTTACTTGGCAGTAATGCCAGGAACCTACAGAATTATACCCTGTAAGACATTGGCATAAGTAAAGAAGGCCTATGACCTTTAGCATAGATAAAATGGCCTGAAAATTACTCTAGATTTTAGGGAATTGGGAATAGCTTGCTCAAGAGGGGAGTTGGTATATAACAATATCAGGCAACCGCAGGAATACTGAACTGCCAGTAGGCTTGGCTACTTTAAGATAAAATTGCTGGCAGATGTTGAATCACAAACTTGCTTTAGCAATAGTTAATGTATAAGATAATGAACTAAAAGGTATTAATATGCTAACCTATAGGATAAAGGCACTCTGGTATTATTAGGGTTAGGAAATTAGACATGGGGGGACTAGGCATCTGAATGAATGTTCATGATAGTCCTAATCTCTATAATAAACCAGACCACCATGTAGCAGGGGCGAGCTTTCCATCACTGACTCTTCAGCTCTTCATTTATTATCTACCACTGATGGTCAGGCATTGGTATCTGAACCATTAGACTCATTTGGCATGCCAGGGACTGGGGTGGTCCTTTGTCTCATAACATCAGATCCCCAAGGAAGGTTGTGAGTATGTAAGTACAGGAGCCTATGCAAGAGATGATACTGAAGATCTCCCCAATACAATATTACTGCTATTTGTTTATGCGGTTTGGAGTTTTCTTGTCTTTACTGATTGTGTTAATAAAAGTGGCTAAGGCTTTGCTTTGCCCTCAGTGCGACTGTCTTTGCCATCTTGTTCCCTACAAGATATTGAACTAGTTAGTTAATTCTGTTGTGTCTGATTCTGGGACTAGAACCATATTACACCCAGCTCATTAAATTACTATCAGTTGGAAAACAATACAATTATAAACCATTAAAGAATCAGGCTACAACAGTTGATTGTACTTCCCATGGAAACCCAGGCAACTGAAGCCATGAAGCTTGTCTCATCACTACTGTGGTGGAAATAGACCTGGTTGCAGTGTCCAGCGCACCGAGTGAAGCCTGCACTGTAGTTTTTGCCAAACATTGGCCCTCCTCTATTATGGCACTGAACTGTTCTCAATGTTCCTGTGGTAAATGGTCAACAAAAGCATTAAACTTTTCAGAGTTAAGGTAGTCTTATTTTGACATCAGCGCCTGGTGGTTAGCTACCCTGAACTGAAGTGTTGCTGATGAATAGCTCTTACAACCAAACAGGTCCAGATGTTTCTGGTCCTTATTATAAAGGAGTGATATGCTGCCTGCCCCTTTCCTTGACTGGATCCAGGACCAGAGGGTTTGTGCTGGATGAAAAAATAAAAACCACAGAATCACTGTGCGGACATATTATTTATCAGCTCTCTTGCATGTAAAGGGGGCCATTGCTGGAGTTTGCCAAATGGACTTGGCTGGATCCAAGAGGTCTTCATTAATTGGTAGTGACACCCATGCTGAGGTAGAGGTATGCAATATGTCCAGGGGATTATGGTGGGAATCCTGGACTTCTTCCAAGGGAATTTGCAGGGTGTCATCAACTTGCTTCTTCAGGTCCTGGAACTGTCTAAACTCATCAGCTAATAACGTCCGTGATGTCATATATCAGAGGGGTAGCTGTGTTAGTCTGTATCCACAAAAACAAGGAGTCTAGTGGCACCTTAAAGACTAACAGATTTATTTGGGCATAAGTGTTCGTGGGTAAAAACCCCACTTCTTCACATGCAACTTTGGGTGCATCTGAAGAAGTGGGTTTTTTACCCATGAAAGCTTATGCCCAAATAAATCGGTTAGTCTTTAAGTGAAAGTGATACCATAAATGCTTCATCCAGTGACAACAGCAAGGTGTTTCTAAGGGGGGTTAACCTCCTTGTCTTCCCTTGCCTCTTATACCTCAAAGGTCTTCTCAGGCTCAGAATGGGGAGGCGGGATGAACAGTACCAGAGAACAAGGTCTTCTGTGTTCCCTGTGGGACTGAGTTGTGGACCCTTGGAATTGCTGGTGGTACTTTGCCCATGCATCCCAGACAGGCCAGTGAAGGAGACCATATGGCAAAGGGGGAGGAATCCAACGCTGGTCATCCCAAGTGTTGGAAGGCAGCAATCTGGTGTCTGTTGCATCTGCAATGGGAAATAACTTCTCCTGCAGTAAAGTGGAGCTCCTTGTATAGAAAGTTCAGAGTCTGAGTCAGAATGCTCCTCCACATATTGTTGCAGTAGTGTGGGCAGCTGTATCCACCATGTCTAGAGATGCTTGTAGGGCGTTCTGGAGACCAACTGGCCCTCGACAAGGACTGAGTTAAAGTCTGCTCTCCTGTCCTCTGGAATATGGGAGGTAAAAATCAACGAGTTTATTGTAGTTATCATAGTCGTAGCTTGCAAGTAGGGCAGAATAGTTTGCAATTCTGAATTGCAGAATGGAGGAGGTATAAACCTTGCAGCCCAAGATGTCAAGGCATTTGAGGTCCTTGTCTTGTGGGATGGGCCGGTAGTGCGGCTGTTTCATCTGTGAGTTGCTACATCCACTACAAGAGAATTTGGTTGTGGATGAGAGAATAAGAAGTCTACGTCCTTAGCAGGAACATAATATTTACGTTCAGTCTTTTTGCAAGTTGGTAAGATAGAGGCTGGGGTCTGCCAGAGAGTGTCAGCTGGTTCAAAGAGCGCTTCACGATGGGAAGCTCGATCTTTGAGGGTGCAGAGGGTTGGAGGATTTTGAGGCATTTGTGTTGTGTCTCCTGGACCTTCTCTGAAGGGATGTCTTAGCTGAGTGCCACCCTCTTGAAAAGTTCCTGGAACTGTTTGAAGTCGTCCACATTCTGTGGAGGCGGCGGCATGAGGGCTCCGTCTGGAGCTGATGGAGAGTTAGGAGTTGGCGAATCAGGGTATGGTCCACAGCCCACCTCTTCAGAGGGGGGGTTCAGGCGCTCTAGAAGTAGATGGAGCTGGAGATAGAGGCTCAGAAGAAGCTTGTGGTCTGGTGGAAGAAGCATGAGGGTGAGTGGCAGTAGGAGCTGGGCAAGGGTACCAATGAGGCCAAGGCATCGGATAAGAAAAGTTAGGTGCTGCCCACGGGGGGACAAAGTAGGGAAACTGAGCCTGTTTGTTGTGAGCCATGACCTGAGGTGCAAAAGGTTCAGGTGGAGGAGGAGAGGCAGGTGGGGAGAACTCCTCCTGCTGCTGCATATCAGGCTCGCTGTCAGTAAAGATAGCCAAGTCAGGTGGGGAGAGCGGCTGGTCAAAGAGTGAGCACTGTGTGTCCAGGAGTGGAGAGTTAGGCTCAGGTGCCACTGAAAGGTTGTCCTGACTTAGGAACTGTTGTTCCTGTTCCCTAGGGTCTGACTCCACTGCGCGTGACCTGTGTTCAGAGGCGTGCACAGACTTTTGTTTGGCTTTTCCTGATGCTGCGGGTCTCTTGTAGGTGCCCTGTGGGAGGTCCACTGCTGCTATCTGAGTGGCAGGTAGGTTCGGTGCCTACGTTCTTTTCGGCACCGGAGTAGAGTGCACTGTCAGTACTAGGTCTATTTTCGGTGCCGAGGGGACCTGTGCCGAGGAGACCTTCCCGGCATGGGAAGTTGGGTCCCTGCCTCTGCACTCCACGGGAACCGTGGCTGAGGTGCTGGGACAGTTGGAGGCGCCTGCCTTCGGCGCTGTCAGCACTGAGGGTGAGGATCTCGCAGGAGATCCTTTACCGTTGTGAAAGTCTCTGCTTGGAGACAGTTGGGCTTCTTGCCTCTTCGCCTGAGAGGGTGAAGCCATGCTCCCAATTGGTTCGGACCTGGCCGCGGAGCATGAGGGAGAGGGTTTGACATTGCCCGTCTCCAGAGGTGGCTGCAGAGATTTCTGCATGAGAAGCATTTTCAGCCGCAGGTCCCTGTCACAACAAGCCCTGGTTTTGAGGCTTGTGCAATGGACACACTTGGCAGGGACGTGTGTCTTGCTGAGGCACTTCACACAACGTGAGTGTCCATCGGACCTTGGCATAGAGTCCTGACAGGAAGCACATTTCTTGAATCCTGAAGCTCTGGCATTATTGAACTAGGAATGACAGGGGAAAGTGTCTCCGCAGGAGACAAGCTTAAAGAAAAAAAGGGGGGGGGGGTTTGTTTGTTTGTTTTTAAACTAAGTAACTATTCTAAGGGAAGGGAAACAACTGGGATGTTACAAACTAACTATTCTATATTCTTTGTAATTGTTTCCTTCAGAGACCAGGGAAGAGGATCAGCACTGCCCCGAGTCCCGTCTTCAACCAAGGATGGTTGAGAAGGAACTGAAGGGGGCACGGGACGCACGCGCTCAGGCAAACTCTAAGGAGACCGTGAGACAGCAGCTGAGCGCGCACGTCCCAACCAGGCACTGCTACCGAAGATCTCCGATCAATGGTGCTGGGATGCACCGTCACCTGGAGTGGAGCACCCACAGGGACAGCACTCCAAGTAGAACAAACGTTCCAACTATATGGTTCTAAACCTACTAAGAACTAACTATAAAGCTAAAACACTAATAAAAGGGGCAAACAAACAGGCACACGCTAGACTCCATCTCTGGTGGAAGGTGGTTAAAAAGGAACTGAGGGCAGTTTGACTGTACAGCCCTATAGAGCCTCGGTACAGGGCACGAGGATATGTGGGAAGCCTCTGTGGGCAGAACGGGCACTCCTACCTAAAATCTCCAATCAAAGGCGGAAGGGGGCATACACATCTAGAGTGGGGCACCCACAGGGACACTACTCGAAAAAGAATGATTGTTGTAGTAATTTAAAATGTCATACTCTTATATTTTTCTTCTTGGAAAGATCACGTAGATTTTTTAAAAACTATGAAAACCTTAATGGAGGCCACCTCTATTAGCCTGATTTTATCAATGCAGGCTATCACATTGCAGAAAAGAGCTGAGTGGAATTAAGACAGTAGAGGAAATCCATTTCTTTGGTTGCTGATCTGCCTGACTGACTAGGTGAGCGAGAATTTACCCATCACTATACACTAATGGCAATTTAGTCATGGAAAGAAAGGTTGAAGATTGCACAGGATGGAAATAAAGAAAGAACATCGGAGCAAAGAAATAACCTTACAAATAATCTTTGGCATTTTTAAGTTGTTTTTTTTAATACTCTCGTTTAGGTACTTATGGGGCCCCCAGCACCATAGTATCTGGGCACCTTACAATCTTTTAGAAATATTTACCTTCAAAACACACTTGTGAAGTAGGGAAGTACTTATTCCCATTTCATAGATGGGGTATTAAATCACAGAGAAAATTATATGCCCAAGGTCACATAGGAAATCTCTGGTAGAGCAAGGACTTGAATCCAGGTCTTCTGAATCACAGGCTTACATCCCAACCACTGAATAATACTTTACCTTTGTGGGGAGAAATTATAAATGTATTACTCCAAAAGGGGCTAGAACCACTACAAATCAATTATTCAAGACATCTGGAAAGGTCTATGGGAATAGTTAATGGTACCCCACTGATTATGGCCCCTTCTAAGTCCCTTTTCCTCTATGGTCTATACAAGAAGATTATGAAAACCCTCTTAGCACAGAGTGTACTAAATCAAGGAATTTGCCAGCCCAAGTCGGAATATTATGTCCTTTTCCCACCTGTACACTCCTGAACTTTTTTTTCTTTCTTCCATATTTGCATAATATCAATCTACTGGCATTCACCCAATGACTGGGAAACAGAGAAATACAGTTTTGTCTGAGGATTAAGCCATAGTGACTAGCTTCTTAGAGGTCTGAAGATTAAACGTATGTTGTGCATACTGTATGTAACTTTTCACACACACAGGGCTTGGACAACATAACAGAAGTTTTCCTAGTGGCATTTAATACCTCCTCTACGTAACGTTGCTTGTTTATTTTTATGTCCAAAAGCTGTCTTCAGAAATTAACAAGCAAAATGCACACATTGCACAGTTTGTACTAGAATCTGACAGATTGGCACAACTATTTTTACTTAAGTAACAGAAGGCAAACAGTCAAACCTGATGCTATCTTCTGGACAGAGGAGACTTCTTCAGTTGAAAAGATAGCCAGGAAAAGATACAGAATATCAAAGGAGCACTTGAGTATTGCCATGGGTAAGAAGTTGTAATTAAAAGTATTTAATAAACTATGTTTGATTCCTAGACTACAGAATGAAGTAGATTAAGTGTAATTGGCACATTAATTGGATATTTAAATCTTAAAGACAAACTGAATTGATTATCCTAATTATGTGAGAGAGAACAATTGAGGTCATCATATAACTAATTAATTTTCTAATTGATTTTTGTTCATTTTTCATGACTATATTCAACTCTAAATTATATTTTAATCAAGTCAGCATCTTTATATTACACAATTGTTGCTTCTATTGCTTAATAGATAAGTCGGCATGAGAAGATGGAATACAGTCCAAGAATCTTATATTTGGAAATCCTGTTAGTGACCACTTTAAAGAGAAGGTCTTGTTCACAAAAAGCTTCCTCAGAGTGGAGTGATTTTCACATAAATCAATATAAATACAAAAAAAGGAGCCACCGTAAAACCACATCTTCGATAAGGAACAAAGATATCCATAGATATTTGGGGAAGTTCCAGAAGACTGAAAGAAATCTAATGTTGTGCTAATAATTAAATGGGTAAACAGGATGACCTAATTATAGGCCTGTCAGCCTGACATCGATCCCAGGTAAGATAATGGAGTGATTGATATGGGACTTGATTTATTAAGAATTAAAGGACTGTAGTATACTTAATGCCCACCAACATGAGTTTATGGAAAATAGATGCTATCGAAGTAACCAGATATCTTTTTTATGAGATTACAAGTTTGGTTGATAAAGGTAATAGTGTTGACATAATAGACTTCTGTAAGGAGTTTGACTTGGAGTTGAACGACATTTTGATTAAAAAACTAGAATTATATAAATTAACTTGGCACACATTAAATGAATTAAAAACTGGCTGATAGGTCTCAAAATGTAATTTTAAATGGGTCTGTTTCCAGTGGGGTCCCACAAAGATCAGTTCTTGGTCCAAAGCTATTTAATATTTTTATCAATGACCTGGAAGAAAACCTAAAATCGTCTCTGATAAAGTTTGCAGATAACACACAAATTGAGGGAATAGTAAATAATGAAGAGGACAGGTCACTGATTCAGAGTGATCTAGATCACTTGATAAACTGGGCACAATCAAACAATATGTGTTTTAATGAGCCTAGATGTATACATCTGGCCACAAAGAACTTAGGCCATACTTACAGGAAGGAAAACTCTATCCTCAGAGGTAATAACTCTGAAAAAGATTTGGGGGTCATGGTGGATAATCATCTGAATATGAGTTCTCAGTGTGGTGCTGTGGCCAAAAGAGCTAATACTATTCAGGGATGCATAAATAGGGGAATCTTGAGTAGGAATAAAGAGGTTATTTTACCTCTGTATTTGACACTGGTGCTGCTGCTGTTGGACTACTGTGTCCAGTTCTGGTGTCCACAATTCAAGAAGAATGTTGATAAACTGGAGAGGGTTCAAAGAAGAGGCACATGAATGATTAAAGGATTAGAAAACATGCTTTATAGTGATAAACTCAAGGAGCTCAATCTTGTTAGCTTAATAAAGAGAAGGTTAAGGGGTGACTTGATTACAGTCTACAAGTACCTGTATGGGGAACAAATATTTAATAATGGACTCTTCAATCTAACAGAGAAAGGTATAACATGATCCAATGTCTGGAAGTTGAATCTAGACAAATTCAGACAGAAAATAAGGCATAAATTTTTAATGATGAGAATAAGTAATCATTGGAACAATTTACCAAGGGTCGGGGTGGATTCTCCATCACTGACAATGTTTAACTCTAGATTGGATGTTTTTCTAAAAGATATGCTCTAGGAATTATTTTGGTGAAGTTCTATGGCCTATGTTATACAGGAGGTCAGACTAGATCACAATGGTCCTTTCTGGCCTTAGATTCTATGATGCTAATAAACAAGCAGGAGGGTAAAGTTAAGTTCTCCGGCTTGGAATAGTATCCGTAACATATTCATAATGAATTTAAAATGCTTCTGAGCATAAACTAAGGCAGGAATATTTATGAAAAACATAAAGAACACCAAGTGAACACCACATAGCATTCAAGAGACAGTATTAACCTAAGGTTGGTTCTCATCATTGCTGCTGTACAGTACTGCTGGTTGAATGAGTTCCAAATGGACCCTCAAAGAACAACCGTCTCATGACAATAACTATAAGAAATGTAGGACAACTATTTCAACAAAATCTCTGAGATCAAGGCTGTTCTGATATGCAGGTGATAAAAACTGGATAACTTTACCAAAGACTTAATATTCTTCAGATAAAATTCAGTTTAGGACAATCAATTCACAAGATGGAATTTTCACACCAATATTTTTAGCAAGTATATACTAAAAGGGGTCATTTTATCTTAAGACATAATAAAATAAAGATATTGCCAGCAAGTAAGCAGCCCCATATATACTTTTTAAAATTCTCAGACTATGGAGACTGACAAGAAGCCTTCATTATTTCAGTACCAGATTAACAATTCAAAATTTGTTTGCAGTGCTTTTGTAGCCATGTTGGTCCCAGAATTCGGCAAAGAAAAGGTCAGTGAATTAGTCCATTAAAAGATATCAACTCAAAATTTGTCTGTCTTAGAATGTAAATTCTTTGGGACAAGAAATGCTTTTTATTCTATGTTTATAGATCAATATGTACATTTAACATGTTGAATGAATGATTTATACTACTTCCATTGTAGGGTTGCAAATTACAGCTCTTCCCTACTGCAAAAGTACTATTAATTTATAACTTTTTTAAAAGTTGGGGCTTTGTAATAGTCTGGTGAAAAGGTAGTTTGGTACATGATAATCATTGGGACTTCATAGTTCTTCCATTTAGGAACCAGGACATATTTTTCTCTAGAACTCATGGCAGAGAATTGTGGAGGAGCATGATGGGGCACAAAAACCCCACACTGAAGAGCAAGGTGGGAAGGAACAGCTCTAGGGCCAGGTGGTCCTGCCCAACCACAACTGCAAAGCCTGCACAAGCAGGAGGCAGGCCATAAAAAGGGAAGCAGAGCTGCTCAGAGGCAGGCAGACAGTGGAAGGGAACAGAGTGCTGCTCTGAGCTCTGGGGGGAAGTGCTGACCAGGAGCTCATTGCCTGAGACCTGACAATGTAAACCTGAGAAAACCTACACAGGAGAGGCAGGTGACTGATTCTGATTGTGCAGGTCAAAGACTTCAGTTGAGACTCTTTGATTTACTCTGTGGGGAAAAGGAGACTTGGGTAGGAAGTGGTCCAGGGGGCAGCTGCTGAGCACCGAACCGTGCAGAGCATAGCTGCCCACTATTGGGCCCTCAACCAGAGCCCAGTGGAAGGGGTGGGCCCAGGCTCACCTACGCACTCCAAGAAGATGTGATAACAGAAGCCTTCAGCTCAGGGGAGAACCCATCTGTGGAAGACACTGACTGTTCAAGGACCAGACCCCAAAGTCCCCATGCTAAAGGGAAGGACCAGCAACCATTGCAGGACTGTATTTGCAACTGGGAAATCACCTGCCATACTCCCACCTGACCAGTAGATGGCACTATTGATGGTTGTTTACCTTCTACAAGGAGTTATTGAGCTCCTCTTATTTCTTAATGCTGAGTTGCTCCCCTTCTTCTCACTTACAAGTCTTCTAGCATGGTCAGATTTTCTCCTTCACAATTGTGGTTTTGATATTTAACCTACAGAATGTGAGCCAAACTCAGAAATCAACAAATAAGGATGAGAAACCAGTGCAATAACAATAAGAAGCAAGATCCACATCAAATGTTAACCACATTATGTGAGGTTTCAGAAAAATTAATTCAGGGACCAGGTAAATGGAGGACTAACATCAATCCTCTGTTTTGGTGATGATCCAAAACTGGGAGTAAGAAGACTCAGTCAGGAAAGTGAGACAGAGGTCACCATTAAAAAAAAAAATCTTGCACTTGCCAAAAAATTACCACATTAATCAATATGAGATACTGCAGATTTCCCTATATTTAGCAAATAACAATGGTATTTCAGATGCCACAATTACAATATCGTAATTGGTCACCATGTGGGATATGCCAGCTGCTTCACACTTGGGCATCTTGTGTCTGCTGAGGGAATCATGAAACAAAAAGAAACAAAAATTAGCAGCAGTAACTTGAGTCTATTAAGTTACTTAACTATTGTTCCTCCCGACAGAAGATGGAGACACAGAGGCTCTGTCTACACAACACAGCTTTTAGCAACACGGCCGTGTCACTACAGCCATGCCGCTAAAAGTCGCACCGTGTAGCCGCTGTTTGTCGGCCCTCCTGCAGACAAAAAACTCCACCCCCAACGAATGGCTTTTGCATTGTCGGCAGGTGCACTCCTGCCGACAAAGTGCTGTTCACACTGGTGCTTGTCATCAGCAAAACTTCTGTCTTTCGAGCGGGGAGGGTTTAACATCTCTGAAAGAGAAAAGTTTTATCGTTCAGTTGCCAGTGTAGACATAGCCTGATAGACTTTGGAGGGTAGCTAGCTCCAGAACTCAGCTGAATCTTCAAAAGCAGTTCACGTTATTTACAAAGCAAAATATATCTCAAATTTTGAGCCTTTGAAATTGTAACATAAAACTCTGAAACTTTGTAAAAGAGTGCTAGTCTCCAAAGGAAGAGGTGTGGACTGTCTAGAAGACCTCAAATACAGTAAACTAAACAGATAAGGAAAACCCCAACCTGCCCTTTCAATTTTCTGTGCCAGCCTTGAGGCTTGGAACGTCCCAAAACAATGAAGTACCATGCAGTCAGAAAGGATTAATGTCTCACACTCATCTACCTCATTCTCTCACCAAATGATGCATTAGCTCATAAATGCATATTAACCTGTAGTGTTTAGAGAATGTAAGCAAGGAAGAATGTAACCTAGGAGGCTACCTTATATATCTCTAATAGCAAATACGTACACCTTCTCAGACCATGATGCAGCTAATATTTTAACGTAATAGACTGAGAACATATAGGACTTCTTTGCCTGCATGGAAGCAAAACTGCACTGATTAGAAGTTTTATTCACTTAGAAAGAATTAATTTGAATGCTGTGCAGTGTTTCTTTTCCTCTCTTCTCTTTTCACTCTTTTTATAGACACCCTGACCGACCTGTTTACAAGTACTGCTTTAAGAGGTATGTGTGAATATTTATTGTAGTGTCTGGACTATTTTTTCCCAATGTAACTTTCCACCTGAAAAAGACATGGAAGATATTTCAATTTTTTTTTCCTGTTTCTGTCTAGGTCTTTTTTAGACTGGCTGAAATTCTTAATAAACTCTGTATAAAAAAATTAAAACAAACCTTTTTTTAAAATCATGCCAAAACTAGTATATTGAAATTAATAGTTAAAACCTCCGAGTATTACCTGTAGTGAAATATAAAATATACAATAACTATTAAAGATGTACTACAAAGCTGATTTTTTAAATGATCTCTCAAGGACTATCTGTTTAGGCTTAGACATTACAAGTACATTTCTTAACAAAATATTTAAAAAGCAATTCTTGCTATGTAGCTTCCATGATCTGAGTTCAGTGTTCTGTGCCTCTCCTTCAACAGCAGATGGCATCCCAACCATATACTGCGGGAAGTACTTTCCGATGTGCTTGGTAATGTCACTGGTTGCTTCAGGGCATCCAGTTAACCCTGAATTCAATTCTTAACATTAATTTTCAAACTATATAATTGATTTAAACTTTGTAATTTTTATAAGTCTTCATATGCTAGGTATTCTGTTACTATTATAGGATTTTTTGCAGTATCCTATTAAAATAAGTTTGAAAATAGATCAATTTAAGTTACTTGCTAAATCATAGTATTCAGCAGTTTGGAATTATACATGCTAATTGTAATATCACAACAGTTATAAGTAGACATTAAATCAATGTTTCTCAAACAGCAAGGCTGAACTGCCTGAGCATGATCTAACCATCTTCCATATGAGGTCTCCCAGCTCTGTCTTGGTAAAGTTTCCCCTTTTTCCGCCTCTGCTACCAGCTGCAGAGGGAGCCCGTAATGCGGCAACCCTTTTCTTCTGGCCAGCCGAACAAAGGCCCACCACATAAGCTGCAGTGAGCATATTGTCGTATGTCCCAACAACTGCTCTGTTTCCACTGCCTCAGGGTTATAGGAGCAATGACACCACTGTTTGATCATTTTCTCCACTGAAAATGCGTTATAAGAAATGGTAGTATTGCCAGTATTGTTACATAATAATTAAGGATAGCCCAATAATTATACTGCATTGAAAACAAAACCACACGACAGAACAAACAGACAGTTTTTGCCCTGAAAGTAAGATTACAATCTAGAATTTAGACATGAAATGACAAAGTGAGGGGGGAAAACAGATGAGAAGGGAGAAATGGAATGTGGCTGCATTGTGTTACAAAAATAAGCTCAAGCAGTGACTCAGCTGATCTATATACAATTTGTGAAATAAGTTTAATTACATTTTTGGACGTTTGCTTTGTAAGTCAGGGTTCAGGGATATTATACAGTTATTTTAAATTATGTATATTGAAACAACATTTTCAGTTTTTCCCAATTATATACTTTTCTCAACTCTTATTGTGAATATCCAAGCGTGTGGTTATTTCTGTGTCTATATAATATGCAAATCCCTGTGTTGATTTAGCTAATAATAAAGTTCTTCAAAATTTTTCTAAATTTCAAATTTGAGTAAATATTTTAATCAAAAATTGATTTTTATTAAAAAACAAACAATAAAATGTTTGAACACTTTGGGGCGGGGGGTTATTTTAACCAGCTCTACCTAATAACTGCATGACTTTACATACTTACTGTATAGCTATTTTTTCAGTAATTGTATTTTGAATACAAAACTCCTTCTAGTCTTTTGTGCTACTCAGCATTTGCAAATTTTTTTGAAAAGATGCTGCGTAATTTCCATTTGAATTTGAAAAATCCTAATGTGACATAAAATTAACTTTTAAAAAATATTTTAAAGTCCATCAACTTTGTTCATCAGGCCCAATCCTACTCCCATTTAACTCCAGCAGGAGTTTTGTCACTGCCCGCAATGCCCACTTTCCCTTCCTACACATTATCAGGGCTTGCCCCCCCCAGACACTTTCAAAGATTTGTGTTTACGCTGTTTGTTTATATTAGAATAACTCAAGCCTATTCCTCCAAATTCAGTCTTGAATTGATATATAAACTTGTAGGGTAAGAAAAGGAGGAAGAAAAGAAGGAATATTAGGCAAGGGCAGGAGAGAGGCCAATTTGTTTCCTTCAAATTATTTTTTATTTAAAATTTAAAAATTTAAATTTAGAATGTCAGATAATACTAATTTAGGGACGCTTCCTCCTAACTCTGTGTTACCTGAATATTGTTAAGCTAAACTCCAGTGATGATGATGCTAATTTTTTTAATATAACTTCTGTCTATTACTTTAAATAAAAAAGTTTGCATTTTGAACTAAACTGGTTAATCAAGTCTTTGATTAAGCCTCAGTTTAACAGCCACATTCAAGGCTGACTCTCTCACGAGCAGCAAACATCCACAAGTTTGATCCAATTCCACTCTTCTTTGGTCCCCGACTATTGTAAAGATATTCTGGATGCAGGCAGGTATAAAGCAACAGGCTAATGAGTGTGAAAACTAAGCATCACATGGACAAAAATAGCAGACATGCCGGGGTGATAGAATAGAGAGAACGTCATATGTCTTTCTAACTGTGGCTCTGATTAGTAAAGTATCTTTTCCTGCCACTCAAAGTGATATAATTTCTGCACCTGCTGCAGTATCTTCATCCTTTGTTATATGTACAAAAGCTATGTTATTTAGCATATAACTGTGAACATTTCTTTTACACATTTTCAATGTTAATAAAAGCAAAGTAATGCACACTAATCATAATCCCAACTATACATATAAAATGATGGGGTCTAAATTAGTTGTTACCACTCAAGAAAGATATCTTGGAGTCATTGTGGATAGTTCTCTGAAAACATGCATCCAATGTGCAGCAGCAGTCAAAAAAGCAAACAGAATGCTGGGAATCATTAAGAAAGGGACAGGACAGAAAATATCATATTGCCTCTATAAAAATCCATGGTACCCCCACATTTGGAATACCGTGTGCAGATGTGGTCGCCCCATCTCAAAAAAGATATCTTGGAATTGGAATAGGTTCAGAAAAGGGCAACAAAATGATTAGGGGTATGGAACGTCTGCCATATGAGAAGAGATTAATAAGACTGGGACTTTTCAGCTGGAAAAAGAGACGACTAAAGGGGGATATGACAGAGGTCTATAAAATCATGACTGGTGTGGAGAAAGTAGATAAGGAAGTGTTATTTACTTCCTATCATAACACAAGAACTAGGGGTCACGAAATGAAATTAATGGGCAGCAGGTTTAAAACAAACACAAGGAAGTATTTTTTCACACAACACACAGTCAACCTGTGGAACTCCTTGCCAGAGGCTGTTGTGTAGGCCAAGACTATAATAGGGTTCAAAAAAGAACTAGATAAATTCATGGAGGATACTCCATCAATAGCTATTAGCCAGGATGGTAGGGATGGTGTCCCTAGCCTGTTTGCCAGAAGTTGGGAATAGGCGAACAGGAATGGATCACTTGATGATTACCTGTTCTGTTCATTCCATCTGGAGCACCTGGAATTGGCTACTGTTGGAACACAGGATACTGGGCTAGATCGATCTTTGGTCTGACCCAGTTTATCCGTTCTTATGTAGTTTATTTGAACATTGCTCAGAGAATACAGGACTGATATTAGAATATAGATGTTAGTGTGGGCCAATGGAAAAGTAATGGACTGTAATTAGAGGACCTGGGTTCTAGCCTCATCACTGCCATTAGCCTGCTGGATGCCTTGGGCAAGTCACTTCACCTCTGTGCCTCAGTTTACCCATCTTTAAAATAAGAATAATACTTACCTTCTTTGTAAAATATTTTGATATCAGTAGCTGAAAAGTGCTATATAAGAGTTAAGTATGATTAGTGCTCTTTAAAGGTCCCAATCCAGCAAAGCACTTTAAGCTAGTGAGTAGTCCTACTGGGGACAAAAAGTTAAAGCAACATGCTTCAGTGCTTTGCTGGTTCATGGCATTAGAATCTGTCTATGCAACAGAAAATGTCATGCTTAAAAATGGTTTCCGCTAGAACAGTTTTTCCATCAGTTCAAGCAAAGTACAACTTTGTCAAAATTGATTTTAGTCTTAAGGTTTTAAAAAAACAAAATTTAACAAAGTTATGCACCTTCCATGCTGATGGTAAAATTATGTTAGCTGAAATGGTTTTTGAAATGGTTGTTTCTCTAGTATAGATGCAACATGATTAAATTCCTATATTCTTTGCTCCCCACTCCACTTTATTTAACTCAGTAAGCAAGGCACTAAAAAGGACTCTGTCATTCAGAGGGTGAAATCTATGGGCCTATTTCCAAATTCCTATGGAATTTATCTGTGTATGGAAATAGAAGTTCCATGACATTTCCTCTTTGGAAGTTTCCCTGGTATCTTTTCCTAAGGGTGTGTCTACACTGCAAATGAAGGTGTGATTGCAGCACAGGTAGTTATACTGTGCTAGCTTTAATTTAGCTAGCACAGGTAACAATGGCAGTTAAGACCCAATAGCATGGACCCTCAAGTGGGCCAGCAACTCAACTATGTGCCAGAATGCCTTGCCAGGCTTGCACTGGGATGGTTAGCCTGTGCTGAAACCCATGCCACTATCTCTTCACTACCACTATAACCCATGCCAGCAATCACACCTTCATTTATAGTGTAAACATAATCTTTAGAGTGGGGTTTGCACTTTGTCATGAAAAGAAATGGAGCACCTTAAACCAGTAGATCCTTGGAAACCCATAGAAGCCCATGACCAATGATACAGAGGTCCTGTTCTTCTCCCATTGATTCCTGGATCCTGCTGGCAGCATAATCTCTTCAACAGCTGCACTGTCAAGTACCTCCCCCATGGAGGATCAATACTAACTCACCTTTAAATGACTTGGTTGAGAGGCGGATAATGCTAGTTTTTCATTTCTTAAAGGACATTAAAATATAGTTGTATGTTAACTGATCGTATGCATATTTTACTTAATGTACATTTTAGTGCAAATTCAGTACAATTATCACTGTGAAGAGAATTGGACTAAACAGAGCTGTGATGGTCTCTGAGAGCTGGTTCAGATGCCTGAAATCAAAGTCCCATGTCTTTTTGGTTTTTTGTGCATAATTAGATAGAGTTTGATATTTAATTTAAAGAGATATCAGTCTCTTTTTGCTTACTGATTTCCTACAGCTGTCCACTTGCGTGTGGACAAGTGTAAAAAAATATTATATTATTGGAAGATCTATTTTAAAAGACTTTTGCAAGGAATAACTAGTATTTTGGAGTCTCCAAGTTAAGAAAATAGCACATGTACAAATTTATAGTTTCAGAGAAATCTTCTGTATATATAAGGAAACAATAAAAGCATAAATGGGAAACTATTTTGGCTTCAGCATCTCAAGTTCTCTACTTAAAACCTTCTTTGAAAGTTATTAGTTTATGACTAAATAAAATGTAGTTATCTGGTAGGTCATTGAAGTATGGTCTAATCTCATTTGGAGAACAACACTAATTGAAACATGAGATACTTGGAGTAGATATGATGTCTATTCAGACTGTAGAAAGATGGCACAAATTATTAGGTCAGATCATCCTGCCTTTGGGCTGATTGCCCTTTTAAAAGCAGCCTTCTTTGGGCTATTAATTCGAAAGATAAATATAATCTGATGCCTGAAGGAGTTAAAATTGGTGAAAATAGTATTGCAACCTACAGATGAAAAATGGGCATGTAGTTCTATTTAATACATAACACTATATAATTATACAAATATATATATAATTTATATAATTACATAATTATATTAACACAAAAAAAATATTGTGCTAAAGAACCTATTTCCCTTGGCTATACAAGTCTGCTTTGATGTTCAATTTAGAGAAGATAAATCAGTGTCTTTTTGTTGATTGATTTGCTTTTGCTGTCCACTTATCTTATTTGATCATCACTTAGCTCTTTTTAAAGTGAATTAGGGATATACAAGACTCTGAACTCTACAGGATTTTTCTGGGCTTTTGATTCCTTTATAAGCCCATGTGCCTTGTGTTAAATGCTGTAGGAGTAAAGTTCTCCTTACCTGAAAAGCTGGAGTTTTTTTGTAATTAGTGGATTTTGAGGAGCCTACATTACTCTTGCCTGAAAAGTTTCCTTCTCTATAACTAGGAAAGGAAGTGTTGAAAATGCTAACATTCCAGATGCAATATAAATCAAAAGAATTGATAGCTTATAATTATTTTTGTCCAGTCACTGGACAATGCATTAGACTCAAGAAATGAATACAATACAATGCTATCAACATATTCAGAACCTGAAATTTTTGCTGTCAATTCCTTTTAACTAGGGCTGTCAATTAATTGCAGTTAACCCATGTGATTAACTCAAAAAAATTAATCGCAATTAAAAAAATTAATCACACTGTTAAACAATAGAATACCAATAGACATTTATTAAATATTTTGGATGTTTTTCTACATTTTCATATACATTGTATTCTGTGTTGTAACTGAAATCAAAGTGTATATTATTTTTTATTACAAATATTTGCACTGTAAAAATGATAAACAAAAGAAATAGCATTTTTCAATTCACCTCATATAAGTAGTGTAGTGCAAACTCTTTGTCGTGAAAGTCCAACTTACAAATGTAGGTTTTTTTCTTACAATCCACTCAAAAACAAAACAATGTAAAACTTCAGAGCCTACTAGTCCACTCAGTCCTACTTCTTTTTCAGCTAATCGCTAAGACACAGAAGTTTGTTTCCTTTTACGGGATATAATGCTGCCCACTTTTTATTCACAATGTCACCAGAAAGTGAGAACAGGTATTTATTTACATAGGACTTTTGTAGCTGGCATTGCAAGGTATTTACATGCCAGATATGCTAAACATTTGTATGCCCCTTCATGCTTCGGCCACCATTCCAGAGGACATGCTTCCATGTTGATGACACTCGTTAAAAAAATAATGCATTCATTAAATTTGTGACTGAACTCCTTGGGGGAGAATTGTATGTCCCTTGCTCTGTTTTACCTGCATTCTGCCATACATTTCATGTTATAGCAGTCTCGGATGATGACCCAGCACATGTTGTTTCTTTTAAGAACACTTTCACTGCAGATTTGACAAAACGCAAAGAAGATATCAATGTGAGATTTCTAAACATAGCTACAGCACTCAACCCAAGGTTTAAGAATTTGAACTGCCTTCCAAAATCTGAGAGGGACAAGGTACGGAGCATGCTTTCAGAAGGCTTAAAAGAGCAACACTCCAATGCGGAAACTACAGAACATGAACCACCAAAAAAGAAAATCAGCCTTCTGCTGTTGGCATCTGACTCAGATAATGAAAATGAACATGAACATGCATCGGTGCGCACTGCTTTGGATCATTATTGAGCAGACCCCATCATCAGCACGAACGCATGTCCTCTAGAATGGTAGTTGAAGCATGAAAGGACATATGAATGTTTAGCGCATCTGGCACATAAATGTCTTGCAACACCCACTACAAAGTGCCATGAGAACACCTGTTCTCATTTTCAGGTGATATTGTAAACAAGCGGGCAGCATTGTCTCCTGCAAATGTAAACAAACTTCTTTGTCTGAGCGATGGGCTGAACAGGAAGTAGGACTGAGTGGATTTGCAGGCTCTAAAATTTTACATTGTTTTATTTTTGAATGCAGTTTTTTGTACATAATTCTACATTTGTAAGTTCAACTTTCATGATAAAGAGATTGCACTACAGTAGTTGTATTAGGTGAATTGAAAAATACTATTTATTTTGTTTTTATACAGTTCAAATACTTATCAAAAATAAATATAAAGTGAGCACTGCAACACTTTGTATTCTGTGTTGTAATTGAAATTACTATATTTTAAAATGTAGAAAACATCCACAAATATTTAAATAAATGGTATTCTATTATTATTTAACAGCGCGATTAATCGTGATTAATTTTGTTAATCACTTGACAGCCTTACTTTTAACCCTATAGATACATTCATCTATAGGATATAAACCTTGATGTTCAGTGGCCATAGATCCTATTTTGATCTCTGCTCAAAGCATTCTAAGACAATACTGACTCATCCTGTCTAATTCTTCAAGAGAATACAATTTAACCAAAAGTTTTTTTATAAAAACATATTTGGGAGCCTATGTTTTAAGCTCAATATGGTACCAACAAACTCTTTGCAAATATCAAGCTTTGTGAGGACATTGAAGTAGTAGAGTGACATATCAAATTACAAAGGTTTCAGCTAGTTGTAAAGCAATTAAATCTCGTTGACCTGTTCAGGCCCTCATCTCCAATCTTACTTATTGTATCTTCCTCCTTGGCCTCTTCTACACCTACATCATGCCCCCTCACTTTCCAGGCCATGAAAAATACACCACTAAGACCATCATCTTTGCCTGACAATCTGATCATACCACATACACCTCTTTGATTCTCTCCACTGTTTCCCCATTCTCCTCTCCATCAAACTTGGGTCTTTTGTGATCATCTTCAAGGCCATTTATAACTGTCCCTTCATAGTTATCCACCCTTCTTTCTCATTGCAACAGCCCAAACAAGACAGTTTTGTCACTGATTTGCCCATTTCCTCCAAAACTGTTTGGAAGCTTTCTTCTCCTCTGGCTACTAAACATGAAAAGCCACTCCTAAACTGGTCTACATAACCATTTTCCTGTCCTATTTATGCCCAAACTTGCCCAGGCAGGGCTCCTCATTGATTTCAATGGAACTCCATGCAGACGTGCATGTGGATTCACTTGCAGGATCAGGGCCTACTGAAGATCCATTTCTTCCATGAAGCAAGCCTACAAAAAAGTAGGTGACTAAAGTCATCTACTTACCTATTTCATTTATTTGTTTCATGAGAAAAACACTCATCTGTATGGAGAGATGAGTTGAAGGACACTAGAAGTGAAGCTGGGAATTTCCTTTGGAGGAAGACTACAGAGGAGGAGAAATTAATGTTCTTTCCTTTTTAAAAAAAACCAGTGACAACAAAGGTGTAGTTAGTAAGATGTGCACTTTAGTAAAAAATTTTCTTGTACATTACAATCCCATTCCCCCTCTTCATCTTTGTCATTTAAGGCTGTAATGCTCTTTAGCACACGGGCTGTTTTTGGAAACGGCCTACCATATTTTGAATATTAACACAAAAAATAAATAATTTAAAGACCCAGATCATCTAGCCTGTTAGGAATAAAATCCTGTACCCACGTAAAGTGAAATCTCAAATTACATCAGTGGGACTACTTACAAGTAAGGTAAACGAGATTTTCTCGTGTAGCACATACAAATAGAAACTTTTCACAACCAGATTATTTTTTAATCTACAGGTTCCACAAGGAAAAAAGGAAATCCTTTCATTATACAGGCCTTCTCTTTATCAGAAATGACATTTACAGAATTAATATAATTTTTTTCTAACTTTTCTTTTGGCAGCTTATAAACATGCTTAATTCCCCTGAATAGCTAAATATTTCAAGGGAAAGATCAATTTCTGGGTACTGTACTTACTTATCTAAGAGTCAGATAACCTGGAAAAAATGTGGTTTAGATAATCTAGAAATATTTGGTTTGGACAATTAAAAGGTGAGCTAATGGAAATACATATGTTTGTAAATTCCAGGAAAAGAAAGTGTTACATATCTAGTTATTTAAAATGTATTCAGCACTGGACTTTAAACAAATCTGAAATGACAAGCACTTCTCATATAGCACCATGAGATTGAGATGCAGATTGTTCTTATGTTTTAGTCACCATACGTATGGATGAAGTGCTGGGCAGATAAAAAGAACTGAAATTGATGAAATAAATAAAAAATGAATCCAAATGGATGCTAAATGCTGAGGAAGAATCCAAAAGTTAATCACATCTAAAATAATGTAGGATTTTTATGGAAACACTATGTTTTGTTCTAAAATGAAAGATTCTAACAGCAGCAGTGATTAGCATAGCAAACTCACGTACACAAGACTAACTATATATTCCAAGACAGAAAATATCCTTGGCAGGGATCCTTCATAGATACCGGCTAATAGAAATGGGCAAAAAAAAATTTGCAAAGGAAAAAAGTTACATACCCTGTGCAGTAACTGTAGTTCTTTGAGATGTGTCTCTCTATGGGTGCTCCCCTTCAGGTGTGCATGCTCCTCTCAAGCCCTTGATCAGAGATTTCTAGCTAGCAGTGTCCATTCGGCCCTTGCATGCACCCTCTGCCTCCTCATGGCAGACATGGAGGCCATAAAGGGGTGCATGGGTGAACCAACCCCAGTTCTTTCTCTACTCAGTAATCCCCTAAGGAACAACTCAAGCAGAGGGGGAGCAGATACAACCACGGACACTGACTTTCCAAAGTGCCGGGGGGCGCTCAAGCCCCAGCTCTGCCCCAGGGCCAGCCCCCACTCCTCCCCTTCCCCCAATGCCCCACCCCCACCCCGCCCCTCCCGCTCCGCCCTGCCCCAAGAACTGAGTGGGGCGTGACCTCTGGGCAGTCTATGACCTACTGAAATACTTCTTGCTCATAGGTGTATAAATGTCCAAGGATAGCCCTGAAGTGCTTGAATATGTGCAGGGAGTCATTTGTGGTCACTGACAGAAGTTTGTGACCATCAAAGGGCAAGTCCTCTACAGTATTTTGGACCTCTCTCGGACGCCCTGTACATAACTACCACCATGGAGATGGATCTAGCAGCAGTATCCACAGTATCTAGGTGCAGTGTTTCTCAAATGTGACCACTGTGGCCGCATGCGGCCATCAGAGGGTTTCCCTGTGGCCACGACAGCTTCCTGAGTGGTGATGTGGGGGGAGAGAGGCAAAGCATCAGCCTCTCCCCCATCCCTCCCAGTTCCTCCTGGATACACAGCCCTGCACAACCCCTGGAAACAGGTGGGACACAATGCTGCAGGAGCACGGTTTGTTCTCTACCGGGGCGGGGTGGGGGCCAATGAGGCTCGGGCTTCAGCCCTGGGGTGGTTGGGAGCCTGGCTGCGCAGACCAGAGCTCCAGTCATGGGGCTTCAGGTGCCAACACCCGGCTCCAGCTGCAAGGTTTTGGGTGCTGATCCCCAGCTCTGGCCACGTGACCCTGGCCTTTGGCCATGGGGCTTCAGTTCAGGCTCCAACCCCTGACCACACGGCAGCAGGCTCCAATCCCCGTCTCTGGCCATGTGGTGCCCGCCTCAGGCCCCGACCCTGATGGCAGCTGCTGGTCCTGGGCACCAACCCCCAGCCGCATGCTCTGATCCCCAGTCCTGGCCGCTGACCCCGGGTGCCAACATGTAGTCCCAGCTGTGTGGCAGCAGGCACCAGCACCGGGCACCGATCCCCAGCTTCAGGTGCGTGGTAGCAGGTGCTGGTTTCAGCCTCATGGCGGCGGGCACTGACCCCCAGAACCGGCCATGCGGGCTCCAGCGCCCAGCTCCAGGCTCTGGCTGCGTGGCAGGGGGCACTGGCCCTGGGCTCCAACTCCCTGCCCTGGCCATGCAGCTCCTGCTCTGGCCACGGGCACTGACCCCCGGCCACATGGCAGCGGGTGCTAATCCCCAGCTCCAGCCGCACAGCTGCTGGGCTCACCACCCACCCTCCTCTCTCTTGGCTCTACATCCATGTCCCCCTCCCCATCACCCCTGGACCCCACTGCCTTCCTGGCCCCATATCCACCCCTCCATTGCCTCAGGGCCCCACTGCCTCCCCCAGCCCACATCTATCCCACCATGTCCCCCACTGCTTCCGTCTCCATCTCCCTCCTGCCCGCCATCCAGAGCTTAATTTGTCATGGGACTTGCTGAGAAAAGTGATATCAACAAACATGCAAGTATCACTTTTCACAGCCTTCCAGATAACTACTAAGTGTACTGTGAAAAGTGATTGATATTAACAAACATACAAATATTACTTTTCACAGTAATATTTTTACTATTGAGTCTGCAAAAAAACCCTCTACATAAATAAATTACAATGACGTGGATGTATATATGTGCTATTTATTTGTTTTTCCTAAAGTTCATCAAGTATGTCAGTGCGGCCACCAGCAAGAGTTGGTGGTCGCACTCTGAGGCCACCAAAAAATGATGTGAGTAACCCTGATTTAGGGACACTTTGACAGCCATGAGCGTGTTGTAGTTAGTAAAATTATATTTGCTCCTGAGCACCTGATAGTTCACAATCTGGAACAGCCAGGTTGTGGACGAATAAGACTTTTGTCCAAAGAAATGCATTTGTTTTTAATCTTTGTCATGGGGGTAGTTCTCAAAAAGTGCTACTTACGCCATTCATTCACAGCATTCACCATGCGGGAGTTAAGTGGGGAATGGAAAAATAAAAAGTCAGAGTCCTTAGGGGTCCATCAGCCATACCAGCTGGATCCAGGAGAGCCTCATTAATAGGTAATGCCACTCTGGGAGGTGTTGCTGACTGCAAAATATCTAGCAGCCTGTGCTGCTGCTCTTTGACCTCCTTCAGAGGGATCTGCAGAGAGTGTCATCTACCCTTCTAATGAGGTCATGGAATTGTCTGAAGTCATCAGCAATGGAAGGAGGGGGAGGCATAATTGCCTCATCCAGTGACAACAAAATGGGAGTGTCAGGGGTGACTTCCTAATCTGTCCTAGTCTCTAACTCCTCAAAGTCTCCTCCTGCCTTGGAAGGGTAGGGGGAGGATGTGAAACCCGTTTCCCTAAGAGAGGGTACTGGTGGTTTATTGAATTGTTGCCAATAGGCAGCCCACAGGCCCCAGTATGGCAAGTGCAGAAGCCCATAAGGGAGCAGGGTGGCATATAGGCTGATTCCACCATCCTTGAAACACTGCCAAGTCCCCCCTGTGCATGGGTGGATTCTCAAATGGGTATGTAGGAAAACCCCTAACAGATATCAAGAAGACCCACTGGGAGTCCCCCTCTTCTTCCTCCATGTGTTCCCATGGGGGCAGCCAGTGAGGATGGAGGACAGTCCAGTGCCACAGAGTGGCCACTCAAAGATGGAGGTTTTGGTACCATGAGACTCTTGATACCGGACAGCAATGGGGACTCCCATGTAAGTGACACTGAGGGATCCCTCAATTATTGGAACTCCTGCAGTACTGGAAAGTACCAGTACCAATACCATAGCCAAAGTCACTGTAGCTGGGGCCAACAGTACCAGTCACAATGAGCACACTGTATGCTTTGTCAGACGTCAATGCTTGCTCAGTACTGAGGGTACCACTTGTACAGGCACCAGCGGCTGAGCTACTTGCATCGGTACCAATGGCTGGGTTAATGCATGTGACAGCACCAGTGGCTGAGCAGGATGCTTCAGTGGCAATGATGGGGCCAACTCAATAATATCCTGTGCTTTCTCTCCTTATTAGCAGAGAGTACAGGTACCCTATCAGAGCTGTGCTTCTTCTCCTTGCAGCTCGGGGGCTTGCAGGCCCACCAATACTGGAGGAATAGTCCTTGGTCTGAACGGTATCCTCAGAGACTGAGTACCTCGACAGGGACCTGGTCTGTTTTGGAGCCAGCTTCTTAGATTTAGAGTTCATGCTCCTATTTTTGGGAGTGTTCCCAAGGTGCTCCAAAGGCTTCCCTTTCACAGGAGAAGCATGCCCCTATGTTGACAGGATGCTGGATCTGCCTGGGGACAGATGTACAAAGGGGATCTTCTGACCTGGCTCAGAGGGTGGTTATAGGGAATGTTCCATCGCCAACAATCTGAACTTTATCTTCCTGTTTTTCCTCGCCCTGGATTCTGGGCTAAACGAAAGAAGCACTCCTGGGAGATGTGGGACTCCCCCAGGCAACGGACAAACTTGGAGTATCTGTTGCTCACCATTATAGCCTCCCAGCAGGAGAAGCACCACTTGAAGCCTGGAGAAGCAGGCATACCACATCAGGAGAAGACAAGTCTCCCACGGCAAAAGAAAGGAAAAAACAGCCCTCTCATCTAAACTAACACTAACAACTCTAAACTAACTTTGATAGAAAAAGGTAAAGAGAAAACGCCAAGTATGCTCTATGCCAGTGGTCTCAAACTCAATTTACCTTAGGGCCAGTGCCAGTCCTCAAATCCTCCCAGCGGGCCAATAATGTCACTCATGCCACTCAGAACCTGCCCCCCCCAAACACCGCTCCCACAAACTCCACCCCCCACCTGCCTAAGGCTCTGGGAGGGAGTTTGGGTGGGGGAGGAGATCTGGGGTAGGGGATTGGGGTGCAGAAGGAGAAGGTGGGGGTGCAGGCTCTGTGAGGGAGTTGAGGGGGGAAGGAGGTAGGGGTGCAGGCTCTGGGAAGGGGTCGGGGGGTGCAGCACTTACTTGGGGCTCCAAGGTGGGCGGGCTGGGGGGCCTCCGCACGCTGCTGCCCCCAGGCACCGTCCCCGCAGCTTCTCGTTGGCCGCAGGGGCACTTGGGGCAGGGGCAGTGCGTGGAGGCACAGGCCCGCCCTGCCCCGGGGCCATAGGGAGGGGCCGACAGACATTTGGAGCGAGCAGGCAGACGCCGCTCAGCTCCGCTGCGCTGCCGGGGCCCCCAGTCATTTTAAATCTCCTGGGGGAGGGGAGGAGCGCCCGGGGGCTGCAGGTGGGACCAAGGGAGAGACGCAGCCCGAAAACTGCAGGAGCCACACAGGCCACACTGGGGAGGTCTGCGGGCTGCGAGTTTGAGACCCCTGCTCTATGTGGACATGCTAGAGTTCCATTCCAGGAACAGGGGGTAGGGCAGGAACTGGGAGTGGTTCACCCGTGTATCCCTATATAACTTCGGTGTCTGCCACAAGAAGGCACAGGGCACATGTGTGGGCCAAACAGGCCCTGCTGGCTAGAAATCTCTGATCAAGGGCTTGAGAGGTGCATGCACCCTGAACTGGAGCCACCATAGGGACACTGCTTGAAGAAGAATGGTACCTGCACCAAAAAATGCATTTTGGGGGACATCAAAGTTGTTCACAAATTTGGGTACAATTTTTGTAGTTCTGGCCAGAAAAATGACTTTTTTTTTCAAAAACGTCAAAACTGTTTGTTTCGACAATTTCAAAAATGAAATGTTTTGACATTTCATTTCAAAGCATTTTATTTCTAATATTAACTATGTTAAAAAAAAAAAGTGAAACCCACCCAAAAGCTGAACAAAAAAAAAAAAACATTTGGGATCAAAAATAAAAACAAAAACAATTATAAGTATTCATTTTGTTTCTGATTCCGCTACCACCACCACCCCTTCCACTTTTTCACGTCAGCTCCTCGGCTTTTCATTTCTGCTGCTCTTCAGGCATGGAGAAATCGCAATGGTCTTCATTGCCATTCCAAACATAGCTCTCTGTTTCACTGGTACTGCAGAGTCATACTATATCTTCAGTAAAAATATGAATCTTCTATATTTGTATTTTATTTGTTTATTTGCCATTCAGATTATTTTTGACTTGATTTTAGTTTTAAAATATAGTAATAAATCCACAGTCACCTAAGAACTTTACATTTATTTCTAATCCACAAGCACTGGCCTCATGACAACGAGGAAAGAATTTAAATCCTTGTTCCCCAAAAACAATGACACCTGCCAGTTAAACTAAAGGAGACTCTCCACTACTTGATAAGAGAACAACAATGTAGTATCCGGTGGCATTTCTGCTCTTTCTGCTAGATTTCCCCTCTTCAGCCAGGCCTCTCACTGTATGTTATTGGCACTTTTGCTGACATTTCTTATGTGTCCTTCTCCGTCAGGATGTGCCCTTCTGCCTAATTTCCCAATCCCTTCCTTTCCAGCTGTTCTTAGATGGTTAAAATACCATGCCAAATGTATGTTAAAACAGATATATATATTTATTTCACTTTTGGAATCTTCTAAGTGCCAGTTGCTTTTTTACAAAACCTTTTCAAGTCACCTTTAACATCTAAATCCAATACAAAGGCAAAAAACTCAACATTGATAGCTCATTATTCAGCATAATATGTTCTTGCAATAGACAAAATGAGCTTATGGAAGTTTAACTGCTCTTTAAGGAAGGTTTACTATTTCTGTAGACCGCTCTTAAAAAAAAAAAGATTGTGAATAATGTTACATAAGACAAATAAAATACACTTAAATACTGTGATGGTGTGCACATTGTAAAATACCTGTATTGAAAATTATCCTTTTGATCTGTTGAACAATCTTGTGTCCATAAACAGAATTCTTTGGCCTCTGTATAATTGTTACGAAGAATTTTGGCAAGGGAAGTCATAATTTTAAATGTAAAACCTACATATAATAGTCTCAGTAGCTCCACTGGAATATGAGCCTCGGTAATATCAATGGTTGTATCTAATTGAAATGTATTTGTGGCTCCAGTGAGCCATGTTTCTTATTCATTCTGCTATAACCTTGTAGTACCAAAGCTGGCAAGGAAGAGTATTTTGGTTCTAATTGATCTGATATTCTGGAACATAATTCAGGCAAATGAAACAAGCACTGCTGAGTTTCAAAGGGTGTATTGCCCTTCGTGCATTTCTCTCCTGTTTGAATTTTCATTTTATTCACATCTATGCATACTTAGAGATACCCAATAAATTGATGAAGTAGTCACAAGAGCAAATTAACTCATTTAAACCTACACCATGGACACATAATACGGGAAAAGGAATTGACCTGGATTAGCTCCTATGACCTAACACCAGGATAAAACACGCAGTACATATATAGGTCTCAGGCAAAGGGTCAGATGACCAAATTGGACAGCACTGACTGCTGTAAAGCAGAGATTTAACAACCATGCACCAAATTCTGTGCTAATTTACATCCCATCCAATGGATTTGCCTTGGCATATACCCTCCCAGTTTTTGACCTCATAGATGTCTTTTCCTGGTTGCAAACTATACCTCTAACACCTCCTGTGTGTATGTTAATTAGTCTCAAAGAAAGGAAGAGGTTTTCAAACATCTCCACTTGAGAAACACATAATAAGGGTAAGGAGGCCAGGCCCTTGAAAATAGTGGATGTTTTGTTCTGTACATACAGCTGTCCTTCTATAAGAAGCCATTCCAAGTTTAGAAAAAATGGGGAAAAGAGGGACTCTGTGAGACATGAAAATCAATACATCATTTAGAGGGAAAAATATAGCTTTAAAAACTAATTATATTTTTAGTTTGTTTTATTCTCTTATTTTCTGTTGAGCTTTGAATAATTTTCATATTTACTATCACTTTTTCTTCCAATGTGTGATAAACAAACTCTCTACAGGATTGCACTGAAAATTTATGGATGTGTTGGTTTGTTTTAATGTTCGTTGTCTCCAAGATAGCATCACCTAGATCATTATCCATATGAAAAGGCCAAAAATTAAAATAGCAGAGGATGTTATCACTCAGAACTCAGGTTCATTTCTGGAGCAGTGTTTAGAAACTTGTACACCTGCCTTGTACTATTAATCTATCACTTTCTTCTTCAAACACTTAACTCAGCCACAAAATTTAAATAAAAATGAATACTCTTTTGATTGTTTACTATATAACTGCAAAAAACCGCTAAAGAATATAATTATAAAAATCAGCCTATTGATGGCTAACTCTACTATACCTATTTGGGCTGCGGGTTGCTTCCCCAGTAAATCCTACTGGAGAGGAGGAGTAAGAGGCAATGCCAGGGGCTTACCCCCATCAGCATCATCCTTTTCTGGAAGAATTTGTAGCCCTCTGTGGCCTCTACTAATAGTAGCATAGGACTGGAAGGTATGTCCTTGATCATCAAGTCCCATCCCTTTCTATCATAGGGAACATCATGTAAACCCATTCATACATATATCAGATTTGATCATAAAACTAGTTATGTTGTTTGCCCCTCTGCTGCTCACTCCTCTGATGGGTTAAGAATCCTCTTCTAATTTCTACTCTACATTTATTAGTGGCCAGTTTATATCCATCTGTTCTTGTGCCAACATTGTCCTTTAGCTTACATAGCTGTTCTCCCTCCCTAGTGTTTGCCCTCCTGATGTATTTATAGTGAGCAGTCGTAACCCCTCTCAGCTTTCATTTTGCTAGACTAAACAAGCAAAGCTCCTTTAGCCTCCTCCAAGTTTTAATTAATCTTTGCTGAAGATTGATGACCAGAACTGTACACATTATTTCAGATGAAGTCTTATTAGTACCTTGTACAACAGCATTAATACCCTTTAATTTAATCCCTATATCTACTGGAAATACCACACTTGCGACAGCCTACAACTGCATTTTCCTTTTCTATGGACACACTATGCTGGTGGATCGTAGACATTCTGTGATTGATTAATACACCAGGGTCTCTCTCCTCCTATGTTGTTTCCAACTGATGAACTCCCATCGTATAGCAGAAATTCTTGATATTAGTTCCTAAATTCATGGACCTTCAACACTGTACTACTAAAGTTCATCCCATTTCTACTTCTACAGTCCTGTAGGTCATCCAGTTCTTCTTGTATAATATTCCAGTCCTCTATATTGACAACCAATATCTCTCAACTTTGTGCCATCAGCAAATTTTATTAGCACATTCCTACTTTTTATGCCAAGGTCATTAATGAAAATATTAAATAAGATTGCTCCCAAGACCGATCCTTGAGAACTCCACTAGTACCCTCCCTCCAGCCCGACAGTTCTCCTTTCAGCATAACCCATTGTTGTCTCATTAGCCAGTTTCTTAATCACTCTACAATTTCTGTACTAATCCCCCATCTACTCTAATTTAACTAATAATTTCCAATATGATACTGTGTCCAATGCTTTAGTAAAGTCCAGATAGATTAGATCTACTGCATGTCCTTTGTTTAATAAATCAGCTTTACCTCTAGTGTTTACTTCCATTCCACAATCAGAATAGAAATGTAATGCCATCTATACAATATTTACCTTTGTGTGTGTCACTCTGTATCAAGATGGGTTGGTTATTCAAACTGTTCTTTGAAGGGAAATGCTGAATGTTTAATAACTGAGTCCTGAGTCACAGCTTCAGACCATTTAATCCATAAATCATTATTGTAAAGCAGGGACTCACTGTTCTTGTTACGAGCTAATTAGAAGCATTCATTCATGTCTATTTGCAGTTGGTGTGCATTTAAAATGAATCGGACTATCATTCATGAAGAAACAATATGCAAATGAAAGGCAGTAAATACAAAATGACATCAACAGCAGCTAGATAAATAGTTCATTGCAGCTGTAAGAAAGTGGACATCAGCAGTGTCTTACTAAAATCACTGGTAATGAACACTATTTTACAGAGTGACAAACATGATTATAATTACTCCCAATGCTCATTTCAAATAAATGCACATCAGGAGAAAATTAAAGTTTGCACTTCAGTGTTTTCTTTAACACACACCACTAGTATAAATGAAAAATATAAGAGATTGGATGAGAACTTACTTTTTTATAATCTTAAAAATCACTTTTTTTAAAAAAACAAATGTAGGAAACTTGTCTGGATTGACTCTATTAAAAAATGCCAACTCCACATTCAAGCGGAGATAGTGCAGATTGTAAATTCCTGGAGAAAAGAGCTCCTCTTTGTTCTGCAAACCTCTGTGCATGCTGTTGGCACACAACGAATAACACCGTTTGTTGTGTTCTTTCCTACCAGCAAGGAAAAATACATTTCTGCTTTGAGAAATGGAAATATTAAATACTTGTAAAAACCTACATTAATTCAACATTAAAGGTGGAGTTTTCAAAAGTATCTAAATGATTTATGAGGACAAGTTTCATTTCCTTTCAGTAATACTTGTGCTCTTAAGTCATTTACAAGCTCTTGAAAACTCCACCCTAAGATTATAAATTAAACACATATACAACCACATAATAAGGTAAATGAGAAAGTTATAGTTTCCATTACATCCTTAACTTGCTCATGTTGAACATTAAGTATATCAAATACTACAAATATGACATCTGCTCAAGTTATTGTTGCAATAAGAAGTTTATCATTTTTATTTCCTTAGTCATGCATGTGTTTACATTTACAGCTTTAGGGCCAAATCCTAATCTCACAAGATAGATGAAAGTTTCATGGGCCACCAAGAATAAGTCAAGCCAAGAACCAGAACCAGAAAATTCCTTCAAAGAATTTGGTCCATTCACACAAGCGGTAGTCAGGGAAGTACTGATGGCAGTAGTGGCCACCATCCACAAGTCTGACCCTGTCCTTCCTGAATAGACAGAGATAGAGAATAGCTGGAATCCTTGGTAAAAGATTTTCAGTACCTCCTTAACTATACAAGTCTGCCCCCCATACACCTGAAAATATGCAATAATCTGACACTACTAAAGACCTTGCAGACTATCCCTTATAGTCTAGTCTAAAGTCCATTTTATGAACAAACTACCCATGAAATTATCAGAACAAAATACTCCTGCAGCCAAGAGGCTGAAGAGGTGGATGGTAATAAGTCTTAAATGGCTCAGGTTCTTCTCCTAAAACTGAATTCAATGGGCAACTGCTCGTTCAGGTCTAAAACTCTAAACTCTGGCATCTCACAAACCTCAATCTTCTTTTCCACATTATTCAGCTGATACAACACAGGATGAAGTGGCACTGATGTTGCTCAACTCTTTATCTCGCATAGGTCAAACAGTACCATCTCCCAGCTTCCTCAAATCCTAGCTAAAATCAGCAGCACAATTAGCAACTGAATCTGAACCCAGGCAAGACTAAAGTAATGCTAGTGGAACAGAGCCTTGTAGTACGTGTAGATTGTTTTATCTGAGAGCCACCTCTTCCTGGTATATTTACATTCGATTTTTGCCAATTAGTTTTCTCCCTCTATTTTACAATTACATTCAGTTTATCAAACATTTTTATCATTACGTGTCTATGAATTTCGTAGCAAATGTTTCTGGGATTTTTTTATGCAATATTATGTTTTACTACATGTTGTATTCCTAGCACTGACATGCTGGATAAAGAGGAAGATTGATAGGCTGCAAAGCTAGTGGTTCTATAGACCATGGGTACTCCCTGAACATAAGTACATGAGGTCTGGTCTTTAACGAGGCAAAATCAGGGGTAAAATCTGAGAGTGCCAGCGAGAAGATTCTTTTCTTGCTCTCGGTTGACAGCCTTGAGCCTAATGCCGGGCCTTCACGAGTAACCTACTGAACTCCTTATACATATATAAAGGTCTTAATAGTAAAGATATAGGACCTTTAAGAAGGGGAGTGTTACCCCAGAATTGAGGGGCGTTACCCCAGAACTTGAGCAAGCTAATCGCAGACATATTGTGTGCATTCAGCCACCCTTAATTAATAAAATAGAACACCACATAGTTAAGGGTTAATTTGAACAAGCAGGGCTTTTGGGGACAAGGTCAAACATTAGCTGCAGGCTTGCAGTTTCTACTAGTCAGAATGGGGGTGGGGGGAGGGGAAGAGTCAACAAATTATGAGACTGAAAGAAAATAAGTGGATGGAGACCTTGAGTTTGGGTGCTTGTGGTATAGAAGCTTATTATGGCTAAGATTGTTAGGAATGTATTATTGATAGTTTATTTAAGTTAGGAGAAGTAAGGACCCAGTAGGGATCACTATGAACTATGTGTTTTGTAAAAGTTAGCTATAAAAAGACTAAATAATAGAGGGTACTTGGAACAGTTCTCTGATGCTACCCTGAGAGACTTTTTATCCTAACACCCTACTCCCTGGCAGGGAAGCTGCTAATCAGTGGATATCTCAGATTCTAGGTAATTATTTGGGATGTCCTAAACCTATTGCTTATCTGTGTGTGATCAAAATGTAATAAACAGTAGTTTTAGAAAAGAGCACGCTTATTTGTATTAATCTTTCATCAGTTGGAAGAGCTGCATTCCCATTGATTTATTTCTGATACTGCCTGGAGTGAAACAGTTAAGTTACCACTGCTTTGGGTTTAAGACCCTGGGTAACAATAAGGCCTAGAGCCAGGCTGGTGCCCTGGCAAAAGACTTCCAGACTGTTAATAAACTGGACTTTGACTTACTCTGAAAGGGGTGAGCTTAAAAGTGACCTAGCTGGAAGGCAAAGTCACAAGCCAACAGGAACCACCAGTGGACCTGAATGGATAGTCAGTGAGGCTACAAAGAAGGAAAACCTAACAATTCCCCATCCAGTCATAAAGCGGTACGCTGGCTGATGTGTCACTTTGTCACAGTGAGACTTAAGGAGCTCAATCTATTTAGCTTATTGACAAGAAGATAAGCTAGCAAACAGTGTCATAAGATCCAATTACTCAAAGTTGGAGCTGGAAAACAAATTCAGAGTAGAAATAAGATGCAAAATTTTAACAGAGAGGGTAATTAACCACTGGAACAATTTTTCAGGGCTGTGGTGGATTCTCCACCACTGGAAATCTTTTAATCATGATTGGATGTCTTTCTAAAAAATATGCTCTAGTTCAGCCACAAATGATTGGGCTTGATGCAGGAGTTAAAGAGTGAAGTTACAAGGCCTGAGTTATTCAGGAAGTCAGACTAGATGATAATAGTGGTTCCTTCTGGCTTTAAAATCTATGAAGAAAGCCATTACTGCATTTAATGCTGTATTTTAATACACTAGTAAATATGCCACTGGCAAAGTAAAAGATTAATATCAGCTTCATTTATGTGACGTTGATATGAAACATGAACAAGATTGATTGTAACTTATACTGTTATCTGGCTATGTTTTCTTTTTTATTCAGAGATCAGAATTACTTCACATCACTATTTTTCTCCTATACTCTACCCCACTTTAAATGTATTCCCTTTTCTCACTCCATCACTGCAAGGATAGTCTTCTGAAAGAGTTTCTCATTCCTTATAGTAATGGAGACTCAAGTGGCTTGGGGATCTTCTGGTGGGCCCAGAAGACTCTCTGCAGTAGTTGGGTTACAGGCAGTTGAGGGAACTAGCACAACACATGCTTCTGAGAGCTTAATTCAGATTAGGCCCATTAAATCAGGGTATGGAACCTCCTACACATGGTCCCTTCTACCTCTGCTCCAGGTAAAGATTATGGCTAGAAAATATAAGGATTCCTAACTCACAGAAGCAGGAAAATAATTCCCAAGATCTTCAGAGAAGAGCAAGTAGACAGTTCACCAAAGACACCAGAAACAAATGATGCACTAACATTAGTAAAACATTTTACAGTGTCAGTTTTAAGCTGCAAACAAACCAAGACAGTGGAGAGAATCTCATGACACACACGCTACTAGCTCTGCCTTGATAAAGACCAGTAGCATATTTGTGCAAGACATGTATGAAAACAGTGATGATTATTATTAATATTGAATTGAAATTATTCAGCTTTCTCCAACTGGAGTTCCTACTTCAGTGGTGCTATTATAATTAAGTTGAAAAATATCTTTATCAATGATTAGATGACCAAATCTTGCAATGGTCCATAATTCTCTGCAAATCTTCTCTCAATGAATTTCATATATGTGACTTTAATCATGTTACTTCATGCCCAGTGAAAATACTGGAAAATGCTGGCTTTTTAATGGCAACCATTAAGCTATGCACACTAAAGCTAGTTCACTTACAAGCTGGATGTGTGTAAATTCTTGATGTGTTTTGACCAAAAGTAAACCAGCACATGTCGCAGTTTCCTCCTTCATTTGGAAATTATTTCATGGAATTCACTGTACTTCCCTAAGGGTTTTTTTTTTCTTTTTTGGTGAATGAACAAGAGCTTAATGCAATTTTTCTTTTTTCCCCTCTTAAAATTTAGTTTATGCAAAATGTAATTAATCCATAAAATTAGATCTCAGAAATCATCAATCATCTGACAAGTATCTAGTTTAAAAATTAGATATTTTGACATATAATCAGTTTATCGGGACATTTTGTAGTTATATAAGCATGTTAAATCAGAATCAAATATTTGAATAGACATTAAAAAACTAAATATTCTATTAACATCGAAGCTCCCACAATGAATATTCTAAAGCAACAATTAATATGCTACTCCTCCACAAGTTTAATTATTTTTCCCTCCAATCTGAAGAGTTACTTCAAGGCTACACTATATTTTGAGACAGTAAATAGTCAATAGATATTCAATAGTGAGCAGTTTTACTGTCTAAAAAAAGATGCACTTGGTTTTTTTCCCCAAGTGTCCATTTTGTTTTATGCTTTACCTACACACAGTATTGTAAATCATAGAAGCATTATAGTGCTTGCTGCTTTCAATTTTGCCTTTACTATCTTTACCTCAATGCTTCTTATACTATTCTATTCTTCCTGCAAATATGCAAATACTGAAATAATATTTTGTTATCTAAGATAACTAAAAAGTTCTAAGCACCATCACTGTATATGCAGAAAGAATAAGGCTGAATTCAACAAGACCAAATGAAACTGGACCCTTAAACTACCCCCAATCCCACTTCTTACAGTAAACTTTATCTTTAAATCTCCCTTTGAAGTACTTCTGTGCACTAAGACTCAGATAGGAAGCAGTGGTTTTCCTTTGAAGAACCATCACGAAGAGCATATGCTCAGGGTTTAGCTAATTGCCATATTTGGGGTTGGGAAGGAATTTTCCTCCAGGGCAGATTGGAAGAGGCCCTGGAGGTTTTTCGCCTTCCTCTGTAGCATGGGGCACGGGTCACTTGCTGGAGGATTCTCTGCTCCTTGAAGTCTTTAAACCACGATTTGAGGACTTCAATAGCTCAGACATAGGTGAGAGGTTTTTCGCAGGAGTGGGTAGGTGAAATTCTGTGGCCTGCGTTGTGCAGGAGGTCAGACTAGATGATCATAATGGTCCCTTCTGACCTTAGTATCTATGAATCACTAGTGCTCCTCAAAGCATATTTCAACAGGAAATAACTGCTTCTGCTCCCAGACGACTAGTACTCATTTCTTTTTAATATTCCATTTTGTTCATGTCACATTAATTATATTCTCTGTGCAATTACAATGCTTCACACAGTATATAGTAGCAGTAAATATACTGTAGTGTGTTTTGTACAGATAATCAAATGTTAGCATTTTAAGACTCAGTCAATGAATCTTTTCTGAGAAATTGGATGAGGATGCTAGGCAGTTTTCTGGGAGAATTAAAGGGATTTGCAGATTAACAATTCTTGCTTTCAAAAAGGAGGTGTAGTATGAAGTTACTTTTGGAATTGTAAATGTGGAAACATTAAAATTATATTTGAAAAGTTAATGTCACCATTTTTTGTGATTGAACATATCATAAATGTATTGGCTGTGGAAATTTATTCAAATAGGACAATAAATATTTGTACTAAAACTTGCAACATACTGCTGATAAGTGTGTTCTTACCTAAAGCAAAACACATCTAAACAATCAGCAATACCAAGCAACCAGACAGGTGGTCTGTGACAGTTGCCATTGATCTTTCTTTGTTTAATATGGAACAAGCTGTTACTGAGTAACATAGTGAACAAAACATTCCCAACATTTGCTTTTCACAAAATTAACTGAAAATGGCAACTAGTGTGCAGGCTGACCTAATTCTGAAATTATTTCTTCTGATAGCAGTTATATAACACAGTTGTAAAATACTCTCTCTCACCTGATCATTAACAAGTAGTAAAAGCTGTCATGTGAAGATTCCTCAGCAACACCTTAAAATACCTTTTGCAAGAGGTGCAAAAATACTAATCCATCATTTTAATGTTCATGGATGTCAAATGGGTATTTCCACCTCTTCAAGCTGCAGTACTGGCAATAACCATCTATAATGGTCTTGTCTATAGATCTGCACGTGGAAGGTGCCTTCACATGTGGCTATCTGACTTTCTGCCTGAAAACAAGAGAGTTCTGCCTCTGTACCACCTTCCCCACAATGGGAACTCCTAGGAGCTTGGTATAGGTGAGTAGGGAAAACGCTATTGTCCATGGTGCTGTCCCCTGCTTTTCTCAATTCCAACAAAGAAATACACATGGGGTAATACAACTGGGGATAGCATTACATCCCCCTACCAAAACTCTCTGACAGTACTGTTGTGCAGCAGCAAAGAGGCTCATGGCCCAATTCATCGTTGCTCTATGGTCTATTTGTGCAAATTATCCCAGTCATAGGGCAGGTGAAAGCCCCTGCAACTATGCCCCCTGTAGTGAATAGTACCAATGCAGAGGGGAGGGGGGAATTCTAAGAAGGATGAGAGTGGATTGGAGATAGATTGGGACCAGAAGACAGCGTGGCTGGGATGAACCAGCATCTCAGAATTAGTCCACTGAGACCTCTGAAGCAGGTTGGCCTTCACCACTTCCCAGAAGCCCCTTAACAGGGGAGGGATAATTCATCTCCCTTCTGATGCTACATCAACACAGCAGTGAATCTGGCTCAAAGTCTACAAAAAAAAACAGTTCCTGCTAGAGCTTCAGTAAACTAACAATGATCTAATTCACTCTGCTAGGAGCTAACTCAAAAAAAAACCCCTCTAAGTAATGGTTATGACTTAGCAAGTTATGATTTAGCAATTTGTTATAGCTGTCAGAGCAGTTACTTTTACTTAGTAAATTATTTAGTTAGTTAAAAATTGCTGTTAGTGTTATGTTTTTATTAGTTTCAAGTTAAAATATTATGTGTGACCTTTCCCAGTAAAATATCTATTTCAACACTTTCACTTGCTGATTATTAGTATTAGAGTAACACCTGGAGATCCCAGCCAAGATTGGGGCCCCATTGTGCTGGGCAATGTACATACAGCAAGAGATTAACCCTTCCTCCAAAGAGTAGGAGAAAGGATTATTGCACCTCAATTTGAGGGACACGGACCTCATGGCTTCAAAAGTGGCAGGGTAAATATGGCTGAACATGAAGGGTAGTATGGGGGGAAAAAAACGTTTACTCACCTTCTCGTAACTGTTGTTCTTCGAGATGTGTTGTTCATGTCCATTCCAATCAGGTGTGTGTGTGTGTGTGCGCGTGTGCACAGCAGCCAGAATATTTTCCCCCAGCAGTATCCATCGGGTTGATCCAGGTGCCCTCTGGAGTGGCACCTTCATGGTGCCCAATATAGGGCCCTACTGACTCGCCACCCCCCCAGTTCCTTCTTGCCAGCTAGTCTGACACAGGGGTCAATGGGTGGGTATTGGAATGGACATGAACAACACATCTCGAAGAACAACAGTTACGAGAAGGTGAGTAACTGTTTTTTCCTTCTTCTTTCCTTCTTTCTTCCTTCCTTCCTTCTTTGTTCGTGTCAATTCAGGTGATTCCCAAGCCTCAGTTCCAGAGGAGGGGTCAGAGTTCAGAAGTCTACTGACTGGAGCACTGCTCTACCAAAGGCCGCTTCGTCTCTGGCCTGCTGGGTGATAGCATAATGCGATGTGAAGGTATTTATGGAGGACCACGTCACCGCTCTGCATATTTTCTCTGTGTGTGGAAACATGCACCAGGAAGGCTGTTGAAGAAGCCTGTGCCCTGGTGGAGTGCACGGTGAGCAGTGGGGTCGGCACCGGCACCAGGTTATAGCACTCATGGATGCAGGAAGTGATCCACATCGAAATTTGTTATGAGGAGACTGGAAGACCTTTCATCCTGACTGCCATGGCCACAAACAGCTGAATGGACTTTTGGAATGGTTTCGTTCTTTCTATGTAAAAAGCTAAAGCTCTGCAGATATCCAGTGAGTGAAGCCTCTGCTCCCTGCCGCTTGTGTGCGGCTTAGGATAGAACACTGGGAGGAAGATATCCTGGTTGATATGAAATTGGAAGACAACCATCGGAAGGATTGCAGGATGTGGCCTGAGCTGATCCTTGTCTTTATAGAACACTGTGTAAGGACACTTTGCTGTTAGGGCCTTGAGCACAGACACCCTCCTGGCTGAGGTTATCGCTACCAGAAACGCCACCTTGTACGACAGGAAGAGCAGGGAACAAGTCACCAGCGGTTCAAAGGGCGGACCAATCAATTTGGAAAGGACCAGATTGAGGTCCCAGGTCTGGACCGGTTAGAATCATAGACTTTAACGTCAGAAGGGACCATTATGATCGTCTAGTCTGATCTCCTGCATAACACAGGCTACAGAATCTCACCCACCCACTCCTGTAACAGACCCCTGACCTACGTCTGAGCTATTGAAGTCCTCAAATCATGGTTTAAAGACTTCAAAGTGCAGAGAATCCTCCAGCAAGTGACCCATGCCCCATGCTGCAGAGGAAGGTGAAAAAACCCCAGGGCCTTTGCCAATCTGCCCTGGAGGAAAATTCCTTCCTGACCCCAAATATGGCCATCAGCTAAACCCTGAGCATGTGGGCAAGACTCACCTGCCAGACGCCCAGGAAAGAATTCTCTGTAGTAACTCAGATCTCACCCTATCTAGCAGCCCATCACAGGCCATTGGGCTTATTTACCACTAATAGTCAAAGATCAATTAATTGCCAAAATTAGGCTATCCCATCATACCATCCCCTCCATAAACTTATCAAGCTTGGTCTTGAAGCCAGATAGGTCTTTTGCCTCCACTGTTCCCCTTGGAAGGCTATTCCAGAACTTCACTGCTCCAATGGTTAGAAACCTTTGTCTAATTTCAAGTCTAAACTTCCTGATGGCCAGTTTATATCCATTTGTTCTTGTGTCCACATTGGTACGGAGCTTAAATAAAATTACTCTCCCTCCCTGGTATTTATCCCTCTGATATATTTATAGAGAGCTATCTATATATCTGATATATTTATAGAGAGTTGTCAGACATGTGGGTATAGCCTGTCGAGACTTTTCGGGAAATGGCCAACCATAGGGTTGGCAAAGATCGACTGGCCCTCTGCGCCTGGATGGAAGGCCAAAATGGTGGCCAAGTGAACCTTTATTGATGACATGGACAGCCCCTGCTGCTTAAGATGGAAAAGGTAGTCCAATATAAGTGGTATGGAAGCGAGCATCGGAGATGGACAGTGTTGTGCTGATTCTTCCATTTGGCCAGGTAGATGGCCCTGGTAGAGAGGTTCCTACTGCTAAGAGGGACTTGTTTAACTGGGTCTGAGAAGGAGAGGTCCATCGGGTTCAGCCACGGAGCTTCCACGCCGTCAGGTGCAGTGACTCCAGGTTTGGGTGTTGGAGACGGCCGTGATCCTGAGTTATTAAGTCCGGGAAGAGTGGCAAGGTGACTGGAGCTTCCATGGACATCTCAAGGAGGGATGTGTACTCGTGTTGGCGGGGCCAGGCTGGAGTTATCAATATCACCGAAATTTCTTCCCTCCGTATCTTGAGGAGCACCTTGTGAACGAGAGGGAAGGGCGGAAATGCATACAGGAGATGGTCTCCGCACAGGCGATGGAGCCCAGACTTTGATTCGGGAAGGAGCAAAACTGCTGGCACTTCCTGTTGTGTCGCATGGTGAAGAGGTCTATTTGGGTAAAGCCCCACCATTGGAAGATGTCATTCATGACATCCAGGTGTAGGGACCACTCATGGCTGTGAAATGACCTGCTAAAATGGTCCACCAACTTGTTCTGTAATCCCAAGAGGTACGATGCTTGCAGATGTATTGAATGAGCTACACAAAAGTCCCACAGCATGAGGGCTTCCTGGCACATAGGACAGGAGTATGCACACCCTGTTTGTTGATATAGACCATTGCCGTGGTATTGTCTGTCATAACTGATACATATCTCACCGTCAAGTGGACTCCAAAAGTCTGGCATGCCAGGCGCACCGCTCTCAGCTTTCTGACATTGATATGGAGAGCAACTTCCACCCGATACCAGAGGCCTTGTGTCCTGAGTTCTCCCAAATGTGCTCCCCAGACCAAGGCTGATGCGCCTGTCACCAGCGAGAGGGATGGCTGAACACTGGTGAAGGGGACCACTGCAGACACTACCTGAGTCTGGCGTGTTGCACCGCATAGGTACAAGCGGCCATGTGTCCAAGAAGTTTCAGGCAATTCCTTGCTGCGGTGGTGGGAAACTGCCTGAGACTTCGAATGATGTCATCCAGGACCCAAAAGCTCAGTTCCAGGAGGTATGCCCTGGCCTGTGTCGAGTCCAATGCTGCCCCTATGAACTCTAGCCGCTGAACAGGGTACAGAATTGATTTCCCCATGTTCAGTTTGTCAAATGTCATTCTTATGAAGTTGACTTGTGCCTCCACCTGAGCCCTGGAGCAGTCCTTGATCAGCCTGTCATCAAGGTACGGGAATACCTGTACCTATCATCTGAGCAGGAATGCAGCCACAAGCGCCATGCATTTGGTAAAACTCGAGGAACCACCGACAGGCCGAACAGGAGGACTGTGAACGGATAGTGGTTGTCCGTCACCACAAACCTGAGGTATTTTCTGTGGGACGATGTGATTGAAGTATGAAAGTACGCGTCCTTCAAGTCCCCTGGATCCAAGAAGGGAATGATGGAGGCCAAAGAGATCATGTGGAACTTGGGTTTCTTCATGAACTTCTTGAGCTCTCACAGGTCTAGAATGGGGCAGAGCCCACCTTTGGCTTTCAGCATTATGAAATACTGGGAATAAAAACCCTTGCCTTCAGCTCCTGAGGAACCTCTTCCACTGCCCCCAGCGATAGGAGTGATTGCACCTCCTGTACAAGGAGTTGCTTGCAAGAAGAGTCCCTGAAGGACGGGGAAGGGGGTGGAAGGATAGAGAATTGGAGGGAGTATCCCCTCTCTACCATGCAGAGCACCCAATGGTCTGATGTAATACAGCCCCAGACAGGGTAGAAAGGGGATAGTTGGGACGAAAAGGTTAAGCAGGTGGATCCAGTCTTTGTTCTGGTGCACCGTCCCCATGCACACCTTCAAAAAGCCAGTTTTTGGCCTGAGGTGAGTTTAGACTGGCCAGAGGCTTGGCCAGAGGAGGGATGAGGTCTCTTTCTAGAGTTCCTGTTCCTCCTGCAAGACCCCTCCTGCCTACTCTGAGGCTGATAATTCCTCGGTGGACTCACGGAAGTCTGGGTCCTGTGCGTGCTACCACTGACAAGTCTAGCTCCATCCTCTTTGGAACCCCCTTTCAGGTAGTTGAAAGCAGCTATCAAATCCCCTCTCATTCTTCTCTTCTGCAGACTAAACAATCCCAGTTCCCTCAGCCTCTCCTCATAAGTCATGTGCTCCAGCCCCCTAATCATTTTTGTTGCCCTCTGCTGGACTCTTTCCAATTTTTCCACATCACTTTTGTAGTGTGGGGCCCAAAACTGGGCACAGTACTCCAGATGAGGCCTCACCAATGCCAAATAGAGCGGAATGATCATGTGCCTTGATCTGCTTGCAATGCTCCTACTTATACAGCCCAAAATGCCATTAGCCTTCTTGGCAACAAGGGCACTCATATCCAGCTTCTCATCCACTGTAACCCCTAGATCCTTTTCTGCAGAACTGCTGCCTAGCCACTCGGTCCCTAGTCTGTAGCAGTGCATGGGATTCTTCCATCCTAAGTGCAGGACTCTGCACTTGTCCTTGTTCAACCTCATCAGATCTCTCTTGGCTCAATCCTCGAATTAGTCTGGGTCCCTCTGTATCCTATCCCTATCCTCCAGCATATCTACCAGTCCTCCCAGTTTAGTGCCATCTGCAAACTTGCTGAGGGTGCAATCCATGCCATCCTCCAGATCATTAAATGAAGATATTGAACAAAACCAGCCCCAGGAACGAACGACCCTTGGGGCATTCCACTTGATACCAGCTGCCAACTAGACATGGAGCCACTGATCACTACCTGTTGAACCCAATGATCTAGCCAGCTTTCTATCCACCTTATAGTCCATTCATCCAGCCCATACTTCTTTAACTTGCTAGCAAGAATACTATGTGAGACAGTATCAAAAGCTTTGCTTAAGTCAAGGAATAACACATCCACTGCTTTCCCCTCATCCACAGAGCCAGTTATCTCGTCATAGAAAGCAATTAGGTTAGTCAGGCATGACTTGCCCTTGGTGAATCCATGCTGACTGTTCCCGATTACTTTCCTCTCCTCTAAGTGTTTCAAAATTGATTCCTTGAAGACCTGCTCCATGATTTTTCCAGGGACTGAGGTGAGGCTGACTGGCCTGTAGCTTTCCAGATCCTCCTCCTTCCCTTTTTTAAAGATGGGCACTACATTAGCCTTTTTCCAGTCATCTGGGACCTCCCCTGATTGCCATGAATTTTCAAAGATAATGGCCAATGGCTCTGCAATCACATCCGCCAACTCCTTTAGCACCCTCGGATGCAGTATAACCGGCCCAATGGACTTGTACTCGTCCAGCTTTTAGATGAGCACAAAGTACTTTAAGTAATTACACTAGGCATGAAAAATAAAGGAAAACCTACAGTGGCCACCACATACAAGGAGGAAGGCACCTGGAAAAGAGTGTTTCTAAAAGAAACTGGGAGTTGATAATGGAGAGCAAATTAGATACTAGTACTCAAAGGAAACCTGCACACTTTCAAAAGGTGAGCCTGAGAACTTAAATTCATAACTCTGCTAGACACTAAAAATCATGGACTCAGAGACACTGGTTTTATGGCTCATTACAACAATTTGTCACACACCCCCATTGCATGTTAATCCTTAATTGCCCACTTCATTTTAAGTGGTCTCCTATGGCATGTGTTAACCCACTAATGCTTAACAATCTATCCCAACTTGTATTTAGCTCAGAGACTCTGGTTTCCTTACCCAGACCTGAAGAAGAGCTCTGTAACGCTTGAAAGCTTGTAGCTTCTACCAAAAGAAGTTGGTCCAATAAAAGATATTACCTCATCTATCTTGTCTCTCTCATATCCTGAGACCAACACTGCAAACAGTAAATTAGTTATCAATTTATGGTACAATATGGCAGCAAAACACACCAATGTGATTTTGGGTTTCATAAGTAGAGCCAACACAACACAGAGGGATAGTTCATCTCCATAGGCCTAAACCTACTTGTACATTTTTTAACTCCAGATATTCTCTGCCTGTACTGATTGGCTATTTTCTCCAAAATCCTCCTGCCTTCTCTCTCACTTTCTCTTCACCTCAGCCTAACTCCACCTGCCCTTCATACCCTTCTTCTTCCTTCTATGTTCCCTCTGACTTCCTTTGTTTTTAGTCTAGTGATTCCCTTTCCAACAAAACCGCATAGAATAAAAACAAAAACCAACACCACTACCCCTAAAAGGGGCAGGAAAAAAATTGTGGCACTAATATAACATTTGCAGGCCATCACATGGATCACATTGCTTGTATATTGCATCAGTATACCCTGTCCTTAATTTGTCTTGTAAGATCTTTGGGACAGGGACAGTCTATTATTATACGGGTATGTCTACACAGTGCTGAGGGTATGATCCCAGACAGAGGAGACATACTCACACCACCTTTTATCAAGCTAGCATGCTAAAAATAGTAGTATAGTCACAGTAGCATGGGCGGCGGTGAGCAGCAGGAGGGACTAGATGCCTCTCATACAAACCTGTCAGGACCCCATGGATACATATTCAGGCAGTTAGCCCAAGTTGCTGCCAGTGCAACTGGGAGCCCATTCTTAGTTGGTGCCCAGGCACTACTCTAAGACTACTACTACCACCATCAGCAGCACCAGGAGTTAAGCAGCAAGATCATCATGCAACACTAGAATTTAATGGGGTTAAAGCAGGAGAGAGAAAGTTTTATCTATTCTCTGGCTACCAGTTTGGAGGCAAGGAGAGGGGTCTTCTTCTTTCCCTACAGTGTACATACACAAGAGTTATTATAACAAGTCTAACTAATACTTTCTTAAGTAATATAAAGATTTGATCTGAGATTTGCATACTGTCACAATCAATATACATTCAAATTTAGCCTTATGAAACAGCAGCAATCACTTACTATAGAAAAAAAAAAGAGCTCAGGTGAGAAATATCAATATTATATAAACTAATCTTTATCAACAATACTGTTTGGGAATTCAAACAGTGAGTTGTATGTGAAAAATGTAGCACAAAAACCAAAAAGGTGTCAAACAAGTATTAACTAAAGTTAAATAGTTCTTGCTTCTCAAACTTTTACACAAGAAATGAGAAATGTAACTTTACATAAAGTTATTTGATAAGTTTTACATCTGAACTCTAATCACAGTTTTCATCCAACATCCAACTGAACAACTCATAAAAAAGTAGATTGTAAAATGTTAGGAAAAATTATAGCAAAAACTAAAAATTTACAATTCTGCATATTTTGTATGTGTTTAAAAAATTAAGTATCATGCTTAATATCATGAAGAACTTGATCCCAGCTCCACACAGAAATCCAGATTTTGCAGAGTCCTCTAATTGGTTAGCAACAATTCAGACACAAAAAAGGTAAACTCAAAAGGTGGCACTAAGACAACCACAGTTTATTTACCAAAATTTGTATAATCATGCATATTGTTAAAAACTGTTAGCGTCTCCATGATGTAAGAAGTAGGCACCATGACTATTTCAGTCTCAACATCTCTTTAATTTTGTTTGAATCTTTTAATCAATTGCCTTGGATATCTGAGCTGCTTAATGATTCTTCTGACAAGGCTATATTACAGAACTCTAACTATTTTACTTGTTTGTATACAAAGTAATAGTTTTTAGAGAGGTCCATCTTGGAAAAAAAATGTAAATATGATGATCCTCAAAGAGTAGGGTGACCAGATGACCCGATTTTAGAGGGACAGTCCTGATTTTGGGGGCTTTTTCTTATATAGGCACCTATTACCCCCAACCCACTGTACCGATTTTTTTACACTTGCTATCTGGTCACCCTGTCAAAGAGCCAAATAATTAAATATATTTCTAGACTCTTCTTGGAAGAAATATTGGCAAATTGCTTAATGTAACACTGGCTTGCTCCATGGGCTTGAGAGCCGAGGGCTAAGCCAGCCCTGATTACAAGATGAGCCACACTTGGGTTGAATCAGGTGATCCCAGAATAAAAAGGGCAGGAAGTTGCATTAAATGGGGGAAGCTGAGAAGGCTTCAGTTGTATCTGAGGACACTGTAGAGAGGAAGAAGGCTCCAGCAAGGCTCTGAATCACCAAGTGAAAAGCTTAAGAAGCAGGAGAGAATCATAGAATCAGAATATCAGGGTTGGAAGGGACCCCAGAAGGTCATCTAGTCCAACCCCCTGCTCGAAGCAGGACCAACTCCCAGTTAAATCATCCCAGCCAGGGCCTTGTCAAGCCTGACCTTAAAAACCTCTAAGGAAGGAGATTCTACCACCTCCCTAGGTAACGCATTCCAGTGTTTCACCACCCTCTTAGTGAAAAAGTTTTTCCTAATATCCAATCTAAACCTCCCCCATTGCAACTTGAGACCATTACTCCTCGTTCTGTCATCTGCTACCATTGAGAACAGTCTAGAGCCATCCTCTTTGGAACCCCCTTTCAGGTAGTTGAAAGCAGCTATCAAATCCCCCCTCATTCTTCTCTTCTGCAGACTAAACAATCCCAGCTCCCTCAGCCTCTCCTCATAAGTCATGTGCTCTAGACCCCTAATCATTTTTGTTGCCCTTCGCTGGACTCTCTCCAATTTATCCACATCCTTCTTGTAGTGTGGAGCCCAAAACTGGACACAGTACTCCAGATGAGGCCTCACCAGTGTCGAATAGAGGGGAACGATCACGTCCCTCAATCTGCTCGCTATGCCCCTACTTATACATCCCAAAATGCCATTGGCCTTCTTGGCAACAAGGGCACACTGCTGACTCATATCCAGCTTCTCGTCCACTGTCACCCTTAGGTCCTTTTCCGCAGAACTGCTGCCTAGCCATTTGGTCCCTAGTCTGTAGCGGTGCATTGGATTCTTCCATCCTAAGTGTAGGACCCTGCACTTATCCTTATTGAACCTAAGAGAGAGTAGGAGAAAGTTCTCTAGGCAGGGAGACCTGGAAGAGACCCTGTACAAGCAGTACAGGAACTTAAAAGGTCAGCTGGGATGAAGACTCTGTGAGTTTTTCTTTTGTGTTATTTTGAATTAATTAGGAGAGAGACACTGAACTGAGCTTGAGGCCTAGAGGGCCAGTATGTACCAGAGGACTAAATAAATGGGGCTCCTTTTGGGGATTATTTCAAACAGCTTTGACCTAAGAGTTCTTAAAGGGCCCTAAAGGAGGAGAAGGGAAAGAATGACCTCTGGCCCTGTGGGGGTGTTTGGCTGGTGGCCAATCCAGGTAAAATTTCTGAAGTGTGTTCTAGATCACTGCAGCTTAATCAATAATTTCCCTATTTATAAACAGGCCTAGTATTATGAACAGCAATGCATTCAGTGCTAAAGCACTAGAGCTATTTCATAGGATTAAAATAAAATAACTCAAATAAATGGACTTCAGTACTTAGTTTCCTGATACAAAATAATAATGATTCCAGATTCATTAACATTCTGCACAGTAGACAGCAAGATACCTGTGCTATTCTTAGCCCAGAACAGGTTTTATAAGGAGGGATTTTTCCACTGGATCAAAAATTTCAACAACTAAATTTATGCAACAGTATTTTTGTGAGGGCTAGGTAGGGGGAAGGGATCATGTGATGTGCTGATTTCAGTAGCAGAGGGTCCTGTGAATACCCTCTTTCCTTCTAGTTTCTATAATAAAAATCCTGCTAAAAATTCTGCTGACGTACCACCTCCTCACTCCCACCACCAGAAAAAAAGATCTAAAAGTCAGGAGAAGATAGTCCTATCTGATTTGGGGGAGGGAGGGTTGGGTTAAATATTCCTTACAGAAAACTGCTAGAAAAGAAAGAAAGAAAGAAAGAAAGAAAGAAAGAAAGAAAGAAAGAAAGAAAGAAAGAAAGAAAGAAAGAAAGAAAGAAAGAAAGAAAGAAAGAAAGAAGTGGGCCAAGCACCAGCTAATACTAAAGCTGCTGCAGCACAGACATACCCAGTGAGGAAATAAATTATACTGCTAACTTAACTTTTGTCCTGGAGGGTAATGGAAAGTAAAATGGAAACACTGGACACCAAAATTACTACAGATCTAAAGTCATGGAAGAGGAATATAAAAAACTCTCAGCTACAGAAAATAACCTGGGGGTTTGTACAACAAAATGTGATCATTATGAATGAACTATAAAATTCTAGAACATAAAATAAAAGACCTTGAACAGATAGATGTAAAAATATATGTATAATAAGTTTCCTGGAAGGCCAGGATGGTCATGATTCTGTGGAATATTTTGAAAAATGGTTCTCCGACACATTAAAAATTAGTATTCTGCTAACTGAAAGAGCACACAGAACTATAGGGGTGATAAGCAACATCAGACGCAAAACTATAATTGTCAGATTCCAAACACCAGGATCAGAGGGTCCTCCTAGCATCCAAACATGCAGGAGAGATCATGAAATCTGGGAGCCAAGTGTTCTAGAATTTTTCAGCTAAAATATAGAATCACAGGGAGAAACATAACCTGGGGAGGCAACAACTCCGTGCTAAATAGATTCAAGTTGCATTGGATTTACTCAGCTACCATGAAGATTTTATTTAAAAACATGCTACACACACACACACACACACCTTTGCCATGTTGGCAGGAACACTGAGCTTCATCAAGAAACTTCCCAATGTATCAGATAAGTGAATATTCTAATGAGGAATGTTACACAAACCATTTTATTTTTTTATCTGATTTTTCTATTTTAATAAGTCTTATTTTCTAAGAATATTGTTGTGTGGATGTTTCACACAGATTGCCTCTACAGACAGCAAAGTCCTTCAACTGGTAAGAGGAAACAGAGAAGACAAATGGAGTTTCTGGAGCTGAATCTGGCATTGACCTCAATCTCAATCAAAAGGGCCCCCAAAAAAGGTGTCGTTTCTCAGTGGTGTGTGTTGCAAGGGGCTGTATGAGGGGGAAAACCCAAGTGATGGTTTTTCACAATGCAAAACACTTACACCTAAATAGTCTTTTTTGGCACAAACTTGACAAAATAATCCATATCAAAATTGGAAAAGTGGCATTATCAGACCAATTTTAACGGGTTACTAGAAACTGCTGCCACAATCTGGAAATTTTAATCATTTATCATAGTTTATTCCATCTAAAATCTGTCAAATTCAACTTGTTCCTGTGAAATGTTTAGATTTTGACTAAACTACCTTTTACAATGAAAAACTGCTCTGCTGAAAACTTTTCAATCAGCTCCATTAATAACTTTCAGCTTCCATAAAAGCATGTATAGCACTAATACCAAAGCCAGGCAGAGATCCTAATCCATGTGCATCACATAGGCCTGTATCATTAATGCATGTGGCTGCAAAGAATCTAGTTAAAGAAATTACATTATCTGGGAAGGCTTTTAACATCTCTTGTAGATCTTGATCAAGCAGGATTTGTCACAATGGGAGAGCCTGCTAGTAAATTAAAAGGGTTATTGAATATATTTCACCATGTGAAATGCTATGCTAACCAAATTTCTAATTATACCTATGGATGCTGAAATGGGTTTTGACATAGTGGAATGGGCTTTTATGAGGACTGGACTGTACAAATTTAATGTAGAAGACTCTCAGACTGCATAAGAACTCTGTATCCCAAGCATTTTTATTAAATAATGGAATTAATATAATCCTTTTTGCAGCTAACCCCACTCAACACATGACCAGCCACTATATCCCTTTCTAGTTGGTAAGAGAAGTATTAGCCATATCTTCCTAAAAAGTCAGATATCAGTATAAATGTGGAAGGATGCAAACTGTTACTCTGTGCTGATGAGTTGTTAGTTTTCACTATGCAATCAGAGCACTCTGTCTCAGGATTAATGGAAATCAGATATTTTTGCATCATACTTCAGGTATAAAATTAAGTAGTCTGACTCTTAATAGCTCACACTGGACATATATTCCCATCCCATTCATTTTGCTTTTAAAAAAGCAAATGAGAAAACTAGACACTAGGAAAAATGAACCTTCATGGAATTAAAAGATATGTATAAATAATCTATGGCAACTATAATGGCACCAGTTAAGAAATAACTTCTTAGATAGAAAAAGCCCTCTCTGTTACTATTAGGTAAAGAGTACAATAAAAGAATACTCTGCTAAGAATACGATATCCTATCCAGATGCCTCACTTTAATGTAAATAGTTTCCTTTAGCCTTGTCAAGGTTCCTTCCCCACTCTGAACTCTAGGGTACAGATGTGGGGACCTGCATGAAAGACCCCCTAAGCTTATTCTTACCAGCTTAGGTTAAAAACTTCCTCAAGGTACAAACTTTGCCTTGTCCTTGAACCACATGCTGCCACCACCAAGCGTTTTAAACAAAGAACAGGGAAAGAGCCCACTTGGAGACATCTTCCCCCAAGCCTTACACCCCCTTTCCTGGGGAAGGCTGGATAAGAATCCTCACCAATTGGTACAGGTGAACACAGACCCAAACCCTTGGATCTTAAGAACAATGAAAAATCAATCGGGTTCTTAAAAGAAGAATTTTAATTAAAGAAAAGGTAAAAGAATCACCTCTGTAAAATCAGGATGGTAAATACCTTACAGGGTAATCAGATTCAGAACATAGAGAATCCATCTAGGCAAAACCTTAAGTTACAAAAAGACACAAAAACAGGAATATACATTCCATCCAGCACAGCTTATTTTACCAGCCATTAAACAAAAGGAAATCTAACACATTTCTAGCTAGATTAGTAACTAACTTAACAGGAGTTGGAAGGCTGCATTCCTGATCTGTTCCTGGCAAAAGCATCACACAGACAGATGAACCCTTTGTTCCCCTTCCCCTCCAGATCTGAAAGTATCTTGTCCCATCATTGGTCATTTTGGGTCAGGTGCCAGCGAGGTTATCTTAGCTTCTTAACCCTTAACAGGTGAAAGGGTTTTGCCTCTGGCCAGGAAGGATTTTATAGCACTGTATACAGAAAGGTGGTTACCCTTCCCTTTATTTTTATGACAAGCCTAAATGAAATTGTCACTCCTTTCTTATGGGAGGAAGGGATGGGGAATACATCACATATTGATTTACATAGACTCAGATGCCCAAAAAGGAGGAAGATACTAGGCTGTCTGTCTTCAAAAATGTACTTTGGGCTATCAAACTAAAATATGTTTCACACTGGGCCCAGGAGTCCATGGATAGCATTTGGCTGGAAATTATTAAAACAATTTTTTAAAGTGACAAAGGCAATGTATTTCTTAAAAATAAGTGATTATTTCCATGGTCCACCTATGGGTAAAAAAGGTACAGTAAACACCTGGCAGAAGACTGGAAAACACAATAAAACACAAAACTTCATGTATACAGTCAGTAACAGGAGATCTGATTTTTCCCCAAGGAGTAATAGATCCCATATTCCAGTCATGGCAAGTTTGAGCCTGAAATTTCAATATACAAAAGAAAACCCCAAACAAATAGCAGCTTTTAATGAAAGGCAGGACTATTTAAATTTGGGGCTTGATTCTGATCTCGCACTATTATAAATGGGAAGTAACTTTGCTGAAGTCAACAAAAAGGAGTTTCAAACAAATACAGGCTGCACTACTTCCAGCTCAAACTACATTTTTAAATACTTCAGCACCATCAAAGGTCTGTGGGAATTGCATCCCACTGAAAAGCTGAGGATCTACTAAGGCTGTGAAGTACAAAGGAACTTTGTACACAATTGCAGACTTTAGAATTTAAATATTTTAAACAAAAGATATTAGTCAAAAGTGATGGTGTGAAGCTATAAAGTATTACATTACCAGAAATAACATTTATACAAACATAGATCTTTATAGAGGTTTATTTCTCCAGAATGACTGTACCACAACTAAAGCGGGGCAGAATTTGTCTGGGCTTACCCAAAGAAGGGCAGCTCTACTTTGTAGTTGGGTGGGCGGGGGGGGGTGGGGGAGAGGAAGGTCAGAAACTGCTGTAAAAGGTGCTTGGTGGTCAGCTTTGCAGCAATGACCCCCCCCCCAGGAATGTGCATAAAAGGTACAAAACCTGGGTAGGGCAAGCCTCACTGTCCAAGCAGTGAGGAAGCCAGTACCCACCCTCCCTCCCCTTGTGGAGGCGAATGGCAGGCTGGGTTAGGACCTGCTATGGGCATTACGTTAGTTGCCCCTTTTAAAGGGGGGCTGGGAAGGAATTTTTCCCACACCACCAGAATTGGCTTCGGTGAAGTGTAGTTTTTTCGCCTCCCCCACAACGGGTATGATGCTGGACCTTTTCTGGTGAATAGAAAAGGTGGTAGGCCATATGTCAACTTAATTTGTAAGGTTTGGTGGATGTTCAGTGCAGGTACTCCATAGGGAGGGCAGCCAGTCACCAGATAAATGGCCTGTAAAGGACTTAAAAGGAGGTACTAGATAAAAGAACAGAACAGGGGAGAGGGTTCAGGTACTCCTATGATTGGTACGGCAGGGAGCCAAACCTCCCCCCCCCCCCAGTTCTCATAGCCCTCCTTAAACCTCTTACGAGGCTGGTGAATGGTAAGGTCCAAGCCTTGTAAGAGGTTTAAGGAGGTCCCAGGGTCAGCTGGGAGACCTGGATGAAAACAAAAGGGGGGCTGGTGGAAGCCCCAGAAAATTGATTTGAATAAGCATGGATTAAACAAAGGGGGGCTGGTGGAAGCCCTGGAGGATTGATTTGAATAAGCATGGATTTGCCTGTACTGTACACTTTATCTGCCAGGTAGTCCCAGACATCTATATAATAAAGTTGCAGCCTGATTAAAACCCATAACAAGTCTCCTGTCCTTCTTGCGGTATACCCAGACAATTAAATGAAATAATATGCAAAAAATACCAACAGCATTTGCAGTGAATGAAAATTTCAAGACGACTCCTCCTTTCACATCAACACACACAAACTCTTTGGGTAGAAGTAATATAAACAAAGGTTGGAAATTGTTGTTCCCAAAATACCACAATTGCATTTCTTGACATTAACATGCTAAAACATCATTCATTATATATAAAGGCTCTTTTACTAGTGTTAATGCTGGCCAAAGAAAGCAATCCTGATAGTCTGGAGGAATCCAGCAGGACCACACCTCAAGACCTATAGCTCAAGCTGTAAACATTATGGAGCAAATCTTAGCAAGAGCAACACAAAACTCAGACCATTTTTAAAATAAATGGGAAAGAACAATCACTTTTAAAAAAAACTGTATGGCTTTGTATTTGATATTATTATACAGATAATGTGCTAGCCTGACAAACTTGAATTTGCTAGTGGGGAAGTTTGGGAAGGGAGGGAGTGGGAGAATATGTACATGCATACCCTTGCTGCATTTTCAATTACACTTTTAACAATAAATGGCTAATTCAATTTCTGAATTTACTTCATTTTATTTGAGAGATGCATTTAGACTAAGATTATTTCCTCATAATTTAGCTTCTTCTGATTAACCAAAAGTGAAACCATAATCCTGTCGTCGTTGCATCAGTCTTTTCCAATTACCTTGACTGATTTCAGTACAGTGTTGAGTACAAAGTCAAGATGGACTGGGAAGGAGCAAATCTTTCTTTAAACCAAGGTACAGTATCTTTAATCATCAAATGTGTCAGTAAAAATTATGAAAAAAATTTCTAACATGATAGATGTAACTATGAAGGACCATGTTTTTGCTTTATTGACTGTAATTGTTTTCCTCATAGTTAACAATCATATACAATACTGTCTCTAGGAGCACCTACACACTTTCCTTAATTATTAAGCACATACAGGGCCCAACTGATTTCATTTACCCTTTATTAGCCCCACAGACTTCAGCAAAGTCACTCCCAGTTTATACTAGTGCGAGATCAGCATCAAGCCCAAAATTTAAATAGTCCTGGCCTTAGAATCTAAGAATACGTACACAGAAGAGGTGGGTGGAGGAGAAATTGTAGTAAAATGTTAACTGCCAATTAGAAGCACTATTCAAGATACCGTAGATTTATCTGTGCCAGAAGTAGGTTACTATGGTGTCTTATATGCCAATGTAATAACTATGGGTAAAAGGACAGCTCTTCAGTGCTGAACATTATAGTTCAGGGGTCCTTAACCAGGGGTACATGTACCTCTGGGGCTACACAGAGGTCTTCCAGGGAGTATATCAACTTATCTAGATATTTGCCTAGTTTTACAACAGGCTACATAAAAAGCACTAGTGGAGTCAGTACAAACTAAAATTTCATACAGACAATGACTTGTTTATCCTGCTCTATATACTATACATTGAAATTTAAGCATAGGAGCCAAATTTCTGATGCGCTGGGGGTGTTCCCCCTGGCTCCACCCCAGGCCACCTTGTCCCCGATCACGCACCACCCTTGTTGCTCCCTCCGCCCCCCCACCAGCTCCTGCACACTGCGGAACAGCTGATCGCGGCAGGTGGGAGGCACTGGGGGAAAAGGGGAGATGCTGATAGGGGGGCTGCTGGTGGGTGCTAAACACCCACCATGTTTTTCCATGGGTGCTCCAGCCCTGGAGCACCCATGGAGTTGGCACCTATGAATGTAAGTACAATATTTATATTCCAATTGATTTTTTATAATTATATGGTAAAATGAAAATAAGCAATTTTTCAGTAAGTGTGCTGCAACACTTGTATTTTTAGGTCTGATTTTGTAAGTAAATAGTTTTTAAATGGAGATGAAACTTGGGGTACACAAGACAAATCAGACTTCTGAAAGGGGTACAGTAGTCTGAAAAGTATGAATACCACTGCTATAGTGTACAATAGACAGACATTTTTAAGGTTAAATAGCCTCAAATAGACCTACAGTACCTGATGTTTTTCTTTTGGAAAGTGTGCATTTTACAGTGTCCCTTAGCTTTGCCCATCTGATGCATTCATATCAGCATGTGCAGGATATTGAAATGCTCAGGAATCTTGCCCTTCTACAGGAACAACATTCTTGCATATTTCATTTCAATACCCTTCCTGGTCATGAGAACTGAGTAGGTACTCTGAGCACAGTAACAGCACAATAGCATATAGACAACCTCCTGGTCACACTTTGATTATTTTATTATTATTTTTAGTTATTTGTATTGTGATACAGCCTCAGATGTTTTACGTACTGTGCAAAACATAAGACAGCCTCTGCCCCAGAGTTCAGAATCTGCAAAGCCAGAAAACAGATTGAAGGGCAGGGGTAAGAAATACAATATACTAGCTAGATAATTAAAGTGAGGTTCAGCACACAACTTGTTAGCTTCAGGTTCTTATAAGGTCACCCAAATTAACTACATTTTCACAGTACTCGTGTGGGGAAATGCATCTATTTCAATATATATGACTTTGGTGGGGGGTTTTTTTGGTAGGATACATTTTTGATCTGGATCCATCTCAAAAAGAAAGAAAAACCCATGAACAAGTTATTTAATTTCTCATTTTACCAGCTACTATAATGCTGAAACTACATTTCAAAAAATCACCTTTAAAACAGATCTAAAGTCCTAAAGTAAAAGGCATTTGGTGCTAGATATAAAGCGTTTCATTATGCATATACATATAAGGTATAGAGGGCTAAAAAGAACTACTGCTCCTTGAGTTGAAAAAGGAGGTGGGGGGGGTTGTTTTGCTTTGGTTTGGGTTGTTTGTTTGTTTGTTTTTTTGGCAAAAATTTTCCTTACATGTATGTTAACCAAATTTCCTGCTAAGCCATAGCAACCAACATCTACAAGGCTCTAAAATGCCCCTATATCCTTTTTATAGGGCACTGTGACACTTCAAAAGGAGACGCCATTGGTATGGCATTTCTTAAACTAGAAGATGCCCACGATCCTTTTTGCAATACAGGAAGCTTTTGGAAGAAGGTACTGTGCTGCATCCAGGAATCTCTTCTTGAGTATTCAGTCTCCCTCCTAGCCTTATCAAATCTCTTGCTCCACTCATATGCTCCCTCTAAGCACTACTAAAGTCTCACCCATATCAGCCACCTATATTCACCTAACCTCATACTTCCCTCCTTTTCTAATCAGTCTCCTACTTTCAACATTCTCCCTTGGTATCCCTATTCCCTTGCAATCCTTCAGTCTCTCTCGTGTACCTCCTATGCCCATGTCCTTCCTCAGTTTCCTACATGCATCCTATATTCCTTTGTATAGCCCCTTTTTCACTCTTCCAGTGCCCATAGAGAAACTATTTTTCCTAACTATAGAGTCTAGGAGGTCACAACCTGTTCTGACAGCATTCTGATTTCAGATGCACTGAAAATGATGGGAGGGAGATAGTGGCATCTATAATAAGGGCTGCCCCACTTCAACATGCAATGACTGTAGGAAAGCAGCAGCTATCTTGACTGACAAGCAGCCTGTGGCTTCAGTCCCATTAAAGTAATCTGAGATGGTGGCTGTTTGGATTTAGTTGCTGCTGGGGAAATTTTGCACTACTGTGCAATTCAGAATTTGCGCACAATTAATGTTCTGTGCAGAATTTCATTTTTCCCAGCAGAATTGGTGCTGCAGAGAGACTGGCCACCATTATAGAATGCTGGACCCTGCAGAGCCTAGCTCTCCAGCTTGCAAATACTGGACACTGCCAAGGGGCAGGGGGAGCTGAATGGTTCTGGGCAGCTGCGGTTCCCAGCACATGCTGAAGGAAGGAGATAGCATGCAGTGAACACCTGGGACCCAGCATCAGGCTGTTTCTCTCCGGATTCCTGGGATCCGGGGAACTAAGAGGTGCAGGTGTCTGGGCAAGGGGGTGCCCAGTGGCTAGGCTCTGGGGGATAGGGGGTGGGTGCCTGGGCTGGGGGGTATCTTGCAGCTGGGCTCTGGAGGGTGAGGTGTCTGGGCTGGGAGATGCCCAACAACTGGGCTCTGGGGGGAGGGTGGCTGTGCTGGGGCGTGTCTTGTGGCTGGGCTCTGGGGGGTAGGTGGTGTGGGTGTTTGTTTGAGACCGGAGGGACTGAGCTTTCCCCCAAGATGTACGCAGCCAGCATGTGACACACATCCAGACTGAGGCAACAACAAAAGCATAACAGAGAAGCAGAAACTGGGTGGTCATAGGGGTTTCCTTAAAACAAACACTTTTATTCTCAAACACAGGACTTTCAGCATTTAAGAACACCACAACTTTATCTGCATCAAATGCACACTAATGTTAGAATGTGTTAGTAGCATTGATACTTTGTCATTTCATAACTAAAATGCAGACAAATACTGTACCATTCCAACAGCATTCAACCTAGTAAATCATCATACTGAACACTTATTCTATTGCACATTTGTAGAATTTCTAAGTAACACAAATTGTAGAGTCACATAGAATGTCTGATGAGAATGGCATTGATACATGTTGGAAAAGTGTGTGAGATCCATTTGTTTTTATGAAATCGATTTACAACAGATAGGTCATTAACAACTGAATTACTTTCTCCCATTATGTTGTTATTTCAACAGAGCTAGCAGCTCTTCAATGTGAGGTCAGTAGATTTACTCCTAACTTGTCTAGTGTTTTTGTAAAAATAAATACTGCCAAGTTCTATTAGCCATGTCCAAAAATCCTTCATTCCTTTATATTCCTAAATAATATGAAACTATGTACTGTGCCATCTGTTACACCAAACATCAGTTTTAGATGTACAAATAATGTTTTGGATACAGAAGTAATAGCAAACTACTCACACTCAGAGAAAAATCCCTTCAGTATGTGGGGGGGGGGGGGAAAGAGAACACCGAAGCAAAATTAAAAGGAAAATGAAACTATGTATACACACACTAAATATTTCTCTTCATATGTAGATAATGTGTTACATAATATCCTATTAATGCACCTATACAGACTACTAGATATTGTTCTATGTATGATTTAACTGCAAAATGTATTTTATAACTTTTTTAAAAACACTCTTCCATGCCTGTCTTCAAACATTCTGGTGTTCTGTGCTATTGTACTCCATGAAATATGATAGAACAACTTTGTTTAAAAAGTGATTATGATCAGAAACAGAACTAGGTAAAATGGACATATTCTTATTTAAACACAATCTGCTCCTTTTGTGTATTCCAAGTCATATTTGTTACTTTAGTGACAATATTTTTGCTAAAAAGCCAACAGAGCTGTGTGAGAATGAACTGAATTCTACCCTGGTTTGTGCACTTTCAACAGAATAGTTAGCTAAGTTCCTATTTGCAATATCTTTATTATTAGTGGTGATGGGTAAGCCAGGAAAAATTAAAGGTCTAGTACTTTTTTACTTGTAAACTAAGCAAATTTTATATGGAATCAATGAGATGCAACAAACATGGAACCCCATGTTGCCACTTTCACATACTCACTTTTCAGAGTATAATCACACTCTACATGGTCTTTTCCTTCTGTTGATCTCACATACTGTACTAGAGGCATGCTATTACAGATTGCAGAGAGCTAGACTGTATGTGATTTTGACAAATATCAAATGAACCAGTTTATTTTTGTGAATCCAAATCTTCTTTGTGGCAGTATATCACACACAAACTTAATATCTGTGCTTGCTATATTTCCCCAGAAATGATCTGCTTTTCATGGCAAACCAAATGAATCAGTAAGGATTTAATAACTTCACTGAAACCATATTCTTGATACTGATCGTTTTTATGAGAGGAGACTATAATACTACACAACTACAATAGCCAAATACCAACCAAACATAAGACATCTGTAAACAGGACCACTATAATACTGGTGCTGAAAGGGAAAACAAAATCAAGGGTCTAAGCTCTCAAGTGCTGTAATCTAATTACATTTCTTGATCTGTACTGAAATGTGTGCTTGTCTAAAAGTTGCATACTTAGTCTGGGTCAGTTACCACCATCAATTTCTTCAAAATCATAAATAGCTTTGAAATAAAGCCATTTGTAACATGAGTAAAAACTTGGTTTACTTAAAATCACCAGTTAATATTGTTTTAAAGAGATTTTTACCAAATATAAATATTGTTCATTGCAGTAAACATTAACATGTTTAGCCTCTGCAATCCAATTACATCTATATAGCAGATTTTAAAGAGATTCTCATTTAAATACTTCATATCAGCTTCATGTAAAAATACCACCTGACTCCATAGAATAATTCCAGTATTATAGGATGAGCATCTTTGAGATATATCACAGAAAATTTTAGAAAAACAACAGATTTCAAACCCCAAACTGCATACCAGTAAAACAAAAATCTTTTTTGTGTATATATAATTATAGGAGAGACCAGTAGCAGCGTATTAAGTTTACAAGACACAGTTTTCAGTTGCTTACATCTTTGCTAAACTTCATCCATTTGGCCAGATATTTTCCATGCTGGGTGTCTGCCTTAGAGTGGCTTTTTTTATTTATATATTTCAGCCAAAATGGTTCACTTAACTAGGGCTGTCGATTAATCGCAGTTAACTCATGCAATTAACTCAAAAGTAATGGCAATTAAAAAAATTAATCGTGATTAATCACAGTTTTAATCACACTGATAAATAATAAAATACCAATCAAAATGTATTAAATATATTTGGATGTTTTCTACATTTTCAAATATATTGATTTGAATTACAACACAGTATACAAAGTAGACAGTGCTCACTTTATATTGTTATTTTTTATTACAAATCTTTGCACTGTAAAATGGCAAACAAGAAATAGTATTTTTCAATTCACCTCATACAAGTACTGTACTGCAATCTCTTTATGGTGAAAGTACAACTTACAAAGGCAGATTTTTTTCTTGTTGCATAACTGTACTCAAAAACAAAACAATGTAAAACTTTAGAGTCCTACTTGTTGTTCAGCTAACCATTAAAAAAAAAAAGTTTGTTTACTTTTACGGGATATAATGCTGCCCACTTCTTATTTACAGTGTCACCAGAAAGTGAGAACAGGCATCTACATAGGACTTTTATAGCTTGCATTGCAAGGTATTTACATGCCAGATAGGCTAAACATTTGTATGCCCCTTCATGCTTCAGCAACCATTCCAGAGGACATGCTTTCATGTTGAGGATGCTCGTTAAAAAAAATAATGCATTAATTACATTTGTGGCTGAACTCCTTGGGGGAGAATTATATGTCTCCTACTCTTTTTTACCCGCATTCTATCATATATTTCATGTTACAGCAATCTCCGATGATGCGCCAGTACATGTTCCTTTTAAGAACACTTTCACTGCAGATTTGACAAAATGCAAAGAAGGTACCAATGTGAGATTTCTAAACATAGCTACAGCACTCGACCCAAGGTTTAAGAATCTGAAATGCCTTCCAAAATCTGAGTGGGACGAGGTGTAGAGCATGCTTTCAGAAGTCTTAGAAGAGCAACACTCCAATGAGAAAACTACAGAACTTGAACCTCCAAAAAAGAAAATCAAACTTATGCTGATGGCATTGACTCAGACAATGAAAATGAACATGTGTTGGTCTGCACTGCTTTGGATGGTTACCAAGCAGAACCAGTTATCAGCATGGACACATGTCCTCTAGAATGGTGGTTGAAGCATGAAAGGACATATGAATCTTTAGTGCATCTGGCACATAAATATCTTGCGATGCTGGCTACAATAGTGCCATGAGAACGCCTGTTCTCACTTTCAGGTGATATTGTAAACAACCAAGCAGCATTATCTCCTGCAAATGTAAATAAACTTGTTTGTCTGAGTGATTGCCTGAACAAGAAGTAGGACTGAGTGGACTTGTAGGCTCTAAAGTTTTACATTGTTTTATTTTTGAATGCAGTTATTTTTGTACATAATTCTACATTTGTAAGTTCAACTTTCATGATAAAGATATTTCACTACAGTACTTGTATTAGGTGAATTGAAAAATACTATTTCTTTTGTTTATTACAGTGCAATTATTTGTAATAAAAATATAAGTTGAGCACTGTACACTTTGTATTCTGTGTTGAAATTGAAATCAATATATTTGAAAATGTAGAAAATATCCAACACTGTTTAAATACATGGTATTCAATAATTGTTTAACAGTGCGATTAATTGCACTATTAATTTTTTAATCATGTGATTGCGATAAATTTTTTTAATCGCCTGATTAAGCGCGATAAATTTTTTAATTGTGCAATTAATCACAATTAATTTTTGATCATTTGACAGCCCTATACTTAACCAATGAGTGTTTAATTCTATATTTAGTCTCTTTTTCTCACGTTTTACAACAGGAGTTTTCAAAGCTTTTGATAGTGTAGATTACATCTTAACAGAAAGAGAGTCTTATGGATCACTTCCCCTCTCATTCACAGTCAAATAACATCCCTGACACAAATACAGCAATTGCATAAATGGGAAAAAGTAAACTGGCAACATAAACTATCCTGGAATGCTATTTAGAAGGTAGAAACCAAGAGGAGGGCTAACACCATGTGGTAGGCTAGCACTCTGCAGACCAGTACCACATGCTCTGCGAACATTCCTGGTTTATACAGATCAATAACTGGGAAGATAACCAGAAAGCGCTCTCAACCCTTTACTGGCACACCAGCAGTTGAATTTTTTTTAAGGTTAGATTCCATTTGCAGAAGTCTTTCTGGACTTCAGCAAGTAGAGTACCCTGTTTAACAACACCTAGAATGCTGGGGGTTTATCTTTAAGGAGGCAGGCTTTTAAATATAACTTTTCCGAGGACCTAAGGCACTGGGATGGGGACAGGAATCTTTCACCACTAGGGTCAGCTGTCTGAAAAATTACTACCAGTAGGACCAATCTTGAGGAATCTGAAGGAATACATCTGGCAAATGCTAAGTGTCAGGAAATGCGTCGGTCACCCAGGCCACTTCCTCTTTGTACCAACTGTAAAATCGGGGAAGCTTGGCCCTGTTGGTTGTCAAAAACAGATCAAGTGATAGTTTTCCCCAACATTTGCAGAAACTCCACTTGGTTCAATTCCCATTTCGGAGGAGATAGGATATTGACTCAGCCAGTCAATTTGAAGATGGAGCATACCAAACCAGTACTATACCAGACTGCATTGTGTTCAGTTCCTCAGGAACACAGATTTTTGTACACTAGCCTCTTGTTCTTGGTGCTGACCTGATTGTTCATTCATAACACTACCTCGGTGTTCTCAGCTGAAATTGCCGCCTGTGATTTGAAACCTTGTGGGGGGAGGGGGACAATCTCACATCTCACAGTTTGAAAAGTTGTATGTAAAGGGCTGATTCCCTTATAGATCAGAATCCTTGGTCTGAGAGAGGTCCCATGGAATTCCCAACCCATAAAGACTAGAGTCTGTGGTAATTATTGGTCTCAGAGGATCCCAGAAAAGAGGCATCTTTCTGGAGAGATTTATAAAGGTCTTTCCACCATAATAGGGCATGGACTGCCAGAGTTAGGATTATCTTGGTCTGTAGGTCTCTCATGTACAGAGTCCACTGAACCAGAAGGTAGTGGAGCAAGAGTAAAACATACTGCCCAAACCACAGGACCAGATCTATGAAAGATAATGTGATGCCATGTATCTGGAGGATTCACCTGGCCACATAGACATCAGTTTTCCCAAACTAAGCTACTAAAAACACTGCTTTGTTAATCTGCTCCTGAGAGGGGAGGCATGCCTCTGGGAAGTGTTGAAAACTGCTCCATAAGGGGACAGTTTCTTTAGAGAGCTTGTTCTCTCCTCACAATAGCAAAAGCTAGGAGAGTAAGCAGTTTCATATACCCCTAAACCACCCTCTAGATCTAATGGGGCCTTCACAAGCCAGTTGTTGAGACAAGGAAGGCTGTGCAGCTCAGGTATCCAATGCAAGCCAAAGGACTGACTTGATGCATAATTCAAGTATTCCTGTTGGGTATATGCAAGCTCCAGGTTCTATAATAATTTAGGGTGCCTCTATCTTGATTTTTCAGTAGACCACGGAGAGAATGAAAATAGATTCTATCAAACTAACATGATATCTTCTTTTTTGATGAGATTACAAGTTTGATTGATAAAGGTAGTAGAGTTGATGTAATATACTTAGATTTATGTAAGGTGTTTGATTTGGTAGCACATATTTTGATTAAAAAACTACAATGATATAAAATTAACATGGCATACATTAAATGGATTAAAAACTGGCTCACTGATACATCTCAAAATATAACTAAGTGGGGAATTGTCATTGAGTGGGTCTGTTTCCATTGGGGCCCCACAGGGACTGGTTCTTGGCCCTACACTATTTAACATCTTTATCAAGGGCCTGGAAGAAAACTTAAAATTTTTACTGATAAAATTTGCAGACAACACAAAAATTGGAGGAGTGGTAAATAATGAAGACAACAAGTCGTGATTTAAAGTGATCGAGGTTGCTTGGTAAACTGGGCGTAAACAAACAATATACATTTTAATATGGCTAAATGTATACATCTACGAACAAAGAATGTAGGCCATACTTACAGGAAGGGAGGTTCTATCCTGGGAAGAAGTGACTCTGAAAAAGATTTAGGAGTCGTGGTGGACAATCAGCTTGTATGCAGAGATTTTGACAGACCAGTAAAAGGCCAGGGATAACTACCAATAGTGTAATATTGTTTTTCAGACTTGTTGCTAACAGCAGCCAAAACTAACAGGCCTTTTGGAAGGCCTGTGCAGCTTAGCATGACTAAGCCAGGAGAGGAGGGGATTTGGGTGACCACAGGAAGGGAGCCTCTTGCTTAACTTTTGCCTGCCCCTGTGCCCCTCCCTGATGAAGGCTCTTTTGGATGTGCTGGGGTCTGTGTTTTAGGAGAAAAGCAAGAACCTTATTTTTGCCTTCTGAGATGTGTCTGTCAGGGTCTCAAAACATGCAGACCCTGGCTTTGAAACTGCTTGCCTAACAATGACATATCAAAGAAAAAACAAAAAAACTTGTCCACTAACAAGGATAAATAAGGGGGGAGAGGTTTGGACTCTTTCAGATCTTTTCTTAGACACAGTTTGGGTTCCCCAATGGCAGCTGAAAGATGAGTCAATCGGAAGGCTGCCGCTGTACAACTTGAGAGCCACACCAAACTTCAGTAATTATTGAGGATTGGGGTGTTTTACTAACCTGTTGCGGACATGTGTAAGTGCTTGAGACTAGGAAAAGTATAGCTTTAAGTGAGAGAAACCTTGTGTTGTACTGTTTGTGCCAGCCATCTATTAGTCGTACACCCGTGTCTTCATTGATTTGTTTCCTGACACCACCCCACACAGAGTAAAGTTACCAAGAGCTTTGGGTTGAAAGAACCACAGGTAACAAGCTGACCGTGATCTCCCACTCTACCACTGTAGCCAAAAGAATTAATGCAAATTTGGGATACATAAATAGGGGAATCTCAAGTAGAAATAGAGAGGTTGTTTTACCGCTATATTTGGCACTAGTGCAACCACTGCTGGATTATTGTGTCCAGTTCTGGTGCCTGCAATTCAAGAAGATAAATTGATAAATTGGAGAGGGTTCAGAGAAGAGCCACAAGAATGATTACAGAATTAGGAAAAATGCCTTATAGCAATAGACTCAAAGAGGACAATCTTGTTAGTTTAACAAAGAGACAGTTAATGGGTCTCTTGATTACAATCTATAAGTACCTACAAGTGGAACAAATATTTAAAAATGGGCTCTTCAATCTAGCAAACAAAAGCCTAATACAATCCAATAGCTGAAAGTTAAAGCTAGACAAATTCAGACTGGAAATAAGGCACAACTTTTTAAGTGAGGGTAATTAGCCATTGGAACAATTTACCATAGGGTTGTGGTAGCTTCTCCATTATTAGCAATTTTTAAATAAAGATTGGATGTTTTTTCTAAAGATAAGTTCTAGGAATTATTTTGGATAAGTTCTATGATCTATGTAATACAGAAGGTCAGCTACATGATTACAGTGGACCCTTCTGGCCTTGGAATCTATGAATGAGTCACATCAAGACTATGGACAGATATAGTCATGAATTCCTCATCTCCAACACCACAAAATACACCCCCAAAAAGTTCTCCAGTTCTGGCACTTGAGACAAAGTTGAGGTCCAGGAGATGACACCCTATTACTTCCTGCTTATGTAACAGGAAATAAGAATTGGAACAAATCTGCAGGAACCAGAAAGAAACTAGAACACAAAGTATACTGGAGAGATCACAGAGAGCACCCAATTGTCCTTCATGATCTTTTCCATTGCTGCTAGAAGAAACAGAGTCTGCTCCTCAAAGTGAGGAGGCTGGGAATGGTTTCCTTTCCTAGTCTAATAAACTGTTCCAGCTTGGGTCCATTCCTTCAGACTTGCATAATAGGCCCTCTGCAACCCTGTCTTGTAGAAAAAGTTAAAGATGCATCTCTGTGGACTTAAACAAACCAGGAGAAAAAAGAACAGCTAAGAAAATTTCCTGGGTTCCAGCATGATATTCTTCTACATACAGAAGCTCTAAAAAGTTTGATCGAAGAACTCCTTGATAAGCTTCCCATCTTTAAAAGGGGTGATGATGATTTATTCTTGATCAGGAATATTTGGCACTAGGGCCTTGACCAGAGGGTCCACCTCTTTGTGAATTTGCTCATTAGTAGAGGGAGGCCAAGGTGACAGTAAGGCATCAAACAAGAAGCTGGAAACCAGACAAAGGTTAGCCTTGACGGCTTTCATCTATTTGTGATTTGCCTGAGAGACCAGATACAGAGGCTGGAGTCAAATGGTTAATATCATAGAGTATAAGGCCATGATGAAACCCAATCCCCACCCACAAAAATGCTTTCTAAAACAGCACACAATTCCTCCTGAGCTTTTACCAGAAGGAACTTTCAGTGAAACAGGTTGACTTTTTCAACAAAGTGACTGCTTCATTATATGTAGGATGCATCCCTTAGATCTTGCAGCATCTCTTAGGTAAACTGTTTAAAAAATAGTCTAAGGAAAAGACAACCATATGGCTTTTCTCATGACACCTTGACAACCTCCTCAGTACCAGTATGGAAAGGGGAAACAGAGTGCAGGCTTTTCCCAGAGCTTGAACAGTTTCCTCGTAAGGGAACAGAACCAGATCTTCAGCAGGGGTAGTAAGTCAGCATCTTCCAACAGACCCTTTTTGGCCAGGACAGGCTCAAGTTTTCAATATCTAACCCAGGGTACTGCTGTTTCAGCCAACACTCCAGGACTGTACAGTAGAAAGTTTCTTCTTCACCAAGTTATCTATCTCCCATTAGCTAAGCAGCCTTCTCCTTTATGCCCCTGGCTACTTCTCTCTTTCCCTATCACACACACAGAGCTGCCAACTCCATTCCCTCCCCCTGCAGCCACTTGTTGACTGTTCATAAGAGAAGAGAAGAGGCAGAACTAGAATTGATGCTACTGATAGTGAGGGGACATCCAGTAGGGACTGTGGGATAGGCCATTGAGCTATTAATAGGAGAGAGCCTGAATGGACATCAAGGTCAGTCCAGAGGGGCAGAGGAAGCTGTAAGAGAGGGGACAGAAGGAATTGGTCCTCTGACCTCAGCTTGTTTGGAAAACTGTCCCAGATTAAAATTTTCAAATATTGGTAACTATGCTACAATGACAAAAGTATTTTCATTTAAAAATAAAATCAAAGAAAAATTATGTCCTCATCTTAATCTGTTTGAATTCTAGTCAGTGATAAATGAAAAAACAAATATGTCTTGGCTCGGTAATCAGCATTAATTCTATTTAAAGACATTGATTTATAAAACTTGCTGTTCTTTGAAAGAATATTAGTCTTAAGTGGCTGTTAGTCCTAAGAACATATTTAATTTACTGTTCCTTTATTCAATTGTAATGTTTACTGATGCTTTTTCTTATGTTCTCAATGAATCTGTTCACTCTGGTTGGTTTAAAAATTAATGGGAGCAGACACACACGAGACCAGTTCCCTCTGAGTTTTTAAATCACAAAAGGAAGGAAGTTAGTGTTACATTTTAAACCATCAGAAATGTAAACTACTAGAATTGTACCCACAGAAGACATAAAAAGATTCTGTCCTTGTCCCAAAGAGCTCACAATCTAAATTAAATCAGGTGGAGTGGCACAAGGGAATGCCAGCTTAATTTCATCTCTTTATTCTTGTGTGAACGTGGGAATAACTAATTAGTTTTCTATGGGTTTTAAATAGGATTCTTATTCCAAATGAGATATTGGGGGTTATTTGTTACAGGTACAAACAGCTAGAAATGTCTACGTTATTAAATAGTTGTGTGACTAGAAATGGAAAAGAATATTTAAATATTGTAGGTTTTAGATAATAAATCAGATTCCATACCTGAGGATCTGGCCCAATCTCTTGTCATTTTCACATGCTGACAAAGTGTTGATTTCAGCAAGTGATTTTAGCAGCAGAAATGATAGCTAGCTAGGTAGAATGAACAAAAACCATCTGAAACCATATGCTTAGTCTGGATGGAAGTTTTTATCTCTTTTACACATGCATGATTTAGTAGATGGCTGGAGGTTTTCTAACCCCACTGTCAGACAATACACCAGACAATGAATAATAATCTGTTGCTGGATAGACTGATTGGATTTAATTGTTTTACTAAACCAATGAAAAAGTGTTAGATTATGCATACAGTGGGACAAATTGTGCTCTGTTACGTACACTTTACCACACTGAATTCACTGGAGCTGCACAGGAAAAGAGCAAAATTTGGTCTTTAGTCTCTATGTGTACAGGATATTAAAGCATTATGCAAGTATCCAATACCTGAGGGATACTTTTTAGATCATAAATGGGACAAGCAATAGTTTTCCAAGAGGTGACTGGAGAAATACTACACCTCTACTCTTTCCACCAGGACTGTTAGATTTTAAATGGGTAAAATTTCAGAGGGCTTATTAGCTTGATAATCAAATTGTAGTGTAGAGGAAATGAAAGGATGCTGGAAAAATCTGGACAGGATGCACATACACTAGTTCATACCACAGCTATATACTAAAATGAGATATAATCATTAGGCTGTGGTCCACTACTGAGTCATAAACACAATTTTTGATTCTTCATGATTTTGTTGCCCTCAAAAAATTGCACGCAACTTATTGATGCTATTGACTAAAAAGAAGCCAATTTGATATGTAGTGTTTTGAATGAAACTAGTCTTCCAAACCTTTAGATGTTATGCCCTCTTCCTCATCTCCATTTAAGACCTGCTTCCTCAAAACAAAAATTCTGATTTGCCATCCTGTGAACTTGATAGACATTAGAGAAATTTCTCTATTTCTCAAAGTAAGACTTTATATTATATAATCTCACCCACACTCCAATTTTCTCAAATTGTAGACTTTAAACAATTATTTTTCCAGCTTTATTTGTATTTTTTCTTGTTACTACATGGATATCTAAATTTTTACTGGACACCGTTTAAATATATTTTCAAATATACAAATACTAATGTGTTGTACGTTTCTATCATGTCCATACACTGGCACATGTCACTGCCCAATCAATTTCACATTTCTCATCTGAAAATTATTTAGCTGAAAAGAAGTTTGAAAAGGCATCTTTCTTGTTGGTATTTTGTACGTACATGCCTTCCTCCAAACAGCACAATGCTTCTAGAGAGCAAGACATAGAGACGTCTGGGAACTGTAGTTATGGTTCGTGTTTATTTGGAGGCGGGGAAAACTGTTTCCAGCCACTGGGAACTACTACCACATTCTAATTCTCAACAGCAGAATAGGTTTGTGCTGAATTCAGGTAACACTGTATTCTGTTACACACTTTACTGAGCTGCTGGGAATAGATTTTGTTTGTTTTGTTTTTTTGTTTCTTTTGTTTTTATGTAAACATGAACTACAAGTACAATTCCCAGAAGTCTCCATTTTTTGTTCTTTGGACACATACACTTAATGGTTTGGAGAAGGCATGTGCCTGCAACACAAAAGGAAGAATAGGTTTCCCTTTGAAACTGCTTCGAGATGAGAAAATTCAGTTAAATAATTTTCACATCAGAAATGTAACTCTGAGGGAAGAATTAGGTTGCTAAGTCAATATATAAGTCAGAGTGGAAACTGCGATTTCTGAGGAATTTCTTGTTGGAAAGGATGAGCCCAATTACTGGCATTAACTTTTCAGAAACTTTAAAACAACCGAAATGTTTTCAATGAAATACAAATGCAGAAAAGTAAAAGTAAGTATTCAAATCCACTCCTGAAAAGTGTAGGTAATACACAAAAAAATTGTGACTACAGTATATTTGACTGCAGATATTATTGAAACTGATGTTTCTTTTTATTTATTTTGCAGTGGGTGCACAGTTTTGCAATGCCCCCAGATTGCACTGCAATTTTAAAAAAAAATTGCAATACTATATTTTATATATTACTTAAGCCTTTTGGCAAATTTTGTTTTTCTCTATTCCAGACCTGTCTCCTTCTTTCCAAATTAAAACCTCAGCCTGCCTCTCTGCCATCTCCTCATGGATTTCTAGCCATTAGCTCAAGCTCAACATGGGTAAAGGAGAGTTCTTAATCTTATCCTCAAGCTTTCCCTACTACTTCCTTTCTCAGTCATTGTGGGCAACACCACCATCCTGCCTGTAACTCAGGCCCATAAACTGGACTTCATCTTTGACATGGACCTCTTTCTAGGTACACATATCCACACTATGTCTAAATCTGGATGATTCTTTCTGCATATCATCTCTAAGATATGACAGTTCCTATCCATCCACACAGCAAAAACTCCTGTCCAGGCTCTCAACATATGTTTCAGTTACGCAATATCCTTCTCTCTGGCCTGAACAAATGCAACCTTGCCCCCTCATGTTCATTCAGATTGCTGCTCCAAAGATCATTTTGCTTTGACCATGTCATCCCTCTCCTTGCATTCCTCCATTGGCTCCTCCTTCAAACAGAAAACATAAAATCCTAAAATAAAATCAAACATAAAATTACTTAGAAAAGTTAGATGTCTTCAGGTTACCAAGGCATGATGAAATACATTCTAGAATATGCAAGAAACTGAGGCGCTATCTTCAAAAAGTCATAGAAGACAGGAGAGATTCCAGAGGACTGGAAAAGGGCAAATGTAGTCCCCAACTGTAAAAATGGAAATAAGGACAAACTGGGGCATCATAGACAAGTCAGCTTTACTTCAGTACCCGGAAAGATAATGGAGCAAATAATTAAGCAATCTATTTGCAAACACCTAGAAGATAATAAGGTGATAAGTAACAGCATGGATTTGTCAAGAATAAAATGTGTCAAATCAACCTAATAGCTTTCTTTGACAGGGTAACAAGTCTTGTGGATAGGGAGGAAGTGGTAGATGTGGTATATCTGGTCTTTAGTAAGGCTTTTGATACGGTCTTACATGACCTTCTCACAAACAAGCTAGAGAAATACAACCTAGATGGAGCTACTATAAGGTGGGTGCATAACTGGTTGGAAAACCATTCCCAGAGAGTAATTATTAGTGGTTCACAGTCAAGTTGGAAGGGCATATCAAGTAGGGTCCGACAGGGATCAGTCTTGGGTCCAGTTCTGTTCAGTATCTTCATCAATTATTTGGCTAATGGCAGAAAGTATGCTTATAAAATGTGCACACAATACCAAGCTGGGAGGGGTTGAAAGGGCTTTGGAGAACAGGATTAAAACTCAAAATGATCTGGACAAACTGGAGAAATAGTCTAAATTAAATGGGATGAAATTCAATAAGGACAAATGCAAACTACTCCACTTAGGAAGGAACATTCAATTGCACACATACAAAATGGGAAATGTCTGCCAAAAAAGGAGTACTGAAGAAAAAGATCTGGGGGGTCATAGTGGATCAGAAGCTAAATATGAGTCAACAATGTAACACTGTTGCGAAAAAAGCAGACATTGTTCTGGAGTGTAGTAGCAAGAGTGTTGTAAGCAAGACATAAGAAGTAATTCTTCTGCTCTACTCAGCACTGATATGGCCTCAACTGGAGTATTGTGTCAAGTTCTGGGTGCCACATTTCATGGACAAATTTGAGAAAGTCAGAGGAGCACAACAAAAATGATTAAAGATATAGAAAACGTGACGTATGAGGGAAGATTGAAAAAAATTGGTTTGTTTAGTCTGGAGAAGAGAAGACTGAGGGGGGACTTAACTGTTTTCAAGTACATAAAAGGTTGTTACAAGGAGGAGGGAGAAAATCGTTCTTGTTAACAAAGCAAGACGCAATGGGCTTAAATTGCAGCACAGAAGGTTTAGGTTGGATTGTCAGGGTATTTAAACACTGGAATAAACTGTCTAGGGAGGTTGTGGAATGTCCATCACTGATAAGAGCAGATTAAACAATCACCTGTCACGGATGGTCTAGATAATAGTTAGTCCTGCCTTGAGTGCAGGGGACTGGACTAGAAAACCTGTTGAGGTCCCTTCTAGTCCTACAATACTATAAGCTATTTGTCTTCATTTTCTACGCCCTTCATAGGCTATCCCCATCCTACCTGTCATCTCTCATTCATTATCAAGATGTTGGCTTCCATCTCCAATCAGTCCACCTGTCAAACTTTCAAACAAGTATCTTCATGCTTTCTGCCATGCTTTCCCTCATACTTGAGAAGATCTCCCCAGGAACATTCACAAAACTAATATATTTTTCTCCTTCAAACCCTCTTTTTCCATTATGCCTACAGAAAACTTGACAATAGACGGTATACTGACACCACCAGCCATCATGCTGACCAACATTGTCTAATTTTTTCCTTGTATTCCTTCCTCTGTCTGTCTATCGCCATCTGTCTCTATTTCTTGTCTTATATTTAGTTTGTAAGCTCTTTGGGACAAGGACCATCTTTGGACTTGTTCTCTGTACCAGCTAGAGATGTGGGGAGTTCTAGGAACTGCAGTTTTCCTGTGTTCAATACAGCTAAATATACTTAACTCTCTTGGTTGAGAGCCAGGATGAGAGAGTTGTTGGGAATGGTTTATTTTCTTTTTCCTTCTGTGTACACAGTACTGAACCATATTCAAAGAGTTATCAATGGGTCACTGTCAAACTGGGAGGATGTATCTAGTAGTGTGCCACAAGGATCTGTCCTGGACCCAATACTATTCAATATTGTCATTAAAGACTTGGATATTAGAATGGAGAGTATGCTTATAAAATGTACAAAAGATGGCAAGAAACAAGAGTTTGCAAGCATCTTGGAGGACAGGATTAGAATTCAAAAGGACCCTTATAAATTTGAGAACCGATCTGAAATCAAGAAGATGAAATTCAATAAAGTGCTTACAAAGGAAAAATAAAATGCATGAATAGAAAATGGAGAATAACTAGTTAGGCAGTAATTCTGTGGAAAAGTATCTGGGTGTTATAGTAGATCACAAATTGAATACGAGTTACCAATGTGATGCAGTTGCAAAAAAGGTTAATATTCTGTGGTGTATTAACAGGAGTATTGTATGCAAGACACAGGAGGAAATTGTTCTTCTCTGCTCAGCACTGGTCGAGCCTCAGCTGGAGTACTGGGTCCAGTTTTGGGGGCCACACTTTAAGAAAGATGTAGAAAAACTGGAAAGAATCCAGAGGAGAGCAACAAAAATGATAAAGGGTTTAGACAACATGACCTATGAGGAAAGGTTTTAAAAAAAAACAAAAAAACAAAAAAAAAAAACCCGCACACCTGGGCATGTTTAGTCTTGAGACTGAGCGAGGACCTCATAACAGTCTTCAGATATGTGAAAGACTGTTATAAAGGGGATGGTGATCAATTGTTTTCCATGTCCATCAGGTAGGACAAGAAGTAATTGGCTTAATCTGTAGCAAGGGAGATTTAGAAAGTTTTCCTATTATCTAATCTGGGGTGGGCAAACTTTCTGGCCTGAGGGTCACATCGGGGTGCGAAACTATATGGAGGGGCGGGTAGGAAAGGCTGTGCCTCCCCAAACAGCCTGGCCCGCACCCCATATCCACCCCCTCCCACTTCCTGACCCCTGTCTGCCCCGCTCAGAACTACTGACCCATCCAACCCCCCTGCTCCTTGTCTCCTGACCGCCCCCCACATAACCCCCCCTGCTCTCTGTCCCCTGACTGCCCCCCTCGACACCTATCCACACCCCTGGGGACCCCACCTCCTATCCAATGCCCCGTTCCCCATCCCCTGACCGCCCCAACCCCTATCCACACCCCTGCCCCCTGACTGGCCCTCCAGGACTCCCACACCTATCCAACCACCCCCTGCTCTCTGACTGCCCACCCCTGCAGAACCTCTGCCCCATCCAACCGCCCCCTGCTCCCTGTCCCCTAACTGCCCTGCCGGAACCCCCTGCCATTTATCCAACCCCCACCCCCTTGTCATGCAGCTCAGAGCAGCAGGAGCTTGCAGCCCCACCTCCCAGCCAGAGCCAGCCACACGGCCCATGCAGCAGCGTGGCTGCGGGGGAGGGAGGACAGCAGGGGAGGGGCCAGGGGCTAGCTTCCCCAGCCAGGAGCTCAAGGGCTGGGCAGGACGGTCCCGTGGGCTGGGTGTGGCCTGCGGGCCGTAGTTTGCCCACCTCTGATCTAAACTAACTATGAAGATAGTTAAGTTGTGGAATCCCTGACAGGGAGGTTTTTAAGAACAGGTTAAAACACCTGTCAGGGTTGGTCTAGGTATACTTGGTCCTGCCCCAAGGGTGATGGATGAGATGATCTCTGGAGGTCCCTTTCAGCCCTACATTGCTATGATTCTATGCATAGCATAGAACTACAGTTCCCAGAATTCTCCATTTCTTGTATTCTAAGGAAATTACATAGACTTGGATAGATTTCAGGTCTTCATAATTTAATTATTTCTTTTCATGTGTAGTTGTATATACCAAATGCACAATGTGACACTCAGCACCTCAAAGTAGCACCCTGGAACTCCCATATTCACCACTGTGATCATTATGATACGTTTTGTACAATGCATGCATGTATTCAGGTCTGCTCTTTGTATACCCGTGCGCAAGCGCCACACAGGAGCAGACTATAAAGGGGTTGGAAGAACAAATCTGCTATTACGGATCCCCCCTTGAGGTGCAAAGTGATCAGGGAACCCATTTTATGGGAATGGAAGTAAGAGAATGGGCTAGGGGATGGGGGATTGCGTGGGTGTTCCACATCGCATACTACCCGCAAGGCATCGGGCTCATTGAACGCATGAACAGCTTGCTTAAAGAACAGTTAAGCAAACTATCTCCCACAGAATCCCTGACCAGGTGGAGCCGTAATCTTCACCAAGCCACGGCTGCGCTCAATGACCGCCCTCTGTATGGCTCCACCCTGTATGCTAGATTCAAGGGGGAGGTCATTGAGCGACCCCGTGTGTTGCGAGTGCACCATCTGCACCTGCAAGCCCACCTCCCCATTCAGGCCACCCCGGGAAGTGCTGGTCTCAATCTGCAGGTCCCTCAAGAGAGCCTCACTCTACAACCCAATAGCTGAAACCTCGTAAGTACTGGCCTAGCCATTGGGATCCCACAGGGCTATCATGGGCACATTGCTCCATGCAGCAGTCTAGCCCTTAAGGGCATAGATGTTGCAGCAGGAGTAATCGACGCTGACTATACTGGGGAGGTTAAAGGTGCTTTTGGTTCATAATGGCCAGCAGGCAATAACTCTCCTCCAAGGCGAACGTATTGCACAGCTGATTTGCGAGTGCATTGGGTTGCCTGATGTGCAGGAAGTGGATGCGCTTGCACCCACCATTCGAGTGGGGGGGTTCAGCACAACTGGACATGCAGTTTGGGTTCACAACCCCACCAAACATAACCCACTCGAAGGGGAAATCCTAACTGATGGCCCCGGGGACGCTCATCTCGTGCTGCTAAAAGGGGAAGATGCCCCAATTTATGTGCCCGCTAAGCGTCTTTCTTCCAGGCAACCATAACTGCCGCATTGCGGTTTGGGCAGCTCCGTGGAGTGTCCCGGTCACACCACCCGAAGACCGACACCTGCGTGATGTCTCTACGACGTGTTCCCCACAGCAAAATCCTCAAACTAATTTTAGTTACAACTGGTGTCCAAGCCACATGGCATCACAACTCTGCTGTCCAGTGGATGCAATCGGTGGCACTATCAGGTAACAAATAGGACTGTTGGTACTGCGCGCACGCCCCGCAATTGGCAAGCGCTTGCATTCCATGGGCTGCAGTACCATGAAATGAATCCTGGGCCCTTAACGACACCACCTTTCTCACCAAGTGTCATAAATATAAAGGGAAGGGTAATCACCTTTAAAATCCCTCCTGGCCAGAGGAAAAATCCTTTCACCTGTAAAGGGTTAAGAAGCTAAAGGTAACCTCGCTGGCACCTGACCAAAATGACCAATGAGGAGACAAGATACTTTCAAAAGCTGGGAGGAGGGAGTAAAACAAAGGGTCTGTGTCTGTCTAGGTGATGCTTTTGCCAGGGACAGAACAGGAATGGAGTCTTAGAACTTAGTAAGTAATCTAGCTAGGTATGTGTTAGGTTATGATTTCTTTAAATGGCTGAGAAAATAGCTGTGCTGAATAGAATGAATATTCCTGTCTGTGTGTCTTTTTTGTAACTTAAGGTTTTGCCTAGAGGGATTCTCTCTGTTTTGAATCTAATTACCCTGTAAGGTATTTACCATCCTGATTTTACAGAGGTGATTCTTTTTTACTTCTATTAAAAGTCTTCTTGTAAGAAAACTGAATGCTTTTTCATTGTTCTTAAGATCCAAGGGTTTGGGTCTGTGGTCACCTATGCAAATTGGTGAGGATTTTTACCAAACCTTCCCCAGGAAGTGGGGTGCAAGGGTTGGGAGGATTTTTGGGGGAAAAGACATTTCCAAACGACGCTTTTCTAATAAAAATAAACCCAGATAAATGTTTGGTGGTGGCAGTGGAAGTCCAAGGGCAAAGAGTAAAATAGTTTGTACCTTGGGGAAGTTTTAACCTAAGCTGGTAAAAGTAAGCTTAGGAGGTTTTCATGCAGGTCCCCACATCTGTACCCTAGAGTTCAGCGTGGGGAAGAAACCTTGACACCAAGTATAATGAAATGCCCCCTTACCGGCGCCAAGGGACACCGGTAGTGGTACTGGGGGATGCTTCTTGGTGTGTTCAGCAACCTTCGGTGACGGACACCGTTCATCCCATTGGAGAACTTCCCCCGTCCTCGTGTGCAGTGATAGCAGAATACCTGCCAGATGCCAGGCAATTTAACGTTACTGCCGGCCCACCGGAATTGCACAATAAGAGGATGGCTGGAGAGACGTGGGTCTCAAGTGAGAATTGTTCCAGTTCTTCTGAAACCAGTTTGACTTATACCAATGGCACCACCCTTTGCCATTGGTGGTGGCGTTGGGGAGAGCGGGGACTACATACCTGTGATTTTCTGTATTATTTCAATGCCAGTGCCCCCTTATAGAGAACACCCCTCAGTACAATTAGACGTGGGCAAATCCTGCATGCGCATTACTGGTCTCAGCGTAACCAAAAGCTCCAACAGGTGGTGTCGCAACACCTCAGATAGCACATGGCTCCCCACAGCAGGATTGCCGGGGCTGTACTGGCTATGCGGCCGTTGTGGTGGGGGAGTGCCCCACCCCCATGCCAGATTGGGCTACAACAGGCCAGAGCGGCTGCGCAAGGTGGCAGCCAATCAGGGAGGGCCTGTTAGAGAGCCAGTCAGGGCCAGTATTACAGCCAGCCAATCAGGACAATGCTAGGCCCTATAAACAGGCTGCCCAGGAAGGGAGCAGGTAGTCTCTCCCAGACTTTCAAAGGAGAAGGTCTGTCTCCTGAGCACAGCACAGCGCAGGCTTGGGGGAGCTGAGGAGAGCTCCAGCCCAATACCTGCCAGGCTGCAGGCCCTGATAGAAGGGCTCGCAAGGGGGCTGAAGGGGAAGCAGCCCAGGGAGGGGAGGTGAACAAGGGGAGCGAAGGAGAGCAGGGAGGCTGCTGCCAGAGGGTGGGCCTGGGTCCCCCCCTTCCCCCTTGTACTACACTCGGCCGTTAGGAGTGGCCATAGCAGACTGCACCCGACCCCTGATAGAAGGGGTTAGACTTTGGGGATATGGTTGGCCTCTGCAGCTGGGGTGAAGAGAAAAGACTGCTGTTAACCACAACCACCCCACCCCCGGAAGGGGGTGACAGTGGACTTGGGGGCACTGCCGGAGGGCAGTGTGCTGAAGAGGACTCCATGAGCAATGTGGGTCGAGAAGCCAATCGAGGGTGAGAGACAAATGGGACACCACCAGTGGAGGGCACTCCACATGGACTGAGCTAATTCCCGGAGAGTTACCAACAGGAGGCGCCATGGTGGTGAGTCCCAACCCCATCACAGGCAATAAAACCCTACCCAACCAATGGTGTGGATGGTGCACATTGGGACAGCTCCTCCCCTGGATGTATGGAATGCAAATCATGCATGCTCGTGCAGTGCATAATTACATATTGGTGGCACGTCCACGACGAAGCCCAAACCCCATTGTGCAGAGACCCATGGGCTTTCATCAGTTTGATTGGGCTTTCCTCCCCTGGCTAGGGGTGGCCAAATTGGAGTGCGCTATAGTAAATATTTCAGCCACATTAGAGGTTACAGAAAATACCATAGATGCAATCCAAGCCCTGCAATTAGAGGTAGCCTCTTTATGGCGAATTACAAAATTGTATGGCGTTAGATTATCTATTAGCTGCGCAAGGTGGCATTTGTGCCTTAATTAATGAAAGTTGTTTTTACTCAAATCAGGAGGTGTTACATAACATGGTTCTGAGACTTCTGTATGGGATGACCCTTGGCGGTGGCTAACCTCCTGGCTTCTGGATCTCGGTGCCTGGGAGAGACGCATCGGGCTCCTACTATTGATTGAACTAGGGGTTTTTTGTGTGTTTGTCCTTCTTGAATGTTGTGTGAATTGCTCCTCCACCTTCCTGGCCTGACTAGCAACCCCCAAACCAGTGTGCATGCTCGCCATGTACTGGTGGCAGTAACAAACACACCACAGTCCGCCAAGGGGTGGAGTGTAGGGGCAAGGTTGAGGAAGATTGGCGAGGAGCTAAGTGGCGGACCACGTACGTGACTGAATGTAAGCAGAGGATGCAGGCAGTTCAATGAACTTTGTCAGACAGACCCTGCCAAAATAGTTTAACATAGTTCAGCATATTTTTTTCCTGTAAACAAGTTTTTTTTTAAAAAAAAGCATAAATCATGAATGTAATGGATGTAACCAGCTGTTGACCCCATGTAACCTCGAGGTAAGTGTGGAGAACAACACTGCAGAGGACTCCCCCAGCGGAGTCCTGCCTGGTCAGCTATCCTGAATGGCCAGAGTCCCCTGCAGCCCCTCCGCGCATCCTAAGGACTCACCGTGCAGATTGGAGCGTAAGTTCATCCTTCAATAAATTGTAGCTTGCTATTCTTAGGCCTGAGTGTCATCCTTTCGCTGGTATCTTTCTCTCCCCCCACCCCGCTTGCGGGCACACTAGGTTTGTGAATATTTTTCGGATATACAAGTAGCAGCATGTTTTAGACAAGAACCCACAGACATACTACAGTAAACTATGTGGATAACATAAATGCAGAAGTACAATATGGAGTTAAGCGCCAAATTCCACAACCCTGTCTAAATATATCTGAATAGGTACAAATATATACTGCCAAAGAACTATCCTTGTTCCTCTATAATCCATTCAGCTATGACCACCTGTGCAGGCCCATCTATAAATACTAATTATTTTTGTCTGTAACATGAATAATCAGCACAGAGGAGATGCCTCACTACCACTGCTGTGTCAGAGGATGTAGTGCCCCACATATTAGAGCATTGTTTCTGAGCTCTTGGATGAATGCCTGCAAAGCACCCTCTCTAAAATGTGTGTTGGAAAAGCCAGTACCAGGGCATAAAACTGCCAGCCCTTTCCTCTCAGGTGTTCTGTCATGCACTTTTGACTCTGGAAGACATAATTTGGCCAAAATCATAGACTCACAGAATTGTAGGCCTGGAAGGGACCTCAACAGGTCTTCTAGCCAAGTTCCTTGCACTCAAGGCAGGACTAAGCATAATCTAGACTATCCCTGCCAGGTGTTTGTCTAACCTGCTCTTAAAAATCTCCAATGATGGATATCTATGACCTCCCTGTGCAATTTATTCTAGTGCTTAGCTACCCCATCAGTTAGGAAGCTCTTCCTAATGGCCAACCTAAACCGCCCTTGCTGCAAATTAAGCCCACTGCTTCTTGTCCCATCCTCAGAGGGGACATTTTTTCTCCTTTTTCCTTGTAACAACCTTTTATGTACTTGAAAATTATGTCCCCTGTCAGTCTCCTCTTCTCCAGGAGAAACCAACTCAATTTTTTTTCAAATCTTCCCTCATCAGAGATGTCTTATAGACCTTTAATCATTGTTGTTGCTCTTCTCTGGACTTTCTCCAATTTGTCCACTTATTTCCTGAAATATGGCACCCAGAACCAGACACAATACTCCAGCAGAGGCCTAATCAGTTTGGAGTAGAGCCGAAGAATTACTTTGTCTTGCTTACAAGACTCCGGCTAATGCATCCCAGAATGATGTTTTGCTTCTTTTGCAACAGTGTTACACTCTTGACTCATATTTAGCTTGTGATCAACTATGATCCCCAGATCCATTTCCACAGGGGTCTGCAATACATAGATACTAGGGAGAAATATAGCTTTTTTCAAATAAGAGGAGGGGTTGGCTTATTTTAAAGCTTCTTAACCACTGATTCTCCATACATTCCTTAATCTGTATTTACAATTAATATTTTCAAACATCTATTTAAGGTGATAGGTAACAGAATTACTCTGACAATGCTCTTCCAATGCCAGATAGACAGACTTCAGAAAATATGACTGCTGAGAGAAGGTCTCCTATTCTGGTATATTTAGATCTGTGAATCTGCAGCTTGTATTGTATGTGAAACAAATTATTAGCAATGCCCCTGCAGATACTGATATAATTTTACAAGTCAATTAATGAGAGATTGCAAAAAGCAGTGAAAATATTCCAAAGCAAAATCAAATATTCTCTGCACAAAAATAAAAGGTAATATTTATTCTTGAATAGCTTAGACTCTTTGTAGCTATCTTTCACGTCTATTATATCATCACTCATGAGAAAAATAAAAATTATTAATGAAAATCCTTGTTGATTCAAGACATCAGTGTTCAGTAGAATGTAATTCTCAGCCTTCTTAATATGATAGGATGCTATTTTTCTAACTCTTAGGTAATGTATAATTCAACTGTCACTTACTGTGCAGCAGTTGGTTACACAGAATGAAGTGAATCATAATCACGACTAACCAAATTAATGAAAGCACTCTGAATTTAAAAAAAAAAAAAAACCAACCAGCTGTCTGATGGCCTGATCTGGCAAAAATTCATTTTATTTCCATGCCACACAAGACAGCAGATACAAGTTTTTCTAAATGTCCACAGTGCTGAATTCAGCCTTTAGATGATGCAGATATTAGAATCAATTCAGAAATATTCATGTTAAATTTACAGAAACAGACTGTCAAAAGCTGTGTATAGGTAATATAGATAAATAACTACATAAATAATGTTAAGGTAGTGTTAAGGCAATGACCAACTTATAAAAAGCAAGCCATTCACATCCAAAGTTTAAATCTCTATCACATTAGAGGCTGGGGGGGGGGGGGAAGAGAATGACAATATGTGAGCTAAGGAGAGAAATGACAGTCTTAATTGAACTGCTGGTTGTTGTAAATTTGTGTCACAATCTTAACAAACTGTTTCCTTAATGTTATTGGAGGAGGAGGAGGAGGAGGAGGAATCGAAATGAAAAGTTATCTCCTGTATTTATAACATTTAACCTAGAGATGGGACTAGCTTCATCCGTATTATTCTAGCCTATGGCTTGAAATATCCACTCACCACTCTCTAATGGTGAGTAGGCGGCTTTCCTTAGCAAGACAGAACTGTGAGCGTGGTCCCAGGGAGTTACTCCGAGATTACTCAGTTAGGGCAAACTGCGAAAAATGGGGTAGACAATCCCCAAAGCTGGTGGATATTCCAATACTTAGATTCACCAAGCCAGCACAAAACAGCTTTTTCTAATACCTTACTGGTTATCCAGAAGCCAACAACACAGTTCCCATAAAGCAATCCAGCCTTAGGCTTCCACCCAGACACCCAAGTCAAATATGATGAGGATTACTGAAAATCTTAATCGTATAAGAAAGTTCTACCAATCCCAAAGGATTGGACGCATTACTTTCCAGGTTAATGAATATTCCAAATCTTACCCAAATACAAGCTTACAGCCAGTCCTTATTAACTAAACTAAAATTTATTAAAAAAAAGAAGTGTATTGGTCAAAAGATCAGTACACATACAGACAAGGGTACAGTTATGAGATCAGATTCATAGTAGAGATGGTGAGCTTTGTAGTTGCAAAGAGTTCTTTCAGCATTAATTATAGTCCAACGTCCATATTCAGGGTGATCCAGATGGGACTGGAAATCTCAGATCTTACGACTCAAGCTTCCCCCTCAAACCCAAACTGAAGCCATCTAGGAGGAATTCCAAGTTCTCTCTGGTAGAGATGCATAGTCATACACATCAAAAGGATCACAGTCTCCAAATCTCCTTACAAGCATGATTCATTGAAGGTTTTTAGAATTTGAGCAAGAAATATACTAGTATTAGGAACAGACCTGGTCTAGAAAGGGAGAACATTCAGATTCTAGGCAGTAGATCTCAGATGCTGAAGGTCTCCATGAGTGAAAGTGCCCTGATGAATCAAGTCTTGAAAGACTGGCAGGAACCAGGGTTGATGAACAGGAATCAGAAGAAATCTGGGGAACCACGGGAGTCAAGGCCAGTATGGAGGGAGACCATTATTACTTTTGTTCAGGCCTGGTATATCTTCCTTCCATCTAGCCCAGTATCCTGTCTTCTGACAGTGGCCAATGCCAGCTGCCCCAGATGGAATGAACAGCTAATCCTCAAGTGATCCATTCCCTGTTGCTCATTCCCAGCTTCTGGCAAACAGAGGCTAGGGACACCATCCCTGCCCATCCTGGCTAATAGCCATTGATGATCTATCCTCCATGAATTTATTTAGTTCTTTTTTTAACCCTGTTGTAGTCTTGGCCTTCACAACATCCTCTGGCAAAGAGTTCCACAGGTTGACTGTGTGTTGTATGAAGAAATATTTTGTTGTTTGTTTTAAACCTGCTGCCTATTAATTTCATTTGGTGACCCCTGGGTCTTGTGTTAGGAGAAGGAATACATAACACTTCCTTATCTACTTTCTCCACACCAGTCATGATTTCATAGACCTCTATCATATTCCCCCTTAGTCGTCTCTTTTCCTAGCTGAAAAGTCCCAGTCTTATTGATCTCTCTTCATAGGGAAGCCTTTCCATACCCCTAATAATTTTTGTTGCCCTTTTCTGCACCTTTTCCAAGATATCTTTTTTTGAGATAGGACAACCACATCTGCATGCAGTATGCAAGATATGGGCATACCATGGATTTATATAGAGACTGAGATATTTTCTGTCTTATTATCTATTCCTAGTTTAATGATTCCCAACATTCTGTTCCTTTTTTTTTTTTGACTGCTGCTGCACATTGTGGATAGTTCTCTGAAAATATCCACTCAATGACTCCAAGATCTCTTTCTTGAGTGGTAACAGCTAATTTAGCCCCCATCATTTTATATGTGTAGTTGGGATTATGTTTTCCAATGTGCATCACTTTGTATTTAGCAACATTAAATTTCATCTGCTATTTTGTTTCCCAGTCACTCAGTTTTGAGAGATCGTTTTGTAGCTCTTTGCAGTCTGCCTGGGTCTATCTGAGTATTCATTAATTTAATTTAATATTCATTAATTTGTCCATCTGAAGACTACTTTTCATGGTTTCTTTTAAGTAACCAATTTAAATTCTTTTTTTGGGGGGGGGGGGGTTTCATAGTACTTATTTAAGAACACTCACCTTTACCCATTTATAAACTGTTTATATTACCCATGATAAATCAAACAGGATTCAACAACCTTTAAATGACATTCCTTTGCCTACATATAAACTGTTTTTGTTATCTATGAGACAACTGAGACTCACTGAGACTGGACTCACTACTGATTTTGGTCTTATCTTACCTAGAGAAGAGTGTCCCCACCAGAAGAGGTTCCACTCTTAAGGTGTAATCTCTGCTGAAAGCTCTCCACAGAAAGAAATACAGAAGAGATTGTATCTGAAGTAACCACTGTTTACTGCTTGTATTGTTTGTTTTGTCTTTATATTTTTTCTGTCTTTCTTTCCCAGATGCTTTGTCACTGCAGCCATTGAGACCTGAAGCTGCTCTAAATTACATCAGAGCTGTTTCAGCCTCCAGCTGGCCCCAGAATCAGGGAAATGAAAAGACGGCATAGAAGCATTTTCCGTCACCTCTCCATATGTGTAAAGCTAGCTTCTACTTTAAAAACCAACCCCTAATCTCCTCAAATAGCCTTTACCAGTACTACTGATGAGGGAGGGAGTAGCTGCACACATGTTGAGCACAGTCGGTGCAAAGGCTCATTTTATTTGAATCCTGGGCCCCACTTCAACAGCTGGAAGCAAAAGAAAACAACAACAAAAAAAAACCACCACACCACTAAAAAACAGGAAAATTCTCCAGTTCCTCTAAAATCATTCTGACAGACCCTCCCAGTGTCAGAACGGCAGTTGAGTTAGAGGGGAGAGAAACAGACAAAGGCAAACAGCCTTTCAGAAAAGGAGAGCTAACAAAAGTGCACCAAGGAACATTCACCTTCTTTATGTGACTCTGCTCTCAATATTCTGTAATACTTCAAGCATGCCAGAAGGGGGTGCTGGCACCCAGTCTGGGGGAAAAAAACAAAAAACACACCAGGAAGCTCTTGTGCCTGCCTTTGAAGTGCAGAATGAAGGTTTATGCACATGAATAACTTTACACATAAGTAATCCCACTGTCTTAAAATTCAAAGTTAGAACCCTTTTATTACTTTTTTCTTCTCATTATGGAAAGAAAATGGAAAGCTCACTGCAAATATTTTAAAAGTGGTCTGGGGAAAAATACTCTTTTTAAATCAGGTTAGACTGACAGTTTTGTTCTGTACAATTTAGAACTTACAATATATACTGTAATTAGGCTTTAGTTTCAATGCAAAAAATCAAGCTTTCAACGTTTTCATAGGTTTTAAATTATCTTACTCATAGATTCATAGAGTTTAAGGCCAGAAGGGGCCATGAGATCAAGTAGTCTGACCTCCTGTATATCACAGCCCAGTACATTTCACCCAGTTCCCCCTGTATTGAACCCAATAACTTGGGTTTGACTAAGTATAATGTGCAGAAAGACGTCTGGTCTTAATCTGAAGACATCATATGGCGGAGAATCCATCACTTCCCTTGGTAGTTTGTTTCCATGGTTAATCATCCTCACTATTAAAAATTTGTACCTTATTTCTCATTTGAATTTGTCTGGCTTAAGCTTCCAGCCACTTGTTCTTGTTATGCCTTTCTCTGTTGGAATAAAGAGCCCTTTACTACCTGGTATTTTCTCCCTATGAAGGTACATACTCACTGTAATCAAGCACCTCTCAATCTTCTCTTTGATAAACTAAACAGATTTAACTCTAAGTTTCTCATTATAAGGCATTTTCTACAGCTCTCAAAAAATTGCCGTGGTTCTTTTCTGTATCCTCTCCAATTTTTTAACTTAAAAATGTGGACATTAGAACTGTACACATTATTCCAGTACTGGTCTCACCAACACTGTATAGAGAGGTAAAATCAACTCCCTATTCCTATTCACTACTACCCGTTTGGAGTCTGCCTTCATCTACAAACACATTCTGCTTAGTCACTGACAGGAAGTAACCCCACTACTACTACTATTTATCCAGCATCCAAAAGGGGGATAGTAACTTTACAGAAAGAAGGAAGAGGTGGCACAGGCAAGTGGAATAATCAAACAGAAAAGAAGCAGAGAGTAAAAGAAACAAAAAAGACAGGAGAAAAAGAGTGTCAGGTCCTTCATCACTCAAGTTTCTTCTTCCTATACTTTCTATTTTCCACTGTTTCAAGACACTACATTTAAATTAATCTTCATATGTTGTACGGCACAAGTAAACAAAAACAAAACTGTATGCTCCATCCTTCACTCTATATTCGGCAAAACACATAATGAAATCATAGGAATACTGCCTGAATAAGAAATGTTGACTATAGTCCGAGGTTATTATTTACCTCAAAAAATCTGATCGTCTAGTCTGATCTCCTATAGAACACAGGCCAAAGAAATTCTCCAAAATAATTCCTAGAGCATATCTTTTAGAAAAAAAGGAAGAGAGTAGACAAGAATATTCCAGAGAAAGAGTATCCAGTCCCATCTGCAATATCTTCATCTTCTTTTGGTGAGGCAGCAAATCCATCTACATCTGTCTTTGCAGATTAATAAAGTTTTCAAGTACTTAAAGTGCACGTAAAATCTTAGACATTCCCCTGGAGACTATTCAAGAAAAACACCACAAGCTCTTAAACATATTGCATTAACACAGACCCGGGAAATTAGCCATGCCAATAAACAATGGCCCGCTGGAACCTGCCAAATCCATCTGGCATAGGCCTACTTCCATCTCAGCTACCTCTAAGACAGCAGACAGAAGGTCAAGTCCCTGCAAAGGATTTGAACACTTACTCTCATCCTTCATCTGGCTCTCTTGCTGTGCAAGTAGTACAGGAGAGAACAAAATATCAAAGTCCACAAAAGTCACCCCAAAGAAAAAAGATCCCCAAAAAACTGGATCTTTTCAGCAAGCCTTCAAATGAAAGCAGCAAATTATCAAGTACTGCTCAACATGTGTTTTTAATTTGGGATAAACTGTCTAATTTTGTTGATCAGTTACTCAAGGAGCAACAAGAGTTGCTGAAATAACTTACGGCCAACTGGTTGCTCAAACATCTCAGCAGACTGCACTGGACACATGATACAGCAGGTCACACCATGGCTACTGAAATAAGCCGGACAAGATAGTTCTGGCTTCAGTCCTCTGGAATTTCAACACAGATTCAGGCAATAATTGAGGACCTCCCATTTGAGGGAAAGCCTCTTCAGCAGTGGGACAGACAAAGCCCTCCATATTTTAAAGGATGACAGAGCAACTCTGTCCTTCCAGGGCTCTGTATCCCAACTCCTAAAAGGAAGCAGCCATGACAGCACCCATATTTCAGACAGTGCTCAGTTACATTCAACTCAAGATCTTTAGAGCCACTGAGAAAGAGGCAGAGATTCCACCAGAGGCAACCCTCTGCCTCCTCCTTGGCTGCCCCACAGTCTGAGGTTTTGAATAGTCAGGAAGTCTGATGCATGCTTGGACCAAAGGATCTTTGTTCTACCCTTTGGCAACCAGTTTTATTTTCAAGAATCGTGAGCTAGCATTACTCAGATCAGTGGGCCCTCAAGATTTACATCATCTTAAAAATTTTGAATCCCTCATACTTGCACTTCAGAAAAAACATACAAAGAGTGATCACTTTATACGTATACACCCCAACAACAATCAAAACACCGAGCATTTCGTGTTTTTTATCTTTAAAAAAAATAGTATAAATCCTAACTAATCAATTTGCATAGTGAGGTAGGGAAGCTTTAATCATATTTTATATAGCAGTAACACATACAAATAGTTTGTGTAACTTTAAAGACCACAAACTGGCAAATCAGGATTAGAACTCTCAGGGAACAGTCTCCTCCCACATCAACACTACTGCTAAATCCTAAGTATTTTTTCCTTTACTTCTCCAAAGTCACTTCATTCCTGCCATTAAACACTTTATCATCTTTCCTCATGACTACTGAGAACTCCTCTTCTCTGACCTCCTTAGCTGTCACTTCACTGCATCAAAAAAACACAGCTGTGAAAATCATCTTTTGTCCACTGTGCTAGTCATACCTACTTCCTCTTCCAATCCCTTCATCGTGCCCACACCCCACTCAGCACCATGTGAATGAACACCTAATTTCAGTTTATTTATAAAATAGGATTACAATATGTCTCTGAAACAATGAAATGTACATTGTTTTCAGAGCCTGTTCCTGTTGGTTTTACAGAGAACAGCATTTTATCCTAGTTTTTATAGACATAACAGACTGGTCACCTGAAATAACTGCCAACCTCTGGTGACATTGAAGGTAAGCTGGACACACACATATGCGCCTAAAGGACCATTCCCTAGTCTGTCATGCAATAATGCTGCCACCTTACTACGCTTTATGAGATCTCCCAGTAAGCACTCCCCTCAAGCCAGCCCTCCCACACAAAAGTCAGATTCATACAGAGACTTAAGTTAATTTGCATTTTTTTCTAACATAGGGCCCAATCCTGCAAAGTGCACTCAATGCCAATCAAATCAGTGGACGTTGGAGCACACTCAGGACCTTGCAAGACTGGGATCATAAATTCATTTATATAGAGACAACATGACCTGAAAATCTGTTAGGAAGCTTACATGGATAAAACTAGAAAAAAGATGCAGAACATACGTATTTTAAATGAAAAATCATGCAAATTCTACACAAAGTCCCTAAAACAACAGAGGTTCAAAACATTCGCATTTTTGTAGTTTAATTGGGATGAACTTGTATAAATTGTAGAGGTAAAATTTATTGCATCTGGAGTACATTATGTATATTAAATATTGCTCAAAATCTTTTTCTGTCAATTAAATAACTTTGTATCTTTTTAACCACACTACATTTACTTTGCCTGTTAATTGAAATACTTTTGTTAAATCACAGCAAAATGTTTTTTCTATGGAAGGAACATTTTTAAAATGTGCAGTTTTCCAGATTAGAAAATGACAGTCCAATATTAAAACATTACTCTAGTTTCTAGTAAAGATAAATTGCCTCACAAATAAATTACAATAATATATGTTTAAATAGCTTTAGGTTGAAACACAAATCAGCAAAAGCAAAGAATCTCAAATTTAGGCCTATAGCTGATTTAGGAAAAAACAAACAACACAGTTAGCTAAGTATAGAATGATAGCCTTAATGAAGGGCCAGCTGCAGCAACTCTTACACTGAACCAAATCAACATTCAAGAAAGCAGGGAAGAAAGAAACAAAAACCCAACTCCAGTAGTACCAAAACTTCCAGAGGAGAGGCTCAGAGTAGAAGTAGCACAGTATCCTGACCCCTCCTCCTCCATGAGAGCACTGCATGGCTACAGCTGTGTGCTTTTAGGAGACAGAGCCTGCCAGAAGGGAGCAGATCTGGTAAACAGCCACTTTACATGTCATCTTCTCCCAACAAATCTCAGCAGGAGTTCATGCTGACCTTATCAAAATTAACTCCTGCAGATTCAAACTCTATAGCATCTACCTTCACTTTCCAAAAAAGATTAGCGCATGTAGAGAGAAGAAAAATTATATATCTATATTTTTAATAGACATACACATTTCCCCCTGGAGATAGAAAGGGGGAGGAATAAAAATAAATAGCCCACATAACAGATACGAATCACGTTATTTAATGAACTTCTGGAAAGTGCTAAAATATCACAGTGATGGGCACCATGCAAGAACTTGAAATGGAATGGAAGAAAGCAGCAGAGTGGAGGGAGGGGCTAGCCCCTCAGACTGACATTCAGTCATCATAAGTTCCCCCAAAGTTTACAGGAAATCCATTCATATCCCCTTGATTCTCTAATAAGAATGTTATCACAAGACCTCTCCAAGTGTCAGCTCAGACTTTCCAGCATAATTTTACCCTCCCATGTTATATTTTCATGGAATGGAATGATACAGCCCATAATTCTTACTCAGACAAAAGTCCATTTCACTTCAAAAGAAGTTTGCCTTCAATGGAAATTTTGCTTGAATAAGGAGTGTAGAATTTGGCTCTATCTGCATAATATCAATAAGAACAGTTAAATGTATATGTTGTATTAATGTTCTTGTTTTCTTTTAGAAATTGGGGAACATACCTGTCAAGAAGGTTAAACTGCAAAATATTTACTTAAGAGAGCACAACAAGTTTTTGTATGGTATTTTTTTCTAGTAAATATAGAAAAAGAACATTTTTAGAATAAACAGTGCTTTAAAACTGTCAAGTGCATATTTCACATTAAATAAAGTAAATAAAATGTCTTTAGAAAATAACATTGACAAGTTGTTTACCTGAAACCATATCACTTCTCAAGGTCTTGTAAATTATTATTAACTCCCATTGACAACAATACTTCTATAAAATAGTTGTTTCAGTCTATCCTGTATATACATATTTTTGCAATATAGTCTTTCCAATACCCTATACACAATTCTCAGCCTCTAGCACACCATCCCCCCACTGCTGTGTCAAGTGAAAAGCTGAAATTACAGCAATAACACTCCTTAATGGGAAGACATTGGGTCAGCGCTTCAGCTGATATAAATTGACAGAGCTCCAGCAATAGGAGGTTTGCATGTGAAAACAATGAGAAACTAAGCCTCATAGAATGCATATAGCTTCTCTCAAAGTTCTAATGAAGGGTGTGGTATCACCTTACTTTATTTTTTAACTGCATGCATTCTCCCCCCCCCCCCAAACTTCCTTCTGTGCTGATTGTGTTCTCAGATAATAACAGAGCAAACTTAAATTAAAAAAAAATAGAAAATCTGTTTACACTTATAATCCTTACACTTAAACCATTTGATGTTAGTCGGAGCCTCTCCCTTTCTTAAAATACTGGGAAATTACTCTGCCTATAATATGCACATTAGTGATCATTTATGAAATTCTTAGCCTTGTAACAACCTTACTCCTAAAAAATTAGATGACCCCTCATGCATATAGATCACAATCACATTTAAAATACACATAACATGTTTAGATTTTAGAATTATACATGATTTTTCACTATAAAAAAGTGATATTCTTACTTTCTTACAGTGAATGTAATTTTTAAAATCACAAATATTATCGAATCCAAAACAAAGTTGCCAGCATTATTTGTTAATCTTTAATGCTACTCTCATATATTGAAGCTATACTTCTGATTAATAACTTGTAATTTCATTTCTTGTTAATGTTTTTAAACACACAAAACTTTTAAGTTAAAAATGTATATTCTTTTATTTTGATTCTCCATATTATTCAGAAATGTAACAAATCTTTTAAGTACTTTAAAATTTGGGTGCCACAATTGTGTGAAATATATAATATTAAAATGTCAGCTATTTAATACTCTGAATTACTTTTGATTATTTAGAATTAGAATGACAAAATTAGATATGTAATTTGATTTCCAGTGTATAATTCACACTGGTATTCTTCAAAATGTTGACATATTAAAGCATTTTTTAAAGCAGAAGGACAATGAAAAGGATTTAAGAAGTGGAGCACTCTTCTGCCTTCTATAACTGTTATTTAAAGAATATCCATAGTTTAAATTTCCACTAACATATTCCTAATTAAACAATGACTGGAACACACACACTTCCGACCAAGAGTTAAGGCCCAGAGATAGCTTTTAGCTACAGATTTTGAAGGAACAGTTGAAGACCACAATGGTCAAGAGACAGTGTTGACTCATGCAGTTCTCTCTTTTTTGCCTTAACTGCTGATACTGTGAAAAATATTATGCTGCCTCTTTTCTGGCTTTTTCATATTTCCACACACAATACTGTATATAATAGTGTGGTTTTATACTTCTAAATCATTAGAGGTGAATGTGGTGTTTTCACCAGATAGGGAAGCAGTTCTCATGAGTGTTTACATGTGTTTGGTAAGTAGACATATGGGACAACCGTACGGATCGAGATTACAAACCCAGTGTCTTCACGTTAACCTGCAAGCAATAGATCTGAATCCCTCCCCAAGTGCCGTAGATAGGTAAAAATCACCGAAGACTACAAGAAAAAGTTTGCATTTCCTTAGCACCCTTCACTTCCCGCTGCACTTCGAAGAAACAAAAATGCGTTAAAATGTAGAGCCTTCCGAGACAAGTGCCCCCATCCCTGACAACTGCTGAGAGCTGGACCCGTCTGCAGACTGAAGGGAGGCGATGGAGAGACGAGGAGGGACAGCAGGGCCATAAACGGCCCCCACCTCCACCCCCGGGTCTGGACAGCTCCCTGGTGCTGAAGTTACAGAGCCGCTGTAAAAACGTGCTTCCCTCCTCAGCGTCTCGGCCGCTGGCAGCCTGCAGGCCCCGCCCGGCGTGTGGCTAGCGGGACAGGGTGTTAGGGAACCACAGGTGCCGGGGGCTGAGTCCCCACCCCGCGGAGACGCTTTCTCAGCTAGGAGAGAGGCGCGGAGCCGGGGCGGGCGGGCGACGCTGGTGGAGGAAGATGGCGGCTCTTGCAAACCCACTTGGAGACAGTTAGAGCCTAGGCCCCGGCCCCACATCTCCGGCCCGGGGTGTGCGGGCGAGCGGCCCCGACGCCGCGCCACAGGCTCGGAGCCCGGCACACAAGCCAGGACCGAGCCCGCCCCCGCCCTCCGGCAGCTCCCCCGCTGCCTAGACCCTTTTCCTTGCACACGCCGGGTTAGAACAGCAGCACCTGTGCGGCCATGTTGGGTACCTAGCCCCAGTCTCTGCCCGGTGCCAGCCGCCTCCCCCTGCCCCCAGAGAGCTGGGGGGAGAGGGCAAGGCACCAGGGACATGGAGCAAATACCACAGCCGAGCGGCCTCACCTCCACACCCCCATCAGCATCCCCCTCCCCACGGCAGCTAGGGCCCCGACAGAATCGAGCCCCCAGTCCCCGAAACACCACCGGGGCTGGGGTCGAGACCGCCACCCCGGCCCTCTCTGCGGCCCTGAGCGGGTAGGAAAGGAGGGGGCTGCCCTTACTTGAGCACGGACTGCTCCTTCTCTTCCTCCTTCTTCTGCCGCTCCATGACGGCCAGGATGATCTTCCGCTCTTCCTCCGTGAGGTGGCTGAGGTCGGGCATCTCCGGCTGCGGGGCCTGAGGTGGAGGAGGCGGAGGAGGAGCAGGGCCGCCCCGCGGCCCGACAGGAGCCGACATGTTTGGTGGAGCTCAGCCACGCGACGGGAGACGCGGGGCTCGCCCGGGAGGCAGCGGCAGGAGCAGCGGCCGCTGGCGCGGGGAGCGATACATACAAGTCAGTGCACGCGGATCAATGGGCTGCCGGATGAATCAACAGCGCCCCGGGGAGGGGGCTGGCCGGGGAAGCCCGGCCTCACCCACACACACTCTGCCCACTCGTGAGGGCAGCCGCGGGGGGAGAAGGGAGGAAGGAGAGTGACGCGCGGGAAGGGGGCCGAAGCGCAATGAACAGGGAGCTGGGGGACCAGGGACTTTGGGAGGGGGCAGCGGAACGGGCGGAGACCTGAGGGGGTGGCCAGACAGAGAGCCGGGGGCCGGGACTGACCCTAGGAGAAGGAGCCAGGCCAGATTACGCTAACCCCGGTGCCAGGGGAAGAGTCCGAGCCCGGAAACCAGCGGCCGCAGGGACGCCAGGGGCAGGAGGCCGGCTGCAGGGAGACAAGCTGGGTGTGTGGGACGGGAGCCCCGCCGCCCACGAGCGCCGAGCGGGGGCAAACCCTTTAGGGTGCGCGCGAGCCCCAGCCGCTGGCAGCTGTAGCCGGCTCATACTTCCAGCCCGAGGTCCATGGCGGGGGCTGTGTGTGGGGCGCCGCCGCCGCCGCCTCCTGCTGCAGGTGCTGCCGCGCGGGCCTCGCCGCCGCCGCGCTCGACTGCTCTTCTCTCGGCTGCTGGATACAATCCGCCTACCCCATCGCCGCGCTAAGAGCTGGAGTCACGGGTGGGGGCTCGGCGTCTTCCTGCCGGGCCCCCGCCTGGCCCGGAGCGGCGCTTCTGCCTGCCGCGGGGGTGGCGGGGCTCCACTTCTCGCGGGCGATCGACGCCCAGCCGGGGTGGGAAGGAGATTTTTTATTATTATTGTTATTTATTTATAAAGGCACAAAAATGGGTGCGATAAAAATCACGCGAGGAAGGACAAGGAGGAGCCAAGCGCCAGGGACGCGCTGGGAGGACCGAGCCCAGCTGCTCAAGGGGCGGACGCACCGAGGGAGGGGGGCGGAGAGAGACGGCGCACAGCAGCCGCTGCCGGGGCTCTCCCGAGAGGCGGGGGTAGAGAGGAGCCAGGGGAAGGGGGTGGGGAGAGCAGAGAGTGAGAGTGGGAAAGGCGGCCAGAGAAATCGGATGAGGGAGAAGGGGGTTACGAGGGGGCGAAGTGGCTGGGAAAGGAGCCCCTGGGGAAAGAGGAGACGGGGTCGGCCGTGGAGGCGAACTGGAGCAGAAAGTGCGATGGAGCAAAGGTACATAGGGGATGGGAGCTAACCGGGTGCAGTGCACCGCTGGATGTAAGAGGGGAAAGCCGTGCACGCCAATATCTTTAGTCACACCCAATAACCAATAACAGGAGAGGAGTCACTACAGTACAGTTACTAAAAGCAGCTGAGCTGAGCTCTGCCCTGACCTGAGTGAGGGGTTCTGGGAGGGCACCGGCGGCATCCCGGCTGCTATCGGCTGGAGAGCTCAGTCCTTAGGGAGAGGGCTCAGGTTCTTCTTGACTTCATTTTTTCGCCTTCGGAAGCTGAAGAAAGTACAGGGCCCCGCCCCTTAGATCCAACCCAAAGTATAGGAGACAGTGAATAAAATACCACCCACCCACAATCCGAACTCTGGTCACAGAGAAGGAAAAGTCAAATTTGTACATAGCCACGTACCTTACGGATGTTTGGAATCAGAGTAACCTACTGAAAAGATAACAGCAAGGGTGAGTCCTAAAGAAACGAAACAAACATATACTCTTTGAATAATGTAAGTCTTCTGAGTTTTCTTTTTTACTCTTCTAACTACTATCTTAATACTCTCCTTCAATTAATATATCTAACGTCTATTTTCTGTCTCTTACTTATCTAATTTACTCAAATGAATTTCCTGTCTTTTTTGCTTCCCGTTCTGTAATATAGTACTTTTCTTCTTACTACTTTTCAGTTTATTTCTTTCCCTTGTTCCTTTTAATTACTTGGCTTTCTCTGTAGCCATCAGAGATTCTTTATCTCAGTTTACCTAAACTCCATTACCTGACATGCATCCGGCGAAGTGGGTATTCACCCAGGAAAGCTTATGCTCCAATACCTCTGTTAGTCTATAAGGTGCCACAGGACTCTTTGCCGCTATTACCTGTCACAGACTCAACTGGAGCATCATTCCACAGATGCAAAGGGTAAGATTTGCCCAGAGGTGTTTGTGCTGGGGTTGGGGTTCTTTTGAGCCTCAGAAGCAGAAACTCAGTGGCGCATTACAGTGGAAAAGAAAGGGAAAGGAGGAGAAAGTTTTCATGCACAACTGAATCTTTCTTCTACAATAGGGACCAGGTTGCACTGGAGAAAGCATCTCAAAGCTCACCTACTCATCCTGCTTTCCCTCCTCCTCCCCCCCCCCCATTTCAATAGGAAGTAATCACACCTGGGAAAAGAACCAATGGGTGCCAAAAAATGCCATTTAGCAACAATAAATGACAAATAACATATCTGGATGCAGAACCACATTTAGTCCAAATCTGTTGGTTTTCAATGTATTTATTAAAAGTACATTAAGATAGACACCTGACATTCTTTTACATGATGTGTAATAGAAGATATTTCTAGTCAGCTTTATTATTACTACACACTTTATTTGGTGTCCATCAACATATTACAAAACTTACACTGAGAGATTCAAATTCCCAGTACGAGACCAAATAGCATACTCTGCTGATGCCAGCACCCTTTCACCTGGGCTAGGAAACAAAGATTTAACCATACTGAAAAGCCTGAGCAAAGTGATGCCTCTTCTAAAAGTGGCCAGATTTATCCACAGTTGTGTTTCCACAAGGCATGAATTCTAAGGAACAGCCTAAATTTCAAAAACACTCTGCCACCAGCACTCATAAGTGTTAAGTCTTTGGGAGAATAAGTTCCAGTGTACTGGAGGAACACAGACTACTTGTAAGTTAGATATGGTGAAGCAGTGCTTTCAGTACCATATGCCTAGACCATTCAAGTGTAACTGTTTAAAAAAGATAACCAGTGACTTGAATTTCATCTAGTAAGTCTGTTTGTCAGCCTTAGGTGAAAGAAGGTTATTCTGTTACCTGATGTGACTTGTACATACAGGAATAATGAGGAGTCTAGTAAGATCCCCCTTGATTGTGAACCATTTTGATACCAGTTGAGCAGATGCAGTCAAATGGTAGAACAATTATAGCTTTCACCAGGTCCTCAAAGCATTTTCATCTGCCAATGAACATTACCTTTGTCTTGCCAGATTGGACTCCAACCAAATGGCTTTCATGTAGTGTCCAATTTTTGCCAGACACTGGGTAAGTTTCTGGGTCAGAAGAGAGAAAATGTAGAGCTAGGTGTCATGAGCATAGGGAATATGTTATAGCCCATATCATCTCATGATCTCTACTTATGGGATAACAGATGTTGAACAGAAAGGTCAACAGGACTGCTCCCTGTGGGATTCCACACGTTAGCATTCAGGAAGGAGACTAATCACTCATCACCACTCTCTAAGAATTATCAGAAAAATTAGCAGAACCCCACTCTATGACAACTCTCTTCACTCTGCCAGGTCATGAAACTGTGTCAGTAACTGCCAATGCCACAAGGTGGAAGGGATATGAAAAAAAAGTCTATAAAAATAAATGTAATCTAATCTGGGACCACAAACACTAAAATTGCTTTAATCATAGCTGTGTTTATGACTATAAACTATATAGGGCAGAGTTAAGGTTGTTTGTGTGCATTACATAAAATACATTTAAACGTGTTCACTGAATTTTCTAAGTTTATAATAATTGGTTTTGAAAATGTCAAAATGCCTACTTTTTTTTTACCCTTAAATTACTGATACGTATTCTCAGCCTTAATTTAAAATATCATATTTTCCCTCTCCCTTCCATATCCTCTGTCAATAAAATTATAATTATAAATAAATCTGAGAATAAGAGCCAAAATCACACACACCTTCAGAGCCTTATCCAGGTATTTAATTTGCAAGTGAAGCAAGATCCAGAGCAGAAAATATTCTATGACTCATTGAAGAAATGGTCCCACTTGACTTCTCTAGGCTCCATAGATCTCAAAAAATCTACCTTCTCTCTCTCTCATCAGATCTAGCCATTATTATGCTCATTTTCCTGTAATTAAAGGGAAACATTACCTATTTATGTCCATGTCACCTTGCATACAATTTTCTCTCATGCTGTTACTGATATCTACATTAGATGGATGACTTACTGTTGAAAATGTACTTGAAGCAAACTTCTTCCCACACAGTCCAGAATAACTGCAGCAATAGCAATCCATAGTTAAACAAACAAAATATCAATACTGGGTTTTATCAGCTATGGAACTCATTTTCAAGAAACAGTAATTAGTTATTCTCTCACTAGTGACATTTCTAAAAATGCTGAGCTTGATTTCCAGAGGTCCTGAGCACCTGCAGCTCCTGTTTACTTCAGCTGGATTTGTGGGTGCTCAGCACTTTTGAAAATCAGATTCCCAGTTTTTAATCCTCTTCCAATATTCTGTTAGATTTGTTCTCCTGCTGCACAGCCCTCAGCCTAAATTCACCCCAGATGACTTTTGTCAGATACATCCTCCAGTTTCTTTTGGGTGGCCTCCAGAAAGGATTAAATCCCAGTTGCCTAAAGGTATACTCTTATATACTCTTGAGGTTATTAATCCAAGTTTTCTGGTCTCATCCTTCTCCTCCAATGTCATGCTGCTGTCTCCAGTTTCTTAAACGTTGCTGCACAAGAGGAGCTCCTAGTGAAATAGCAGCACTTAATTTTGAAAACTCTCACAAACCTCCTTTATTAGAGGCCTAACTATATTTGTTTCCATTTCCTACCTTGTAGCAGAAGTTTCAGCTAACAGTAAATGAGTTGGTAGCTTTGTCAATTAAAGAATTCTATCTCCAATTCTTCCTTGAAAAGATGGAGCTTAGTCCATCTTTTGGTTTTATATACAAGCAAAATGAACATTTCCATTTTATCAATTTCTTTCTCCTAGTTTTGCCTTAACTCCAACATCCATTTGAAAATCACCTTCATATATTTGATGTGAAAAAGAGTTTTAAAATCTATCTATATTGGACCAAGAATAGAGAAAAGTCAGATATCCTCATTGTTGCTTGAAGGCCTCCAATCTACAGTCTCTCGATGGATCAAATCAGACAGATACTAAGCTTTCAAAGCATACAGTAAGACCCTTCCTAGAGGCATCAAAGTACATTTTACAAGGGGCTCCTCAAAGTTCTGGGCTGAGAAGCAAAAATAGTTGCATAATGAAATTTGCAATACAACAATTTGAGATTTGCAATTCCTTCACCAAGCACTACAATACTGATATTCATTCCTTGGCTGATACAGCCTTGGGGCCTTCCAGGCTGCCCTCAGTTTACATTAAGCAAGCAAATAAAATTAAAATTACAACAAGTAAAAAGATCAAACCAGATAAGAATAATAAAGTAAACATTTCCATTGCTTCTCTTAGAGGGATTTAGATTGCTTTGTATTTGAAGTTACTTTCCATCCAAGAAATTGCATCTTACTGATGGATATTTCCCATAATGTCAAGACCTCCGGATACTTTGAATGAGAAAGAGAAAATCAATTTCCTTATTTCATTTCTTGTAAAAGAGGGCCACCCACTAGTCTGCAAAGATACCCCCACACTCATATTTATATATCAAACTCTTCTGGACAAAATTCTCTCCCAGCCTCAGAGATGAGGAGTCTTTGTCTGAGCCAGAAGGAGAAAGAAAAGCCTTGGCCACTTTAAGAATTGCCCTCCCCACTTTTTCCCCTTGTGGGGACTCAGCCTCCTCATGGGCTTGAGAAGAAGGGGGGGCGTGAGGACTCCTTGGCTGACTGGATGGACAGAATGTTGCAGTGTAATCCTATTAGAACCTGTGCACTCAAAGGGAAGATTTATAATCCCTTCCCACTGCCTAGGGTGCCATTCTGCACTGGGAGAAACAGTTCCCACCCACCCCCCTTGGGATTAGAGTATGACCAAGGTTTTGGGCCTCTTTGTGTGTATCACGCTAGTTGTCTTTTGGGGCTAGGAAAGTTTTTCTGCCCGCTTTACTAGATTGGCCTATGCAGTGTGGGATTTTTCATCTTCAACTCTCCAGCCCAGGGATCTGGTGAATAGGTTAGCTTGTTGAAATATAGAAGGTGCCCAGTACAGGTAATCATTCAATAGGAGGTCCCGTTCCCTGATAAACTAGAATAGAAGTAGATTAGGAGACAGCATTTCCTAAAGAAGGTGGGGGAAAGGGTTGGGGCTCCTAATGTCCGGTAGAGTGAGGGAAAACCACTTTCCTCTTTATCTCAACTCTTGTCTAAGGGGAGGATGATGGGTCCCCATAATGGTGCTGGGACTAGGTTAAACATGTGGGGCAGTGAGGGCAGCCCTTCCCCCCAGTGCTACAGCTTTTGAAGGGAAGAATGACCTGTACTGAACAAGTTATTGCCACATAGTTTCCCAAATGTTTTAGAGCAGAGCACCAGTTTTATGAATGACCAGTTCTATGAACCATTTTTCCCTGACAGAAAAAACAAATCACATAAGAAAAATGATGTTGATGAAGAACACATCAACATCCCTTCTCATTCCAATGCCTTCAATGCATTGGAAACCACTTTGCAGTGGTTTGAAAGACAAGAAGAAATTGATGTAGTGCACCATGCTGCAATTATGCACTGTACCTACTGTAATTTTGAGATGTTCAATTTTATGAATGCCTCAGGCCCAATTGTTTCATAAAATAGGGGTTCTATTGTACTTAGTAAAGTTGCAGCCTAGATGAACCACATTTCTGATGATCTGTCTTTCTTCCTGGGGTGTCTGGAATAATTGAATGTATGTATATTGTACTCTAAATGTTGTTAATTTTATCAACAGTATCATGCTCCAATCCTGCAAAGATTTATGCACATGCTTAATTTTAAGTACAAGTAGTCCCCTTGAACTCAATGTGACTGCTCATATGCTTAAAGTTAAGAATGTGTGTAAGTTTTTGCAAATCAGCGACTTACTCATATTTTCTACCTTTAGCTTATGGAACTCATTTCCTGGAGTCAGAGTGTGATGCTGCAGTAGTTCAGCAGAGTCAGTCTGAACTCAATGGAGAATTAAAAAAAAAAAAAAAATCTAAAACAGCCTTTGTTGTAATAATCAAGTTTAGTGGGCAAAAGTTGGTATCTAGTGCCATCCATTACAAAACATAAAAATTACAGGTATGGAAACTAAATTTCTCTTCTACGCAAATCACAAAATCTTTTGTATTTTACATGGCAAATTAGTGCTTGGCAACAAGGGTGTAAGTCTACAGCACACCTGCTTGAAAAGTGCAGTGGGCTAAGCTGCAATCTGGGACTTTCACTGTGCTTTAACAGAGTACACATGGTGAGATAGTATGCACCAAACTGGTGTGCTGTAGATTCACACCCTGGCTTGCCACACACTAATTCACCATGTAGACAAGCCCTATACTTCATCTGCCACTGCATTACCCACTTATCAAGCTTTGGGAGGTCTTTCTAAAGTTTCCTGCAGTCATCCCTAGACTTTACTAACCTAAGTAATTTTGCATCATCAAAAATTTTTGCTATTTAAATGCTCAACCCCATTTAATTGGTGAATTTCCAGACAAAAATGACTTTAAGGTTGAGAATACGCATCAGTAAACTAGGATAATATTAGTTATCTATATAACATCACACACATGTTATAATTGTACCCAAATCAAGCGATGCACAATTAGAGAACCCAAATGCATAGTTAGGGCACCCAAACAACTTTATCTGCCCTGTAGTGGCAGCATGCAATAACCATATTATGTTTGTGGATTATGATTAAGGCATTTTAATGTTTGTAGTCCCAGATTAGATTAAACTGATTTTTAAAGAAATATTAGAGTTTTTCCTTCAACCCGGTATCACTTCAGGGCAGAGTTCAAAAGGTGTTAAGTATCCACAACTACCAATGAAGTCAGTGGGAACTATGGAGCCTCAGCAGCTGTGAAAATCAGTCGCTGTGAAAATCAGTTATTTAGGCACCTAATATGGGGGTTGTGTTGGTGCCTAATTTATGTATCCACTTTTAAAATATTGGCCTGTGGGTGAGTGAGAGTAGACATTTTTCAACTTGAGTTTGCCCATTGTAGTTCAAACCCCAGAACCAATTCTGATTAATGCATCTAAGGTTTTCAAGTAAGGTTAACTCTCTTGGAACTGGCATATGGTTTCCTTTGCAATGAGAATATGCCTGAGAGAGATGGTCATAAAACCTTTTTGTAAGTAAATTTCTAGATAGAAAATGTTATTTCTGCCTGGGCTCCACATCTGCCAAGTGGCCACAAAAATCTTTCATGAACCTCATTTAATTCAGATGATTGGTAGAGTCAGAGATGGAAACACTGCTAAACTGCTACTGGAGGCAGATCTGTGAGGAAAACAATCAACTCCATTGTATTTAAAGAAATAGAATCTTCCATTACAATTTTAGCATGGTGTACCATGAGGAAAGGAGTCAGTATCTTATACAAGTTCATTTTATATTCCAAAGGCAGAGCCACTAGAATTATAAAGGCTAATATCTAATTGGACAACAATTTTCTCATTGTGCACTGAGATCATTAGCACTCATCTGACACTTTCTGGTACCTTTTACTGAAGATGGTCCCTGTGGTGCTCACTGACATACCTCAGATTAAAATTAAATATACAAGTGCAGTGTGAAAGTTTATAAAGATCAGCATTAATCAAATCTGGCATTTTACTATGCTAAGGGGAAAATTGCACTCGACAAAATTAGAGTCAGCAAATGCATGGTAATACTACAGTCACTTCTCTCTAGAAGAGTGTCCTGCCAGATAGTAATGGAAAGACTCACACAAGATTTCACTGTATGGTTATATTTTAATACTATTTCCATTGAAACATTTGCATTCATTATAAGAAAGTTAATAAATACAGATGAGAAGTCAAAACATTCTTTACTGTATGTTGTTCATTGGAATCTCATAAAAGATAATGAGAGAAATATACTTCAGGATTTGTGGATTGTTAAAAAATTAATATCTATTCGTTTTGATAGTTGAAAGGTTTAAGAGTTTGCCTTTTCCTCCAGCTTTTCCTGATTGTACAGGGGTTGAATAAAATGTAACTTGAATAAATTATTTATATCTGCAAGAGGTGAAGTAATGTACACATGGTTGTTTTGGGAAGTTGGGAAAAGGGATGATAAAATATCAGTTTCCATCTTTGTGATTGCCACTTGCACCTTAAAAAAAAAAAGTTTAAGTGAACTTTCTTCCATTAGAGGTGAAGGGAGTTCCTTCAGTCTTAATGAGACTCAAGTATCTATCATCGAGAGATTACATTAGACAGAATGCCAGCTTTCAAAGCCTGCCTTGTACTTTTTGCATCTTACATAAAATAGTGGGTCATGCTTTCAAAATCAGTTTTCCCTGAGATGGAAAGAAAATGAGTAACTGTACTAATACTTATAGCTATTCCAATACACTTATGTAGGCTTTATAAGGCACACATTTCTTTAAGCAGGATATTACAAAGGAAGTTAAAAGTCTGATGTGGTAGGAGGCCAAAATAGGACACATTGCACAGTCAGACTCTACAGCTCCCCGTGTACCATGGAGAAAATATTCATTGCAAGTTTCATGGTTTACAACAAGAAAAAAGTGGAATGTAGATAGGCTTTGAAGACTAGGGCATGGCCAGTGGATCTATTCTGTTGTGGGCCAAAACCTACTGGCCCACAAAACATGTTGTATATGTAGTTGGTTCCATCCACTTGTAAATCCTAGACCCCATAGGCTGCTGCAGTGATGTGATTCAGATGCTCATAGGTACATTGGGGACAAGATTCCCCTAACCCTCACAGTGTCCACAAAATTACTGTAGTATCTCAGATGCCTTAATACTAGCCCACATCACTAGCTCTTTCTGCCCTAATATTACATTAGAAAGAAAGAAAGAAAGAAAGAAAGAAAGAAAGAAAGAAAGAAAGAAAGAAAGAAAGAAAGAAAGAAAGAGAAAGAAAGAAAGAAATCTCTTTACACCTCCTTTCTTTGGTTCTGCCAGTGTGCATTATCTTCTCTTTGTCTTTTAGACTGTATGTTCTTTTAAGGAGGGACTGTCTTTTTTACTGTTTCATAAAGTGATCAGCATGTTGGTGGTGGTGAACAACTTATAAACTAGCAATTATAATTGTTGGCATTTTAATAGTGAGTGTTGTGGATTCCACCAGGACTCATCCTTCACAGACTTCTATTGTCAATGGTATTGCAGGCCTGTGACAGATATAAAAGAACATCTGATTTTTGTCTATCTTTAGATATTCATCCACACAGACCAACATAGTCTCTGCACAACAGCCAGGCCTAAAAATTGACTAAAAAGATAAAGGAAATTTGAAGATTATAGATAACAGTGCTGCTTTGCTACAAGTTTTACAATCACTGAGCCCAGAAATGAAAGGTTGGGACAGGTTGAAAATTAGCAAGATCATACCAACAAATATGGTTTCTCCTAACACCACCTTGTTTCAATGAAGCTGGAAACCTTCTCTCTCTAAGGAAACATTAATGATCTAAAGGAACATTGGAACTAATACTCCCTGCTTTCTTTCACTAATCATGGATCCAACTTGCTGGTGGCAGGCTGAAGTTCTCCCAGCATCATCTCTGGCACCTCAAGTAAGCAACACTCAACCAAAAATGGCAGGACATTTGTCTCCTATGTTCTGCCTTAAAAGAGACAGCTAATGTACTCCAAATCCAAATTATGTAATCTATGAAGATAAAGATTGCTTACAACAGGAAATATTCCACTCCATTTCAAGGTGGAAGCAGCTACAGCCAGGGTTTGCCAAGCCGTTACTCAAAGTAGTTCAGTTGGCCAACACTCCATAGTTTCTATCATGGAGGAGAAAGGTGCCTTCTTCACTTACCCCAGTAGCCATGGCATAAGATTTCAGAAGCTTTCAGTGCTGCAAATGATAGCCAGAGTGGATCTTTGTAACAGATGGCTGTGTGACCCTCCAAGGATTATCATCAATGGGCTCATACATCTAGATAGCAATGAGGGAGGTCTGGGTACATGGCTAAATGTCTCCCTCACATAGCTTTATTCATTCATCATCTTAATTCTGTTTGATATATTATTTGGTGTGACTTTGGTTACCTGGCATAACCTTCTTTTCCTCTTATATTCCCCGGTGGCCTGCATGTGTATTCAACACTTGGATCCTGCATTTTTAATGCAATGGCTTTATGGATTGTGCTAACTATCATATAGGCTGGCTTCCCTTGTTTTTGTTTCTTCCTACACTGGTACATATACTGGGAAGTAACTTTTGTTGTTGCTGTTTTGAGTGATTGTCCACACTGATTCCACTCGGTGACCAGCAAGTAGTTCTCTAGAGACTCCTCTCTCTCCTCCAGCTGAAAGAGTGACTTCAGGACAGCTCTATTGAATCTGGCATCTGATCTGGAAGCCTGGACCAAGGAGTAATGGAAGGTGAATGTGTGAAATGAATTCCAAGTAGCAGCTCTGCATATTGCAGATATTGGGAAATACCTAGGGAAGCTGCTGGGGCTTCATGCACCCTAGTGGAATGGGCCCTGACATTAGTCTGTAGGGTTCTTTTTGGCCATCTGATAGCAAGTTTTAATACAGTTGGAGACTCTCTTTGATAGCCTCTGGGTGGAAATAGATTATTCTCTATCTCTTTCTCTGAAATCATACGGTATGGGAGATGTTCTAAATTACTTTGTTCTGACCAAATAAAGGATAAAGCTCTCACCACATCTAGAGTATGCAATTTCATTTTACCTAGGTTGAAGTGAACCTTCAGAAAAAAGATCAGAAGGTGGATTACTGCATGAGCTGAAAACCTGAAACATCGGATGACACCTAAGGATGGACCATGTCCATATGGAATATAGTCAAAGAGGACCCATCCTGAAGGCTGGTAGGAAAAGGATAGATAGTAAGACAGAAAATATCATAATGCCACTATATAAATCCATGGTACACCCACACCTTCAATACTGCATGCAGTTCTGGCTGCCCCTCTCAAAAAAGATATATTAGAATTGGAAAAGGTACAGAGAAGGGCAACAAAAATTATTAGCTATATGGAACAATTTCTATATGAGGAGAGATTAAAAAGATTGGGACTTTTCAGCTCGCAAAAGAGACAACTATGCGGGGGGTGGGGGTGGTATGATAGAAGTCTATAAAACATGAATGCTGTGGAAAAAGTAAATAGGAAATGTGGTTTACTGCTTCCCATAACACAAGAACTAGGGGTCACCCACTTAAATTAATAGAAAGGAGGTTTAAAACAAACAAAAGTAAGTACTTCTTCACACAATACAAAGTCAATCTGTGGAACTTATTGCCAGGGAGTTGTGAAGGCCAAAGTATAATGGGGTTCAAAAAAGAATTACCAGTAGATAAGTTCATGAGGAAAGGTCCATCAATGGCTATTAGCCAAGATGGTCAAGGATGCAATCCCATGCTCTGGGTGTCCCTAGCCTCTGATTGCTAGAAACTAGGAGTGGATGTCAGGGGATGGATCACTTGATAATTGACCACTTCTGTTTATTCCCTCTGAAGCACCTGGCATTGACCTTTGTCAGAGGACAGGATATTGGCTAGATGGACTATTGGTCTGATACAGTATAACCATTCCTATATTCTTATGTACTTTGCTGACTCTTCTGGCCAAGGTAATGGCTCCCAGGAATGACATCTTCATGGACAGGTATTAAAGGGAACAGGTTGCTATGAGTTTGATGGGGCAATCCCAGTAAGCCAGTTAGAACAAAATTGAGGTCCTAGGAATGGGAAGGCTCCTCACCTTGGAGAAAATGTAAGAGAGGCCCTTCAGGAATTTCAGTACTGTAGAAAGAGGGAATATGGGATAACTCTGTACTGGCGGGTGATATGCACAAATGGCCACTGAGTGCACTCTAAGCAAGCTGATAGAGCCTAGATTGCTTCAGGCAGAGTAGATAATCCAAGACATTTGGGACTGAAGTGGATATGATGAAAATTGTTATTACATCACCTAGATTGAGAATCTCTTCCATTTTGCAGCATCTCTCAGCTCAGGTGGAAGTCTTTCTGCCTTGCAATAACATATCTCTCACCTCTGATGAACTGTGTCACTCCAGATTCTTTCTGAACAGCTGGATCCCTCGTGGTTGTGCCTGTGGCCCTCATGCCTGCCTGACTCTTGTAGCCAAGGGCATAATGGGTGAGATGGCTTCACCTGCCATTCAGTTACTTTGGCCATAAGACTCCCCAGGTGTTGGGTCTCTGATTAGGAGGCATAGACAGTGGGTCATGGAATCTGTGTGGACAATATATCTTGGTGGGGAGAGGCACAGAGAGTGGAACTCTGTTGCACACTTGTCTAAAGGGGATATGTGGCTCCGTTCACAACCCTAAAGAGGCTAGCACTCCTGAAAGAACTATGACCAGCTGGTCCATGCTGTGTCTGTTGAGTAGATATACTGAGCTCAACCAATCTTGCAGAGGCCAAATGTGAAGATCTGGCATGCTGTGTCATAGGTGCACACTGCTAAGTGCCCCATGGGTTTCAGACTCATCCTCATGGGTGTTTTGCGGTTGGTGCAAAGCTGATTAATGACATCTACCATCATCTGGAATGATTGTTGAGGCAGGTATCACCTTGCTGATTTGTAATCTAACACTGCCCTGATAAACTCTATGGCATGAGCAGGGTCAGAGTAGATTTGTTGCTGTTGACCCTGAGTGAAGAGATGAAGAACTGTGTGAATTGAGTCAGTAGCTTGTTGTGGGACTTTCCTCCAAACGAGTCAATCATCTGGACTTGGTATACTTGTATTCCCATCCTGCATGGATGGACATGCACTAAGGCTAGAACCTTTGGAAGACTTAAGGGACCGTCAAGAGGCTGAAAGGTATGACTCTGATGACACTTTGTGGGTACGTATACACAGCAAAGTAAAACCCGCAGCTGGCCCATGCCACCCTACTCAGGCTGTGGGGCCGTTTCATTGCTGTGTGGACTTCTGGGCTCAGGCTGAATCCTGAGCTCTGGGACCTTGACACCCCGGAGGGTCTTAGAGCCCAGGCTCTAGGCTGAGCCCATAAGTCTACACAGCAATGAAACAGCCCCACAGCCTGAGCTGCATGAGCCCGAATTGACCAGCACTGGCCAGTTACAGGTGTCTAGTTGCTGCGTAGACATACCCTGTGAATGGAAATATGCAAGTACACATCTTGAAGGTTGAGAGCTGTGAACCAGTACAAAGGATCCTGGGAAGCAGTAAGGAGGCTAGGCTGAGCAAACCAAATTTGAAATGAGAGAGGGACATGTCGAGATGTCAAAGATCAAGGATGGGTCGCCAGCCCCTTTATTCATTAGAACTAGAAAGTGGCAGGAAAAGAGAAGCCCCTCCCTCTAAACTTCAAGGGTACTTTTACCACAGCTCCACATTGTATTAGGGAATTCATTTGTTCCAAAAAGGTCTCTCATGAGAGGGTTCCATGGAAAGGGACCGAAAAAGGAGGGAGGGAGTAGGTGAAGACTGAAACCACAGGGGATACCCTTTGCTTACTATCTCAAAGATCCACTAGTCTGAGGTTATCCTCAACCAAGGTTCTAGGAAAAATCAAAGGTGATTCCCAAAGAGAGGAGGAGGTGTAAAAAAAAAAAAGATCCATAGGATCTTGAAACTCATGTCAAAACTGGTTTTTGGAAGAAGGTCCATACTATGGGGCAGGGAGGGAGCAGATGGTCAATGTCTGTGGTACCTCAGCTTTTTTCTTGGAGGCTTAGAAGAGCACTGTTTGGGGATAGTACTGAGGCTGAAGCCTGTAGTTATAGTATTCAGAGTAACAGCCGTGTTAGTCTGTATTCGCAAAAAGAAAAGGAGGACTTGTGGCACCTTAGAATAAACCAATTTATTTGAGCATGAGCTTTCGTGAGCTACAGCTCACTTCATCGGATGCATACTGTGGAAATTGCAGAAGACATTATATACACAGACACCATGAAACAATACCTCCTCCCACCCCACTCTCCTGCTGGTAATAGCTTATCTAAAGTGATCATCAAGTTGGGCCATTTCCAGCACAAATCCAGGTTTTCTCACCCTCCGCCCCCCCACAGACAAACTCACTCTCTTGCTGGTAATAGCCCATCAAAAGTGACCACTGTCTTCACAATGTGTATGATAATCAAGGTGGGCCATTTCCTGCAGAAATCCAGGTTCTCTCACCCCCTCACCCCCCTCCAAAAACCACACACACAAACTCACTCTCCTGCTGGTAATAGCCTATCCAAAGTGACCACTCTCCTTACAACCTGCATGAAAATCAAAGTGGGCCATTTCCAGCACAAATCCAGGTTTTCTCACTCCCCCACCCCCATACACACACAAACTCACTCTCCTGCTGGTAATAGCTCATCCGAAGTGACCACTCCCCCTACAATGTGCATGATAATCAAGGTGGGCCATTTCCAGCACAAATCTAGGTTTTCTCACCCCCCCCCACCCCACACACACAAACTCACTCTCCTGCTGGCAATAGCTCATCCAAACTGACCACTCTCCCCACACTGTGCATGACAATCAAGGTGAGCCACTTCCAGCATAAATCCAAGTTTAACCAGAACGTCTGGGGGGGGGGGGGGGGAACAAGGGGAAATAGGCTACCTTGCATAATGACTTAGCCACTCCCAGTCTCTATTTAAGCCTAAATTAATAGTATCCAATTTGCAAATGAATTCCAATTCAGCAGTTTCTCGCTGGACTCTGGATTTGAAGTTTTTTTGTTGTAAGATAGCAACCTTCATGTCTCTGATTGCGTGACCAGAGAGATTGAAGTGTTCTCCGACTGGTTTATGAATGTTATAATTCTTGACATCTGATTTGTGTCCATTTATTCTTTTACGTAGAGACTGTCCAGTTTGACCAATGTACATGGCAGAGGGGCATTGCTGGCACATGATGGCATATATCACATTGGTGGATGTGCAGGTGAACGAGCCTCTGATAGTGTGGCTGATGTTATTAGGCCCTGTGATAGTGTCCCCTGAATAGATATGTGGGCACAGTTGGCAACGGGCTTTGTTGCAAGGATAGGTTCCTGGGTTAGTGGTTCTGTTGTGTGGTATGTGGTTGTTGGTGAGTATTCACTTCAGGTTGGGGGGTTGTCTGTAGGCAAGGACTGGCCTGTCTCCCAAGATTTGTGAGTGTGTTGGGTCATCCTTCAGGATAGGTTGTAGATCCTTAATAATGCGTTGGAGGGGTTTTAGTTGGGGGCTGAAGGTGACGGCTAGTGGCGTTCTGTTATTTTCTTTGTTAGGCCTGTCCTGTAGTAGGTGACTTCTGGGAACTCTTCTGGCTCTATCAATCTGTTTCTTCACTTCCACAGGTGGGTATTGTAGTTGTAAGAATGCTTGATAGAGATCTTGTAGGTGTTTGTCTCTGTCTGAGGGATTGGAGCAAATGCGGTTGTATCGCAGAGCTTGGCTGTAGACGATGGATCGTGTGGTGTGGTCAGGGTGAAAGCTGGAGGCATGTAGGTAGGAATAGCAGTCAGTAGGTTTCCGGTATAGGGTGGTGTTTATGTGACCATTGTTTATTAGCACTGTAGTGTCCAGGAAGTGGATCTCTTGTGTGGACTGGACCAGGCTGAGGTTGATGGTGGGATGGAAATTGTTGAAATCATGGTGGAATTCCTCAAGGGCTTCTTTTCCATGGGTCCAGATGATGAAGATGTCATCAATATAGCGCAAGTAGAGTAGGGGCGTTAGGGGACGAGAGCTGAGGAGAGTGAGTTTGTGTGTGTATGGGGGTGGGGGAGTGAGAAAACCTGGATTTGTGCTGGAAATGGCCCACTTTGATTTTCATGCAGGTTGTAAGGAGAGTGGTCACTTTGGATAGGCTATTACCAGCAGGAGAGTGAGTTTGTGTGTGTGGTTTTTGGAGGGGGGTGAGGGGGTGAGAGAACCTGGATTTCTGCAGGAAATGGCCCACCTTGATTATCATACACATTGTGAAGACAGTGGTCACTTTTGATGGGCTATTACCAGCAAGAGAGTGAGTTTGTCTGTGGGGGGGCGGAGGGTGAGAAAACCTGGATTTGTGCTGGAAATGGCCCAATTTGATGATCACTTTAGATAAGCTATTACCAGCAGGAGAGTGGGGTGGGAGGAGGTATTGTTTCATGGTGTCTGTGTATATAATGTCTTCTGCAATTTCCACAGTATGCATCCGATGAAGTGAGCTGTAGCTCATGAAAGCTCATGCTCAAATAAATTGGTTAGTCTCTAAGGTGCCACAAGTCCTCCTTTTCTTTTTAGTTATAGTATGACTGTTAGTTTCTCTGCATTGTGGGGATGTATAGATCCAGGGATAGAAGAGTAGCTTTAATGTCCTGGAGACTGTGGAGTGTTGGTGGTGGTGTTGAATAGCTTGGTTTTCTAAAAACAGGTTTTCTATGATTGTTTGGACCTCATGTGGAATCCCAGATGCCTGGAGCCAGGAAAAACACCTTATGGCAATAGTAGATGCCATAGTCTATGCCGCCATGTCAGTAGTGTCAAGGGCAGCCTGTAGAGAGGTCCTGGCTGTAAGCTGGCTCTCTGCCATAAATGTCTTTTATTCCTTATAGTGTTTTTTCAGTCATTTATCCATCATGCTGGACATTCTATCCCAAAATAAAAAGTCATACTCCAGGGGCAAGGCTTGGTAGTTGGCCACTCTCATTTGGCATAGACCTTATGGTTATGGCTGAAAAGAACTAGCCTCTTTGGAATCTTCTCACAAAGTCAGGTGCTGATAGAAATATTCAGAGCCTTTCTTGGGACCTGGTACTTTCTATCCCCTCTCTTTGTAGTGGGTGAAATAGAGACAGGAGTATGTTAGAACACCTTAGCAGGCTGGAGGAGACCCTCATTGATGGCCACTGCTATTTGGCCCAGTGTCACCTTCCAGAAAGAATATTAAGGTTTTTATCTAACTTCTCTGTGAGTATGCTGTGAGCATAACATTAGGAACCAAGAGTCTTGGAGCCACAGATGATGCTGGAGTGCTTCACAACAGTGCAGTACCAAGGGCAGAATGACCCCTGTGGGACAAAGGAAGAGTCAGTCAATTTGCTCTTCAGTGCCAAGGCACTGGGAAGTGATTCAGAGCCAGCGGTCTTAGTTGTAGCCTGAGGAGAAGTCTTGAGTCTTTTACTCAGAGTTGGGGTAAGAGTAAGTGCTCCGCACCTCGATTCTTGATTGGAACACCACTTTTTTCTCCCCCTTTCTGAAGGCATAGAAACTGTTGAGGAATGTGGTCTATAGGAAGAGACCGCTTGAGAGGTAGAGGAGGAAATGCAGCTGGCTGGTGTTAAGGTGAGATGAGGCTGATCCTTTCCAGGTGGGAACTGGAGCTCTATGGTTCTTTCCAGCAGGAATAACTTTAGTTCTCTGTTCTTGACGGTTCTCTTGGAGAATGAGCAACATGGAGAGCAGCACTCTGTTATGTGTCCCACTCCTAGGCAGATGAGACATTGGGAGTGGCCATCATTAATGGGCATGGCACAATCAAATGAGCCGTTCTTAAAGCTGGATCGAGTGCACCATGCTGGAGGAGTACCCTCCTGGAGGGCGATGAAGGAGTATCTCACTACACATACCCCTTAAAAGGTTTGTGTTTATTTTAAGCCAACAGGCAGAAAAACAGTAACTAATACTAAAAATAAAAATAAACTAGGACCAAAGATTCCAAAACAACATGAACTAGAAGTAGCAGCTATGTCACACAGGAATATGAATACTGCTGGTGTTCCATCTTTTCCCATGGGTGGCAAAAAGAAACTGAGTGGCAGCTGAGGCCACTCTGCCCTTTATGCCCTCTGCTTTGGTGGCTTGGAGGATTTGAGGGGTGCAGCTGCAACCACAATGGATACTGCTATTCAAAAATAATCCAATCTCATGTGCTGAGCCCCCAAGGGTGGACAATCACTCAAAGAAGAATCTACAGTCCATTAGCTTTTTCCTGCAGAATCTGTAATGTCTCAAACAAAATGTCAAGCTTCTCAAGTGACACTTAAACCAGACTGGATGACCTGGAGTTCCATATGTTAATCATGGCTGTGACCCCAAGTCCCAAACCATAATCTTAAATTTCTTAGTAAATGTATTGTTATCCCCAGAATCAATTTATTCTTCATGAGAACAGATTACTTAAAGATAAACCATCCACTGGAGAAAAAGAAATAGTTTATATTTTTGTGTTTAAATTAAACACAGATCAATGAGCGAGTCAAACTCCTATGCAGTGAGAGAGAATAACCAAGGACTCACATTTTCAGGTAGCCTCTTTGTTTGCTTTCACTTTCTTCATCTTTGGGTTGGGTTCCTCTTTTGTTCTCTCTGCCCTTCCTTTTTTTTTCACTTCACTCGTACTGCTCTTTTCAACCATTTATTCTGGTTGAAATGTATAAGAGATGATGAGTAGGGCAGAGAGGGATAGATAGGACATTTTTGCCTTAATTTTCTGTGTTTGTTGCTTTCTCAAGGGGGTTCAGCAGTTGTTACTATGTTTTCTTCAGTAATCATGAATGAATAAATAAATAAATACATACATAAATAAATAAATAAATAAATATTCACATCAACCTCTCTCCCTAACTACCCACTCCTAACTTAGGGAATGGCAACTTTGGGAAGGTCTATCTGGCCCTCTCCCAGCCTCCGTCTTCCCAAAACTCACTCCCAATCTGCCCCTCAATCTTCCCACCAGTGCCAACTGTCCAGTTCTACAGGACATTCCAGAACATGGATTGAAATGTTGGAATCAATCTCCTGATTAAAAGGGCTGCACCTTGGGTTTGCTGTTGGACCAGTAGTAAGGAGACAGTTACAACACCAGCAAAAAGCAGAAAGGGGAAGGCAATGGCCTGGCCCGGGCAGCAATGCAAAAGGAAGGCAGTAGAGGACAAGAGTAACAATAGAAGGGAAAGGATAGGGGGACGAGGGGTGATAATAGCAGCGGAGGGAAGGGAGTTAGACAGTGAAGAAGAACATGGAGACGCTGGAGAAAGCAACATGACTGGAGAAGGAATGGAAAACTGTGCAGGACATACATGGGTGACTCAAATCTGTATATAGAAAATAAGCAAACAGGCAATTTTGATTTATGGGCCTAGATTTCCATTGAGAGTTTCTAATAACTGTACAAATAAACCATTTGAACTTTACTCTTGTGGTTTTTGACATCACTGCAACTTCTTGTTATAGCCACATTATGCATAATAGCCTGATATTTATTCTGTTTCATGTGTTTGTGGTTGACTTTATTGTTGTTACTGAAAATCTTTAGGAACTTCTTGAAGGATCAGTTGGGATACCAAAATGTTCCAATTTACAAAATTAGTAATCACACATCCTGCAGCTGTAAAAATTGCAGAGATTTATTTCATAGTCAGAATTTTCTTTTACTTCAGAAGAGTACAGAGAATGTATGAAAAAAGAAAAAGGTTTGCAAAATAAAGCAACGTTTAAAATGTCTACAAGGCAAGACACAAAAGTTGCTTCCTATGTAAATTAAACCAAATGAAGACAGACTAGGAATTTAGACATTCTTTTTATATTAGATATATGAGCAAATAATAGGAGGAGCTAAAATAACCAACTTAATTCTGGGGTTTTATATATAGTAAAAAATGAGAGCTTGAATGATTTGCAAGTTCTTTCTTGTGGTGCTCTCTCAATAAAAGATTTAACTAGTTATTTTAGCATTCTAATATGACATGTTAACTCTTTCCAAATTGGGTATCAATTTCTTGGTTATTGAGCAAAATTTTAGCAGAAACCTTTTTTCACAAACTTTCTTATACTGCATTTAGTGAACACTATTTCTAATCTAGTCTGTCTGCGTTTTATGCCATTACCATGATATCTGAGCTAGTTGGTATCTCTATCCCATTACATTTTGGCCCAGCCCCATCTTCATTATAAGGATATGTCTGCTGTACATGCAGCTCAGTAAAGTTACAGGTCTAACATACAATTTGGGGGGATAAAATAAAGCTGGGGAAAAAAAGTCATATTCTTGATGTAGCAAATTAGCATATGCTGCTTCATAATTCTAAAAATTCTATAAAATGGTCCAGAGTTTTGCTTTTTACTATTTTCATTCCTGAAAGAAAAAAAATCTTGGCTAAACCTTAGTTTGAAGTCACACACAGACTTTTCCAACAGTTGTATTAAATTTATTCCACAATTTGACATAAATATCCTAATCCAATTATCTACTCCATGCTTCTTTAATTTTGGATAGTGAACAGTTACTGCTCAAGATATTTGTATTGAAGCAGCTGGATTCTTATGGAGAGCCATAACAGCTAGGATTATTTAAAAGCAGTGGCTTATATTTCCTGATTTTAAATTCTCTATTGAGAATGACGCAACTGCAAATATTGCTAGTGGTTTTCTTTGCCAAGGTTACATTTTGCCTTAAGTGATACAAAAGAACACAGGCTCTATTCCTGAAATAGGTGGTCTATAAATACAACACCTTTAGTTATCCAGATGAACTATTGAATCTTTTTACCATCACCCTTAAATGCTGGATCATGCCCTTTTCAAAATAAATAAATAAATGTAGATTTTTTTTAAAAAAAAAAGATTATTTTACCTTAGATGGCAATAAGAAAATCTGTACTGATTTTTCCTGTCATCACTGCTCAAATTTAGGGAGGAAAACTGCTGGTATGCTCCTTCTCCACCCCTCTGTGACTTGATACTCCCATCTCCCTACAATACCAAATCTCTGCCTTGTGGCCACCTCAGTGCCTGCCTAAAAACCCCTGCTGCACTCTGGTAATCCACCCATAAGGCTCTCCTCTCCTCTGATCCTCCAGCACTTTAGATGCCAGATCTTGTCTCCCCTGATGCCCTCCCCTGGCACTACAGATACCAGACTCCCTTTGGTGTAGACTTGCAGACCAGTAACCCCACTCTCAATTAGAAATAATTACCCAGAAGAAGCTCCTTATGGCTCTCTCTGCCTCGAAACAGGGAAGCAGTAGTGACTGGTGACATCTGAAAGTGCATAGACAAGACCAAACGCATGGTGGAATATGCAGGAATCATTCATTTCAGAGCTCAAAGATCATCATTTCTTAGGGGAATGTTCCACCAGAGAATATTTTATGGCAGAATTGTCAGTAATAATGCTGAAAAAGCAGAAATGTTCTATACATATTTCTGTCCTATATTTGGGGAAAAGCCAGATGATGTAGTCATATCATATGATGATGATGATGACAAAATACTTTCCTTTCCAACAGTCAAGAGGATGTTAAACAGCAGCTGCTAAAGTTAGACATTTTTAAATCAGCAGGTCCAGATAACTTACATCCAGGAGTTTTAAGAGCTGGCTAAGGAGCAATAATGTTGATTTTCAATAAGTCTTGGATCACAGAAGACTGGAAGAAAGCTAATGTTTTGCCAATATTTAAATTAAAAGGTAAATAGGATTACCCAGGTAATTATAGGCCTATCAGCCTAACATCAATCCTAGACAAATGGAATGGCTAATACAGGACTCAAATAATGAATTAAAAGAAGGAAACATAATAAATGCCAGTCAACATGGATTTAATGGAAAACAGGCCTCATCAACATAACTCTTTTTAAAAAAAATGAGATGAGCTGTTTGGTTGATAAAGGTAATAGTATTGATATAATATACTTAGATTTCTGTAAAGCCTTTGACTTGGTACCATATGACATTTTGATTAAGAAACAGGAAAGATACAAAACCAACATTCCACACATTACATGGATTAAAAACTGGCTAAGAGGTCTCAAAATGTAATTGTAAAATGGGAAATCATCATTAAGCAGGTGTGTTTCAAATGGGGTCCTGCAGAGGTCAGTTCTTAGCCCTGTGCTATTTTACATTTTTATCAATGACTTGGAAGAAAACATAAAATCATCTCAGTTAAAATTTGCAGATGACAAAAACTGGGGGAGTGGTAAATAATGAAGAGGGCAGGTCATTGGATCGCTTGCTAGCAATTTTGGCCTATCTGTCAATGCACCACTTCAAAGAATCAGAGGGGTAGCCGTGTTAGTCTGTATCCTCAAAAACAATGAGGAATCTGGTGGCTCCTTAAAGATTAACAGATTTATTTGGGCATAAGCTTTTGTGAGTAAAAAACCCCACTTCTTTAGACGCATTTAAAGAATGTATCTGCCACTTTGGACTCCAGTCTCCTCAGCAGGCCTGTCTACTGCTAGGAGTTTAAAGGCAGTTTAAGAGATTTTGTGCACCTGGGTTTGGAGGACTGATAATAGATCCAGCACATGATTTTAGGAAGAGCTTGAAGGAGGAGAGATCTAAAGTAACCAAAAGACAAATGGAGGAAAAACCCAACAGATGAGGGATCTGCACTTCCTTGAGGAGACCAATTTACAGGTAAGGACAAAACTGCCTTGGCTTCAGATGGATTGCATCCTCCAGTCCTGATCCCACACTGCTGGAAGGCAACAAAATCGTAGCTCCTCAAGAAAGGAAGGCTGGGAAAAAGAAAGTGAAATCAACCAGGAGAAACCTGCTAGCTATTTCGCCAAGGTGCCACTAAGTCCAGTGACAGCAGCTATTTTTTCCCTATTATCCCTATTTTTTCCCTTATCCAGCGTTTACCAGATTGGATCTCCTGGTGTAAGCTTTAGGCAGCATTCTGACAATTGAATAAGAAAGCTCTTAGATCTGGCATCTTTAAACTTCACATGCTTTAAGCAGAACCACTTAGGATGAATATTTACCACTAACATTGACATTTTGCTCTGTCAACCCATAAGAAGGTGAACTGGTCTTACTCTGGTGACTACTGAGGTGGTTACCCTCAGTAGAGCTAGTACATATTTTTTTCTTTTAGTTATGTTCTTCTTGTCATTCTGCCTCACACCGTGCCACCACATCAACATTTAGGCTCACCACCAGGATTTTGTAAGTTCCTGACATCTCACGTGTCCAGTCAATGTCACCCCACAAGAACTGTGGTACTAACTACAGTATGATTGCCATATGTAATGAGACTTTCACCTTCAGAGTCCCCTGCTCCTTCAAAAGAAATCACAGGTAGGAAGGATGAGACACCCCTCATAAATATATGGGTCAACCATGTCATATAAACCCTGACAGAGTCTGTAGTTGTCCATCAGCAATAATGACACTTTAAAATCAGTTTTATTAATGAGGCTGGGAGGCCATTTCAAATGGCACCCATCTGTGTTTTGATATCTTAAAATTCTGGAGAATCTGGGTAATCAACAGAACTCCTAGATCTAAGATGAGATCTAAACTGGTCTCTTTAGGTTCCTTAAAAGGAGCAGGCAATGTGGAAGACAGCTGTACGATTACATGACAAGGACCCCCTCACAAGCCCTGGAGTATGGCACATGCCAGGGACAGGGCTGGGGGTTTGAAAGGTGTGCCATGGGCAGAGCACAGTAAACAGTGCTGAGGGGACTCTGCACCAACTACAGCTCATAGGGCTGCCCAAGGCTGGCCAGGCCAGGCCAACACTTAAAACATTTGCTGGTATAATAATGTCAGTTAAGAGTGTGATTTTTTGTTTTTAACCAACATTTTTAGATAAGGAAAAGCCCTAGTGTAGATTGAGGGATACCACCAAAAAAGTTCTTTCATTGGTGTAAACTTTGTCTGCACTAGGAGGGTTTGTTAGTATCTCTATATAGGTAAAGCTATTTTGGTGTAGATTAGGCTTCAGTTATGCTGGAGGGGGGTTTCTTCAGCCCTCAGAGCAACCCAGGGTTGGAGGAACACAGTTATCATGAAGCCACTTTAACCCCCCTTCCCTTTGGGCTGTAAGTTCTGTGCTGCCCCTATGCGCTATGAACAATCTCTGGCATTGAAACCAGAGTATGATGCGGATCTATAACAACGGATTGTTTATATCTACAAAACATATTTCTGTACTCTATCCCAGATCCACACAAGCAGCCTGAATTTCTAAGGTGCTGAGAACCTGTAACTTTTGTTAAGTCAATGAGAGCTTGTGTGGGTGCTCAACATCTTCAAAAGTAAAACCCAGGGTCTGTTTTAAATTGTTCATAAAGAGCTGGCATTGTGAAGACAGGGCAAGTATGAATTTCCACCAAAATTTTTATCATACTGCTGAACATCAGTTCTGATATATTTTTAGTGGGTGGCACTTGAACTATGGCTTGGACTTTTTCTAGATTTCTGTGTATTTCCTCTGTACAGCCTTGTGGCCAAGATCGATAGTTGAGTTTGTTCTTGAATACGTCTATTTAATTTCAGTCCAGCAGCCTCAATTACCTTCACAACTTGTTTTAACCTTATATTGTGCTCGTCTTCAAACTCCCCACAAACAGTCATCACTGAAAACTTCCACTCCTTCCTTACAGAACCTAATTTATTTCCTTTTGGAAGATTTTTGGGGAGTTTGTGATGATGGATGGAAAGTGACAAAAGCAATAGCTTCCAAATGGAATTATAAAAGTTGTTGGCTTGACACTGTCAGGGCAGAGTGAAATTTACCAGAATCCACTATGCTCAGGGTTTCCTACACTTTAAACAATAAGTAAATAAATAAATAAATAAATAACAGTGTAGACCACATCTTGATAAAGAATCGATTCCCCTCCCACTCACAATTACACTGGCCACCCTCTTTCCATTCACAATTACATAAGATAACTGGGACAAACACAGCTAACAACTGCTTACATGGAAAAATAATTCTAGGAAAATATACTTTTAACAGTCTTTAATGCAATTTTGCAGCTGGAAACAAGTGGAGAAGCCAACATCATGTAACCAGCTTTTTGCACCTTCTCAGCAATTAATCCACGGAGCACAATTTTGGAACCTCTGATATAAGTGGTTGGTTGTGGTGACCCCAATAATTATTTACAAAGATGTCAAACATACACTCTTTGACTTTGTAGCTAGTACAGGCTTTGAATTGTCTCAGGCAATTTACCCACTACATTGGGCCATTCTAACCTGGGTCACTTCATCTATGCCTTTCTTTTCCTTTTCCCATCACCATCATAGCCTCTGCTTTTTGCCCTGTTATTCTATTTGCCCTGTCTCACTCATGTCCTTCTCACAAAAGACGCTGAATCCTTTTCCCTCTAGAAGCTTCCTCTAGGGATACAGAAGGGCCTGGAGAGGAGTTTCTAAATCTCAGTCTACACAATGTGTCTGGAAACATCCTTTTAAAATACGTCAAACTTCTGGTGGGGTTTCATTAATCTTATTTGAGATTTTGCCATATTCCCCAATTAGATATAGAATGGCATTTACTGTCTTTTGAGACTCCCTATCACAGTATTAGCCACACATCAGATCTTTTCATTCCTTCTCACTCAACTTTCATTCCCTTGATGATATTATTACTTCCCAAAACAACTGTTTGGCTGTACAGCCAAATTCAATAATAACTGGGATAATAGATATCTCTAGATAGTTATTTTATGTAATGAAAAAGCCTGTAGATTGTGTCCCCACATGAGGCTACAAATGTTATCTGTTTAGAGAAGCCTTTAAATATGTTATTTCCAAACCCAGATCTATGCTTAGGATAAAATATTTTAAATTTATGCTGTGAATTACTTCCTCCACATCAAGGATTATTGCTACCACTTGATCCAGGCTACGTTGGTCTGTGTGAAGTCAATCAATAATCTTGTGTTATTAAGTTCCTATACAACCTAAATAGAATGCATTATGATGGGTAGAATATGCTTAGTCTTTCTGGCTAATGCTTTCAATTAAAAAATATAAATACATGCTCATTAATTTTAAATTGTGTTAATATATATTAATGTTTTGTAAATTAATCAAATATGTGAAATGACAAAGTAATCAGATTGTGAAGAGGCTCTGTAGTCCCAGTGTGGGCATTTGCTAAAGAACAATTAAATTGGATGGAAACCACTTCCATCGATCAGTTCTTTCATCCCCTTCCTTTTATTATACGTACTACACACATAATATTAAAAGGGATGCATATACATATATGATGTATGTGTATTGTACAAAGTCTAGAGATCATTTCACCACACAAAACATAATACATCTAGTTTAGATAACTCCACCTATCTTTCTTATGTAATTACTGTAACATCATCCATTTCAAGCTGGACCCATTTCTAAGCAGCATAGCCGACACTAATTATTCAGCAATCTAAATTAATCCGAGTTTCCTCATAAACCAATTCTACACAGAAACTCACATCTAAGCCTTCATCATATTAAGCAATAATAGCTCTACAAAAATAAAGTAATTTTAAAATTGACTATTTGAATATTAATTTCTGAGCTCTGATTCAGTAGATTTGCCTCTGATTTAATATTGTTTTATGTGTGCAAAAGAAATATCTTCACATAAAATAAATAAAAAACATTAACATAGGGACACTGGAAAAAATTAAAAGAAAGTTTACTTTACCTTGACTTCCACTGATTTATGTTATTTTCAGAGTCTTCTGTAGCAATGTATTTGGTTCTGGAAATGCAGAACATCATAACACATGCATCAACAGTGAAAAATCTATTTGGTTTAAATTTTTAAAAATATTTTAAAAATCAGCATATTTTAAAGGTGTATGATTTATTTAATCTGACTAGGATAAAATAGGTATAAAATTTGAAGACAGCTGGAAGTGTGTGCATGATGATATGGATCTAACTTGCTTGCAAAGTCCTCATCACAGTTCCTTTAATATAGGACTATTTACATTCATTTCCCTGTTGAAACAGTGTATGGAAGATTGCTCTGTCTAAGTAGGATTCAGCCAAGACCTATGTTTGGCTTAACCAATATTCGTCTATTTCCCCTTCACCACACCTTCTGCCATTCTGCCTATTTACAAGCATTATATAATCATGTATAGCAAAATCCTGGGAACAGGATATCAGCATTTTCTTTTAGTTCAAAAAAAATACAAAAATATTTAAGCTGATATGTATACAAACTATATATATATATAGAGAGAGAGAGAGAGAGAGAGTTTATATGCATGCACACAGGTTCTATTTTCTTAAGTTGTAAATTCTATAAATCCCTACATTTATAAATTCCCCTACATCCCTCCTTTAGCTAGTGTAGATTTTCATATATGTTTGGAAAAAAGTCATTTTTAATTCCTGGAATATCATTTAACGGAATTGTGCATAAAAGAATAATTGGTGAACAAAGCCAAGTCCTTCTCAGAATAAACAGCCACTAGTTTAATATCCTCCATTTCTATTGGAACATTAGCTTAAGGTGACCTTTGTACCACTGAGCAAGGTACTGAAAATAAGCTGCCAGATAACACTCTGTCAGAATAGCTGTGATGAAATAAAGAGCTGCAGCCCCGGAGCTTTCTAAAAAGGATGTCAGTGGTGCTCAAGATAAAATACTAAATATGCATCCTGGATTTAATTGAATGAAACTAGAGTTCAAGGCCCCTAAACGCAATCTTTGCCACAATTTTTCCACCTGTAAGAACAGACCACATTTCAGGTGTCTGATGACAAACTGGATTTTAAGACTACTTCTTAGAAGTACAATTTTTTTAAGCCTTTGCTCTTGGGGGTAGATATAGTTTTTAAAGTTTTGATATGTAGGAAGAAAGGGTCACCAGATTGTTAAAGGAGTGAGGGGAGTTGACCAAGTTAATAAAGGCCAAAACCCAACATCCTTATTCCTCTAGTTTGAAAATTGTGTGGGAAGAATCCAACAAAGCAAAAATGCACTGTACAACACATCATCCCAGTCCTTCTGCTTTAGTCATTGAGGCCCTGATCCTGCCCCATTAAAATCAATGAAAGCTTTGCCATTGACTTCAATGAGAATAGGATAAAACTCTGAAATAATTAGCTGACAGGCAGCAATAGAATATAGTCTTCACTGGCTTTTTTCTTCTATCAGCTTCCATGATAGAGAATCACATGTTGTTTTCAAAAAGTTTCAGAAGTATTTTTTCTAGTCTTTTAAAAACAACATCATGCATGAACCAATGACAAAATCTACCTCTGTTTTAAGTTGTGGTTTTGGAGGAAGGAGAGAGACAAACTATTTGACGCTTCTGTTGTAAACTCTTTGGGCAGGGACTACCTTTTTGTTCTGTTTGTATAGGAGCAGGATTTAGGAGCAGGATTTTATAATTGTATTATGAGAATTAATGTATGATTTGATTTCATCCTGCCAACCACCTTATTTGAATAGCAGAAAGGAATGACACTCTGGGACTATGGGATTCCGTTTCCCATATGCATTACAAATTGGGCCCTTTTAGTTCTTTGTTTTAAGGTATAGTTAGTAAGAGACAGGATCCTGTATTGTGTCTATGTTAAGCAGATTAGAGGAACGTTGAAGGCCTGGGCCTCAATGTGAATTGTTTTGGTTATAAAATTTAGCAAGGTTTAATTTACAATGTCTTTTTGCTCGATATAAAATACTGCTGTTTGTATTCTCAGAGGTCTCTGTAAAAGACTGTTTGTGTGAATGAGGAATGCATGCATCAGGAAAAGATAAGGTGTGAAGGCCATTGTTAACCAGATGGTCAAGAAAGGAGGAGCGAAGACACTTAGAGACTTATTGATGCCAGAGAACCATCAATGCACATCCATGATTGAAGGAGGACAGATTGACGACCCTGATGTGGAGGCTGGCACCCCTAAAGACAATTGATGACCCTCTCGGAGGTGTTTTGGAATGTTAACATCAAAAGATAACACCAATTAAGAAGTAACCGGTCATAAACTGACACAGCAAAATCCATAGACTTCAACAGAGAAAAAAAAGACTATAAGAACAGGGTGCTTTGCCATGGGACTTCGGGTTCGTCTTGCCACTACTCCAGGAGCATCGGATTGCGACTGACAGAGCCCGGCTCCCCTCTGTGACCAATCTGGCTGGCCACTAGATAGTCCAGAGTCTGGACTGGTAACTATAAACACAGACTGGCGGGACTGTGTGCATGGTGTGTGTGGGTGTGTGTGACTGAAAAGTATATGCTAACTGCTGTATTCTCAATAAATGTGGTGTTTTGCCTTCTCCCCTATAAAAGATCTTGTGTGCTTTGTATAGCATGACACAATGCCTAGCAGAATGGGGTCTATAGTAACTTTGCAGGAATTTCAAAGAGGAGCTATTTTAACTTTAATCTAGAAGAGGACTTGTATTACCACATCTGTTAAAAACGGTCAGTGATATCTCCATAATGAACCATACAACTGAGCGGTTGGACTAGAAGCCTGGACAGAGATCCAAACGCACAAGCCTCCACCACTGAGCTGGATGAAAACTTGTTATAGTTAGTAGCTGGAGTAGGACCTCTAAATATCTTAAGTTACAACCAGCCAAAATACAACTCCCCTGTCCCACCCCAAAAGCTGCCAAATGTCATAAGTCTATGGATATGTCTTCACAACCTGTTGCAGCGAGCCTCCCAGCCCCAGTTGTCAGATTTGGGGTTGCAGGGCTTGCACTAGTACTCTAAAAATAGCTGGGTAGATGATGCTTTGACTCAGGCTAGAGCTCAGGCTCTGACACCCACCCTCCTGCCTTGGCTTCAGAGCCTGAGCTCCAACCTGAGCTGCAACTTCGAAGTGCTGTCTACGCAGCTAATTTTAGAGCACTAGTGCGAGCTGAACAATCCCAAGTCCGATGACCTGGATTGGGAGGCTCACTGCCTCTACACAGGTTCAGGGGCTGTGTAGATTCAGAAGTACCCTAAATTGCCCTTGCATCAAAGGCACTAAATTTATTTAAGTTGCAAGGTACAACCCTCCAAATCTGGCATTTCCTAACTTTTAGGTTGCTCATACAACCTTGATTCTGTTCCCTTCAATATCCAACCTGTGCAACAAATAAGGCAGGAGTTCTGCAAGGGGAAAAACAGGATGTGATCATGTAATTAAAGACTGTCATAATGCACAGGCATGTTAGACCTTTTCAAAAAAGGCTGCAAAAACTTTTATAACAGAAAGTGTTTGGCAGTCTAACATGGGGGTTGCTATCAGCTCCCCCGTAATTTGACGTTTGTAAAAGTCATGATGTAGAAATTACTCTATAGAGATTGCAGCCTTGCTTTGAAAGACTCTCTTTACTTAGTCCTGAGAAAAACAGTAATCTCTATACCATCCCGTCAGACATTTCTTAACAGCAACTGCTTTTCATCTTCATGTGACAAATGCTTTGCCCATATAGTTAAATAAAGGGGAAGTATAAGGAGAACAAAATATAATTACCCCAAATTGGGGTTTGGGCAGGATCTGAAGGCTAATTCCTCTGACTTTCAGTAAAAAGTGTCATGAGGGCATAAAGTTTTCAAAGGTGCCTATAGTCCCATTTTAAAAAGTGGCAGGCATTTTGTGGAATTTTCAAAAGCGCTTAGCACCGAACTCCTATTGAAATTAATTGACGTTTGGTAACTATATGCTTTTGAAAATCCCTCTGGACCAGTGGTCCCCGAACTGTGGGGCGCACCCCCCTAGGGGGCACAGAGGAACACTCGGGGGGGTGCATGGCGGAGCCCAGGCCAGTCCCCATGGGGGGATGGGGAGGGAGCACCACCCAGCCCCCATGTGGGGTGGGAAGGGAGTGCCACCCAGCCCCCAGTCTAGCTTCGGCCCCAGCCACAGCTTTACTTTTCCCCTTACTCTACCCACAGCCCAGCCCCACTCCACCCCGTTCTGCCCGCAGCCCAACCCAGCCCCAGCCCCACTCTCCACCCCGTGTTCCGCCGCCAGCCCCTGCTCCACTCCACCCCCAGCCCTGCCCTCATCCCCTCTCCGCCTCCAAGCCACCCTTCCTCTATCCCTAGCTCCGCCCCCACCCCAGTTCAGGCCCCAGCTCTGCCTTCAGCCCAAGCTCCTCTGCTGAGCCAACTATGCAGTAATGGGGCGGGGGCGCGGCACGCAGACAGATTCAATTACTGGCAATGGGGGGATGCAAGAGAAGTTTGGGCACCACTGCTCTAGACACCTTTCTGTATCTTTAGACACCTGACTATCTGTAAAAATCTGACCATGAGGCACTTAAGAGCCTAAGCTTCATTGAAAGTCAATGATATTTAAGAGTTTAGGGCGCTGCTGAAAATGGGACTTGTGTGCTTTTGAAAATTTTACCCAGGATTTTTAATAATCAAAAGCGATTAGGGCCTGAGTTAATACTCACCCTAAAGGAAGTATCTCCAGCAGCACAGTGCTTCTTAACACCATGTTTTTAACTAAGACACCAGACTAAAGCTCTGAATATTTATGGTCATTAAATATCTCAAAATTTCTGCAAGGACAGAGGTATTAGACCAAGTAGCCTTGTTGAATTCCAGTGTGGATAATTACAATCTGCCCAACTAAATTACTCTGTCATTTCAATAGGAAGCCACTTCCATTTCACTGCTGGGGGTGAAGTGATATCTGCATACAAATTAGAGAACTTTGGGATGAAAGGTATGGTATCAGAGTGGGGGATTTTATGCAATCTTAAACAAGAGGCTTACAACATCTCTCACATGAAGGGAAATTTCAAGATTTTCTAAGACCTAAATATGAAAGAGAGAGAGAGAGACTGAATAATTTTAAGACGTTTTAATTAAGTTGAGAAGTAAAGACATTTATTCAACAACTCTATTAATATTATCAGGATACAACAGCCCTTGAAGGTGTTGACTGGGTACACTGGGAAAAAAACCAATAAAATCCTATTATTTACATTGGTCAGAGTCCTGTTGAAGCCCTTCTAATCAAAGAGAAACAAGAGTATGTTTCATGGTAACAAGTATAGTGCAATGTATAGTTATTGAGCATAATCCTGGTTTACCTCATTGTATGCAATATTCATTTTCTTCACTTCTACCAAAAATGTTTTTCCTCTTTCATAATTGCCATTTTAAAAAACAATGTAGTTTGTAATTTTTAACACCAGGGAAAGTCTATTTGCCACAAGCAATGCTGAAGCACGTTCACCCTTTTTTTGATAGGGAAGGTGGCAGGGGAGAGGGCTGATCCACTGAGGTACCACCACCACAGCAAATTCTCTCCTTGTATTAAAAATGAAGTTCCACTGGGATATATAGGGGTGGATCACTTTACACTCTCTGCAAGTTTGATTAGAGGACTTTAAAGGGGCCAATTCTTCTCACTTCCCAAACTGGATGATGACCTGAGAAATGAAGGGGGAATATACAAAGAAGAAAAGTGAGCCGCACCACTTGTGGCAGGGTCTGCAGCAGATCCTCAAACTTTTGTACAGTGTAGCTAATTAATTAAATAAAAAATTACACACAATGCTGTAAGCCAGCAAAAAATTATTTCACTACAGCCACAACGTGCTTCTTCTTTTCTGGCACAAATGGTGAGGATCCTGGTTTGCTGTGTTTACGGCGATTCAGTTCCCTGGAAACAGACAAGAAAAAGAGAAAAAAGTGAGACTGAGAATGTCAGCAGTAGGTGTGTTCAAGTTCAGAAATACTAGCTTCTTGCTTAGGGTACTACAGCAAGTGTTCCACCGCTCCTAAAAATTCATGTCTTCAGAGTCAAAATCAATTGAGGTGGCTGAAATTTATTAAATTTTTCCCTTAAAAAAGGAACACTGTCCATATGAAAACCCTTTAAACTGCAAATTTAGAAGAGTTCACATTTTTAAGAGCCTTCTTTCTAGAGCATGCACAGTTTGACCTGCCAGTATCTTGCAGAGCAAAGGATTTGCCCTCAAAGTAGGGGAGAATGTGGAGCATATAAGAGCAAACAGGGAAAAAAATATTCCTAACTCCCAGCTAGTGAGGAGCTTTTCCAATGAAACAAAGTTATTTTTAATTATTTATTCTTAATTGTAGATAAATATCTGCTCCCTGCAGATAATCCTATAGGGGTCTTTCAACTGGGAAGTGTGGCCAAACCAGAGTGTAACAAACATGTTCAGCCCCACCACTTCCCATTTCCTCTCCATGCATGTGTCAGCCAACTTCTCCTCTTTCAATACCACGGCACCAGCCATGCACAGATGCTTTCAGTTCCCCATCCCTTTCTGCTCCCAAGGACCTGAAGAGATGTCCTGGGGAACTGAAAAACCTCTCACACTGATCCTGAGGCCTAGCACCTACAAGGAGCCAGAAGACCCTCATCTTCCCACATCAAGACTAATCCCTCTGATATGACTACACATAAGGCTGGGAGGGGGTGTTGCCTCCCCCTATAACCTTATGTCCTTTCCCACCCTTTCAGAAGGCCTGGGAAGGAAACTAGTTCTTGCTACTACTGGCAGCTTAGTCTGCACTTACCACTCCATAGAGTCCAAAACAACCAGTCTAATAATTGATTTATCCACTTGACTAAATCAATACCAGTCATTCATAAGAGCTGTTCCCTTGTTAGAGGCCCCATGCATTGATGCCACAGCAATGGGACAGCATATGTTTTACTAAGACAAAATGAAAACAAAAGGAAGAGTCGTACTTTCGCCGACGAGCTTCTCGCATGATGCGCAGCTCCTTGGCCTGGCTATAGATGGCTTTGGGCAGGTGACGGTGACGAGCTATGCGTTTGATCTGTGGGTGGTGTTGGAACTTCTCCTTCAACTTTTGGTTGTAATTCATAGCTGCTCTCTCTCGTGGTACAAGCTACAGAAGACACAAGTGTGTTATAAACAGCACCGGTTGCAATGACATCACCGTCTCTAAAAGCAAACTACAAGTTTAGACAGCTTCAGTGGTTTCTTCTGGCCATTTCTCTCTAGGTGTTATAAACCTAAAAGCAGAGTCTTTAAGACTAGTAAATATTTTTTTCTAAAAAAATGTTACATTTTGTCACCCCACTGCTCAAATATAGTACCATAATTTTAAGTTTCACAAAAGTTACAACGTAAGTTCATTTTTCTAAGAGCAGACTTTATTCTGCCACGGGGGGGGGGGGGGGGGGGGGCGGGAGGATATGGAAACTGGTGACCTGCTAGTATCTTGCAGAGCAAAGGATTTGCCCTCAGAGTAGAATGTGGAGCATATAACTGCAAACAGGGAAAAAAACATTCCTAACTCCCAGCTAGTGAGGAGCTTTTCCTATGAAACAAAAGATTCACAGGCTTTTCAGTTTTTATCTACTGTAACTAGAGATGCTGCTAAGGACGTGTCTAGCTATACCGAGGTGGCCAACTTGAGCCTGAGAAGGAGCGAGAATTTACCAATGTACACTGCCAAAGAGCAACAGTAATACATCAGCAGCCCCCCCCCCCCCCCATTAGCTCCCCCACCCCACTCCCAGCACCTCCCACCCACCGGCAGCCCCACCGATCAGTGCCTCCTGCCGCTCCCTCCCCCACCTCCCGATCAGCTGTTTCATGTGCAGGAGGCGGGGCGGGGGGAAGGAGTGAGGGTATGGCAGGCTCAGGGAGGGGGCGGGAAGGGTGGAGTGCGGTCAGGGCCTGTGGCAGAGCCAGGGGTTGAGCAGTGAGCACCCCCGCATCGCCCCCCGGCACATTGGAAAGTTGGCGCTTGTAGCTCCAGCCCCGGAGTTTGTGCCTATACGAGGAGCCGCATATTAACTTCTGAAGAGCCGCATGTGGCTCCCGAGCCAAAGGTTGGCCACCCCGAGCTACAGCCTCTCCCTACAGAAGGAATATTCTCTTCACTGGGTCGGGGGCATGCTCCAAGCTTACCCAGCATCTTCATCCACTTTAATGGAATTAGTCCATTGGGAATTGCAATGTGCACATGAGAACTGTAAGCTTTACCTTGCCAATATTGCACATATGGAGTAATTTTTATTTCTCATTAAGCAGTCAAATTGATACCTTATCACAGAGAGTACAGACATTACAAGTGCATTAAAATTACTATGAGCACTTTAATTTTTTGCATTATGTCTATTTAAAAAGTATAACCAAAATGCTGTTAACAGCTTTTTTTCTTTTGGCGCTTATTATTAGAAATCGACTATCCCATCACCTTACAAATGACCTGCAGAAAGGGTGTTTGTTAAATGGGGTTTGTGCCCTTTTATTGCCTATGTTGTATAAGAAAGGTTGGTAAATGGTTGCTTTGAGTGTGTGCTTTTAAACACACAGCTTATTTAGAACTCAAACGTTTGGTCTTCTATGGTTTTGCTGGAAGTTATATATGTCCTCCATTTTCCCACATGTCGTGCCTTCCATGTTCTCCGCCCTCCCCACAAAAAACAGTTTGATTAAAAACCCTTCCCATTCTTAGGAGGCACCTACGTTAGCCGTTCCCCCCCCCGTAAATATTTCAACTGCTGCTACAACCAGTGGGAAATTTTAGAAAAATAAGGATAGTGTAGACAGCTTTCAATTTGACTCAATTTCACTAGTGCTTTAGTTACTATAGAGCAGGAGTGGCCAAATGGTGGCTCCTGGGCTGCATGTGGCTCTTTTACGGTTAAGTGCCACTCCCGGAGCATCCCATACAGCTCCTCCCCCCATTCTTTGCCTACAAGACTGAAGCTCGGGGCTTTTGCCCTGCGGTGGCGTGGTGGGACTAGGGGTTTCTGCCCTGCAGCGAGGGGGATCTAAGGGAGTTAGTCCAGCCAGGGGGAGAGGGGGGGCATTGGGGCAGAAGTCCTGCACCCCAGCAGGTGCTGCCCCACAGGGCAGGTTGTACGTGTCTTGCGGATCTAGAACTTCTGAAGATTAGTGTATGCGGCTCAGAAAGTTTGGCCATCCCCGCTATAGAGCCTTCCAGGGTGAACAAGATCGGAATTTCCAACGTAAGAGAACAAGAAGAAACTCTCCCCTTCATGTACAAAGTTTTAAAAAACCCCAAAACATGGTTTGGTTTTGCTTTTAAAAGGGCCATCCTTAACCCCTCCCAATTATTTTCCCTTTTAGAGGTCACCTTTAATAGAAGTTTTCAGACAGAAATATTTCATAAATTCTGGAAATATACTTCACCTACAGACTCAGACCAAAAGGAAGCAAGATATTTAACACACAAGTCCTTAATTAAGAAAACAAACAAAAAACCCCTCTCCCTTCGGTGCAACAGAGAAACTAGAGTGCCACATGTGCAGTTGCCAGTTATCCATCACTTAAATAGAAAACATGTTTTCAAACATCAAAGTAGTAAAAATATTCTAAAATTTGGTTTCTAGATCTTCTAATCCATTAAAACACATCTTCCATTCTACTTACATCTGCGATCATCTCCTAAATTTCAATCAGTGAGCAACCCTAGCAACCATTACTGGTTAATTCTCCCCCCACCCTCCGCAGTCAAGTTCATTATACTGAGCCAGCCTAAATAGCTGGTTCAGTTGCAATCAATCCCAGGCATTCTCACTGTGCCACAAACTGCCAACATAATCCAAATTAAAGGGCTTTTGTTTTAATTCAAATCAATGATTTTCTTAAATTCAATTAAAGAAGAACAAATTGCTGCTGATTTAGTGTAACCTTGCTGACAAAAAAGATCCTGTAAATTAACATATGAAACATCCAGGATGTCATGTTAAAAACTGATAGATATCAACACAGGGTCAGTTATTTTAAAGTCTGTTGCATCTTTTTCAGGTAATTTTTATGCGCCTTTCATATACCTGGTTATATTTGGATATTTACTGCCTAATTGTGAAGAGTGGATGATTATAGCCCAGTATGCATAGCTACCTTATCCAAAGGGCTATCAAAGATAATTTTGGCCATTTGGACATCATTATTGACTAAATGACTATCAAAGATGAAAACACAACATACCATAGAAAAGAGACAGCAAGAGAGAGGCAAACAGACTCCCATCCTGCAAGCAGCTTTACAATGGTGGACTAAGCACCTGTACAGAATTCCATTGACTTCCATAGTGCTTTCTGCAAGCGGGAGGGAGAGGGAGGGTCACCCATGCACAACAGGCTTGCAGGACCAGGTCCATAGAGTTGAGAGACTAAAACATTTTACACTTTAATACATTAGGATTTATACAATTATGTGGGTGGTTGACAAGTCCTGCCTAAGGCACTTAACCTATGTGCACATTCCTAACCAGCACAAGGGCATAGACAGCTTTGGCAAATCCAAGATCAATTTTCATCAAAACAAACTCCACTCCTCTTCATAAAAGAAGTGTTTAATACTACCATGCAAAAGAACTCAAGTTGATTGACCATAAAAATCTTTTCAATCCCTAGACTGATAGGAACTAGAAATAAGGGATAAAAATATAAGGGATAAAAAATAAGAGGTGATGTAGGGAAGGAAGGAGTGGTTGCTGGGAACAGAAGTCTGGAGAGAGAAATAAGGAAAGAAACTCTAAAAATGGCACCTATATTGTCAGTACTGGTAAAATCTGCCCTTGAATCAACTCTCTCGATTGTTGTATCTTAGGCCTGATCTACACTTAAAAATTAGATGGACCTCACGGCTGTGAAAAATGTCATGCTCTGAATGCTGTAGTTAAATTGATCTAACCCCTGGTGTAGACGCAGCTAGGTCAACAGAAGAATTCTTCCATTGATCTAGCTACCGCCTCTTGGAGAGATGAATTAACTGCATCAACTGAAAAACTCCTTCCGTCAACGTGGGAAACATCTGTCCTACAGCGCTACAGGGGCACAGCTGCAACACTGTAGCTGTGTTGCTACAGTACAGACGTGGCCTTAGTAGGAGAGGTACAGCCCAACCATTTTCAGTGCCCTCTCCACTGTACATAGAATTTAGAGAAGCAGTTCTCAAAGGAGTCCTTATCCAAAGGACTGTCTGTTGAATGGGAATAACTAAGAAGCTGAAATCATGCTCCTTTTAAATCAGACTGCATTTGTACTGCACTTAAGCTCAAAAACACAGTAGCAGGACTTCAGCAACTCAGCTGCTGCTATCTATCCTGCCCAGAGAATGCCTTTTAGGTTAGGGAAGCTAAATCCCCAATGCAACATTTATCAGAATTCAGACATATTCTGCCAATGCCTCTGTCAAGGTTCCTCCCCCACTCTGAACGCTAGGATACAGATGTGGGGACCTGCATGAAAACCTCCTAAGCTTATCTTTACCAGCTTAGGTCAAAACTTCCCCAAGGTACAAAATATTCCACCCTTTGTCCTTGGATTGGCCGCTACCACCACCAAACAAATACTGGTTACAGGGGAAGAGCTGTTTGGAAACGTCTTTCCCCCCAAATACTTCCAAAAACCTTGCACCCCACTTCCTGGACAAGGTTTGGTAAAAAGCCTCACCAATTTGCCTAGGTGACTACAGACCCAGACCCTTGGATCTTAAGAACAATGAACAATCCTCCCAACACTTGCACCCCCCCCCCCCCCCTTTCCTGGGAAATGTTGGATAAAAAGCCTCACCAATTTGCATAGGTGACCACAGACCCAAACCCTTGGATCTGAGAACAATGAAAAAGCATTCAGTTTTCTTACAAGAAGACTTTTAATAGAAATAGGAGTAAATAGAAGTAAAGAAATCCCCTCTGTAAAATCAGGATGGTAGATACCTTACAGGGTAATTAGATTCAAAACACAGAGAATCCCTCTAGGCAAAACCTTAAGTTACAAAAAAGATACACAGACAGAAATAGTGATTCTATTCAGCACAATTCTTTTCTCAGCCATTTAAAGAAATCATCATCTAACACATACCTAGCTAGATTACTTACTAAAAGCTCTAAGACTCCATTCCTGGTCTATCCCCAGCAAAAACAGCATATAGACAGACAGAGACCCTTTGTTTCTCTCCCTCCTCCCAGCTTTTGAAAGTATCTTGTCTCCTCATTGGTCATTTTGGTCAGGTGCCAGCGAGGTTACCTTTAGCTTCTTAACCCTTTACAGGTGAGAGGAGTTTTCCTCTGGCCAGGAGGGATTTTAAAGGGGTTTACCCTTCCCTTTATATTTATGACAGCCTCTTACTGCAGCTCACTTTTATTTACACATATTCCCTACTGTAGCAGGGCAGTTACCCTGCTCCTGGGATAAAAGGAGTGAGAGCAGCTGGGGGAGCCTGGCTGAGTGGCTGGACACAGGTGTGGCCAGCTCAATTAGGGCTCAGCTGGCCCTGATAGAGGGCTGAGAGTAAGGAGTGGGGAGTCTCACTCCAGGGCTGGAGTGAGAAGGACCTAGCTGCCTGGGAGAGACATGGTACCTTTGACAGAGCAGTGCTGGGGAAGGGGCAGGCTGAACTGGGGAGCTCAGGTCTGGCGACCTCCCAGGCTAAGGCCTGGCAGGAAAGCGGTCCTGGGGCTACAGGAAGACAGCTAGGACTAGGAAGGCAGCAAGTCCAACCCCCTTGCCAATGATGAGTGCCATTACAGACTGCAGTTTGCCACAGGGAAACGGGGCTAGATGACAACTGGCAACAGCCACTGAGGCAAGGTGGGCATAGGGGGAGGGGGTTCCCCTGGGAGGGGAGACCCAGAGTGTGGAGGCGCTGTTGCGGGGCAGCACCCAAGAGAAAGGGGCCTGAAGTACAGTGGTGGAGACTGACGAGGAAGCAGGTATAGGCAGGGAGATACTGGCCAGCAGGAAGCGCTCTGAGACTGGACTGAGCTAATTCCTGGACTGACCAGCAGGAGGCACTACGGCAGTGAGTGCTCGACCTGATACACCTGTCCCTAATGAAACTAACTGGATACTAAATTTACTGCTACTAACTATTACCTCGAAACTTAATTTACATCCTACTTACATCTAAGGGCTTGTCTGAACCAGTGTAGCGCTTACTGAACACACTAACTATAACAATGGGAGAGATTTTTCCATTGGTGTAGATACACCACCTCCCCCAAGAGGTGGTAGCTATGTCAATGTGAAGCCCTCCTGTTGATATAGTGCTGTATACAGCAGGGGTTAGGTCAGCATAACTACGTTGCTCAGGGTTGTCGGTAGTTATACCGACGTAAGTTTGTAGTGTAGACCAAGCCCTAGTTGATAACATTAACAATAAAGAAAAAACCCTAAGCACAAAGGCCGAATTGCATTAGAAACCTATACACTAATAATTTAGAAAGGGCAGGCTCAGCATCCAAATATAACTAAGTAAAACAAAAAAGACACTAAGCTCAAGGACTACGGTTACCTACAACATTTTGTTTCTTTAGTTTGGCTCAGATTTAGTTACAAGTTAAGTGATGGAAGGACCTAGCTAGCAGGTGCTTTGTACCATTAGACAAGATAAGAACTTTGGCTCAAGATGCGTCTTCTTGGTCCCATCTCAAGTGGGCAAGGGGCCATGCAAACACACCTCACCAGTAATGGGGATGGGGGAGGAGGTGAAGTCCCTCCCAAATAGTGAACTCAAGTCAATGATGAAGCAATGTTCATGATCGCTGCAACACAAAGCCAGGATACTCAAATTGACCATAATGCCTATAGCAAACTGCCAAATGGTTACAACTAGTTGGTAGCCAGTAGGCATTTCTAGCAGCAAGTTGGATTTTTTTTTTTAAATGTTTAAGACTCCACCTACCCACCGTGCACACAGATAGTCAATGTGTTTCTATTATTGCTACTCTTGCGTTCCCTGTACCACAAGCTATTCCATTGGTTGGTGACACCTATTCTTACATCTTGTGTCAATTTAGATTGCAAACTCTCTGGGTGAAGGGACTGTCTCCTACTATGTTTGTACAGCGCCTAGCATAATGAGGCCTGATCCAGATTAGCTGGGGTACAAAAAAACCCAATGGTGGAAAAAAAAACAAAAAACAAAACAAATAACGCTTCTGCAGAAACAAATTTGACCTTAGAGATATAATGCAAAGTAAACATGCATATGTATATGGATAATGCTTCTATGTAAAGCTTATTTACAATTTAGCAAAGTGTCCTCCTTCTGTCAGAGGACAATTCAATAACAGAGTAAATTCACACAGAGTTGTTAAACAGGAGCATGAAGTGGATAAGTCGCATTCACATTTCATCACAAGCTCTAGAAAGCACTCCTAAACCAATGCCATGTCTCACATACTACCCATGTGTTCGCCTTATGTCGCAGAATGGAAATTTTTGATACTGTAGATTGAAAGCACACATCTATTTAGACAACCTCAATGTTCTCTTGCTAATGTGGTTTGCTAGATCAACATACAAGGGGCTGTAAATGCACTTTCCTTTAACTCTCACTCAATACTTAAATCAAAAGCTTTTGCTCTTTTCGTATCTCCTATAGGATAGCAACGGTAAACAGCAACCCTAAGTGCGACCAGGCTTCCAGTTTCTCCTCACACTAATGGTTTACTTTTACACTTACAGGAATACAAACCATTCCTTACTAAAAAAGCATTTTAATTGGTCAGTCTCCTGCTCCATTTTCGGTCCATTCCTTACTTTTCTAGGAGAGGAAACAGAACCAACTATTGGCCAGTTCTGCAGCTTTTACTTAGGTGAGTAATCCTATTAAGGATTCATCATGTATAGGTTGCTGAATCAGAAGTTACTAAATGTCTTAACAATTCCAAGTTTAGTAAAGATCTTCAAAGCCTTGGTGTAGGTTCAGTGTATCCTGTTTTCTGCAAGTCAAAAAAAACCAGACCTTTTCCAAGATATATTTAGAGGAGACTTACTTGTTTTATTCCATCAGTGCTGCCTTCTCCACTTTTCACTTTAAATGCTTGTTTCCTCCAAATCAAACTAAAATTTTAGTCCCCTTTTAAATTCCTAGACCTCTACAAAACTAAGGTATGTGTGCATTAGAAGTACTTGAGGTACTCCAGATTATACATTAATAGGACTCTAAAGTACCTGAATTGTAAGTTGCAGTTTTTATGAAGCCCATGGTGAATGTTTTTTTACGCTACTAAGTCCCATTTTAAAATTTACTTTTATGTAGCTACTGAAAAGAGTTTAACTTCTATTTTGATGTGTTAGAGTGCTAAAATTGTATGTAAAAGGCCCATCTCTCCTGTGGATCTAAGGACTAGGTTTAGTTTAACTCCAATCCTTACACAGAATCATATAGGATTTAATTGTCAGTGGAGTGTAGACATGGTATGCCTCTGGCTCCTGCAGAGACTTGATTCTTGAACGTTTCACTGATTTTGCGTAATGAGAGCAATGCCAAATGCATTAACAAAACAAAGGAAACATGGATGTCAGAACTGATGAATACTTGGGCAGCCACAGTGCTGCAAGTACAACTTTCCAGTCAGACGAACATTCATCAGCCACAAGACACAAAATAAGCAGCTCACTTTTAGTCTCATTTCTATTGTGCCTGAATGGGAAGTAAAAGACTATGCACAAGCCAAAGAAGAATTCTCTAATTAGAAAAAACCCCTAAATTGCTATTAGCAATAATAAAACATCACGATGATCCAGGTCTCCCCAGCATAAGTAAATCTTAATTCAACAAAGTACCTCATTTTACAAGGTGCTGGTGTACTAGAAATGCAATGATATTTGTATGCATCATTCAATCAAATCTTCCCACCTAAGAAAATACTGCAGCCTAAACACCCCCAGCTTTTATTACAAATACTCAGACTTTTTTACAGAATCGAGTTCCACAGCCTATTTCCTTTTACTGGTTATGAATTGACCTCCTTTCAGTTTCACCGAGGATCCCTTTGTGCTTGTGTTATGAGACAAGAATAGAAGCTCCCAATCTAACTTCTCTGTCCCATTCCTTATGTCCCCTCTTATTTTTCTCCATTCTAAGGTAAACAATACCATCCTTTCCAATTTTTCTTTATGAGTTTTTTCATGCCTCTAGTCATTTTCATTGTCCTTCTCTGAATACCTTCTACATTTTGCAATATCCTTTTGTGAGATAGGGAGACCAGCACCGCACACAATATTCCAGATGAGGGCACACCACTGATTTTCTGATTGATATACAACAGCATTATATTTTCCTTATTGTTCTTGGTTCTGTTCCTCATGCATTTTAGCAGATACATCTATGCACCGAACTGACAAAGAACCTCAAACTCAATTATATAGCAGCTGATGGGGCCAAATTCTGGTTAGCATACATCCCCACAAACAGTCATGCATACATGCCACAAAAGCTGTATGAATAAGAACCCATAGTGGATTGGAGACCCACAAACAGCCTCCAATTTCAACATATTACAATGCTTAGATACCATGCAGAGAGGCACATTAGGTACTAAACATCTAATCTAAATAGGAAAAAAACCTGTGCAGGGCGTTTTGCACACAAGTTGTTGCTGGGTCAGGAGCATAACTGCACTAAGTATGCAGACCACAGCCCAAAACCCCTTAGCCAGACTTGGTGATGCCCCTTTTATAAAAGCAGCTTCTCTACAGTGTTTGGGAAGCCAAAACTGGGAAAGCCAGCTTCCACATGTACTTCTGCTAACTAGCCTTGTGTTCTTTGACATGTATCTATGCAGTACACTGGCTAGAATTTAGCATTGTATTCCGTCTTCAGAATTTAACTTCATCTCTCTGACTTGTATACACATAATACACTAGGATAAAGAGGGAAACATTTTCAAAAAAGTGTCTAAGTGACTCAGGTTCCTAAGTCTCACTGAAAGTCAATGGGTTTATGCTTTTTAAGACATTTAGGCACTTTTGAAAATTTTCCCCAGAAGTATGCTCTTATACAATCATAGAAACATAGAGCTGGAAGAGACTTTGACAGGTCATCCAGTCCAGCCCCCTGCACTGAGGCAGGACCGAGTAAACCTAGACCATCCCTGGCAGGTGTGTCTCTAACCTGCAATGATGGTGATTCCACAGGCTCTTTGGAAGCCTATTCGAGTACTTAACTATCTTTATAGTTAGAAAGTTTTTCCCAATATCTAACCTACATCTCCCTGGCTACAAATTAAGCCCATTACTTCTTGTCCTATTTTCAGTGGACAATGGGAGAACGATCAGTGACCTCTTTATAAAAGTCCTTAACAAATCTGAAAAAGGTTAGTGGGTCCCCCTTCAATCTTTTTATCTCAAGACTAAATATGCCCCTTTTTAAATCTTTCATCACAGGTCAGGGTTTTTTAAACCTTTTATAATTTTGTTGCTCGGACTCCAATTTTTCCACATCTTTCTTAAAGTACGGTGCCCAGAACTGAACACACTACTTCAGCTGAAGTCTCACCATTGCCAAGTAGGGGGAACAATTATCTCCTGTGTCTTACATATGACTCTCCTGTTAATATGCCACAGAATACTAGCCCTTTTTGCTACTGCATCACACTGATGACTCATTCACTTTATGATTCACTATAACTGCTAGATCCTTTTCCGCAATACTGCCTCGCCACTTATTTCCTATTTTGTACTCGGGCATTTGATTTCCACCCCATTCTAAGTGTAATACTTTAGCTTGTCTTTAATGAATGTCATCTTGTTGATTTCAGGCTAATGCTCCAATTTTTCAAGGTTGTTTTGAATTCTAATCCTGTCTTCCAAAGTGCTTGCAAACTTTCCCAGCTTGGTGTCATTTAAAATTTTTATAAGCATACTCTCCATTCCATTTAAAAGTCATTAATGAAAATGTTGAAGCATACTACACCCAGGACAGACCCTGGGGGGGGGGGGGGGGGGGCACACCACGAGATACGTTCTCCCAGTTTGACAGTGAACCATTGATAACTGTTCTTTGGGTACTGTGTTTCCAATCAGTTGTGTGTCCACCTTATGTTATTATTAGGGTCCTACCAAATTCATGCTCCATTTTGGTCAGTTGCACGGTCATACGATTTTTAAATTCATAAATTTCATTATTTCAGCTATTTAAATCTGAAATTTCAGTGTTGTAATTGTAGGGCTTCTGACCCAAAAAGGAGCTGGGGGTCACAAGGTTATTGCAGGGGAGGTTGTGGTACAGCTACCCTTAATTCAGCTCTGAAGGCAGCACCGCTGCCAGCAGCACTGCAAAAGTAAGGATGGCATGACATGGTATTGCCACTCTTCTGTACTACTGCCTGCTGAGCTGGGCACCCAGTCAGCAGCTGCCACTCTCTGGCCACCCAGCTCTGAAGGCAGCAGGGCAGAAGTAAGGATGACATGGTTTGGTACTGCCACCCCTACTTCTGTGCTGCTGCTGGCGGGGCACTGCCTTCAGAGCGGGGGGCTCGGCTGACAGCTGCTGCTCTCTGGCTGCTGAGCTGTGAAGGCAGTGTAGAAGTTAGGATGGCAATACAACAAGCCCTCTAAAATAACCTTGTGCCCCTCTGCAGTTCCCTTTTGGTTCGGGACCCCAATTTGAGAAACACTAGTCTCCCTTGTGAAATCTGTATAGTATAGGGTAAAAAGCACACAAAATACTAGATTGTATACCAAGCTTACAACTTAACTATTTTTAAATAGTTCAGAATACAGTAAAAGCTTTGTTAACTGGCATGTTGGAGGAATGGGGGGTGCCGGTAAGTCAAAAATTCCAATTAACAAGAGGGAGGGAGTTTGCGTGCAGGAGGAGGCTCAGGGCTGGGGTACGGGAGGGGGTGTGGGGCATGGGCTCTGGGAGGAGGTTGAGGAACAGGAGGGGGCTTGGGGCAGGGGCAGGGGCATGGAAGGGAGTGCGGTGTGCCGGTTCCTGGCCAATAGGAGCTGTGGAGCCAGCGCTTGAGGAAGGGGCAGCGTGCAAAGCTGTTGCTCTGCCTAGGAGGCAGCAGGGACATGTTGCCACTTGCGGGGAGCCGCCTGAGATCCAGAACCCCAAAACCCATCCTGTACCCCAAACCCTTGCCCCAAGCACCCTCCCACACCCAAACTCCCTCAGAGCCCGTGCCCCGCACCCCCTCCCACACTTCAAACCCCTCGTCGCTGTTCCTCCACCTAGAAGCAGCAGGGACATGTCTCCGCTTCCAGGGAGCCATGCGGAGCCAGGTAGGGAGCCTGCCTGCCCCGCACCAACCAGACTTTCAATGAAAATTAGAAATGTGGTTTACAGAGCTTTCCAGCCGGATAACACAGCTTTTACTGTACTTAGTGTTAAGTAGCAATGTTCATTACATGCAAAAGGTATGCTGCCTTTGTCCATAACTTCCTAAAACCAAGTACCCATCCTATTAAACTCAAAGCAGCAGTTCTTAGACTAATTCACTGCCACCAGTAGTTAATAAAATGAAACTTCAGGAAGCTACACCTAAAGATTCGCAAAACAACCTAACTCCAGATCATGTATTCTGCCTCTGTCCACCTAACAGGGATAATGGAATATTCTACGTTCTGCAACAAAAATACCACATCATCCTACATATAGAATTACTAACATTTGATATGAATATCAGCATGCTTTAGATCAGTGGTTCTCAACCAGGGGTACGTAGAGATGTTCCAGGGGATACAGCAACCCATCTAGATATTTGCATGGTTTTATTACAGGCTACATAAAAAGCACTAGCAAACTCAGTACAAACTAACATTTCATATAGTCTATGATTTGTCTATACTGTTCTATACACTATATCAGCAGTTCTCAAACTGTGGGCAAGTTCATTTTAATGGGGTCGCCAGCGCCAGGGTTAGACCCACTGGAGGCCAGGACAGAGAGCCCATGCCCTGTGATATGGGGCTGAAGCCAAAGCCCAAGTTTTTAAGTTAAGTAAAACTTGGCATAGGCAAGACAAATCAGACTCCTGAAAGGGGTGCAGCAGTCTGGAAGGGTTGCGAACAACTGCTTTAGATACTCATCTGTGTCCACTGTGTGAAGAGTGTGCAGAGTAAAGGTGCACATCAAACCTGTTTCTGGACAGCATCTGTTTTAGAACCATATGGGGGATGGAGACAACATAGTGCTTTTCTCAGTCAGTATACAGAGGATGAATGAAGCAGATGGAGTTTTGGCTCGTACCCTCTCACATCTGGCATCACAGTATATCTGTATCGTATATGATGAGCAACCAGTGGGATAAACTAATTATTCTTATCGTGTTATACTGCTGTCCATCACTGCAGTAGCTGAGCCCCTTCCACACAAAATCAGCAGCAACAGAGAAGTACACAGTGGATGTCACACAGTCTCTAGAACTAGAGGTGTTTTTGTCTGATACTTACAAAAAACACTTATCTGGACCGCTACATATAAAACTCCTTATAAATACAGCCAAAATGCAGACCAAAATGACTACTGCAGCAGCCTAAATAAAGAAAGTGGCCAATCAACATTTTACAGAAATTTAAATTTCAATGATAATTTGTTACTATATAAAAGTTCATAGGCTACATATATTTTGCCAGTCAGATTACAGTTTAAAATTCCTCCCTTCCTCTCTTTTACAAAAGAAAAATGCATTACTGTGAAAGATATCAGACTGACAGCTCTGCAGACTAATATAGAATAAACAGTAGCAGTGCAAGCAACTCCCAACTGTCCTACTGATATGCCTCCACCATGACCTGAAGGGACTACTCCAAGAGAGGGAGAGGGTAATTTCACTGTCCATGCCCATTCAGAACTTGATCTTCTTACTAAGTCTGCTCAGGAGGGTACAAATTAGCACGAATCATATCATCAGATTTTACCCTTTACTGTATTATACAACTTGCACTGAGGTTAATAAAAAGTCTGTCGAGTTATGCTGGTATAAACCCCTAACAGACATGCTTAAATCAGTTCTAAGTCACACTTAAAATAGATATGTTTATTACACTGAACAGAATTACACACATCTATATTAGGGGTTTGCATAGACTAACTAGACAAATATTCAGTTTTACCAGAGCAAGTTGTTCAGTATATGAAGATCTACCCCACTAGGAACTATACAAAGAGCACCAACTTATTTCAAACAGATCACAGAACAGTTTTTGGCAAATAATGACACTGCGCTCCAATGGAGTTGCACTGGACATAGGTCATGCCAGAATGTGTATGCAGTGTTGTTGTAGCCATGCTGGTCCCATGATATTAGCGACAAGGTGGGTCAGGTAATATCTTTTATTGGACCAACTTCTGTTGGTGAGAGACAGAATTTGTTTTGTCGTCACTACCGCTCAGACCTGAATTCACACCTGCATCGTAGACGTGGAAGGCTCAAATCCTATTCAGACTGGTACAAGCTGAACAGTATACTTTGTCATATTGGTTAAAGAAATACTTTACTGGGCAAAAATGCATGATTCTAATATTATAAACAATGGAGGTAGCACTAAAGGTTACAATGAGTGAAATATTTGCCAATACTGATATGCTGATTTGCATATTATCTCAAAATTTTCAAAATAAATTTTCAATTATGTTTTCCTTTTAGAAAGTTCTGAATTTTTAGAAGTTTATTTTTAATTTTGGAAAAATACTGTTTGTATCTTAATCAGTCTTGAGATAACTGGTGAAGCTAGCACAAAAATCTTACCACGCCCAGTTTTTCAGAAGCATTAGCTTTCCACAGACGAATGTTCATCTCATCTGAGCCACACAGAATGTACTTGTTGTCAGAGGTCCACTTGACAGTGATGACATGCTGCATTCGCTTTGTATGATATACCTCTCTAAAAGAAGCCGAAAGAATCATTAGAAAATGTGTTATAGTTACCTTCCTAATCATTGCTGCCTTTCACCTATCATAATGTTCTCTCTTCAAAGTCTGAATATTTGTTCTACAATAACCATAACTGATTAAAATGGTTTTGTTTACAGGGGAATAGTCTCTAAACTGATACATGAAAAGTTCTCCAATTAAATTCTGCCTAAAATATACTGACAAAACATTATCTAGATAATACTTTAAAAAAAACCTCTCATCTTTTCCATGGCATCTAACTAGCAGAAGAATTGTTCTCCTTAGATTACCAAAGTCAGTCATACAGACATACACTATCTACAAATCCTAGACAGCTATTTCTTTATACTAACAAATATTGTGAGTGAAATTTATAATGTCTTGAGTAAGCATTACAGATATGGGAATTGTAGAGCTAAACTTAGTCTGTCTGGCACCAATGCTGTGAATGAGTGAGAAGATGTTTGAAACCTAAGAGCATCAATATGAATTTGGAGATGTGTCAGTTACTGTTCACTGCAATTTTCCTCCTTTACCCCCAGAAAAATAGCCTCCTCCTCTGTCAGAGAATGAGGAATTTGCAAGCCATATGAGAAAACAGCTTAAAATAAAAATGCTTCAGCACACACTGGGGAGTGACCATTGCTGACAAGCAGGTGAAGGATTTAGAACAGTAATGTTGCTTTTAAACCAATAACTAATAATTTCTGCCGATAGACAATACATCAACCTTTTGTTCAACAATGCTAGCAATATTTGAAAAATAAATTTGCACTGACCTTCAGAAATGCTTCATTCGTGTGTTCAACAAACTATGAATTTGTCAGCTAAATTATGAGTGAATGCTTCTAAATGTTATATTTAAATCACTATTTAAAACAAACTCCTATTTGGATTTCATTCAATATTTACCACGCAAACAAGTGGATCAATAACATTCACGTAAAGCAATAACTTGGTTTCAGCTACATAAACAAACAAAAATTTACTACATCTTATATATTTACCAATGTTCTAAAGTTTTGAACATTTTTAGTTTAATCAAACTTCATGTTTTAAACTTTAATTTTTGTATTATTTATTTGTATTATTCGATTAATAAACCAGATAGAAAATAGTTTTAACAGATAATTAGCACATATAGTGCCTTTTACACAAACATGAGGGGGTGGGGTGTGTCTAGTGACCTCAGTGGACTTTAGATCAATCCCAAAATACATTACAGTGGTGGCCAAGTATCATTGCTGCTATTTTAGAGTTGGCAAAATACAGGCTTATGTACACTTGAAAATTAATTCAGATTAAGTTAGGGTATGATTTAAAAACACAAAAACTATTCCTGGCCAATTCCATTTGTGCGCACACTTATTCCAAAGGAAAAGTGCCTTTTTTTTTTGCTGTTTAGCTTAATCCACTGGGCTAAGCTAAATAAAACCAAGGCACACTTATTATGGAATAAGAGGACACAAGGAGCTAGTCCTGAATAACTCCATCTATAGATAAGCCCTAAGGCACACACAAGTTAAGTGATTTGACCTGGCTACACAGGAAAGCAATTGCAGAGCCAATAATATGCCTAGGTCTTTTGTCTTATTGCAGCATCCAATACACTGGATCAGGCTGCCTCCATTAAAGTCCAAACTACTGGTCTTGTAAAACAAGTCAAGAACTACAGAGAGTTAGTTAGTATCATCTATCAGGGGCTACAACCTCACCTGGTGTAAACAGACATAGCTCCATAAACTTCAAAAGAAATACACCAATTTACATCAGCTTAGAATCTGGCCATAAATTCTGCCTTTTCATATCTGTGTACAATGGGAGTTGTGTGTACCTTTGAGGGCATGTGCCTTCAAGGCTGAACTTTGGAATACCAATGAGAGTGTTTACAGCTTCCTCATAACATGTAAGGTCTTCCACAAAGACTCCCCTCCCCACTTAGGGTATGTTTACACTATAAGTGGAAGTGTGATGGGTAGACAATCTACTGTTAGTTTTAATTTAGCTAGCAAAGGTAATAACTATAGTGTAGATATGGCGGCACAGGCTTCAGCGTAGGCTAGCAACCAGAGTATGTACACAGGCTCCCTGGCGGGCTTGTACTAGGCATCTAGCTGTGCTGAAGCCCGTACTACCACATCTACCCTGTCACTGTTACCCATGCTCGCTAAATTAAAACCAGCACAGCTATGCCTGCTCATGCTACAACCACACCTTCACTTGCACTATAGACATACCCAAAAAGGCACGTTCCCTCCATACCCCAAGGAGGAATAATCAGGTCTGTGTCTTCCCTACAGTTTCAAGTTTCAAATTTAAGCTTTCCTTAAAAACAAAGAGAACAAGTTCCTAACCCACCTGACTGCGAATAAAGTCTTCTGAATTAACTGTGACAAGATTGTGTTCCTCGTTTAAAGAGGTACTTAAGTCAAGTCGTTCAGTTCTCAGAGCTACTAGTGCACCAGGGACAGACAGTCAGACAGACAAACCCCCGCCCCCGCCCCCCCCCCCATACATCTGGATACACAAGTGGATACCATCAGCTCAGACTTCTTTTTGGCAAGCTTCCTGGTAGTTTGCACTTACGCTTTCCCTCTTCCCCCCTTCAGCGCTACACAGTTCTACCTCTTTTCCCCTTCTATGGATCAAAAATATTTACAAAAAACAATTAAAATAGTTATCTGATCGACATAAGAGGAACAGCTACCACTTTGCTTAGCAATACAAAAATAAAAAATAGTCAAGGAACTACAGTGGGTATCTGCAACACAATTCCAGGATTGAAGGAAAACTAAAAGTTTTGTAGATCAATTATTAAGGACTCAGGAAAAAAAAAAGTTGGCCTTTAATAAGACAAAGGGGCATATGAACAGTTTGGAGAGTACACTAAGGAAGCTGTCAATAATAAAATGGACTCCACACAATCAGCCGGTCTGATTAATATGCATTCCAACATCCTAGAGGAAATAATTAATAAACTTAAACCACTGGCAACTATTTTTGAGAAAAGGCATCTCTTAAGAAAAAGAGCAAGTCTTGCAAATGCTATTTGGCAAGTCTTCCAGTAAAATAAAGCAGCAAGAATAAAAAACTGGAAGAACCTACAACAGTAGAGAATAATGGAACCAGACACAACAAACAGTACAGGTTTATGGAGAACAAATAATGCCAGACAAACCTGATAACTTTCTTTGATTTTGATCAAATTGAAAAAATAATGAAGGGAGTGCACAGTCGATGAAATCTAAACTTTAGTGTAGTACTTAATATGCTTATGAAAAAAGAAAAAAGAAAAGGAGTACTTGTGGCACCTTAGAGACTAACCAGTTTATTTGAGCATGAGCTTTCGTGAGCTAAAGCTCACTTCATCGGATGCAAACCTGTCATTATGCTTATGAAATCTTACATGAAAAAAATAATTCAAACTGTGGTGGATATAAACATTGTCACATGGATAAAACCTGGTTAGAGAAGCATGAACAAAAAGATAATAAGTGAAAATTAATTAGATCAGCGAAGTGTCCAGAATGTTTCCACAGGAATCTTTTACATCCTGTTGTATGTAATCATTCAAAAGGAGGAGAAAAAACAGCCCATAAAAAGACAAATGCTACAAAACTGTAGGTGTTGTACACATCAGTGGTGACAGAGATATACAAAGGGACCTACACAGATCAGAAATAAAGGCAGGAAATAAAATGAGATAAAATGGACAAATGCAAACTAATACATCTAGGAATAATAATTCAGAATTAATATTCAATCTAAGACATATTTGGAAAGCAATAGTGTCAAGAGAGGTCTGAGGTGACAGCAGAAATCAAAGGTGTGTTTGTAACAAGATATACTGCTTGACAGGGAAGTAACATTCGGCTGCCTTCCCAAAGGACATCACGTCATGAAACAAGGAGTATATCTATCCCCTGTTCTATATGAAATGGTCAATGTTTCACTTAGACTACTACTACTGTCCTTGGCACCTTAGTACCAGAAATATCAGTAAGAGGAGAAAAAAAAATGATTTAACAGGCTAGAGAAATTTCATCCCTGGATTCCACTTACAATTTTCACTCAAAACTAGAACACAAAATTCACCGCTCATTAAATAGGAGTTTTACTCTAATATATTTAATAAAAATTTAGACAGTGATTTAGTATTTACATTCATTCATATGATGAGACCCTATAGGCACGCAATGGGAATCTATTGATTATATAGGTTAATGAGAGAGCTAAGCATTTTTTTTGGGGGGGGCCCCCCCGCGGGGGAGACCTAAGAGGTAGATTTGGGGGAAAGAAAAAAAAATCACTGACCTGCTGTGACCTTTGTCTACAGGAAAAATGCGAATAGATTTATCAAAGCTGGCAGATACAAATTCTTTCCCAGTGGGGGAGTAATCCACATCAAGAACTGCAGACACATGATCAGTGTGAACCATTACAGGTGACTCAAGAAAACGCATATCAAATGTATATAAGCTGTAAAAGAAATTTGCTAATTAAAAGAAGGCACCATGCTTTAAATACCATCTCATATAAACACTTATGTGAAAAAGATTAGTGCTTTTCAGATACCAATTTCCAAATGAACTGAATTATCAAATGCATGTTATATCACCATACATTTCTTTGAAGTATGTGATTATATGCACCCACAAAGCTCAGCTTTTAGATCCTAGGACCTAAAACTGTTTATTTCAAGTCAGACAACTGCTAATAAAGCATGAAAAGAATCGTAGGACTTGAAAAAAGGTACAGAACACATACTAGCTGGTAAGTTTAGCTGTATTGCTAGAGTTAGGATTCCTTCCCTGTTCGTACAGGAAAAGGGAGTCTCCTTTACTCTACTTCTCCCTCAGCCTGTTTTTGGTTCTCTGGCTCAACCTGCTTCATAAGCTACCACATCGTCGTCCTTCATTCCTCCCACCTCCAGCCTCAAATGTACCATCTACAACTGCTGAGTGTTTCTCAGATTCCATTTGGCACACCCTTTGCCCTGCCTGCCACCCTCTCTTCTCTGCTACACTGCCCTCATTAAAGTCAGGTCTACACTATAAACTTACATCAGTATAACTAAGTCACTCAGGGGTGTAAAAATCCAAACCCCTAAGCCACGGAGTTAATCCAACCTAACTCCTGGTGTGGATAGCGCTATGTCGATAGGAGGGCTTCTCCCATCAACATAGTTACCGCCTCTCGCAGAGGTGGATTAACTGCGCCAAAAGGAGAAGCTCTCCCGTTGGTGTAGTAGCATCTTCACTGAAGGCAGGCCAGCCAACTCCAGAGGTTTTCCCAGTAGGAGCTTATAGGGAAATCCTTGCCTGCTTGGGGAATGGGGAAGGGAACCAAACTCCTTCAGAATGCAGGACCTCCTTCTCCCACTCGCACCTGCTACTCCACCATTTAATTAACTAATGCATGTACAATGTGTTGAAGATATACAACAGTACACAAGTATTGTTACTTTTTTTTTAAACTATTTTTTTTAAACACAAATTAGAGGAATTAATAGTGGTTGCCAACTTCATAAAGTTTTGATCACTTCAGTGGTGCTACAAGCTATGAGTTGTACTAAACTGCTTAGGAGGCTTTACTTTTCCCATCACGCAAATAAGGAATAAACAGAGCATCCAGTGTATTCCCCTTTTCAACGACATAGCCAGTTACCAGTTCTTTGGAAGAGTATCCTCAAGAAGAGTCACTATATTAATGTATTATAGAAGAAAGCGGTGATCTCTGTTTTTGGACCACTGGCTCCTTGGAAAGAAAGGTATGAAGTGTATCCTGAGTGCTTCTGGGTTTAAACACCATTAGAGAGAGAGAAGGCTTTTTTCCAACACTAGCTTGACTGTTCAAGTGGCCAATGCCATCCCCCCCAAAAAAGTGCTTTAGGAGACAGGAAGAGCTAGCAAAGGTTAAGTACTAAAACCTTTTGTGGAAAAAGAAATCAAGAGGCTTTTTATTTTTTTTAAAAAGAAATGTTCATGCCAAAATAGCTGATTAGCATACTATGCCAGGATTCATGATCGCTGGCAAGTAAATAAGCACTTTCATTGCTCTTGTGGCCGGATCAATGGTGTTTAATTTCCAAGTGCCATTGTAGGTTACACTTACATCAATTCATTTTTTCTTATTGTGAGCTAAAATGGTGACCGAAGAGCTGTCATCTTATATACCCATTTCCTCCTCCTACAGAAATAGTTACTCTGATTTTGATGATTATGCATAACTTTCAGTGCAGATAAGTGACACAGGCATATCAAGGACAGATAGACCTTGTAAATATATGAACAGCAGATTTAGTTTGAGAAAGCTAGTTGGGAGTACAACAGTAGCTGGTGGGTACATAGTACTACAGCCCTCCTTAGTAGCACTATCTTTGGTCTTGCAAAGGTAGGTCATGAGGTCTTTCAAACACTCTCATTGACTTTAAGGCCAAAGAAGGACTGCTTCACTAGGCCTTTAGAGAACAAAATGGTGGCTAATTTTTAGTAAAAGACAATGTATTAATTCCAGCTATTGATTCATGTGGAAAGAGTGGTCTGCTACTTAATACAACAATGTATCCAACAAACCTAGGATTTTCTAATTAGTCATTTACTTAAGTTACTCAAATATAAAATGTGAAGTGATTTTATAAAAATACTGTAGAATAAAGGATGAATAAATAAGATTTAGGTAAGTAAACTAACAGGGATCACCAAAAAGCGATAGCATGCTTACTTGTGGTCCTCATTTGCTGAAGTGAAAATAAAAGCTTCCATGGGGTTCCAACAGAGCGTATTTGTCCTCATGTCCAAGATAACCTGAGAAAAAAATACATTGTTATAGGTAATAAATAGTGGCCATTCTCCACACACACACCAAATCTCCCAACACCTCCGGGAAGCAGGTAAACAACTCCATTCTACAGATGCAGAAACTGAGGCAGAAGGGTGAAGTGACATACCCAAGGCCACAGAGCATTTCAGTGGCAGTGCAAGGATTAGGACTCAGGACTTCCTGTCCCAAATTGTGAGGTCTTTCCTTCAGATTATGCTGCAATTAAGTTCTCTGTGGAGACATGTCATGTAACAAGGGCTTTATGCCATGCCATGCTGCCCTTTACCCAGGGAATACCATTCCTGAGCTGGTCCACCAAGCTACTTTTACATCTCCCCTGAAGGTCCATTTCTTCCATAACACCAAAAGTAACCTTTCAAATCTACTTATCTATTTGACATATTTCTTTAAAAGATATCTTTGATGGATGATGCAATGGATTAGTCTTTGCTAAGTAACCACATTTAAAATTAATACTGCCCCGTCCTTTCTGCAACTATGCCCCACCCCAGCTATTATCTTCTTACTATGTCAGAAATTATTGTTTATTAATTCCTCAGGCCAAGATGATATCTTGTCTGCTTTGAGAAGTGCCTAGCAGTTTTTGGGTGGGTGTAGTTAGTATAATACCACAGATATACTAAGGGCTTGTCTACACTATCGCGCAGGGTCGATCTAAGATATGCAACTTCAGCTATGTGAATAGTGTAGCTGAAGTCGACGTACTTAGATCTACTTACCGCGGTGTCTTCACTGCAGTATATCACAGCAGACGCTCTCCCATCGACTCCACTTGCGCTCCCTTGTTCTGCTGGCGTACCAAAGTCGACAGGAGTGCTCAGCGGTTGATTTATCGCGTCCATTCTAGACGCGATAAATTGACCTCCCGCTGGATTGATCGCTGCCCACCGATCCGGTGGGTAGTGTAGACAAGCCCGAAGTAAAAATGGGACCTGTACCACTGGCAGTAAGTTGCTTATGAGTCAGGAATTTTGCATCCTGAACTTGTGAAAACCAGATGGCCACATAAAAAACCAGCTTCATCTTAAAGTAGTCGAGATGGAGCTGACAACCCCCCTAGTAAGACAACCCACACATTTTGCTAATAGTCGATTAGATGAAAGGTATTAGGAAGCCATATGTTCTATTCTCCCACCCTAAAGAGGAGTCCTGTAATCGTAATGACAGCTGGGGAATTGTTGGGGGAGGAGGAAAAAAAATCATCTGTCATCTATTAACAGAGTAGCTCTGGTCTCTCCTGAGGCATGGAGGAGTTTCCAACCACCATATCAAGAGAGTTATTTGCACACAGTGATTCTTCCTGCCACATATTAGATGGATAACGACACAGAAGTTATTAATAAGTGAGCAATTCAAACAGACTGTTGTCAACTCTAATCCTAGCCAAAGTTTTGTATTTAATCTTTATTCTACTCAACTCTCTCTCTCAGCTTATTATACGTGGATGAAAATTTAATTTTAAACTGGTTAACAGTAAGTGAACACTGCACGGATTACACCAAAGCCACAAAAATAAACTTATAGCCAAGTTTTATTACATATATGATCAATATTCTAAATTTAAATTTTGGTAAAAAGTAACTATTTGGTATTATAGGTTTCAGAGTAGCAGCCGTGTTAGTCTGTATCCGCAAAAAGAAAAAGGAGGACTTGTGGCACCTTAGAGAGTAACAAAATTTATTTGAGCATAAGCTTTCGTGAGCTACAGCTCACTTCATCGGATGCATTCAGTGGAAAATACAGTGGGGAGATTTATATACGCACAGAGAACATGAAACAATGGGTGTTACCATACACACTGTAACGAGAGTGATCAGGTAAGGTGAGCTATTACCAGCAGGAGAGTGGGGGGCGGGGAGGGGGGGGACCTTTTGTAGTGATAATCAAGGTGGGCCATTTCCAGCAGTTGACAAGAACGTCTGAGGAACAGCGGGGGGTGGGGCGGGGGAATAAACATGGGGAAATAGTTTTACTTTGTGTAATGACCCATCCACTCCCAGTCTTGATTCAAGCCTAAGTTAATTGTATCCAGTTTGCAAATTAATTCCAATTCAGCAGTCTCTCGTTGGAGTCTGTTTTTGAAGTTTTTTTGTTGAAGAATTGCCACTTTTAGGTCTGTAATCGAGTGACCAAAGAGACTGACGTGTTCTCCGACTCGTTTTTGAACGTTATAATTCTTGACGTCTGATTTGTGTCCATTTATTCTTTTACGTAGAGACTGTCCAGTTTGGCCAAGGTACATGGCAGAGGGGCATTGCTGGCACATGACTGTATATATCACATTGGTAGATGTGCAGGTGAACGAGCCTCTGATAGTGTGGCTGATGTGATCCGGCCTTATGATGGTGTCCCCTGAATAGACATGTGGACACAGTTGGCAACGGGCTTTGTTGCAAGGATAGGTTCCTGGGTTAGTGGTTCTGTTGTGTGGTGTGTGGATGATGGTGAGTATTTGCTTCAGGTTGGGGGGCTGTCTGTAAGCAAGGACTGGCCTGTCTCCCAAGATCTGGGAGAGTGATGGGTCGTCCTTCAGGATAGGTTGTAGATCCTTGATGATGCGTTGGAGAGGTTTTAGTTGGGGGCTGAAGGTGATGGCTAGTGGCGTTCTGTTATTACCTTTGTTGGTCCTGTCCTGTAGTAGGTGACTTCTGGGTACTCTTCTGGCTCTGTCAAACTGTTTCTTCACTTCAGCAGGTGGGTATTGTATTTGTAAGAACGCTTGATAGAGATCTTACAGGTGTTTGTCTCTGTCTGAGGGGTTGGAGCAAATGCGGTTGTATCGTAGAGCTTGGCTGTAGACAATGGATTGTGTGGTGTGGTCTAGATGAAAGCTGGAGGCATGTAGGTAGGCATAGCGGTCAGTAGGTTTCCGGTATAGGGTGGTGTTGATGTGACCATCGCTTATCAGCACCGTAGGGTCCAGGAAGTGGATCTCTTGTGTGGACTGGTCCAGGCTGAGGTTGATGGTGGGATGAGGAATTCCACCATGATTTCAACAATTTCCAAGGGCTTCTTTTCCATGGGTCCAGATGATGAAGATGTCATCAATGTAGTGCAAGTAGAATAGGGGCATTAGGGGACAAGAGCTGAGGAAGCGTTGTTCTAAGTCAGCCATAAAAATGTTGGCATACTGTGGGGCCATTCGGGTACCCATGGCAGTGCCACTGATTTGAAGGTATACATTGTCCCCAATGTGAAATAGTTATGGGTGAGGACAAAGTCACAAAGTTCAGCCAGCAGGTTTGCCGTGACATTATCGGGGATACTGTTCCTGACGGCTTGTAGTCCATCTTTGTGTGGAATGTTGGTGTAGAGGGCTTCTACATCCATCATGGCTAGGATAGTGTTTTCAGGAAGATCACTGATGGATTGTAGTTTCCTCAGGAAGTCAGTGGTGTCTCGAAGATAGCTGGGAGTGCTGGTAGCGTAGGGCCTGACGAGGGAGTCCACATAGCCAGACAATCCTGCTGTCAGGGTGCCAATGCCTGAGATGATGGGGCATCCAGGATTTCCAGGTTTATGGATCTTGGGTAGCAGATAGAATACTCCTGGTCGGGGTTCCAAGGGTGTGTCTGTGCAGATTTGTTCTTGTGCTTTTTTAGGGAGTTTCTTGACCAAATGCTGTAGTTTCTTTTGGTAACACGAAGTAAAACTATTTCCCCAAGTTTATTCCTCCCCCCCGCTGTTCCTCAGACGTTCTTGTCAACTGCTGGAAACGGCCCACCTTGATTACCACTACAAAAGGTCCCGTCCCCCCCCCGCCTCCTGCTGGTAATAGCTCACCTTACCTGATCACTCTCATTACAGTGTGTATGGTAACACCCATTGTTTCATGTTCTCTATGTATATAAATCTCCCCACTGTATTTTCCACTGAATGCATCCGATGAAGTGAGCTGTAGCTCACCAAAGCTTATGCTCAAATAAATTTGTTAGTCTCTAAGGTGCCACAAGTCCTCCTTTTCTTTTATTTGGTATTACTGGTGAATCAGAAGTGGCTAAGCATTTGTTGTTTTTGATTTGGGTCTTAGTATGGGTAGCTCCCACTCAGAAGGAGCCAGTTTTGGTCAAATCTATGCCTTCACCTCTTGTTTCATAATAGCTCTTTTCCAACTGAATGATGTCTACTATATCTTGAGTCCATTGTTTCACACATGGACTCATTCTACATTTTTCAAGTAAAAACACCAACTGAACCAATAATGTTACCATACATATCTAATATTATGCCTGACAGCAGTTGTAGAATTCAGCCTGGGGCTTGAAGAGATTTGAGTTACCGTGGGTGTGATTTTTTACACAGCCACTACAGCAACTTTTAAATTTCTAACAGAGACCACTTCATGATCTCTATTTTTAATTATAGAAATGTCCAGACATTTAACGAGGAGAACTCTTTACTAGGGCAAGTTTCAGGTAAGAAGTCTTTGGGGACACTGGTTTTGTTTATTTTTAAACCATGAACACTTGCTAGAGGTTTCCTATGTGAAGAGTCAATAAGGAGACCTGCAGATTAAAAGTAACACAAACACACATTGTCCATGTACAGTGAGATTTTACTAATCTCTCCCACTTTAGTATGTATTGAGTTTTTGGCCTATTTGATCAGCTAAGGTTTTTATTAGTATTGCAAACAATGGGAACACCATTTGGTCCTCTAGGCAGTTCAAATACAAGAATGATTGCCTTTTTACAGTTTTAAGTTGATTACTTTTTAATTTCACTGAATGTCTTCCTGTTCTTGAATTATGGGTGCTCCCATTTACCCTTTCTATCTTCTCTACACCATTCATTTTTTTACACATTTAAAATGGTCCCAATCTTTTCATGTGGAAGGTTTTCCATGCCTGTAGTCCTTTTCATCACCATTTCTGAATACATTCTGCTTGTGCCATATGTGTTTTCAGGTGCGGGGGGACCAGAACTGATCAGAGTATTCCAATTAGGTGTTCTACTGATTTATTTCATGGCATTAATACTTTCAGTGTTGTTTTCTATTCCATTTGTTAAACACCAGAACACCGTTTGCATTTTTTTTTAAAATTAAATTAACTACCACAAATTAAGCAAGTGTTTTCCTCAAGCTGTCTGTAATGACCCTTAGGACTACTCCACGGCAAGTGGTCACAGTTCATTTAGAGCCCAGGAATATTCATGTGTAGTTCAAGTAATACCTTCCAGTATAGATTACCTTGCATTTGGAATTGCTTCTGCCATAATGCTGCCCATTTATCCAAATTTGTTAAGTCCCTATGAAGTTTTTCGCAGTCTTTAATGGCCTTGACTATCCTAAATAATGGTGTCATCTGCAAGTTTTACCATCTAACAGTTTGCTTCCTCCCCCATAATAAATATCTTTTCAATTATGTTGGCTAATATTTGTATGTTTATCTTTAGTACAGACTCTGTAGAGGTTATAGAATTCATTTTTTATATTTATAGGGTTTGCATTAAAAATATGTGCCACATATAACAGTTGTGGAATCGAATGCAAGTGGAGAAAGTAATGGTAATGTATATACCAAGAATTGTCAAAATTAATGTACACACTTAAATAGAACAATTTGCACTAGACAAAAGAAAAACAAAGGGCTTTATTTTGCAGAGCTGCAGTTCCCTCCTGAACACTGCCATGGTATCTCATCTCCTAAATTAAAGCTAGTACATCTGAAAGGAAAGAGATCTCTGCTCTTTTTTAGGGAGTCATTAGCTTTGTGAAGGTCTGCGATTAGGGTGATTGCACATAGGTTTTTATAAATACTGCAGAATCGTTATTTAATAATGGTGTGATTGATGGTTATCAGTTCTAATTAAGTGATAAATCTTGCATCTTTGTCTGATAATCAGGCCAGGAGTTTTCCATTCTCGTCACCCATTCACAGCCACTTTGTTTTAAACATAGCACAGATTTTTCTACTGATTATTTCTCTCTTAAAAATAAATCATTTTCAAAGACTTCCAGATACACTAATGATACAATGGAAGTCTATCATTTATCTTTCTTCAGCAGCAGTGCTTCTAGTTTCCAATTCCTTTTTTTTTTTTTCCGTTTTTAAACTGCTTTACTATAAGAAAACAGCACCTCATTACAGTTGCTTTAAAAGCTTCTCATCTGCAAGCCAGGGTTTGGTGGTGGAGGTTTTTTAAATTTTACCTCCTATCATAGTTTTATATTTACTATTGCTAAAATAGTTGGACTATGGCAATTCACAGCATAGCTCTCTGTTTCCACTGGTGGTTAGACTATCTATATATTAATGTTTAATTGAACAAAGGTCCCCTTGGGCCTCTTCACAAGATTGCATGGCAGTAACCCAAAGAACAACAGATCACCAATGCAGAAGTGCATAGAACAGCGAGAAAATTGTTGAATGGGGATTCCTACATCTCCACACAGCTTACATTCCTAACTTTGACAGGCTCCTTTAAACTGCATGGAAGTCTATTTTTACATTTATCTGTGTGTTATGGCTAGCACATCATCACCAATGAGAGATTTTGTGGGCCAAATTCTGCCCTCAACTATAGAGAAGTGCAACTCCATTGTCTTCGGAAAAAGATGAGTCCAGAATTTGGTTCTTGAACTGGAGCTTTAACAACAGTTCTGTTGATAAGTGAAACAGAGGAGAATCCAGCTCACTCACTCAGTTACATTAGTAATACTACCAGGACTAACAACTTATTTTAAGTACGAAAAATAAACAATAATGATGGCTTGGAATAGAGTGAATGTAGAGCTATAGTTGCATCCCACCGAAAGCACTTTCTCACATACTAAAAATCTTGAAGTATTTCCATTCTCTTACAAGAGACCTATGCTGCTGTCAGATTTTTTAAAATTTATTAATTTATTTTAAATCAAAGAGCAGATATACTGTTCGGTTAAGCCTTTCTAGGCACATTATTTTGGATCATCACTGAGGCTCTACTGATGTTTGGTGCTTGTTTCCCCACACAAGGCTCCCACTCACATCAAAGACAGATTTTTTGTGTGGGAACAGACTGCATAATACACCATAGGGACTCTCAGTGCGTAACAAAGAGCCAGAACACTGCGCTCCCATAGAAACAAATGTCATCAAGCTGAGTCAGTCCTTGAACCCAATAACCAGATTATTGTTCATAAATACTCAACTGTGAATTATCTTACATTTAATGGTTTGCCTAAAATGTTTATGGAAAGACAAGTGACAACTCACATGTTGTGTACAAAATAATTTATATAAATATAAATGTTATTCGACAAAGTATTTATTCAGTTTTAACTAGAAATGTATCGATCACATCATTTAACTCAAGCAAGCTCAAGAAAAGCTTGTCATTTCCATTTGTAAATATGTGTAAGCTCAATTTTTCAGCACAGCCTAAACTGGAACTCCTTTTTTGAGAGTGAAAGTCTTTTAAGAGTTAAAAAAAAATTACTTTGCCTCCCCCTCTGGCAAGAAAAAACATCACACGTGTAGGAACACTACATTAAATGAACATAACTAAGGGCTTGTCTACACTACTGTGCAGGGTTGACTAAGATATGCAACTTCAGCTATGTGATAGCGTAGCTGAAGTCGACATACTTAGATCTACTTATCACGGTGTCTTCACTGCGGTAAGTTGACAGCTGACGCTCTCCCGTCGACTCTGCTGGCTCTTCTCGTTCTGGTGGAGTACCAGAGTCGACTGCAGAGCACTCAGTGGTCGATTTATTGTATCTATATTAGACATGATAAGTCGACCCCTGCTGGATCTATCTCTGCCCACCAATCTGGCGGGTAGTGTAGACAAGCCTTAAGACTCTTATATCCAGTCTGACACACATTTACAATGAATTACAGAGAGAGTATGACAGCCAATTTGAAATGAAAAGAGGGCCCTTTTTAAACCCTTTGCATGGCTTAAATCACAAAAATTCACACCCCAGATTAGTTTAAATTAAAGAGATGACACTCACAGAACTCCCACTTGGTCCAAAATCCCCAGTGCTTACTATGTCAGGGACTAACTTTAAATTGTCCGGGGCCTCTCCATGTTAACATGCTACTTAAGTGTTGCTGTATTACCAAAACTGCTATCAACATTTTATGAACAAATCATTAAAACAGCAAGAAAACAAAGTTACCTTCTTTAATGGAGTTGATTGCCTCATGTCATACAGCACAATATTTCTGTCTGAAGCACAGCTTCCCAAAAGATATGTCTAAAAAATAATCATGCCATTATATCAGGTACCACCTTCTAAAGTTATGAAAACAAAAAAAACAGGACACTGAGTACTGTATATACTTGTTCATTAGCCTGTTCGTTTATAAGCCGACCCCCCAAGATGGATAGGTAAGAATAGTAAAAACTGTATGACCCTTTCATAAGCCGACCCTATATTTCAGGGGTTGGCAAACTTTGGCTCCCAGCCCATCAGGGTAAGCTACTGCTGGGTCGGGACGTTTTGTTTACCTGGTGCGTTCACAGACGCCCCAAGCTCTGGATGAATGCAGTACACCGCAAGTAAACAAAACGCCCCGACCTGCCAGCGGCTTACCCTGACGGGCCAGGAGCCAAAGTCTGCCAACCCCTCCTATATTTTAAAAGCTGGCGTCACAAGAAAACGCTCAAAAGTTTTGCTAGAATTATTTTAATGTAATCTAACGAAAAACCTGTTGTTGTTATAATAACTGAACAAATATGTATTCACCTTCAAAATTACAGTCAATATTTAAAATCAGTAAATGGATATTTAAAACAAGTAACTTAGAACAATATGAGACTTTAAAAAGTCTTAAAATGCTTCAAAGTCTGAATCAGTCTCCAATTCTCCAAACAGTTCATTGAAACTTAGCTTCAGTCACAGCTGCACCTGCATCATCATCGTAGATGTCGGTAGTGTCGTCCTCAGACTCAGATTCCTTATCATCAACCTCTATTGTGTCATCATGAAATATGGCATCTTCTGACCCGCCGAGTGCATTGCTGATACAGCATTTCCTGAATGATTTTTCTATTATTTCCGAGGGAATGGACACCCACGCGTGCTTGATCCACTCGGTGACCAGACTGATTTCGGGCTTCATAAGATTCCTGCCTTTTGTCAACTTCGCCATGCCTGAGAACATCCATTCAGACCACATTTTCCATAGCCTGTCTTTAAAGGGTTTGTTCAGGCAGACATCAAGCGGTTGTAGAACTGAAGTTAAGCCTCCAGGTATTACAACCAAAGTAGTTTTTATATTTTTGGCCACATTTTTCACCTCATCCGTCTTTGTGTGCCCTGAACACATCCCAAACGAGCATAGCAGGTTTCTTGAAAAATGCTCCTGGTCTCTTATTCCACACTTTTTCCAGCCATTTAATAGTCCCACTTTCATCCATCCATCCCTTTTCGTGTGCACGTATGATGACACCAGCAGGAAATTTCAAGGTTTTAGGCAAGGTTTTTCTTTTAAAAAGAACAACAGTAGGAAGCTTTGATCCATTTGCCAAAGATAAAACCACTGTAAAATGGATTTTTTCGTGGCCAGTGGTTTTAATTAAAACTGTTTTTTCACCAACACCGGTTACCGTTCTGTTGCTCGGGAGATCGAATGTCATCGGTGTTTCATCCATATTTCCTATTTGTAACAGTTCAAATGCATATTCCTTTCGATATTTTATAATAAACCTTTGGAAAGAATCAATTTTTTCTTCCAGATCTGTCAGCAGCTTTTGCGCTATCTTTGTTCGCTGATGAAGACAGAGACTATGATGGCTCATGAAGTGACTACACCAACCCACTGATGTGACACACATTGATGGTTTAATGACTTGTATTTGTCACCTTTCAACATTTGCAGAGCATGCAGACAAATTCCCGTTCTAGTGACAATGTACCCATTTTGTCGACATTCAACAACCCAATTATTGAGATCTTTCTCCAGCTCAGGAAATGAAGCACACCTTGTTGGACATTTTTTCTTGCTTCTTGGCATGTCTTTTAGTATTGTTTTATTTTTTCACCATTCTCTTACTTGCTTCTCATTGATACAGAATTCACGAGCAGCGGCACAATTATTGTTTGCTTCTGTATATTCAACAACTTTAATTTGAACACTGCGTGATAAGCAGATCTTTTTCTTTTGATTTCACCGTTGTTCATTTTAAATACTAGCATGAAAATAGTATATTATTATTGTAGTTATAGATTTTGTAGGATTTTATATAGGAATGTCACCTGCTTTATCACTATCAAATTATTATTGTTCTTTGTTTATTTCAAAGCAGCCCTGTAGATTGGCATGTCTGTGGGGATAACGGGCTATTTCAATTTTATTAGCGATTCCATCGATTCTGCACGTTATATTTTCATATTGGCTCAAGACTTATGAGGTCCATTGGTAGAAAAATTCATGAAGAGATCAAATTACACAGTAGCAGACTGACACCAGTGCTATAGTACTATCGTTCATTGTATTTTTCTGATTGGCTTGTAAGGCATAGCATTTTGTGAAAATGCATGGGTCAAATGTCATGCAGATCTGCAGCACTGCTCTTTTAGTATTCTTTCCAAGCCAATCTAGTCCACTAAACAAAGACTTTGCAATTTTAAAAGGCTGCAGTATTGACATCAATAAATGTGTCGGCAAACTTTGGCTCCCGGCCTGTCAGGGTAAGCCACTGGCGGGTTGGGACATTTTGTTTACCTGAAGCGTCTGCAGGCATGGAGCTCCTCAGTTCTCTGTGGCCGCGGTTCGCTGTTCCCAGCCAATGGGAGCTGTGGGAAGTGACGCACCACTTCCCGCAGCTCCCATTGGCTGGGAACGGCGAACCGCGGCCACAGAGAACTGAGGGGCTCCATGCCTGCAGACGCTCCAGGTAAACAAAACAACAATGTATTAGATATTCAATTCAATGATTTCATAGAGTTTAAAATCATCAAATTTTGGTGTAGACCCGTTTATAACCCGACGCCCGCTCTTTGATGCGTCACTTTTTTACCAAAAATATTCGGCTCATGAACGAATAGATATGGTATATATTTTACACTAAATATTTAAGCAACTGCTATTTTGCTAATTTAAGTACAGACATAACCACTTTCTTCTAATATATGACTCTTAAAATTTTAAGAAAACTGTTTGAATAAAAGCAATCACAGAACAGGAACATGATCTTGAATCTCCTTTGACAAAACAAAATTTTGGTGTCAAATGTGTTCTATTTGCTTTAACCATTAGTAAATGGGTTCGCTATTCTTTATGTACAGCTGAACAGTCAATTCGAGGGCTTTTTTCAGAAATAGCTTTGTTTTCACCAAACAGAAATCAATCCGTTTTTCCCCACTTGTGAAGTGGTAATTCTCTCACATGTTCACCAGCTAATCTAAAGGACAGTACATCCCATCACAAAATTCCCCTCAACACGATGTTGGTAATTGATTTAGTATGTATACAAAAGACTATCTTCAGTATTACCTACTGAAGCAACGTCACCACTTTCATAAAAATAAATAAATAAAAAACACATGCTATATAACGGTGTTAAAAATACGGTTTTGGAAATTTACAGTTGGAACAAACAGTTGAAGAGAGTTTAATATGAATCTCTAAATGTTAACATGATTTAGTCCTCGTACTGATCAAATAAAATATTGACATACAGTATGTATAAAGAAAACATTACCTCAATTGGATTAAATTTAACACTGCTGATGCTATCAACACCCCATGTCAAAGAGCATATGGGACTGGTCCTTTGTTCATCCCAGATGTCTACTTGATGCCCACAAGTTGCAAATACAGCTTCCTTCCAGTGGTGATCAATTCCTGTGTACACTGACTTTAAAAGGCAAAAGAACTTAGTTACAGGAATGTTCAACTCAACTTTGTGTAACAACTTGAAAAACTTGTTACATTTATTATTTAAATTACTGATGACGCCCTGCTGACCATCACGCCCTGCTGACCATGTTTTAGTCTTTCACATTTAGCTATTTTAAGAATATTGTAGCCTTTCATTTTCTGTTTGCAAGTTCTTTTTTGTAAATTTTTATTGATTATATTTATAGTGAAACCTGTATTAACTGTCACTCAGACAGTTTGAAACCAGTCTGACTGAACATTTTACTTTGACGTACAACATATTAAAAAGTGTGGTAACATAGCCTACATGAAAAAAAACTTTAAAATGTTTAATGTATTTCCAGAGGCAGTCAAATAGATCCCATATGTTACACAAAAATGTATAGCTGAATCTTGTTAGCAATTTTCCTTATGGAAGTACCATAATTAATTTTAAAATCTCTCCCTAGCTCACATACAAAAAAAACGCATCAAAATATGTGCACTGTGGTGGAGGATGCCATAAAAATCAGCTTTTTTTTTAAGTTACTTAAAACAAAACCACTATCACATCTCACAGATGCAGGCCAGAAGGAACCATCATCATGTAGTCTGATCTCCTGAATAATGACCTATGATAATTTCACCCAGTTAACACAGTATTGAGCCCAATAACTTCCATTTAACTAAAAAATAACTTGTATTTGACTAAGACTATCTTCCAGAAAGGCATCCAGTCAATAAGATGACATCAAGAGATGGAGAATCCACCACTTGCATAGGCAGTTTGTTCTAACGGTTAACCACCTTCACTGTTAAAAATCTGTCCTAATTCCTAATTTGAATTTGTCTGGCTTCAGTTTACAGCCACTGGTTCTTGCTATGCCTTTCTCTGTTAGAATAAAGAGACCTTTAGTCCGGTATTTTCTCCCCATGGAGGTACTTATACACTCTATTCAAGTCACCTCTCAATCTTTTTAATAAGCCAAACAGATGGAGCACTTTAAGGGCTTGTTTTCACAGCAATATTAACGAGAGGTATAACTCAAGAGTCGCCTCTAACCTAACTCCTGTCCACACATGCATAAGAACAGCCCTACTTGGTCAGACCAAAGGTCCATCTAGCCCAGTATCCTGTCTTCCAACAGTGACCAGTGCCAGGTGCCTTAGAGGGAATGAAGAGAACAGGTAATCATCAAGCGATCCATCCCCTGTCGCTCATTCCCAGCTTCTGGCAAACAGAAGTTAGGGACACCACTCCTGCCCACCCTGGCTAATAGACATTGATGGACCTATCCTCCATGAATTTATCTAGTTCTTTTTTGAACCTGTTATGGTCTTGGCCTTCGCAACATCCTCTGGCAAGGAGTTCCACAGGTTGACTGTGTGTTCTGTGAAGAAATACTTTCTTTTATTTGTTTTAAACCTGCTGCCTGTTAATTTCATTTGGTGACCTCCTAGTTCTTGTGTTATGAGAAGGAATACATAACACTTCCTTATCTACTTTCTCCACACCAGTCATGATTTTACAGATCTCAATCATGTCTCCCCTTAGCCATCTCTTTTCCAAGCTGAAAAGTCCCGGTCTTATTAATCTCTCTTCATACGGAAGCTGTTCCGTTCCCCTAATCATTTTTGTTGCCCCTTTTCTGAACCTTTTTCAATTCCAATATATCTTTTTTGAGATGGGAAGACCACTTCTGCACACAGTATTCAAGATGTGGCGTACCATGGATTTATACAGAGGCAACATGATATTTTCTGTCCTATTATCGATCCCTTTCTTAATTTTTCCCAGCATTCTGTTTGCTTTTTTGACTACTGCTGCACATTGAGTGGATGTTTTCAGAGAACTATCCACAATGACTCCAAGATCTCTTTCTTGAGTGGTAACAGCTAATTTAGACCCCATCATTTTATATGTATAGTTGGGATTAAGTTTTCCGAAGCGTATCACTTTGTATTTATCACCATTAAATTTTATCTGCCATTTTGTTGCCTAGTCACCCAGTTTTGAGAGATCCTTTTATAGCTCTTCGCAGTCTGCCTGGGTCTTAACTATCTTGAGTAATTTTGTATCATCTGCAAATTTTGCAACATCTGCAAATTTTGCCACCTCACTGTTTGCCCCCTTTTCCAGATCATTTATGAGTATGTTGAATAGGACTGGTCCCAGAACAGACCCCTGCGGAACACCCTATTTACCTCTCTCCATTCTGAAAACTGACCATTTATACCTACCTTTTGTTTCCTATCTTTTAGCCAGTTACCAATCCATGAGAGCACCTTCCCTCTTACTTTGCATAAGAGCCTTTGGTGAGGGACCTTGTCAAAGGCTTTCTGAAAATCTAAGTATACTATATCCACTGGATCCCCTTGGTCCACATGCTTGTTGACCCCCCGCAAAGAATTCAGTAGGTTGGTGAGGTAGGATTTCCCTTTACTAAAACCATGTTGACTCTTCCTCAATAAATTATGTTCATCTATATGTCTGACAATACTGTTCGTTATAGTTTCAACCAGTTTGCTCGGTACTTGAAGTCAGGCTTACAGGCCTGTAATTGCCAGGATCACCTCTGGAGACCTTTTTAAAAATAGGTGTCACATTACCAGATGACTGGAGGATAGCTACAGAAGCTGATTTAAAATGACAGGTGACAGACTAGAAATTCTGCAATTTCACATTTGAGTTCCTTCAGAACTCTTGGGTGAATACCATCTGGTCCTGGTGACTTATTACTGTTTAATTTATCAGTTTGTTCCAAAACCTCCTCTAACGATACCTCAATCTGGGACAGTTCCTCAGATCGGTCACCTAAAAAGAATGGCTTAGGTTTGGGAATCTCCCTCACATTCTCAGCCGTGAAGACCAACACAAAGAATTCATTTAGTTTCTTTGCAATGGCCTTATCGTCCTTGAGTGCTCCTTCAGCACCTCGATCGTCCAGTTGCCCCACTGGCTGTTAAGCAGGCTTCCTGCTTCTGATGTACTTAAAAAAAATTTGTTATTACTTTTTGAGTCTTTGAAAAACATAAAACATTCCCAGGAGAAAATGCAGAAATATAAATCCCAGATCCACAATCAATCACCTTCCACCCCACTAGTCCATGCTTAACTAACTTAAGTAGTAACAAGAGAATAGTCATTTTTATACCTTTCCAAGAATTGTATGCAGTGGTTCTTCTTCTCCCCCATATCCTGGGCCATCCATTTTCCAGTGCTTCACAGTTTTATCATCACCAACCTAGAAGCATTGGAGAAAATGTATACAGCTAGCTCTTTGAGTATTTAACACACATTTATTCTATTTACACAATTCAAGCTCCTATGTTATGCAACTACCCAAACCTTTCCCCCCCGCCCCATGACACTTATCTAGTGTCCACTTCAGAGCAGCGGATACACATTCCATTGTCGGTAGATGGACATACAAGATTTTTGTTAACAAGAGGACCCATCAACTCATTCTGTCCTCCATACTTCATGCTTTTCACTGTTAGATGTTAGTCCTGTTTTCATCTGAACACCAAAACACTGATATTTTATCACAGTCAGTTTATGTGCACTTAAACCCATTATACTTGATATAAAGTGACAATGAAAGGATGTTTACTGACAGAACTTTGACTTTAATTACTCAACTGAAACCATCTTGAATCATTGTAACTATTCATAGTGTTTTTCAATGAACACAGTTTGCCATACAAAACGAGTAGGTAAAATAACGTACTCAAATTAATTGAGTTGCCCTTATTAAAGGGAGAACACCAGAAAATTCCTAGTCTTGGTTAACAAATGCGTTGTAGCACCAAACATTTTTGTTCAGAAACAGAAAAGGCTAGGTTTGCAATATAAATGGAGTTTAGTGGACATTATTCCTAAAAACTACTGACATTTTAAACATGCTACCACAGAGAAGCTCACCAAATGATTACACTAAGTTTCTGATTGGAAAACCAATGGTGGAAGTATGCTCTATATGTCATACCAACATTATACTTACGGTGAAGAAAGAAGTACCACAAAAGCGGGCACATATCCCTCGTACAAAGCCCTCATGTGCTTGTAAAGTACGGATGCATTCTCGCTTGGTCAAGTTCCAAATTTTAACCTGTTAAAAGAATACCAAAACATTTTTCCATTTAGTAGTTTTCTAGCTATAAGATGTCATGAAAAGTCATGTCAAATGGACAACAGCAGCCTGAAATCTAGCTAGTTTTAGAAAATGTGTTCCAAGGAGTTCAAAACAAACCTTCCCCTGAATAGCCATGTCTATTTTTTGTGGGCTTACAATCACATTTCCCTTATATTTTTTAAAAATTTCTTTATTGAAGTGAGTGTCACTGCTACCACCAGCAAGAATTCGATTTTACAAACCCAATACTGGAAGCTGCTCCACATGGCTTAGACCTGCTTGCAGGATAGGGACCATAGAAAGTGCAGTGAAAGGAATTATTGTATTAGCCAGGATGGTCAGGGAGGAAACCCCATGCTCTAGGTACCCCTAAACTTCTGACTGACCAATTCTGGGACTGAACAACAGGGGATGGATCATTCTATAATGCCCTGTTCTATACATTCCTCTGAAGCATCTGGCACTGGATATCAGGCTAGATGGACCACTGGTCTGACCCAGTATGGCCATTCTTATATTTTTTTTAAAAAGTTTGTATTCATTTTTTTTCGGGGGGGGGGAGGGGGCAAATTCACTTACCTCTCCATCACAGGCCCCAGAAAGTATTGTAGACAAACTATGTGGATGCTTAGCCATACAATTAACTCCATCCCTGTGACCATCCAGTGAAGCAAGAAAAGGTTTTGCAAACACACGTTCTAATTTTGTTGCATTCAGGGCTCGCATATACTCTCGTGGAACCTCAAATGGATGCAATGCAGGATCATAGTTTCTTGGAACTGGAATAAGATGGATAATCGTAAGAACCCATGACATCCTCTGTGGTGCAAGTTAAGTTGAATTAAGATAAATTTCCCTTTGATTTTTCCTGCCATGATGGAAAGAATATATTTTCCCACAACACTGGGATTTCTGTCACGTTGATAACTGCAAAGTGATCTGCGGGATCACCAGCTACTGAAATATTTAAGTTTAGAGTTAGTCCTACTAGCTTTTTTTAAATTAAGAAGTTAAAAGGACAGTGTCAAGTAATTTGTAAAAGATTTTACTTTTAGATTAGACTTCTAGCTATCAACACTTGTCTTATATTTCAAAAAGAGCTGAAACTAAAATGCCCATAATTTAACTAAACATTGGATTTATACTAGTCATGTGAGCAGGCTGGGAACTGAAAGTTAAAAGGCTCTTGCCTGTCAAGAGACATCACCTGCTCAAAGAACCAAAACAAAGCCAGTATTGAGAATGCCAATGGACAAGGATATTTTGTAATTATTTTGTTTCTTCCACACTTTTGTGGGTGGGAGGGAATACACACATACATACATACACACACACATCCCCCACCACATAACCATCAATGCTCAGAGATCAATCCACCGGTGATTGATTTAGCGGGTCTAGTGAAGACCCACCAAATTGACAGCCGCTTGCTCTACAGTCGACCCCTGTACTCTACCCCCGATGAGAAGAGTAAGGTAAGTCGACAGGAGAGTTTCTCCCGTAGGAACTCGACCTAAGGTACGTCGACTCCAGCTATGTTATTCACATTACCGGAGTTGCGTAGCGTAGGTTGACTTACCGTGGTAGTGTAGACATAGCCTATTTATGACATCTTTTCTTCTGCACAACCAAAATAGCCTCTGGTCTAGTGGAGTTAGGAGACCATGAGTTCTACTCCCACCTCTTCCAATGAGGAACAATATTTCCCTGCATTTCGTAACACTCATTACTGAGCAAGGTACCATATCCCTACGTTATGAAACTTAGTTTCTTCCTTACCCTATTACACAATTGAGATAACTGTGGGACAAAGAGTTTACATACATTCATATCTGACAAAGCTGGGAAAAGCATACAAATAGACTAGGAAGTGGAAGACCCAAATCTCATCCACTAGACCACTGGTTGAAAACCACTGGTCTGGGGCCCTTTGGGGGTCCACGAGAAGATTCAGGGGGTCTGCCAAGCAGGACCAGTGTTAGACTCGCTGGGGCCCAGGGCTGAAAGCCCTGCTATGTAGGACTGAAGCCCTGAGCCCTGCCACCCGGGGCTGAAGCAGAAGCCTGAGCAACTTAGCTTCAAGGGGCACCCTGTGGCGTGGGATCCTGGGCAATTGCCCTCCTTGCTACCCATTAATGTGAGCTCTGGCTTTTATATTACTCCTGAGGGCATTCTGTGCCGAAAAATTAAAAATTCTGCACAAAATATTTTAAAATTGTGCAAATTTTGTCAAATAAACGTAGAGGTTCCAGCATGGAATTGGGGAGCACAGACCACTGCCTGCAGAGAGGTGGGAAATCACTGTGCAGCTCCCCCCGGGACACTGACTCAGCAGTAAGAAAAGGAGTATTTGTTAGTCTCTAAGGTGCCACAAGTACTCCTTTTCTTTTTGCGGATACAGACTAACACGGCTGCTGCTCTGAAATCTGACTCAGCAGTGAGGCTACACCCAACCCTGACACAGCATAAGAACGTGGCCTGCCCCAGAAACACCTCAGGGTTCTGCCCCTCTGTGCCAGGTGCGGGCAAGCTGGCTCAGCAAGGCAGGATCCGAGTGTGAAGGGGCTTAGTGTGGGGGGAATCTAGGTGTGGGTTGAGAGGGTTCTGTGTGGGGGCAGTTCAGTGGGGGAGGGGAGATCTGGATGCACAGGGACTTGTTGGGGGGTTCTGCAGGCAACAATAATGGGACTCCACAGGGGGGTCCAGGTGCAGCTGGTCAGGGCTCAGTAGGGTGGGGATCCAGGTACAGGTGACTTGCCGAGGTGGTCCAGGGGAAGTGGGGCTCATCAGGGGGGTTCTGGTTGTGTGTGGGGGGGCTCATCAGGGAGTGTCTGGTTGCACGGGTATTGGGCAAATGGGGGAGCAGCTCCCTGTACAGAGATCCCTCCCCCTGCAGCTGAGGAGAAATAGGTGCAGGAAGCGCAGAAGGTGGAGTTTGCAGAGCTTCCTACAGCCAGGGGAGAAATCCGGTGGGGGTCGGTCTGACACAGCCCCGGATGCAGTGCAGGGGAAAAGGAAGTTCCATCCTCCTCAGCCCAGCTGGGACTAGCAACTGAGCCTGGTGCTGGGCAGGAGCCACCAGCCAGGTCTTCCCCAGTCCCACCCCCTGCCCCACAGTAATTTACCTCTCTGCCAGCTGCCCCAGGCACCCAAAATATACTGCTGGGGAGGGTCACATGACTGCTCTTATAGCTTCCCTTTGCTTCCCCATCAGAAAATCATTCTTCTGGGGGGAAGCAAAGAAATCTGTTGGGGACAAATTCTGTGCATTGCAGTGACGCAAAATTCTCCCAAAAGTATCATATGTAGAAAACCAGTTGTGGCGGCACAGGTGGGTGATGGAGTTTTTTACAGCATGTTGGCGGGGCCTCAGAAACAAAAAGGTTTAGAACCCCTACGTTAGAGCACGATCACATCATCTCTCAAAAAGAATGTGCCAAATCTGATCAGGACGAGACTGTTCGTAATGTGGTACTATTCTGACACACCCATCTTTACTAGATGCCATTGGATCCAGAGATGAACAAGCGCTACATAAGGGCAAAACATCACTGAAAAATAAGTAGCAGGCTAGAGTCATAACTCCCAGACCCTTTCTCTAACCCAGGGGTTCTCAAACTGGAGGTCAGGACCCCTCAGGGGGTTGCAAGGTTATTACATGGGGAGTCATGAGCTGCCAGCCTCCACCCCAGACCCCGATTTGCCTCCAGCATTTATAATGGTGTTGTAAATTAAAAACACTTTTTTACATATTTAAGGGTGGAGTCACACTCAGAGGCTTGCTATGTGAAAGGGCTCACCAGTACAAAAGTTTGAGAACCACTGAGTCTAACCTCAGGGTAGTCAATTATTTTTTGTCAAGGTCCAAATTTCTTGGTCAAGGTATAGTCAAGGTCCGGACTCCAGAGAAAATAATAAATAATAATAGGTAAATGAAAAGATTTGAGGGTCCATTCAAAGCATCTGGGGGTCCAGATTTGACCTGCAGTCCGCCTATTGACTACCTCACCTAGATCATGATCCATATCCAGAGTCAGAAACAGAACCCTGCATTCCCAACTCCCAATACATTATTGGGGCATGTCCTTATATAGAAAGAGGCAGTCTTTTTCTTATTGTGTAATGCAAAACATTATTCTAGTGTCTAAAAAAATAAATGCACAAGATGAAAACTCAGCCTGGGAAGTTTCAAAGAAAAATACATCCCTACACTAAAAGAACACTGAGGCTGCAAAATGAAGCAGTCAATTGTTCAACAATGTCAAAATTAAGCTAGCACACATATCCTTAATTCTGATACCTTATTCACTAGCATTATGATACCATCATTGATACCATGATCACAACCATTTTTTCCATAGGACCCCTGACTTATTCAGAACACAGTTTCAGTGGTGAATGAATTCTTGTTGGGAGTAAATTGAACAGTGGATAGTGGCACAGACTGCAAAAAGGGAATGAAGTGTGTTCTGGCGAAAGACATAGGTGCCTCGGGCATCGAGTTACTGAGATATCCAAAATCAGCAGACACTTCTGTAGGTGTTGGCTTTAATCTCCCTGACCGTCTTTTACTAATCTGTAAAGCCTGCACCCCACGACAGTGTTATCGTTACTTACTTGCAGCCTGGGATGGCGCCACACAGGGGACCAAGACGCTGGTGTGCTAGGCGCTGTACACACCTGTCCAAGGGGCTCGCAGGCCGGACCCTCTCCTAGCCCAGTCTGCCAGGCCCATGCTCCCTCTTCTCTGGCGGGTGGCCCCAGCACAAGGCGGGCCCCGGGGAACGGGGCTCAGGACACCCGCACAGCCATTACGCCAGGTTCGCCCCCAAGCACCTGTCCGTCGCGCGCACCGAAGATTCCTCCCCAACCAACCAACCGCCTCCGCCTGCCCGCGCGCTCACCGCGCTGGAGATCCTGCTTGGTCTCGCGGATGTAATCATCCGGGTTCCGGCTCAGCACCTTCACCCTCATCCCGCCGCCACGCTCCGCTCCTCGCGGCTGCACAGACCGGAACCAGCCCGGAATGCTTCCGGGTCAAGTCAGAGCGCACAGCAACGACCGGAAGAGCTGACGTCAGGCTCACGTGACACCCTCCCCAATCCCAACGTGTTGCCCGGCTCCACCCACCAGCGAGGGAGCTTGGCCGGCGCCGGGGGCTAGCCCGCCCCTACCCTCTGTCTCTGCCACGGGGCTGGTGGTGCGGTGGACGAGGGCTGATGAGTGCGGCTCAGGGCACGCGGGGGCCGGTGCGCGCGGTGGAGTCTCCGCCAGCCCCGCCCTTGCGGCCCCTGTTCAGACACGTGCGGTACGAGAGCCTTGTGGCGGGTCTGAGCGGCGGGGTCGTCTCCACCCTGGTGCTGCATCCGCTGGACCTGGTGAAGATCCGCTTCGCAGGTGAGGCGGGCCCCCTGCTCTCCCCGTTCCCCTGCAGAGGGGGCACCCTCCCTGGACGGGCCACTACGCCTGCTGGAGCCACTCCCACTGGGGAAACTGAGGCACAATGCGTAGCGCAGCCTGGCTTCCAGTCTGCCTCTTCCCACCTTCGCTTCAGAGCATAGATTTGTCATGCTGCCGGAAGGTTAGAGCGGGCTGCGCAGGGGCGTGGTGCGTGCGGTGCCCGCTCTCCTTCCCCGGCGCCTGCGGCTCTCCGAAACCAGCCACGACTCGAGACTTCTAGTGGGAACAAAGGTCGAGGGGACCGGGGGGGCTGCGATTACAGCAAAGCCTGGGATTGCGAATCTACTGTAAGCACGATCCAGCACAATACTGAGTAACGCTAAACTTTAACTCAGGTGTTTTCTGGGGGTCGGGACCCCTCAGGGGGTCACGAGGTTATGACATGGGGGATCGCGAGCTGTCAGCCCCCACCCCAAACCCTGCTTTGCCTCTAGCATTTATAATGGTGTTAAATGTATTGAAAGGTGTTTTTAATTTATAAGGGGGAGTTTCACTCAGAGGCTTGCTATGTGAAAGGGGTCAGCAGTATAAAAGTTTAAGACCCATTGCAATTTTGTTACATTGACTGGATCTAAGCACCTGCCAAAATACACTTAACCTTAATACACTATTATAACAAGTATTCGGTTATCTTGTTCAGATGTGACATGCAATATTAAAGTCCTTATGTGTTAGATTAACTTCTCCCATGGTACATAACTGGGGAGTTTTACTGACTTTAGATCAAATAAATTAAATAGTAGAGGCAAAAGAGTATTTAATTTAATCATAGAATTATAGAATATCGGGGTTGGAAGGGACCTCAGGAGGTCATCTAGTCCAACCCCCTGCTCAAAGTAGGACCAATCCCCAACTAAATTTAGCCCCATTATTGTAGGCTGTGATGCTGGTCAGCAGAGAATGAAGTTGGAATTGCAGTTTCTCTGCAGGGAAGGGTGTCCTCTTCTTTCCGATGAGCTACTGTTGATGTGGCTGATGAGTTGTTCTTTTGAAGCCTCTATTTTATCACATCCGTTTATATATAGGTTAAAGAACTGCCTAATTTCTTTACATTTATTTCAAATGGATTTTTGGATAATTTAGCCTCCAAAATTAAATGTTGTGAATTTTTGAATTTACAAAATATGTTTTCTGTAACATTTAAAGATTCAAGTAGAATTGTACTTTTTTGGTGAGGATTTAAACACTTTTTCTTACAGTTACAGATGGAGCATTGTGTCAAGCATATGGACACCTGGAAAATGCAACTGACTAAGTAGAAGAAAAATTGACTAGATTTCTTTTTATTATGAAAATCTTATTGATATATTAGCAGCAGATAGAATAGGTGGTGAAAAATAAACTAGTTTCAGTAGTCTTAAAGGTCTGGTAACCCAAGATATTTTTTTAACAGGACAGTGTCCCTTCCTCTAAATCTTACTTTTCCTGACATCTAATACCACATTTTTGCCTTATTTTGGCAGTGATAGCTAGCTAAACTTCTCTATACCTCAGCGCAGCCCAGTTTTGCATTCCAACTTTGTTCTTGGGCTTTGACAGTTCCATTTTAGATTGTATTTGTGATTTCCCACGCCTTGGATGCTGGCTGTTTCTCAGGAGCTTTATGGTATGACTAGACAAAAGTCTGTATTCCAAACCACTGAGACTTGGACTCCTTCCCTCACCAGAATGGGCCCTTCACATGCTCTTTTCTGATTCCCAGAAATAATTTGGGGGGGGGGGTGCGCATGCTGATGCCTCAGGTTTTTTTCTGCGCCAAGACCTCATTCAAGCATAAAACCTCTTCTTCTCTGCTCCATGTGATTCCTGCTGCTCGTGGCCTCAGGTGATAGGTTTTAGCCCACAACATCACCGTCAACCAGTGGGTTTTAAGCTGTCCCCCTGAATTGTTGGTTGGAACTCTGATGCCAAATATGTGTCCACCCCACCAAGATGGATTCTCACCAAACAGCATAGATGGGATTTAATTTTTCATTTACCTGAGCCAGGGTTGAACCCAGAAGAGTCTCCAGCCTCTGCCTTCAACCAGGAAGTGGAATTAGGGACTGAGAAATCAGGATCGTGATTAAAAAAAACCTAAACTATTCATTAAAGAGAAAGTTTAAAAACAAGTTTAGGGTAGGAGCTCCTACACGATCTCACTAGATTTAATTAGGGTGGTTAAGAAACCGTTAAAGTGAAATGAAATTGATAACCTGAGATTAAGATTATATTGGTAAACAACAACTTCACTGACCACCCTAATGTAAGTTCCAGGCTCTGACTTCCCTGTTGTTTTGAGGTCCTGCTGATCCATTTCTTTTTTCAAACTTGGTCTTTGTCAGAACATATTATGTACATGAGGCGGGTCAGAGAATGGATGTAATAAACAGAAAATGCTGTCTGTGTTTTAGTTACCAAACTACCATTTCTGATGGGGGCATAGTTTCTCTGCATAAGCAGGCCAGGAAGCCACTCTGGTGGCAAAATTTTGAGCTGACTTCCTAGTTGTGACACAGGCTTAACAGAGTTGGGAAAGTTTGCTTGAGTTTGAAGTTTAGGTCACTCTGAACCCCACCTCTGGTTCCTGCTTTCGAGGTAAATTCCTTGTATCGCAAATACTGTAGCCATTAATTTTACAGTCTTATAGTAAGAGCAGAAGCAACTGCTATAGTGGCTATAGTCAAGGCTACACAAACATTTCTGTTCCATCGGAAATCTATCGGGCTAAAACTTCCCATACTTCCATCTTGTCTTAAGGTGAATGTCTTTGAAAGTTTGGGCAAAAACAGTTCAGCTGTTGAATAGAAAAGGGCCAAAGATACACTTTGTTTTAATTTTAAAAAAAAATGCAATGCAGCCCAAGTAGTGAGGAGCAGCAGAGCAAAAGTTAGAATTTAGCATGGAAATAGCCTTTGATTGTTCTGGTGAAAACTGATTTTGAATTGACCGGATCATGACCTGTTGAAAATCATACATCAAACATGGATGATACATTTTAAAAGGGGAATTTCTTGCTAAAGTCATAATAAAAATTCCAAGGGACGAAAATCGTTTGGGGGAGAAAAGTAGTATTTGTAGAGGACCACAAAAATGTCAAAGATTATAGGTTAGATGTAGCATAAAACTCTTAGGGCATTAATAAGACAAACTCCATCCTCTGTAAAACTGACAAAATGCTTTAAGTCAAGGACACTACTCATCTAAGGTACACTGCAGCAGAGTTACCTTCTCAGTGAGAGGCGCTTCCATCCTATTGACCTTAGGAATTCTGCAGAACAACTGCATCAATCCATTGTAAAGTTCCCCAAACCTTAACTCACATTCACCTTCGGAATACAGCTATGGTAGAACCTCAGAGTTACAAACACCAGAGTTACGAACTGACCAATCAACCACACACCTCATTTGGAACCAGACGTATGCAATCAGGCAGCAGCGGGGGGGTAGGGGGGAACAAATACAGTGCAGTAGTGTGTTAAATGTAAACTGCTAAAAATATAAAGGGAAAGTTTAAAAAAAAATAATTTGACAAGGTAAGGAAAATGTTTCTGTGCTTGCTTCATTTAAATTAAGGTGGTTAAAAGCAGCATTTTTCTTCTGCATACTAAGTTGCAAAGCTGTATTAAGTCAATGTTCAGTTGTAAACTTTTGAAAGAACAACCATAACGTTTTGTTTACAGTTATAAACAAAACCTCCATTCATGAACTGTTTGTAACTCTGAGGTTCTAGTGTAAATAGTTATGCCAGCGGGTTCACTACAACTTTAACACTGCACATTTCCCTGCTCAGCCTAGAGAAAAAGGTATTTGCTTTGTAGTTTTTATACCGCACGCTTTTACTCTTTATGGAATGTTGGGGTTTTTTTCAGTGTAATCTCTTTTTTAAATAGTGAGTGACGGGTTGGAATTGAGACCAAAATACAATGGGATTCTACACTGTTTGACCACTGTCTGGAAGCATGAAGGACTACGTGGCCTGTACAAAGGGGTAACTCCAAACATGTGGGGTGCAGGTGCCTCCTGGGGACTCTACTTTTTCTTGTAAGTGGATCTGTAGAATATTTATATTCTATGCAAAGTGATCCTTGAATGTAGGTTGCACTTTGATTTTGGGGAGATGGTGAGGGTGCATAAATATAAATGTTTCCCTTTGTCATCACTTGATATTTTAAGTCTTATTTAGACTGTAAGCAGTTTAGGACAGGGATCTGTAACTGTTGTAAAGTATAGTGCATGCCTAGGAGGGTAGTGTGGCCTAATGAATAGAGTACTGGATTGGAACCAGGGTGGATTGATTTAAATCAGTTTTAATCATCCTTTAACCAACTGTACTCATGATTTATTTTAACTTAATCACTTTTAATGTTGTCTTGCGTTTGTACTTTAGTTATTTTCCTAAAGAAAGATTCATTCTCACTGGTTGGTATAACCATTCAAAAATGTTGATTTACAACTAGATAAAGTCTTGACATGAAATATGGTATGTTTTTGCTAATCAGGAGAATGCACTATGTCTATACACTTACTTAGCAATTATTTAGTGTAAAACACATTGAGTCTTGGGTTTCTTACATTTTTATTAGAAAATTGTGAACGATGCATTTTATTTATTAGATTATTAATTTTTATTTGCATCTTTTCTAAGTATTTGAATAGAAATTGAAATTCAAGTACACAAAAACAACATTTTAAAATAGTTTTTATTGGTTAAATAAAACTACCTTAAATGTACTGGATACATAAGAAAAATTATCAAAACATGCTTTGTATTTAAAACTTATTGCTTTTTTAAGGAAATACTACAGTGAATTGACACAATTATTTCTGGTCACCATGTGCTTCAAGATTTTAGAAGTAGTAGATCTCATCCTCACACCCCATTTTTATTCATGGATTGGAAGAGGGAAAACAAGTTTTCCTGTTTGTTTTTCCAACTTCCAATCAGATTCTTTACTTTGATTGAACTATTTGAATAGACTAAAATTAAAAAAAAAAGTCTCTGCACCTGCAGAAGAGGGTACTGCTGTCAATAGCTGGTTTATCACTTCAGCAAATTCTGGTTTCAGGTGCTTAGCCAGTGACTTTGACCAGGTCAGTGGTTCAACTTTCTTTAAAACTTTGTCAGCAAACATAGAAAACATAGTAGTGTAGGTCTATTAGGGTCCTCAAGGTGAGGTAGTCCATCCCTTCACAGTGAGGTAGGAGCAAGTATACCTAGACCATCCCTAATAGTTGTTGGTCTAACCTGTTCTTAAAATCTTTCCATTGCAAGGATTCCATAAATTCCCTTGTAACCTATTCTAATATTTAATTTCCTTATAGTTAGAAAGTTTTTCTTAATTCTTAATATCTAACCTAAATCTTCCTTGCTATAGCTTAAGCTGATTAGTACTTGTCCTACCATCAGTGGATATGGAGAACAATTGATCACTGTCCTCTTTATAATGGCACTTAACATTATTTGAAGACTGTTACTTATTCATGTGCTCTCCCCTCTCCCCCTGCTGTGTCAGGACTAAACGTATTCAGTTTTTTAAAACATTCCTCATAGGTCAGGTTTTCTAAACCTTTCATTATTTTGTTGCTCTCCACTGTCCAATTTGTCCATGTTTTCTTAATGCCTGGTGAACACAACTGGACACAATACTCCAGCTGAGGTCCCCAGTGCTAAGTAGAGCAGAACAATTACCTCCTATGTCATACATACCACATTCCTTTTAATACACCCCAGAATAATATTAGCCTTTTTCACAACTGCATCACATTGCTGGCTCATATTCAATTTGTGATCCACTATGCCCCAGAGTGTCTTTTCAGCAGTACTGCTGCCTAGCCAGTTATTTCCATTTGATTTTTCCTTCCAAAGTGTAGTACTTTGCACTTGCCTTTACTGACTTTCATCTTGTTGATGTCATAAAAATTCTCCAATTTGTCAAGGTCATTTTGAATTTTAATCCTGTCCTCCATAGTTCTTGCTACCCTTCTCAGCTTGGATTTTATAAGCATTCTCTCTGTTCCATTATCCAAGTCATCATCAATGAAAATGTTGAGGAGTTCTGTACCCAGGACAGAACTGCAGCGCCCCACTAGGTACATTCTCCTGGTTTGACAGTGAGCCATTGATAATTACTTTTTGAGTACAGTCTTTCAACCAGTTGTGCACTCACCTTATATTTATTTCATCTAGACTATATTTCCCTAGTTTGCTTATAAGAATGTCATGTGGGAGAAGCCTTATTAAAATGAAGGTATAGCACATCTATAGCTGTCCCCAACCAGTAGGCCAATAACTGTTAAAGAAGGAAATTAGGTTGGTTTGGCATGATTTGTTCCTGACAAATCTACATTGGCTATAGCGTATTACCCTATTATCCTCTAGGTGCTTACAAATTGATAGTTTAACAATTTTATTCCAGTATCTTTCTAGGTATCAAAGTTAGGGTGACTGGTCTATAATTCATTGGGTCCTCTTTGTTTCCTTTTTAAAGTTAGGTACTAGGTTTGCCCTTTTCTAGTCCATTGTGATCTCACCTGTCTCCAATAAGTCCTTGAAGATATTCACTAACGGTTCTGAGATTGCTTCAGCTAGTTCCTTAAATACTCTAGGGTGAATTTCATAAGGCCCTGCTAACCTGAACAAATTTAACTTGTTCTTTTCCTGTTCTGGCTTGTGTGCCTTCCCCTGTTGTAAATGTTATGTTAAGTGTCTGGTCACAATTAACCTTTCTAGTGAAGACAGGAGCAAAATAAGCATTAAAAAGTTCAGCCTCCTCAGTGTCATCCATTATTAGCTCTCCTTCACTGGTAAGTTGTGGACATATGCTTGCCTTCTTCTTTTTCTTGCTCCTACTGTATTTATGGAACCTCTTCTTATTGCCTTTTATGTCCCTTGCTAGGTGTAATTCATATTGTGGCTTAGCCTTTCTGATTTTGTCCTTGCATGCTTGCACTAATCTGTTGTACTCATCCTGTGCAATTTTTTCATGTTTCTACTTTTTGTCGATTCCCTTTTGATTTTCAGTCATTAAAGAGCTCCAGATGGAGCCATATTGGCCTCCTAATATTCTGTTTAGCTTTCCTTGGCATTAGGATAGTTTGTTGTGCCTTTAATATTGTCTCTTTGAGAAATCGACAGGTCTCAGGAATTCCTTTAACATGTATTACTTACATTAAAAAGTATGTTTTATTTAGTTTTTGTTGTTATAATTTCAAGTTTAATTTTTTTAAAATCCAATTTTTAATCTAAATCAGATTTTTCTTTTTCTTTTTTTTTTATTATTGATTTTTATTCACTCTGCCTGGGATTCAGGAGACCTGGATTCTATTCATGGCTCTGCTACTGGCCTACTGGGTGACCTTGGGCTAATTATTGCCTCTATGTGCCTCAGTTTCCCCATCTGTAAAATGGGGAGGATAATGATATTGACCTCCCTTGTAAAAGGCTTTGAGATCTGATGGAAAGTACTGTATAAGAGCTAGGTTTTATTATTATGATGCTGCAGAAATATTAAATAACTTTACTTGTAGCTTGTCTGTCTTCAGTGGAAAATGGTGAACAGCAGATTCCCCAGGATCTGTAGTGGTACCTGTGCTGTTCAACACATTAATTAATGATCTGGAAAAGGGAGTGAACCGTGAAGCAGCAAAATTTGCTGCTGATAGAAAATTATTCAAGATAATTCAGCCCAAAGCAGACTTTGAGGAGTTACAGAGGAATCTTACAAAACTGGGTAAGAAAATGGCAAATTAAGTGAGATCTTGGAGTAACTGTGGATAGTTCTCTGAAAACTTCCACTTCATGCCCAGCAGCAATCTAAAAGTCTCTCAGTATGTTAGGAACTATTAGGAAGGGGATAGAAAATAAGGCAGAAGATACAATACCACTTTATAAATCCATGATGTGCCCACACCTGGGATACTGTGTCCAGTTCTGTTTGTCCCCTCTCAAAAAGGATATAGTGGAACTGGAAAGGTTCAGAGAAGAGCAACAAAGATAATCAAGGGTATGGAATGGCTTCCATATGAGGAGAGACTAAACAGATAGGGGGTGTTCAGCTTGGAAAGGAGATTTCTAAGGAGAGAGATGAGAGGGGTCTATAAAATCATGAATGGTGTGAAGAAAGTGAATAGAAAAGTGAAACCCTTTCCAAAAACTAGGGGTCACCCTATGAAATTGATAAGTTTACAAACGAGGAAGTACTTTTCACACAACATGCAATTAACCTGTGGAACTTATTGCCATGGGATGTTGTGATGGCCAGAAGTATAACGGTTCGAAAAAGAACTGGATTGGTTCATGGAGAATAGGTCCATCAATGACTATTAGCCAAGCTCCCCGTGCCCCTCCACCCGCGTCGCCTACCTCTGGGCCAGGGGTGGGCAAACTACAGCCTGCAGGCCAAGATTGCCCCCCCTGGTGCCGCGAACGCCGCACTGCTTCTGGCACCACGTCCCTGCGGGGGTTGGGGTGGCACAGAGGGCTCCGTGCGTTGCTTCCAGGCACTGCCCCCTGCAGCTCCCATTGGCCGGGAACGGGGAACCGCAGCCAATGGGAGCTTCAGAGAAGGTACCTGGAGGAGCAGCAAAAGCAGCGCATGGAGCCCTGTGCCCCACCCCTCCTCCAGGGGCCACAGGGATGTGGTTCTGGCTGCTGAGCGGAGCGGGGCCAGGGCAGGCAGGCAGGGTAAGCGGCGCCAGGCCGGAGCCTACACCCCTCCTGCACCCCAACCCCCCGCCCTGAGCCCCCTGCCGCACCCTGCACACCTCCTGCACCTCAACTCCCTGCCCTGAGCCCCCTGCTGCACCCTGCACACCTCCTGCACCTCAACTCCCTGCCCTGAGTCCCTGTTGCACCCCTCCTGCACCCCCTGGGGGCAGGGAGGGAGCAGAGTTGGGTTGGGGACTTCAGGGAAGGGGTTGGAATGAGGGCGGGGCCTCATGGAAGGGGTTGGAATGTGGGTGGGGCCAGGGGCAGTGAGGGGGGTGTCAGTGATGCGACCCTCAGGCCAATGCTCTAGTCCTCATGTGGCCCTCGTGGTCATTTGAGTTTGAGACCCCTGATCTAGAGCTTATTCTCTTCTGACTTCCACCTGTTCACCTCCCAGTGAAAGTTCACTCAAAATCCAGAATGCAGACCAGAGGGCATGAGGTCAATCCAGCAGATAAAGATTGATGTAATGTAGTGCTAGAAAATAAATACCTACCACCTAGGTTTTATGAAGAGGCAGTCTTTTGTCTTATAAGCATCTTATACAAACTAATTCTTCGCTTAAGATAAAAATTACAGGGTGCAGTCCCATTGTTGTCATCTAGGAATATTCTGTCACTTTAAAGAGTACTGTTGTAAAAGATATTTAAATAGCCTAAAGCTACAATTCAGCAATTTGTATTGCATCTGACTGAGACAGGTTAATCTCTGACTCTGTCTGCTCTCTAATGGGCAATGGTGCATAAAGTAATCTTTAAAAACCTTTTCCTAAATGATCTGTATTTCTTCCATCTAAATATGTTTTACCTCTTCCAGCTATAATGCCATCAAAGCCTACAAGGAGGAAAGAAAGCTGGAAGGTCTTGGTGCAACCGAACACCTAGTGTCAGCTGCTGAGGCTGGTGAGGAAAATGCAAGCGAGATTAATGTTTACCTTCAGCCTGTCCATATGCTGTTTTTGCCTTTGTCTGTCAATGTTGCTTTTTCTTCCAGATGGCAAGTGCAAGTGTTTCAGTCCAGCTGCATTCACTTATAAAGTAATAAATAATTTAATACTGTTTGGTTGGACAGCTGTGTGTTCTACATTTTTATTCATAAATAGCAACCACTAAAATGTTTTATGGCTGCCTAGCCCTCTTTTCTTAATATTTTATACAAATTCTAGTGCATAAACTATATGCAGCTGTTCAATAAAAGGCCAAAATTTATTAAACACATCCTTGTAATATAATGTATTAGTGTTAATTTTGAGCACTTAGAATGACACACAAAAGCAGATATAGGACCCAATCAGGCACCCATTGAAGGCAGTGCAATAACTTGATTGGCTTTAATAAGCATTGGATTGGACCTGTAGTGTCAATAAGATCTTGAATTCAGATACATTTAATTCTTAAAGAATAAAATGGATCTGAATTCCAGAACTTATCGACACTACAGGTCCCATCCAATGCTCAAAATATCTTACCTACAAAATACAAATATCTGATCTCTGCAATTTTTAATCTAAGTCATTTCTAATGTTCTTGTGTTCTTGTACACATTTCTCTGATATAGATGGTAATCTTGGAGCTTTGGAAGAGGTCTTGTTGCAGTATTACACATTAAATTGTATCCTTAGTTTGTCATTACTTTACAGTCCTACGACTTAAAGTAATCTGTAAAGCTACATCAGGTCAATCATTCTGACAGAGCAAGGTGGTTCATTACATGGACACTTTATTTCTGTGCCCCCTTGTTTAATTTTGAAATTTTGTGTACCATAAGGCTAAATTGAGATAATTAAAGCACAAATAAAATAAAACTAGCTGCTTATGTCCAGATTCCACCATTTGGACCCTGGTGGAGTAAAGGAGGAGATATCCACTAGCCCCAATGTAAAGGATACACAGGGAGCCCTGTGGTCTGCAGCATGCACTTCTGCATAGACTCCCCAAATTGTACCAGTTTCCCCTCCCACCCTCTGTTCAGCAGAACTGTTGCGGCAGGATTTGGCTCTCAAAGTTAGGAGGAAAAGAGTGGGATGCCTACATTTTTCTTGTTTAGTGCTCTTGTAGGATGGGGGTGTGTGTGTTTTGTACTGAATTGAACAAAGGGTACAAACTTTCAGAGTGGCATTCATAATATTAGTCTAACTTCCATCTGTTCTTAGGAGTCATGACCCTCTGTATCACAAACCCAATATGGGTAACGAAGACGCGGCTTGTGTTACAATATGATGCTGGCATTGATTCATCAAAGCGCCAGTACAAAGGAATGTTTGATGCTCTTATAAAGATATACAAGCTCGAGGGTATACGTGGCTTATACAAGGTAATATAATTTGACATAATGGAGAAGAATTCTGGAATTTATCATGGGTGTAATAGCACTGTGGTCTTGTGGAATTAGAAAGTTGTTACATGTTACTATAAAAGCTACCTTTCATCATCTCATAAGTCTATTTCTACCACACCAGAGGATTGCAGCAAAAAAAGCTCATAATGGTAAGTAAAGGTTGCAGAAGGATAAGCAGTAGTGAAACTGGAAGAGGGAAGACTATGGGGTACATGGACAAAAGCATTGTGGGCTGAAACTCAGATGAGAGGAATATGACTAAAATAGAAAAGTTGAATCAAGAACTGCTTTTGTTTAATAATCATGAATTTTTCTTCTGTAGTATTCTCTTCTAGTCGTTGGAGGAGAGAGGTGGCGGCAACAGGGCATAATTTCTAGGGCAGATTGGTGCTGTTACTGATCAAACTGTTCCCCGTCATCCAATCCCATCTCTCTGCCTGTCTTTCTGACATCTCATGAATGTCCAACCATCATCTTAAATGCAGTGTGACTGAAACAGAGTTATTAATCTTCCCTCCATTACTATGGACAATACTGCAGTCACCTCCCACATCCCATTCCCAGGCATTTAGGCCTGTAATGTGTCATCTTCAGCTCTGGATCCACACATTTTGTAAGATTTTAAATTTGGTACAACTACTAGCTACACAACTGCAAATGTGGCTTTTATTCTTTTAGTGTGAGAATTTATTTAGGGAAACAAAATAACAGCTTGATTTGAACTTCGTTCTGCCTTCCTTCCTTCAGGCCATGACATTTAGGACAGTCATGGATACCTTGGAGACCTGAAGAACTCTGGTTCTTCTAATCCAGCTAATGTGGAGGAACAGGCTTACTGGCTCTTAGCAACTATGGGTAGGTTACTGAATGTTAATCTCCCTTATTTGCTGCGGGAAACCTGATCCCAGTCTCTGAGATTGTTGTAGCAGGTACCAATGAATGCCAAGTTCTGATAACTCTGAAACAAAATATTTCACTTACTCCTTAACCTGAAGTTGCTGGGATTCTTTGGTGTGCCTGGATAAATGTTTGTTCTGTTCCATGTAGATCAGTTCTAATTTCTTGCATCTGTTAGGACTTCTTAAATTCTGTTCCATTGGATTGCTTTTCAGATTTTCCATGTGTTTAGTGTGTGTCTTCGCCCTGGATGCTTCTCTCTAATGCTAATCTTACCTGCAAGAGTAGGCATCCAAGCTAGGTATTTCCTTTGAAAGAGCCTATAATAGCTGTTATCTAAAGAAGGTTACCCACATAACTATCCACATCAAGCAACTTTTGCTTGAGATTAGGCCTGTTTCAGCCTGTTATATTCTTGTCTAGAGTATTTAAGGCCTTTTTTTTTTTTTTTTTTTTTTTTTTTTTTAAGAAATTAAAGCATGGAATGACTTTCCCTGCTGCTTCATCCTCTGTGTGCCATGTTTGAAGCTTTGTGAAGTTTTGTTTAGTATGAACTAGAGATTCTGTGACCTACGAACACAAAGCTTCAGAGTAACAGCCGTGTTAGTCTTTATTCTCAAAAAGAAAAGGAGTACTTGTGGCACCTTAGAGACTAACTAATAGCTTACCAGCAGGAGAGTGGGGTAGGGGGAGAGAGAACCTTTTGTAGTGGTAAACACCCATTTTTTCATGGTTTGTATGTATATAAACATCTTCTGTATTTTCCACAGTATGCATCCGATGAAGTGAGCTGTAGCTCACGAAAGCTTATGCTCAAATAAATTGGTTAGTCTCTAAGGTGCCACAAGTACTCCTTTTCTTTTTGAGAACACAAAGCTGTATTCAGTATTCTCTTCAGATAACCATTTTTGCAGATGAATAAGGTACACTTCCTCATTCTCCACAGTTGTGTCTAACTGGTTCTTATCTCTCATATTTCACTGCCTATGTTTCTCTTCTTTAGCTTGTGGGCTGCAGTCTTCCTCTGGTGGATGAGTGACTTGGAATCTAGCCCTCCAGCCAAACCACAGTAAAGAGTTCTCCCATGTGGACTCTAATTATCCCAAAAGCAAAATGCATCTCTTTCGCACCCCACTGACGCAAGGTTGCCCTCTCTGAACTGAACAGTTTCTTTTGCAATCCCTGAAAAAGCTTTCTCTTTAGCCTGTTGTGCACATGGCCTTGAATCCACAATTTTCAGGCCTGCCTGGGATTGGTAGTTCGTTTGCCCTGTTGATACAGGGTTCCTCAATAACTTGCCTTTCCTGAATTAAGCAGTTTTTTTTTCTTGATCCTCCCCAGGCCAAATCAGTAGTCATTCTATTGATGCGGGGTGAAGGAGGCTTCATTCAACCCAGCTTGTGGTCCCAAAATAAGCACAAGTGCCCAGTGCCAGGTCTCAAGCCTGCACCCTTACTATATTGCCTCAGGCCTTTTCCTTCAGATACTTGATGCTCGAGTTCTGTTCTCTTCACCTGCCTGTTTCTTTAGTCCATCCACAAGGTTGTTTCTTTGGTGAGGAGACCAGAGAGAGAGGCTCTGCCAAACTGAGGCAAGAACAGTTCTCTGTTTATAGCCTAGCTGTCACATGATATGCCCTGTCCATCATTGCCTCCTGGAGACTTCATCTGCCAGAATTCCCTTGTTTGAAAGGGTTGAGGCCCAGTAAACAGCAAGGTGGTCTTACCAGGTCTTAAAAGAGCCAGCACAGTAATCCCAGGCCTGAGCATGCCAAATCATGATTTAGGCCCCAAAAATATCATGAGGTTGGCTTAAAAATAATGAGATTTAAAATATACTAATTTTTTTGGTTCTCTATTTGACTTGGTGACTTCAAGGTTCATGTTCTCTAGCTTTTCTCCATACCCATTAGGGCTAAAATCTTAAATTAAAAAATAAACAGATTCTCATATAATCACAAGACCCCAGGTGCTGGGGTTTTAAGAAAAACGCCAAATATTGTGAAACTCATAATAAAATCACTTGAGTTAGCATGTCAGCTATATAGTCCATTTTGTGTTTTTCCTTAGATTAAAGCTACTGATTAACAATAAATCCTTTGAGCGGATATGTAAACATATCTTGAAAGGGACTATAGCAGAGATTTTTTTTTTTTTAAGTATCATGCCTTGGCTACTGCAGTCTCCTTCTCAGATGCCTCCAAACCTGCATCCTTCGAGATCATCCGAGTTCAGGGTGAAGTGACAGCAGCGATTAGAAATAAAAAAGCAAAATGTAACACATGGAAAAGGAGGGAGTAGATAGCTTCCCTTATCAATTTTTTGCACTTCATAATTTGTAATTCATTGATTCCAAAGAATACAAGGGAAAAATCCATGGTTGGCAGGGCTAAGGACAATAAGTAGACGTTTTTAGTTATATTAGGAACAAAATCCTAGCAATGATATAGACCCATTGAAATGGTATAATTGTTGATTATGGAGAAAAGGAAGAAGTGTTCAATAAATATTTCTGTTCTGTATTTGGAAAGAAGCAGGATGATGCTCTCATCATATGACAATGATAATACATTCCAGTCCATCAGTAACTGAGAAGGATGTTAAACAACATCTGCTAGTGATAAATTTGTCTGAGTGCAAGTTATCCAGGCCTGCTGATGTGAGAGTCCTAAAAGAGTTGGCTGAATAAGGGAAAAGCTGACATTGAATTCAGCTGGTCAAGTAGTAAAAGATGGGAATATAATTTATGCTAGTCAACATGTGTTTAGGGAAAATAGGTCTTGTCAAGCTTGATATTCATCATCTTTGAGATTAAAAGTTTGATAAAGGTAATTGCGTAGATATAATATACATAGTACAGCGCAACATTCTCATTAAAAAATTAGCATTATATAGTCTCTCTAGAATTCACAGTAAATGGATTAAGAAGTGGATAACTGGTAGATCTCAAAAAGTAGTCGTCAGTGAGGAATTGTTGAATGTAGGGGTGTTTCTAGTGGGGTTCTACAGGGATTGGTAGTAGGCCCGATGCTATTCAGCATTTTCATCAGCAATAAATAAATAATATAAAATCACTACTGATAAAACTTGCAGAATTGCTGGGCCCAGCTTCCCTTAAAGGGCCAGCCATCCTGTGATGTATTCACAAGAACGGAACCTGGCGACTGGCAAGTAGTGATCACTGCTAATAACTGGCTAAGAACCTGAACTCATTCTGTTGGATTTGTTACCTTGTCTCCCCTAGCCAATTATTTGTCTTGTCCGCTTGTAGCATAGTCTAAAAGACATGACTTCTCCCCGTCCTGCATTCCCCCAAGCACCTCAGAGGGTACACACTCAGGAGAGGTTGGGTGTGCTTGACCTCTTGAGGTCCAGGGTCATTCTGCCATTGTGGGTCTCTGTATTGAACTCACAACTCCCTGCACTGGAGATCTGGATGATTCAAACTGCTACTCCATCAGCGGTGGCCTTCTGGGAAATAATGGGTAACCCACCCTAACGGGATACCGTACTCCATTCATAAATAAGTACACAATTCTCAAATTACCAAACTTCAATAAGCTTTATATAAACAATAGAAATTATAAACACAAAAAATGTCAAGAACAAAATATACTAAATAAATATATATGAACATGGATAGATTTTTTTAAATATATACAAAGCCGTCTGTAGAGTATGCTATAAACCTCTTTTTATATCTCTTTTGGTCACTTAAAACAACCACCCACAAAGTCTCCCTGACTCTAATTATTATTTCAGCCCTCTAACACAGGGGTTCTCAAACTGGGGGTCAGGACCCCTCAGGGGGTCATGAGATTATTACATGGGGGTGGGGTCGCGAGCTGTCAGCCTCCACCCCAAACCCTACTTTGCCTCCAGCATTTATAATGGTGTTAAATATGTTAAAAAGTGTCTTTAATTTATTGGGGGGGGGGGTCTCGCTCAGAGGCTTGCTATGTAAAAGGGCTCACCAGTACAAAGAACCACTGCTCTAACGTGTCAGTCCCAAGTCCAGGTACCTATCAGTGGTGCACTTGTAGACATTGCAGGCACTGTGGCCTGGTATCTTGTCTGAGGAGGTCCAGTGATCCACAGAGCAATCTGAATCTCGGAAATAGCTTTTCAGCTCCAAGGGATGATCTGAATCCTTCTCTTCTGGGGTAAAAATCTTAGACACCAGCTTTTTGCTTTTCCTCCTGGGTGAGGTAACTGTTCGTGATCAGGCTGTTGGCAGTGGCAGCCAGGTGAACTGTCCATCAGGCAGTCACTGCCCTCAGAGTGGCATGGCAGACCCTGTGGGAGCCCAGTTTGATGGAGTTTCCCAACTGAGGATTGGGAAAATTGACTTTTTTTTTTTCCAATCTGTGAGGGGAGCTGGATGCTCCCTTCCTGTCTGGTGCTCTCCGCCACCATCTCGCTCACCCTTTCCTATGTCGCCTCAAAGGAGGGGCTATCTCCTCCTTGTCTCTTTCTCAGCTATTTGTAGTGTTTTAGCCATGCTGGTCCCAGGATATTAGAGACACGAGGTGGGTGAGGTAATAGCTTTCATTTTATTTTATTTAGAAGAGCTCTGTGTAGCTGGAAAGTTTGTCTCTCTCTCCAACACAAGTTGATGCAATAAAAGATATTGTCTCACCCACCTTGTCTATCTACACTGTCACCCAGAGGGATACAGAATCATCTTCTCTCTCCCAGATCCCTGGGGTAGAGAACCAATCAGAGGTCCCCTGTGTCAGGACATCTGGAGCTGCTGGTTTAGTTCCCTCCCTCCAGCCTCCTCTCTGCTTAAGAGAGGGTTGCCTGACAACAGAGCAGCAATGCTTCTGGGATGCAGTCTTCAGCCCTGGCTGGCCCAGATAAGTTTCACCCCCTTATGGCAAGGGGGCGGGGGGGTTTACAGCTGTAAACTCTTTGTGGCAGGGGCTGATGTTTAGATAGACGTGTTTCTATGGTATGTAGCACAACAGGGCCGAACCTGGTTGTAGTCTTTAGGTTTTACAACAATATAAATGAGTTGTGTGTATTGGGAGGGGAGTGCAGAGCATATGTTGGAATAAGCAGATGCAAGCAGGTTGTCTAGCTTTCAAGGGTTACAGATTAACCTGTTTTTTTTGTTTGTTTGTTTTGTTTGTTTGTTTTTTTTTAATAAAAATGTTTTAGGGATTTGTGCCTGGTCTGTTTGGAACTTCACATGGAGCACTTCAGTTCATGGCATATGAAAATCTGAAATTGAGATACAATAAGCATAGAAACAGACTATTGGATACAAAATTGGTAAGTTGCCTAAAATGGAAACATTTATCTTTTTATAGTATGTGAGTATATGGAAACCAGAACTGTATATCTAGAACATAGATCAGATGAGATTGTACTGTTTGTGCAATTGCCACAAACTACCAATTTGTTAGCTATTCATGTTATGTTAACTTTTGGCAGATCACATAAGAAAAATAAGGAAAATACTCATTGTTTTTTCACTTTCGGTACAAATTATCTCATCACAAGACAGTTAGCACTGTTTTTTTACATGTTGGAGTAATCCACTTTTCATTTGAGAACTTGGGAAATCTTGTTTGTTTTTGTTTTGTTGTTAAATTAACTTTTGGGAGAATGCTTGTAGTTCCACAAATATAAACAAATAAAAAAGTAGCTATACCAAAAAAGTAATTTATAATATACTTTTTAGGATATTACTTAAGTATGCTATTGAACTTGTGATATAAATGAGAGCATCCAGTATAACCAGGTTTTACACTAAAATAAGTACATCTAATGCTAGTATTAATGTGTAATAAACATCAGCACTTCTTGGAACCTGTATACCCTTCTTAGAGAAAAAAAATCTAGAGTACTGCTCCGTTCATGCTTTAAAAAGCAGTGTGATAGTTCCCAGCATTTTTAGTTGTCTGTAATTTGACTTAAACTAACATTGGTAACTTTCTTACAATTTTAGACTGCTTTAGAATACATTACCATGGCAGCACTATCCAAAATATTTGCTGTATCAGCAACATACCCATATCAAGTAGTGCGAGCTCGTCTTCAGGATCAACACAATCGGTACTCTGGAATGGTTGATGTTATTCGCAGGACATGGAGGTAGGCATAGAGAAGTAAAAATGCAATTCTGTGAAAATGACCTCGTCTTAATCAACAGATCTGCTCCCGGTGTGTAGTCAGTGTTGTGTCTGCTGACTTCAGTGACACATTTTTATTACTGTTTTTTTTTTCTGTTAGCTGTGTTGGTTCTGCAGGGCCAAGTGTGAATTGGATTCTGTTCCTCCTAGTACATCACCTGCTCAACGGAGTTATTTACTTAGGGCTTGTCTTCACATACAGCACATCATTAGCACAGCTGCACTGGTGCGCCATTGCAGCACTTTAGTGAAGACGCTAACATACTACTGGGAGAGCTTCTCTCCTCAGCGTAGTTAATTCACCTCCCCAAGAGGCGGTACGTATGTCAATGGGAGAAGGTCTCGCGTTGACATAGCAGTTTCTACGAGGAGGGTTAGATCAGTGTAACTACATCGCTCAGGGGTGTGGTTTTTTCAAACCCCTGAGCGATGTGGTTATACTGCTATAGATCTGTAGTGCAGACCTGGACTTAGTTAAATGTGTACAAACTCTTTGTAGTCAGTGGGGTTGCACAGATGCAAGGGCTAGAATTTGAAGACAATGGATAGGTGTAAAACTGTATATTGGGGACGAGGAGAGACATCCTGGGCTTCCATGTTTGTTTGTCTCAGTGATTTTTCATTCAAATCTGCTTAAAAATGTTCTTTTCCCCTCCCCAACCCCCCAAAGGAAAGAAGGAGTTCATGGATTTTACAAAGGAATCGTCCCCAATGTGATCAGAGTGACTCCTGCCTGCTGCATTACCTTTGTAGTGTATGAAAATGTATCAAATTTTTTGCTTAATTTTAGAAAAGAGAATAATTAAATTAAAGCTAGAAGTTTGCATCCAGTGGAGTTTACTGTCCTTTATTTTTTGAAACTTGTAATCCGAGAGAAATATTGTACAACTGTTTGTTTAGCTTGAGATTGTGAACTGCTCCAGTAATCAATGCAAGAATTTGGAGATCAGAACAACCCAAACTGCCTTCTCTTCTATTGGAGCTCTCCTGACCCCTCTATTTCCGTCTTCTCTGTGAATCAGCAGCCTCTGCCTGAAACAGCTGTTCCCACCCCAACCTTAAAACAGCACAGTGACTGGAAAAAGCCAGACTTGCAACAGCCATGTCCTTCAATGAACTGATCTCTCTAAATCAGCTTTTCCTATACAAGAGCAAGAAGCTGATGATGTCCAGGGTTAATTGAGTGGGTTTGTAAGGACATCAAAAGTTGTGACAGGTTCCAGATGTATCAAACACAGAGCCTCTCTTTGGCTGTGACCCAACAGAACTGTGTACATGCTCGTCCTCATGGTGGTCTGGAGTTTTCTAAATCCCATCTATGTGTAATTTGTCAGGTTTCAGAATGACGAATGCCCTGATTGCAGTGTGTGTGCAGTGCAAACCCTGACTCACTGGAGGAGACTGTGCGGGGGACAGCACAAACATTTAATTGGGGATTGGTCCTGCTTTGAGCAGGGGGTTGGACTAGATGACCTCCTGAGGTCCCTTCCAACCCTGATATTCTATGATTCTATGATTTAGAGTACCTTTAAGGTACAGTGTGGCTGGAGACAGTAAGGAGGAGGGCTGTTCACCCAGCCCATTATAATAAAATCTGCTAGACCTCCAGTTTTAGTATAATGTCCAAGGCATCTTGCAAAATGTTTGCAGCATCAGACCTAAATCAGCGGTTAATGTGTCACTGTCCACTTCTCCAGTTTTTCCTTTTAGAGGGAAAGATAAAGTCCCTCTTAGTTACAGAGATTACATGTAAACTCCAGGTTGAGTTTACGTTGAAGTAAAAGGACATGTTCAGACACATAGACATGTTTAATAAATAGCTTGATGCTTTTGCACTAGTTTTTGTAAATAACAGTAGTTTTCAAAGTCTTATTTTAAAGATGGATATTTCAAAATGTTGGTCTTATTTATTCAGGTTATTGCTTAATACCACAGCAGAAATGCATGAGTCCACATGTAGTCTTCCACCATAAGCACCATTTGAAACAGCGGTGGCATCCCAGGGGTCAGGATCAAGGGTACATGCTTTTCAGACTTTAGTTATTTTTAATTCTGCATCAGGAAAATTCTTTAATTACAATGAAAGCATTCAATTGTTTTGTATAAAGTATCAAATGAGAGTCAGGAGTTAATAAATGTAAATACAAGAATTATTCAGCCTGCAAGTTAAATAACTTGGAGCCAGGCAACTGGTTTACCTTTTTTATTGCTTAGGAAATTGATTATTCCGAAAGCTCATCCTTTCATAGCAAGCTAACGTAACCTATGACAAGTTCCTTATACATAAGAATTAATTTGGAGCGGAGGAATTGATTTCATTTTATGACCCTGGAATTTAGGACATTGCAAACGTTAAAATGTTGAGCATTCTTAATTCAACCATTTGAAGAGTAGCTTGATATTGAGAGGAATGTTTGTTTCAATTGACTAATCTGACTGCCTTCTTGGGTAATCTTTTGTGCATGTTTAAGTCTTTAATAACTAAGCTTCTTGGGGCAGGGACTATCTTTGTTCTGTGTTTGTACAGCACATAGCATTGTGGGGTCCAGGTCTGTGACTAGAGCTCCCAGGTGCTCCAGTAATACAAATAATAAATAACCCATTCCTACTCCCACTCACACAGACCTGAGAACATAAATGTCTAAATTATGAAATTGTTGGCATTCAGCAGAGATGGGATACTGTTAGGGTTCCATTAGCTGGCCTTCTTTATTATATAGGCATTTTTTATATTTACATTTGAATGATAACTGAACTTACTCTAAGGCCACCATGTGAATTACGAAGCTTACCATCTCTGTATAATGCAGTTGTTAACTTTGTGTGCCTTATGAGGTTTTTATTTAAGAACATATCAAGTACATAATATGTAGGACTAATTCAATAGGGCATCGTGGTGTTAACCACTCGAAGATCAGAATATACTTTGAAACCCCATGAAGACCGTGGCAATGAACAAAGTTCTGGGGAGATCTATCAGCTGTATAGCTTGCTGGACTTCAGCAGCAGCACTGATATTATTTCCAGGTAGAAGAGCCTGACAGCCCTCCTAGCTTTAGGTTTGTTTATATAGTACCAACTTACTGCAAAATGGAGGTAGAAATTTGAGAGGGAAATGCTGTGACAATCTTAAAGAAATATGTATTGCATATTCTCTTCAGAACCTGGCTGAGTCAAAGTATTTCTTTTAAAAAAGTTAAAACCTGAATCTAAGCTGTGCAGGATTTTTTTCTTTTTAATTCTAGGGAAAACTAGTCATTACACTTTCGCATGTTATACATGCTTTGTGACTTTTCCTTTGGTTTGGCTCTTCAGTGCAAAATCTGAGTTCTTTCTAACCACTTAACTTTTTTTTACGTTGTAAAAATTTAAGAGCCCTACTTTTGTGGGTACTGTCACTTGACAGCTGTATTTTGGAGTGAATACTTAAAATGCTACAGTTAGCTATGAGACATGCTGAATGATCAACATGATCATTTTCTTTATCTAGTCTTATGAGACTGAACACATCACCTTTGTAGCGTGATTGCTTCCAACCCTTGCAAACTATTCTGAAGGCCATACAGAGTGAGGCATTTGAGCCTACCCTTATTTATTTTCTCCATTTCTATTAATGTGTAACGCACTTCATACTTTTGTGCTGCTGATTTATAATTATCTTAGCACCAAGGTGATACATGGTGACTGGCTAAGAAGACTCTGAAATAAACTAGTTTGTTAGGGAAATGAAATACCTTAATTATTAAGGTAAATCAACATTTGTTGTAGTAAAATTATCCAATATATTCACCATTATTAGTCTTCTTCAGTGAAACTGACTTTCATACTAAAAATAAATTGGGTGTTGAGAACCTCTTAATGAGTTATTTAACTTAGTGGGGAAAAAGCCAAAATGGTATGCTAAAAACTTAATCTTTTAAAATGAGATATTTTATGCTTATTATTGTCCTGGATCCAACTCTCAACTCCCATTGATGTTAGTGAATCTATAGTAGAACTATAGTAAAGTTGAATAATCTAGTGCTACAGTAATACAATCAGGTTCATATAATATGATTTGATGCTTTTAAATAATGCTCTTGAAATCTAAAATGAATAAAGTATAGTGTTTTCTCCACAAATGTTACTTTCATGTCTGTCAAGCTACTCTAATACACCTGTTTCATAATAGCCATGTAAAAAGTAAAACCCTTTGCAATTTGCTGACAATAAAATAGCCTAGATTTTTGCCTCTTTTTGTAAAAGGTCTTATTTATTCAACAGATATAAAAAGATTTAAGCTACAGTTTTTACAAGGGTGATAAATATTCAGTCCAAATGATAAAACTGGACAAACTTGTTTCTAATATTTGTTCTAAAATTATATGGTAGAAGAACTTGCCAGGTGTGTTTAACAGTGATGTGGCTACATGTTAAACAGTTCAGCTGGAAAAATTCAACTAGGGTGCTTGTAAGCAAGCTTGTGTATTCTGGTCAGATGCTTACAAAGCTCCAGAGAACTATTCAATTTCAAAGTAAATTGTACAAAATGTGTATAAAAAATTGATATGGGGGCTCGGGAACGATGGGTTATAAGGAGGTTTGGAAAAAACTTTTATTTCGGCAGCTCTTCAATGACGATACGAGAGACTGAATTCCATCCAGTAGAAGCATCACCTCTTGGGTAATCTGCACAAGTACCAACCCAGATAGCAACATCCACCAACCCAGCGCTGATTCCTTCACAAAGTCCTTCCACTGTTTAAAGACAAACATTGTATCTTATTTCAAATAATCAGTATCACTTATTTCACTGATTTTTTTTTTCCATATCCTGATTTATATAGTTAACATGCCAAAGAACAGCAGTTCAGTGCAACTCTCTCTACAGAAACTGCATTAGGTAGGGTTACTATGTTGTTAATGTTTAAATCTTTAGGGGGGGAGAACATTGTCTTCCAGGGTACCATGGCCTCGGTAGAAACTATCTGCAGCCAAATGTTTTTTAAACCATAATACAAAGTTTTAAAAGTAATTTAATTTTATGATCATCTATAGGAATAGTTTTTAACCATACGCAGTTCCTTATTTCTGTTCATTTTTTTCAACAGTCTCCACTGTAGTGGCAGTACTAATGGGAGACATGAGTAGAGTGGTGGAAAACCCATTCTGATACTTCATGGAAAGGCCTACTATGGCCACACAAGTGAGATTTCATGGATTTTCTTGTTACTTTAGAGAAATATTACCCCAGGGGGAAGAGAGACAGAGTCAGAGACCTTCTGTCATAGGCAAAAAGCTGAGCTGCTAGCTTCCCATAACCTTAGGCCTGTTACAAGCAGCAGTTGTTCTCCTGTGAAATCTTCTAGCCTATTCTGCTGCACTGTGGTGAATATTCTCTATGCTGCAACATCTGGTAAGTTAGATGTTGCAAGCCTTTGGTTTTATATACAATTTCTCTCAGCATATGTCTATAATTCAAGGTATTAAGGGGGACATATGGTGTAAGTATATTTTAGTTGTTACTCCCATTTTCCCTATATCATCATCTTTTGATATTGAACAAGAACTGTTGTTGTGATTTGCCCTTTTCCTAGAAGAGGGCATCATATAAGATGTGGACAACTAATTGTTCCGAATATGATTTGGTTTAGCTTTTAATGTGATAGGTCTCACTGGTGAAGATGGGTTTGTGTTGGAAACTCCAGCAGAAATTAGTCTGCCCAAGAATATTGCATGCAATTCCATACCTGATGCAAATAACTGCACAAAAGACAATACAGGTCCAATACATAAACTGCCTGCTTAGAAGGTGGTATCCCAGTTTCACCAAAGCACTAGTGCTATTTAGTTATACTGCAGTTGGGCATAGTGTCACACGTGCCATTTTTTATCCTAATTTGAAGCAGCAGTAGTTGTTTAATAGAAACCTATTAAAGCTCAATGGGTTGGGCTGGATAAGGTAAGTTCTTCATCTCTAACTTCTTGAATTTACTTAAAGTATGACTAAAGCTAGTAAAACCGTAAAAATGGAGTGGCAGTAAACCCAAATCCACAAGAAAAACTGCAGTTACTGTATTTTTAATACTGATACTGAATTTTGACACAGGTGGGAAAAATCAGCTAGCAACTGTCCCTCTCTGCCTCCCCTTTATGGACCCTAGACTTCTAAATAGATGTCCTTATGAGGTTCCCCATGTCACTTATTAACTGCATCCTTATCTTGAACTCCATTCCTAAGCACATGGCTTTGACATACATACCTGAAGAAGTGCGATGTATATTAATAGTTGAATTCAGCTCTGGGCTTCCTTGGTCTAAATAAATTATGGCTTCAATAGGAAGTGGCCCAGAGCATTCCGCTCCATTAAATGTAAAATACCACCGCTGGCAGCATGCATTTTTGCATTTGAGTCGAAGTGATCCACTGAAGAGAACTCTTAGAGCACTGTTAGAGCGCATCTTTGTGAATGTACATTCCTAAGGAAAATAAGAATAAATTGTTGGCTGTAGCTTTTGAATCCACTTCACTAATTCTTTTGAGAATACATTAATCACCTTCTCTGTTCTCCCCATTCATTCCCCTGATCCTTTTATTAAAAACTAGCACCTGACAAGTAAGTCAGTGCCCCAAAATACTGATCGGTGTTTCAAACACACCAGAGGATGGGGGAATGTTGAGATCCTATATTTTAATATGAGACAATGTATGCTGTCAAGTTAGGTATCTAAATATCTTTGGGGTTTTCCTTTCTCTCTTCTTTCTTTCCCAACACTCTCCTTCCTTGCAGGTAAGGAGAGTGTTACCAGCTCTCTCAAGCCAGTCCATACTCCACACAAAATGTTAGCCAGAAGAGGTTGATGGAAAGATGCAGGGTTATCTTGGTGCTGTACAAGGTGGATAAATTAGGTTTTTTTAAAAAAGTTTTAATAGGGATTAAAAAGAAAAAAGAAAAGGAGTATTTGTGGCACCTTAGAGACTAACCAGTTTATTTGAGCATGAGCTTTCGTGAGCTACAGCTCACTTCATCGGATGCATAGCATATTGTGGAAACTGCAGAAGACGTGTGTATATAATGTCTTCTGCAGTTTCCACGATATGCTATGCATCCGATGAAGTGAGCTGTAGCTCACGAAAGCTCATGCTCAAATAAACTGGTTAGTCTCTAAGGTGCCACAAATACTCCTTTTCTTTTTTCTTTTTACGAATACAGACTAACACGGCTGTTACTCTGAAACCTGTCATTAATAGGGATTATTTATTTAAACCAGATTTTCTAAATTTTAAATATTTGCTTTTTAAAATACATTTAAAATGACAAGTTATGTTAAAGCCTTCATTAACTATATTTATTTAAGTGATTTTAATAAGTTCTACATGTTTGCTACCAAAGTTTTAAAGAACATCAAACCACTGGCTCAGCACATGGACACGAGAGTTTCCTGAGGTGTTAAACAAGCCTGACACAAGAGTAGCCTCTTCTGCAGGTGCAGAGAGAATATTTTCTTCATTATAGTTTATTCAATTAGTTCAATGACTTGTTCATTCAAAGTTAAGAAACTGTTTGGGAGTTGAAAAAGCTTCATGAAACCTGTTTTCCTTTTCCAATCTATGAATAAAAACTAGACGTGAGAGGATGAGATCTCCTAGTTCTAAAATCTTGAAGGACGGGGTGACCAGAAACAATCACTTCAATTCAACAACTACAGATAATTTCGTAACTCAGTTTTAAATGCAAATCATGTTTTGATAATTTTTTTTCCTCATGTACCCTCCACATTTTAGTTTTATTTAACTAATAAAACATTAAAATGCTGTGTATGTATTTTTACTTGAACTCCCATTTCCATTCAAGTCAAGCTTAAAATAAATCACAAGTAAAAAAAACCCACAATCATCTAGTAAATAAATACACCATTCATTATTTTCTGATGTAAAAATTAAAAATCTGAATAAATGTAAATTATGCAGAATAATTTCTTAAATAAATATATATAGATGTGGTTAGCAAAAAGAAGTATCAAATTTCATGTAAATGCTACATTTAGTTGCCAATCAACATGTTTTATGGTTACCCACCAATGGGAATCAACTTTTCTTTAGGAAAGTAACTCAGAAGTATAAATGCAAAACAAGACTCAAATCAATTCTTGAAATCAAAGTTTCCTGCTTGCTGGTTAAAATCATGATTAAAACCGGTGACTTAAAATCAGTCCATCCTATTGCAGTACACTGATGCAAGGTAACAAGGGATGTGTTTGAAACCTGAATCCCTACATAATATAATTTTATGATTTCTCTCTTCATCACTTAGGGGCTTTCTGGATTTAGCAGTCACAAGACACTGTTTTCATGAAAACTGCAAGACTCTTAATATGATAGTCTATAAAATTTAGTAGAAAACATTTTCAGTTGAATTTTTAAGTGTGCCCCTCCACCTACCCAATGCTGAATAACTTGCTGCTTGGGCCCGTTAAGGGGCCGTTCTAAAGTAAATGGAAATTAGATATTTATTGTATCTATTGAATTGGTTCTCACACTGTGACTGCAACTATATTACTTAAACAAAGTAGGCCTACCAATCTCAGGCTTGATGTGTAGCTCCTATGGGGTTGGGAATTTTTTTTTCTTTCTGGTCATCTTCCATACCTATTAATGTTTTGTTTTTTTCTTATTTTAAAATCTCATACTCAGAGGCCTGAACTAAGGATACAGTATTTTTGTTGAACTGGTTAGGACTTGTTGATGCTGCACAAGTCTCACCAGTCGGTTAGCCAGTTATCTCTGTAATCCATGCACCCAAAACCTTGGCTTCCAGTTCTACTACTTCAAAAGGGAAAACTGAATATGGTTCTGCTGTATGTACCTAGAACAACCCAGCTCTCTCACCTGTAGCTTTATTACTGAAATAAGACACCTGGAGTGTTCAATCAGTTATTAAACATAATAGAAATGGGCCCGAACTAAAACTCTAGCTGGGATCAACCTTGAATGTTGAAGAAAGTTTCCATCAACAGCTGCTGTGGTGTTGCTTTAACATCAGACTACAACATCACGTGTGCTTACTTACTGCAATTTTCCCAAGATCTATGCCATAATTCAGCGCACTCCATGAACACTGTTTAAAGTTGGGTGTCCAAGACTCCTCAATGCTTTCTCGCATACATTCTCCTTTTTCTCCTTTCAACCCGTCCCGACCAGGGATTCCAGGTGTCCCAGGAATTCCATTGATTCCAGGGTTTCCATCTCGTCCAGGAACACCACCAGGTCCTTGTAAACACATTCCATTATACTGAAAAACATAACCTTTTTTCACACTTTGCTTATTGATTCTAAGGCTGAAAAATAGTGTTGCTTACTTTGTACAAGATAGGAGTCTGTTATAGAAGACCATGGAAATTCCTCTATTAGTGAGGAAAGAGGGGCAAGAAATGGCATTGCCTCTCAAATACTGAAAATTAAATGAATATGTTAAAACTGGCAGCTGAGTTTGCTGTTACTGGGGTATCAAAGATAGATGAAGGGTGGTAGTTTCATTAATAGGAAATATTCATATATGTTAACTACAAAACTGCATGGAAAAGTGTACATGCCCCTTACCTTCCAAAAAAGTTTCCCCAGATTACAATATTAATATGGTCAATTGCTGGCCTCAAACTATGATTGTACACCTTGCTTTCACATTTTAACCAACTAGACTGTGATAGTAATAGTGTAAATTTAACATTTGGGAGAGAGGAAGATGAAACTCAGATGGGGCTCTCTCTTCTTCTCTGCCCTCAATCCCCAAACTATTTGGACCCAGAGCTGTGCAGGGTGGACCCCAGGCAGTTCCACCTGTCCCCACCCATGCAAGCTCCAGGGAATAACTCCAGGGAGGAGACAATTTGGGGGTGCAGACAAAGCCAGGAGAAGGAGACATAGAAGAAGCTGCAACAGGAACCTTTGGACACTGCTGATGTCCACTACATTTTTTATCTTGAACATTCGGTCCCATCTGCTGACTGGGTGCTTATTCCAATCCTCACCCGTTCATCGAGTCTCTTCACCTCCTACTGCCCTGCTCTTTTCTTGCCTTCTGTCTCATGCTTATCTCCTTCCCTTGTGTCCTTTTGTTCAATTATTCCCCACCCACCAAACCCTAATCAAAAACAAAAAACAAAAAAAATTGAAAGAGAATTATGCAACTAACATGACACTTTCAAATCATAACATTGCTCCTGCTTGTATGTTATTTTCCTTCTTCCCTTCCCTTTGACTGACTTGTCTATTTAGATTATAAACTCTTCAGGGCAGGGACTGTCTCTTAACCTATATTTGGATAGTGCTCGGCATAACAGGGCTGCCCCACTGTGATACAAATAATAAATAAATAAAATGAAAAGTCCTACTAAGGAAGTAAATTGAGATCCAGAATAATGAACTTTTGACATTTCCTACAATATTCAAAAAGAAAGAATCACTGTTGGCAAATACAGTAACAAGAACATGCCAGTGAAACATTTGATCAAGGAGCAGATCCTTAAAAAGGCTCAATGAATATTAGTATGGTCTCAGAGACACCTACAAAACTAATAAGCCAGACAGTTATGTGAAGACATTTTCATTTCTTACAGTACTACTTGTACCAATTTATTTGATACATTTTGCCTTTAATATTGAAACTGGTTGTAATGTTGCCTAGTTCTGATTTCTTTAATATGACAGATGAATAGAAAAATATTAAGAAAGTTGAACTCAGTAGAAGTTGGGGGCACTCATCTCTTTACAGGATCAGGCCCACTATCTGGAACATGTGAGAAGCATGCTCTTACAAATAAAATATGCTATTTAGCTATTCTTTGCTTTAACTTAACTTTTCTCAACTTTTCCTGACTACTGTATCCCTTTCAGGTGTCTGATTTGTCTTGTGTACCCCCCAAGTTTCACCTCAATCTCAATTAAAAAACTACTTGATTACAAAATCAGACATAAAAATACAAAACTGTCACAGCACACTTACTGAAAAATTGCTTACTTTCTCATTTTTACCATATAATTATAAAATAAATCAACTGGAATATAAATATTGTGCTTACATTTCAGTGTACAGTATAAAGAGCAGTATAAACAAGTCATTGCTGTACAAAAGTTTAGTTTGTACTGACTTTGCTAGTGTTTTTTACATAGCCTGTTGTAAATCTAGGCAAATATCTAGATGAGTTGATGTACCCTGTGGAAAACCTCTGCATATCTACGGGGTACATGTACCTCTGGTTGAGAACCACCGCTTTAGCTGACCTGGACATTTTAGTTTTAGATTCCACCAGGGGGCAGAGCTAGCCAAAAAGAGGGTGCTCCAGACTGATCTAACATTAAAGAAATGTTGAATATTTCCAGAGAGGGAGGTTTAAACTGTTGCAGACCCAGAAACTCACGTATGCAAAAGAATTACATGGACTTTGGTCTCCTCTTCAGCCAAACCGATCTGTACTCACCAGATCAATTATTTTCACATATGGTATGCTGCTTTTGAAGTGGAATGAGCATCTGGTTGTAAAATGACAATGTTGTGTCTGTTGAAGCAAGCCGACCCCTTGTCATGTTTTTGGTTCTATTTTTGAAGGAGTTTGTGTCAAAGTTATTTTAGCTGACACAGTTAGTATACATCTACTTAAGTATGTTTCCTTAACTTCCACTAATTTATCTGTGTTGTAGATCTCAGCCTGCCAAGCTGAAAAATGGGATGCAGTGTCGGGCAAATATTCAAGATGAGGGACACAAAAATATTTGTTCATACAGAAAACTTAAACTGTGGGATTCACTCCTTTAATTTCCCATAACCTCAGATTCATTATTCCTTATTTTTTTATAAAAAATGTTCAACAATGACAGTGAGATGGCACCAAAGCTGTGTGGAACACAGGTGGCTTTGGGACTGAAACTAGTGATAGCCCTCAAACTGAAGTACATTTGAAGGGTATGATCTAGGTACATCTGCTGACAATGCCGTCTACATACCAAAACCAGCAGCACCCTCTCCATCCTAAAAAAATATAATTGTTAGTGAATACAAGTGCGGGATCCCTGCAAAGACTTGCCTTTGTCTGGAGGGAAGAAAAATCCATGCTACTGGTTTTCTATGGCTCAATAGCCTTCAGTGCATTTGTAGTTGCAATGAAACAGCATCTGGAAACGTGCCATGTATAAGCACCAGTGTGAATTTGTTTACACATGGGAAAGTGGGATTTAATAAAATGAGAGTTTTGCAGCTTTTTGTGGCTCTTTACTTTAAAAGTAACCTTTTTTCTTTATCTTGTCCTTTATTTACTCTTCTAGTTTAGTTAATAAGGGCTTTAAAAAATCAGTTTTGCCTAGGCGATGTCTTAGTAAGGAAGGATAGCAGTTCACAGTCCACTCTTTTTTATAGAAACAATCCAGCCACATTAACTTGGCCTTGCTTCCTCATGCGGACATGACTGGAGAGAAGGGTATGTATTACTTTAACCACAGACTCCAGACTCTGCTATGTGAAAATCTGAGGAAACACAGTCTGCATCTGGAAAGAAATAGCTTCCATGAAGACAAATCCATTCTAAACATTTCCCTGCATCATCACAATCAGTGAGCAATAAAATGTAAAGAAGATAAATCAAATTACTCATCCTTCCTGCAAAAATGACCCAGCATAATTGAGTCTATGGTCAGGTCTTCAAGTTATAACTGGGTTTGGGACAGGGGAACTGTCCTGGCTGGCAGAAGGGAGCTGTTCTCCCAACAATAGACACTTTGCAGAGACTGGCCCCTAGAGCTGCTCTAGCCTCTTCCTGGGATAAAGCAAAGGAGAGGATTGGGTGGTTCCAACCCTTTGAATGAGAAAGCAGCAAGGAAGATTCTCCAGCAGCTCCTCACTTGTTACTGTAACCTCAAATCCACATCACTCGCAACCTTGTCCACCAGCTCCCCCTACATCAGATCCCTCTGCCCCCAGACTCCCACTCTAACCCTCCTAACCCTTTTCAGACCCCCCAGACTCCCACTCCAGCCCTCCTAACCCCTCTCCAGGCCCCCCCTGCCCCCAGACTCCCACTCCAACCCTCCTAACCCCTCTCTAGGCCCCCCCTGCCCCCAGACTCCCACTACAACCCTCCTAACCCCTCTCCAGGCCCCCCCTTGCCCCCAGACTCCCACTCCAGCCCTCTTAAGCCCTCTCCAAGGCCCCCCTGCCCCCAGACTCCCACTTCATCCCTCCTTACCCCTCTCCAGGCCCCCCCTGCCCCATCATCTACTCGTAGCCCCACTGCAGCCCCTCCCTCGCCCCCTCTGCTCTGCCCCTCTCTCCCGACCCCTTGCTCCACAGTCTTCCGCTGCTCCCGACCCCTCCATTCCCATCGCCTATTTCCGCGGCGCGCGCAGACTCACCACGTCCACCACCTCCCTCTGGCGCAGCGGCTTGTGCTTCCCCTTCGGGCTCTCGGACTCCCCGAGCGGCGGGGCAACCAGCAACAGCAGCGCGGCCAGGAGCAGCGAGGCGGCGGCGGGCGGAGAGCGCATGGTGCGGGGCTGCCGGGGGCGCGGGGCCGGGCTGGCTGGGAGCTGAGCGAGCGTGCGGGGGGATTAGTCAGTGTCTGCAGCGCCCCGCAGCAGCGCGCTGGATAAATGCGCCTTTCACAGCCCGGAGCCTGAGCTCCCTCCCTGGGGACGCCAGGAATTTCCATCCTGTAACAGGGCAGCAGCTCCGCGCCTGAGCCGTCCGGCCACAGCCACAGGCCCGCCGGGGCTTCCCGCCCCCGCATCGCCCGGCACCGCCACCCCAGCCTCAGGCACCCTGCAGCCGGCGCTCACGGGGCAAGTGTGCTGGGGCTGTGTGCCACGGACCCTTAGCACGGGCAACGTACAACCTTACCGCCTGTGCCACTGGCCCTTAGCACGGGCAACGTACAACCGTGCTGCCTGTGCCACGGGCCCTTAGCACGGGCAACGTACAACCGTGCCGCCTGTGCCACGGGCCCTTAGCACGGGCAACGTACAACCGTGCCGCCTGTGCCACTGAGCCTTAGCACGGGCAACGTACAACCGTGCCGCCTGTGCCACGGGCCCTTAGCACGGGCAACGTACAACCGTGCCGCCTGTGCCACTGAGCCTTAGCACGGGCAACGTACAACCGTGCCGCCTGTGCCACGGGCCCTTAGCACGGGCAACGTACAACCGTGCTGCCTGTGCCACGGGCCCTTAGCACGGGCAACATACAACCGTGCCGCCTGTGCCACTGAGCCTTAGCACGGGCAACGTACAACCGTGCCGCCTGTGCCACTGAGCCTTAGCACGGGCAACGTACATCTGTACTGCCTGTGCCATGCATCCCCCTTCCCTGGGGTCAACTGTACCGCCTGTTCCACTGACCCTTAGCACTGGCAACATACAACTGTCCTGCCTGTGCCACACAGCCACCTTCCCTGGGGTCAGACAACTGTACCACCAGTGCCATGCAGCCGCCTTCCCTGAGATCAGACAACAGTATCACCTCAGCCACAGAACCCCCTTCCCTGCAGTCAACTGTATCGCCTGTGCCATGCATCCCCCTTCACGGGAGTCAACTGTACCGCCTGTGCCACTGACCCTTCACGCTGACAACATACAACTGTACTGCCTGTGCCATACAGCTTCCTTCCCTGGAGTCAGACAACTGTTTCACCTGTGCCACACAGCCCCCTTCCCTGGAGTCAACTGTACTGCCTGTGGCACTGACCCTTAGCATTGACAACATACAACTCTACCGCCTGTGCCACTGACCCTTAGCACTGACAACATACAACTGTACTGCCTGTGCCATGCAGTCCCCTTCCCTGGGGTCAGACAACTGTACCACCTGTGCCATGCAGCCCCCTTCCCTGGGGTCAGACAACTGTACCACCTGTGCCATGCAGCCCCCTTTCCTGAAGTCAGACAACCACAGACACGGTACCAGCAGTGCCACACAGCCCCTTCCCTGAGGTCAACTGTAATGCCCATGCCTCAAAGCCCCCTTCCCAGGAGTCAGACAACTGTACTGCCTGTGCCACACAGGCCCCTTCCTTGGGGTCATACAACTGTATTGACTGTGCCGTGCAACCTCCTTCCCTAGGGCCAGACAACTGTACCGCCTGTGCCATGCAGCCCCCTTCCCTGGAGTCAGACAACTGTTCCACCTGTGCCATGCAACAGACAGCCGCCTCACGTGGAATCAGACAGCTGACCCGTTTGCACCACACAACCAAAACCCTTCATATGGAGTCCTACAACTGTCCCATCGGTGCCACACACAGGCACCCCCCCCTCACGGAGTCAGGTAACTGCACTGTTTGTGCCACACAACTAGAAGTCCTTCACATGGAATCATGCAACTGTACCAGCTGTGCCATAAAACCTACAGCCCCTCACATGAAATCAGACAACTGTATCGTCTGTGCCCAGTGGAGCCGGAATAAGGGGTGCCAGGAGGCTGTGGCCCTCCCACTTTTTGAAAGTGGACGGGCCTGGCGTGTCCATTTTTTGGCAGGGGCTCTGCCCCTGCCCCTCTTCTTCCCCCGTGAACCCCTGCCCCACCCCACCCCTCCGGCCAGGCCGGCAGCTGTGGGGCGCAGCGGACCCTCCACCTGCCCGGGGTAGAGTGTGGTCGAGAGCAGCCTCCAGCCACAGCTGCTCACATGCAGCTCTTACCTGGAACCGACTGCGGCTGGGGGGGCCACAGCATTGCCATGATGAGAGCCACGTGGGCAGGTGTGGGGCTACACTGTGAGGGCCCATGGGGCAGGGACATGGGCCAGGGGCTGCTCTCAACCCTCCCCACCCCAGGCAGATGGAGAGTCCGCAGCTCCTGGCCTGCTCTGGCTTCTGGCTTGGCCGGGGGTGTTGCCCTGGATTTAAGGGTTGTGTATACTCCAGAATGTAATTAAGCGAATTGCACCCATATTATGTGCATTCAGCCACCATGTAGCAGTGAAACAAAACACCACATAGTTAAGGGTTAATTTAAAGACAGGCTTTCAGAAGCAAGGTCAAAACTAGTTAACAGCTTCTGCTAATCAGAATGGGAGGAGGGAACAGACAAGTAAACAAGTGAAACGAAAAACCTTGGTGGTTGGAAAACCTTGAGTCTGGGCTCCTCTGATACGAGAAGTTTACTGAAAGTTAGGAAAAGTAATAACTCAGTGGGGGTCCTTATAACTAAAGCTTAGATTTTGTCACAGATATTTTCAGTAAAAATCATGGACAGGTCACAGGCAATAAACAAAAATTCACTGAAGCCCGTGACCTGTCCATAATTTTTATTAAAATTATCCCTGACAAAATGGGAAGAGATGGGGGTCCAGCACCCACAGTGGCTGGGCTGCTGCAGGCTCCAATCCCTGCCCTGGTGACTGGGCTGCAGCAGGGTCCTCCTGCCCTCCCCCGCTGCTTGCCACGGGTGGGCTGCTGGGGAGGGGGGGGGCTCCTGCCAACTGCTGCAGCTAAGTAGCTGCGGGGAGCCCAGCTGAAATTTCCCTACTACATGGTGGCTGGGGGCCTCTGACAGCAGCAGCAGCTGAGAACTGCGGGGCTGCCTACTGACAGCAGTCCAGCCCCAAGGCAGAAAATGTCACGGAGGTCTCTGGAAGTCATGGATTCCGTGACATCCATGGCCTTGGTGACATAACTGTATCCCTAATTATAATCTATGTGTTTTGCAGAAGTTAATCATAAAAAATTAGCTAATATAGTGTACTTTGGAGCAGTCCTCTGAAGCCATTTTGAAAGACATTTTTCCTGACACCTTTTCTCCCTGGTGGGTGAGCAACTGGCCACTGCAAACCTGTTGTTAATTACTCAGGACCATTCCAGATGTTAGATAAATATCTGGGATGTTCTAAACCTATTGCTTATGTCTGTGTGTGCTTAAATATGATAAACTGCAGTATTAGACAAAAGCACACTTACTTGCATTTAATCCTTAATCAGACAGAATTGCTGTGTTCCTATTGATTTATTCCTGACACCGCCTGGAGTGAAACAGTTAAGTTACCACTGTTGGGGGTTCTGAAAACCCCAGGGGCAGAAGAGGGGGGGCAGGGGTGGGGAACCCTCCCCCACCCCCCAAATTTTGGTCAGGCTCTGCCGCCCTTGTCTGTGCCACTCAACTAAAAACATACAATGGTATTAATGAACTAATTCTGAAAATAGGAATGGCCTACCAAAGATAATGTCAAAAATCTTATGCAAATTCATATTTAGACACCATTTTAAAAATAGATTTATGGAGTTGTTACTGTCCTGTGAGTCAATACGGCTGCCATACAGAAAATAGATTAATACAGAAAATTGTCAAGTAGGCCTATATTTGGAAGATGCTTTATACTTTTCATATCTCATCCATTATTCATCATTCGTCTGACAACCCTAGAGATCCCTCTATTATAACCCTCCTTTTAAACCTTTGAGGCCCTGTTTTACAGTTAGTATCTTTCTGGTTAAGGAGCTTTTTTTCCAGGAACTCACAGAACAATTTTACAGAAGGCGGAATGATGCTATTTTAGCTACAGCAAAGATTCCCAACTGTGGTATGAGTATCATTACTTTTGAAAATACTATCTAAATATAAATGTATAGATGACAGGATCTATTTCATTTTAACAGGTGTGGAGCGTAGAGGACACAAAATTCTTTTTCCCAGCAGTAGAAAATTAGACTTTTATGAGATAACATTATACTGCCTCCCACTGAGTACTTTTGATCTCGTCTCAAGGAAATGCCAAAATACTAAGAACTACAACCAATATAATTAATCTCACATTGCATTAATTAAAATAATACTTTATTATGAAGTCATATTAGAAATAAAATCAATCCAAAATAAATTATGTTATATGTTGCCACTCATTAGGACTGGAAGAGTCAGACAGTTACTTGAGAGCTAACCCATGCAGACATCAGCCTGAGTAGGATTATAGAGGTAAGGTTTCCGCAAGGATGAAATATTCCATATTACTATTTTGTATTTATATGTGTGAATGCCTGTGTGCAAGACTTTTGAAGTGAGAAGACCGTTGCATCTCACTCTCTCAGCTGCTGAAGTCAAAGACCAGCAGCATGAAAGGTCACAAAGACTGGGAACTTCATTAGCTGCCGTGGATAGCCATTGACGTCTTTTGTGCCTTGTCAAGCCTTACGTACTCAACAGTATGTTGTTGCAGTGCCTTTCCAACCATTGGTCAAGAAGTCTCCTCCACACAGTCTGCCAAAGCGGATTTAGTATGTTGGGGGTAGGCATTTCCCCTCAGGGCTACCCTCTACCTGGTTTATCCCACCAGTTGAAATTCATTTAGATACTCAGTGCCCCCTGTGTTTGGATATTGCTCCTGGGAGTCTCTGTACTTTATTTTCATGCAAGAACAACCATCACAAAGAGAGAGAGTGAGTGAGTATGTGTTTGTGTGTGTGTGTCACTCAGTCATTCTCCCAGGGTCCATGCTGGCTGAAATGTCTCCAGGAAGCATCAGCTTGTCAGGGGCTCCAGTGAAGAAACAAAGCTGGGACCTCATATGACAGTCTGCATAGTCTCTCTCAGCACACCTTGTATTTATATAGTGCCCTGCTAATTACAGCCAGTGCCAAATGGGGTGGTGATTTCGTGATGTATGGTCCACTGGGAAGTGGACTGAAACTTCCAACTCACTTCACAATGGCCAAACAACAGCTAACAGATAGTAATGACTTGGGACTACTACTTACCTGGACCAGCTATGTATATTTATGGCATTAAATAATGCTTAATAATATTTCCATCCATGGTTGAAGTAAATGTTTCCATTGTGAACTGTGTTATCCTCATCTATTTTTGAGACCCTTGAGATCTAAAACCACTAACTCTTACAGAAACTTTTCCTTACTATGAGGACAGCCCTGAGAACTTTTTTCTAGTGAAGGAATTGACTGTTTTGATACGTTGTAGCATGCACTCTATTTATTTAATGACCTTTGGATGTTTTTGAGCATTGAGCAAGAAAAGTGAGTCAGCAAGGAATAGTGTAGGAGATGCTGCAAGTTCCGATAAGTATGTCTGCTGCAAAATCCACAGTACTCATTTATCTGCCATTCTGGATTACCATCTGGAAGAAATGAAGGTAGACATACTCCCAAACCTAATCCAGTCTGACCCCTATTCTCTGTCATTCTGCATGGGATGTGATTTTTTACTTATTTAAATGCTCTCTATTTGCACATCTGAGGACAGTCATCATTGTGCAGGGTTAGCTGTAATACTCCGATTGCATGAAATTCAATCAAGTAATATAGATAGATTTTAAGGCCAAAGAGAACTATTCTCACCATCATTCTAGGATGACCTCTTTCATATCACAACCCACAGAATTTCACCAAGTGATTCCTGCATCAAGCCTATAATTTCTGGTTGAGGTAGAGGATAGGGACCACTTCTGTTCAACATCTTCATTAATGATCTGGATGATGGGATGCATTGCACTCTCAGCAAGTTTGTGGATGACATTAACCTTTGGGGAGAGGTAAATACGCTGGAGGGTAGGGATAGGGTCCAGAGTGACCTAGACAAATTGGAGGATTGGGCCAAAAGAAATCTGATGAGGTTCAACAAGGACAAGTGCAGAGTCCTGCACTTAGGACAGAAGAATCCCATGCACTGCTACAAGCTGGGGACTGAGTGGCTAAGTGGCAGGCTTGCAGAAAAGGGCCTGGCAATTACAGTGGACGAGAAGCTGGAGATGAGTCAACCGTGTGCCCTAGTTGCCAAGAAGGCTAACGACATATTGGGCTGCATTAGTAGGAGCATTGCCAGCAGATCGAAGGAAATGATTATTCCTCTCTATTCGGCACTGTGGATCTGGACTACTGTGTCCAGTTTTGGGCCCCCCACTACAGAAAGGATGTGGAAAAATTGGAGACTGTCCAACGGAGGGCAACAAAAATGATTACAGGCACGTGACTTATGAGGAGAGGCTGAGGGAGCTGGGCTTATTTAGTCTGCAGAAGAGAAGAGTGAGGGGGGATTTGATAGCAGCGTTTAACTACCTGAAGAGGGGTTCCAAAGAGGATGGAGCTAGGCTGTTCTCAGTGGTGGCAGATGACAGAACAAGGAGCAATGGTCTCAAGTTGCAGTGGGGGAGGTCTAGGTTGAATATAAGGAAAAACTATTTCACTAGGAGCATGGTGAAACACTGGAATGAGTTACCTAGGTGGATGGTGGAATCTCCATCCTTAGAGGTTTTTAAGACCTGGCTTGACAAAGCCCTGGCTGGGATGATTTAGTTGTTGGATCATATTAAAGAAGTTCTGTATTAAAATCACAAAGGAGTTTGATTCCCCATAGTTTAAATTCCAGGGTATTATTAATTAAAAGGTCTCTTGGTTTTTGGTACTGTTTCTCTCCCTCTCTGTGTGAAACTTGCAAGCTGCTAATTGTGTTAGTATATTCTAAGACCGAGTCTGTTCTCAAAGCAATTCTTTGTAACAACAACTACTCACACAGAGAGAGACTCAAAGCAATACTCTGTAACAACAGAAACAGCACCCAGAGACTCCCTGCCCTTTTGTTGTATTCATCTCGCTTTGTTAACAATTGTGATTAAAATAGAGATAGAGGATGTATGTGGATGGATGCTTGGTGGGGATAATAACTGAATGATCAGGGAGGTGCCAGCCTAAGAATCCAGTGTCCATCGGCTGAAGAAGGCATCAAGTGGAAATAACCAGAGGACCCCCGGAGAGCAGACTGGAATCCACCCAACAGCCTCAAGAATGAGAGAACCAAAGAACAAGATAACATCTGGCAGCACGGAGCTGACAGGAATGTGCCATCTGCTGATTGATTCAGCAACCGCATGATGAAGCAATTCCCATAGACTGGCATAGGAAGAAATTCCTATAAAAATGGACTCTAGAAAGTGAGAACTTTGCGGTCTGATTCTGCAAACCAACTTCCAGGGGCATCAGATGACCATCTGACAAGGCCTTGCTCCCTCCTCATGTCCAGGCCACCTGGCCAGTGGCTTGGCATGAGCAACTCTAAGGCTGTAACTATGATAACAACCTTGCAGAACCTCTGTGTGTGTGTGTGTGTGTGTGTGTGTGTATGAATGAATGTGTGAATAAATATGAAATTGAATGGAACGTTATAGCTATAACTAACTGCTTACTATGATTCTTTCTGTATTCACAATAAATGTGGCATTTTGCCTTTTCCCTTTTAATAAGATCCTGCTGGTTTTTATTTTATTGGTATAACATAGTTGGGGTTGGTCCTGCTTTGAGCAGGGGGTTGGACTAGATGACCTCCAGAGGTCTCTTCCAACCCTAATCTTCTATGATTCTATGATATCATGTAGATAGGAATTTAGTGAACGCTTTTAATTTCAGTGATCATATGTTTTAGCTTTGTTTAAATTTTTTTGCTGATATTCTGGGCTGTGTTGTAGTTGGACTGTGGGAGAATCTTGTTTCTCTCTTCATTATGTTCTGTATGTCTAAAGTAAGTAGTATGTGAAAATGTGTACAAGTTAGTTTGTTTTTTTAAAAGGTTGTGATCAGAGAAGACGGTTGGGTATTTCAAATGGTACTGTGCAGCCTGTGTGTCTGATTCAAGAAAGAAAGAACAGTCTGTTCTGCAGTAGTGGAAAGCCAAAATACAAGTTTTCTAGGAACTAAAACTTACTGCAGGTTAGGAAATATATTTAATTTTCTTACAAAGATCCTAAGAACAATATAAGAAAATGACTGTGCTCTTCATGGGTGAAAACTTTCTTTTCAATAGCTATATTTGAAATTTTAATTAAATACATTTCATTTGTGCACTTGATTTGAATAAAACACATGGAATAGTATTTTAAAGGACACTAGAAAACTGTTTCTCTGTTGGTTACTTCTACTGGCAGGGTTAAACTGTGTTAGATATTTGTTGACTAAAAGAGGTTGATTCCTGGCCCAGCTTGCCATTTAGGGGGTGTAGTATGTACAGTAGTTCTTTGTAAGACATGTAACCTTTTAAGACTTGACTCTAAAACTAGTTCTGAGGGCAGATGTAATGGTTTTATAAAATGTGTCAGTTCATGTTGCTCATTAGAATGTGATTTTTGTCTTCGAAAAAATCTGAAATTGTAAAATATAATATCTTCCCTTTCTGAGCAAGCAAAGCGTAAGATAAATTCACATCTGGTGAAAATCACCCCTGGGCAGAGAGCTTTCTCTAAGCCTATGCACTACGTAAGTCCTCAAAATACATACCTGGAGGATAGGCCTAGTGCTGGCTGTCTGCACAGTGGTGAATTTCACCCTTTGTGAATTTGAAATTTGCTTTACTTGCTTGGAAGGGTAGGATATTACTATAGTTTACACTTTTACATTAAAGTAATTTAGAATCATAGGACTGGAAGGGACCTTGAGAGGTCATCTAGTCCAGTACCCTGTACTCATGGCAGGACTAAGTATTATCTAGAACATCCCTGACAGATATTTGTCCAACCTACTCTTAAAAATCTCCAATGATGGTGATGCCACAACCTCCCTGGGCAATTTAGTATAGTAAATCAGTACCAAGTAATTCAGGATAATATCTAAAAGCAATATGCCTGGCAGCTGTTAAAAAGAATATGCCTGGCAGCTGTTAAAAAGAACAACCACAGCCCTGAACAGTCGCTAGTTTTCTCCTTTTTGAGCTATTTAAATACTGATCGCCCTAACAGTTCAAAGCCAAATAAGCTCACCTGATCCTAAAGCACAGATGCTCCTGCACACAGTCCCACAAAAGTTATGATGCTAGCTAGGAAAACCACCAAACATTGCATGGGAAACTTGGGTGTTCCTGTGGGTCTATCCCTCCGTTGGCATGAGAACAGGTATTGATGCTTGAGAAAGAATGGTTAGGTACCTTATAGTAAGTGGTTCTTCGAGTTGTTTTGTCCACTCAGAGCCCGCTGTAGGTGTGCATATGCCCCATGCACACAAGATCAGATTCTACTGAAGCTGCACATGCACCCTGCATGCCCTAAGACTCTTCTCCAACAGTTAAAATGTAGAGCAGCCCCAACTGCCTCACAGTTCCTTCACCAATGCAGAATCCCCAAGGCTAAAAATTCTACATTTGAGGGAAGAAAGGCATTGTGGGGTCCGTGTGGACAAACCATCTCAAAGATCACAATTACTGCAAGGTAAGTAATGGTTCCCTCTTCTTTGAGAATTTGTCCACACACATGGGCAGCGGGTACAATAGGCCAGGAGAGGCTAAACCTCCCCTGGCCCAGCCACCGCCAACCCGCTGCTGGACGCCTAGGCCGTGTCCCCTGCCTGCTCCGCTCCTTCCCCAAGGTCCCCACTGCTTGCTGCTGCTGCCTAGTGAGTCTTCCTCCGCTCCTCCACTCCACCTCCCCCTCCCCCGGAGGTCCCTGCCACTAACCGCATCCCTCCTCTCCTCCACCCCTCTCCCCCAAGAAGGCGAGGGAGGCGAGGAGGCAAGTGGGGGTGTGTGTGTCTTGCAGCAGGCAGGAGGGTGAGGAGGGACACGGTGGGCGGGGGGGGGGGAGCGGGTGAGGAGCGACACAACGAGTGGCCAGCAGGGGAGTGAGGCAGGACATGATGGGCAAAGAGGGACATGGCGGGCGAGGGGCTGAGGAGGTATGTGACGAGCGGGGGAATCTCGCGGCAGGCAGGGGCTGAGGAGGGACATGGCGAGTGACGGTGGGGGGGCGCTGAGCGGGGAGGGGGTGGAGCTCGGAGCCAAGTGGGGGCAGACTGTGGGCAGGGCCATGGGCAGAAGAGGTGGAACAAGGAGCTAGTCTCCCCCAGCGGAAGCTTCACCAGCTGCCCATGTTCATACTGATCCCACTGTAGGTAGGATCTTTATTAGATAGGAAAGGAAACTATTAATACGTCTAGACCCATGGTCACATTTTGTGACTTTGTTTTGTATTGGAACCATTTGTTTTACCCCTCTCTCATTTTTTGTTAAACCTTTTTTCTTTCTTAAATAAACCTATTTTTGTTTTATTATAAATGCTCACAAGTGCTGTGTGGTTTAAAGGAGCAGTGATTTACGATAAAATTGGTAAACTGGGGTACACTGTACTTTTGTGGGCAGAAAATTACTGGGAATAGCCAGTGTCAGGGACTGGATATCACAGGGGAATGGTTCTAACGGACGCAGGGACCTGCAAGGTGAATTTAGGGCTGGAAGCGCCCAGAGGAGAGTGCTTGAATGGCCGAAAGGCTGGTGGTGTGAGAAAGCTGATACTGGCTACCACTTGCTGGAGGCAGAGGGACACAAGATGACTCACAGACCTGGGTACCCTAAGAATCATCACAAGGACTGGTGCAATGCAGCCGCTGCTGCTCACCACTGCCGCGGCTGTCTCTACTGCCACTTGCTGCTCACCACTGCTGCTGTGTGTTGCTACCATCTTTGCTGTGTGCTGCCCTAGCTGTTATCTCTGCCACTGCTTGCCGCTGCTGCTACTCCCTGTTGCCTCTTTCTCCAGATGCACTGCTGTATCCTGAGGTTCCCCCCGAACTTAGCCCATTTTCTAGTGATTTTACCAAGGAATGGGGAATATCACTGCTGTTGCATTCTCCTTCACTGCCGCACTGTCCCCACACCAGGTCTAAGGTTCGGCCCCTTAGACCGGCTCATCAGCGATTTCAGCTCCTGTTCACTCAGCAGAAACAAGGCATCTCAACCAGTCCCCTCTTTTACTTGGAGCTGACATCACTACCTCCCCCCACCCCAAGCAAGTGAGGTTTCAGTTGGGTGACCCCTTCCACAGTAGGGCATATTAACTACAGTTCTGCTGCCCTTTAGTTATACAATAACGATAACAACATTTCATTTCCCCTGCATTCAACCTAAAGTTGATTTTAACCCAGAACAGCTGAAATTGATCACTTTCAAAAAGCAGGCTTGTCTGCTGATCATCTAAGCAGAGTAGGTGTGTTCATGCAAATCTAATACCAACAGACCCCAGTTGTCAGCAGGGGGGATTGAACCTGGGACTTCTGAAGCCTAGTGCATAAGCCTCTACTGCATGAGCTCAAAGTCACACGGCATTTAGCCAATGCTGTAGTAGGCTCAACAATCTCTATCTGGGCTAGGTGCCACTAGAAAGCAACAGAGTGCCATACCAAGCAGGCATGGGTTACACAAATACAGTCTGGTCCTGAGGTCTTTCTCCTCAGCTTATCAATAGATGGGTGGGGAGAGGTCAGTCAGATGCTGGCTGGTAGATATGCTAAAGCAGACTGACACCCATTTTGAGAGTTTTTGGGTTGGATTTATTAGCAAAAGATACAAATAGTTTTGGTGATTTATGAAATGTTTTTGTCCTATTGAGGTACTACAAGATAGCTATTAAATCATCCAAAGTGTGGAGTTTAGCCTCTGCAGAGGACAAGTGAGGTCTTGGAAAGAACACAGGTAAGTGAATACATTGATTTAAGTGGAAGTCTGAGACCACTTCAGGCAGAAGTTTAGGATGAGGATGAAAAGTAACTACTTATGGAAGGTGGCATAAATAGTCCTGCCATCAATGCTTGGATTTTTCTCATTCTGAGACTAGAGGTAGTAGCTGAATAGATCAAAAATGATGTCTTAATAGACAAATGATGCACAGAATATGAGGGCATGGATTCAAACAGATTTCATCAGAGATAGGACTATGCTTAAGTCCCAAGAAGGGGAAACATTCTTATCTGGCAGGAAATAAGGCATTAGCCCCTTCAAAACTTTGGTTACTGTAGGATGGGATGGTAGAAATAGATATGTCCAGAGAGTGAGAAGCTGTGATGTTTTGGGGTTCACCTAGGCCAGTAAGGTTTGTGGAGGCATGAGTTGTCTACGACTTGGTGAATTCTCTTGGAACTGTAGAAAGGCCAAAGGGTAACAGTCTCAATGGCTAACAAGTGTCTTTCACTATGAATCTTAGGTTCTTCCTTGGGACAGAAGGATGGAAATATGGAAGTACACATCCTGAAAATCAAGAGTTGCAAACTAATCCATGGGACCCAGGGAGGGGATTATAGAAGCAAGGGTACCCATTGTGAACCAAAACCAATGAATGCACTTGTTTAGTCACCTGAGGTCCAGTATAGGATGCTGTGACAGGGTGGCTCTCCAGCAACAGGCATGCTCACCTCAGGTTCCCCTTGAGTGGTTCCCAGGAATAGTACGCAAATGCTTTTCAAGTACAAATAGCCTTTGAAAGGCAATTTACTCCACACCTACCTTCAGAGCCAGTAACCACCCCAAACACACCAAGAAATCTGCTATCTACAGCAATAGTTCTCAACCAGGGACACGTGTAGCCCTGGGAGTACGCAGAGGTCCTCCAGGGGGTACTCAACTCATCTAGATCAGTGTTTCTCAACCTGGGGGTTGTGAGCCCCAAGGGAGTCACGAGCCCCAAGGGAGTCACAGGATGGGTTTAGGGGGTCACAAGTTCAGGACCAGCATTAGGGGATGGCAAGCAGGGAAACTGCCAAGGGCCCCATGCCACAAGGAGCCCTGCGAAGCTAAGTTACATGCTTCAGCCCGAGGTGGCGGGCCTCGGGCTTCAGCCCTGCTGCCTGGGGCTCTTGCTTCAGAAGAGGCTCACAAGTAAAAAATCAGGCTCAAGTATCACACTGAAGTGTAAGTACAATAGTTATATTCCAATTGTTTTTTTAATAATTATATGGTAAAAATGAGAAAGTAAGCATTTTTTCTGTAATGGTGTGCTGTGACACTTTTGTATTTTTATGTCTGATTTTGTAAGCAAGTAGTTTTTAAGTAAGGTGAAACTTGGGGTACACAAGGCAAATCAGACTCCTCAAGGGGGTACAGTAGTCTGGAAAAGTTGAGAACCACTGATCTGTAGCCAGGTACTCAGATGCCACAGAATATGCACCAAGGAAAAAGTCTGGGATATAAATTTTAACACACTTTAGTTGTGTGGCAGTTGAGAATAGTTCATGTTATTCATTTATTTATTTTAATTAAGATGATTTGGATATATCAGGTTCCATTAAATTACACAATAGCTGATCAATATGTAACCAACTGATCTTATTTTTGTTATTCTGATCTCCCCCCTCCAATGCCCTCCATTTATTTATCACAGTCACTTGTTAAATTTGGTCTCAAATTAAACAAAGCAGGGACTGTACCTATGATTTGTACAGCACCAAACATAACAAGGCTCCAATCTTGACTGGAGCTTCTGGGCACTAAGGCAATATAAACAATTACTACTCTTAATAGTGCTCAAAACATATTAGAATCTTTGTTAGATGTAGGATCTAAAAAAAAAGTAAAGTAAAACAAAAACCGTTGCCTTATTATATGCATTCCTTTTTTATAGGCTTGCTGGTTTTTAGGTTTGGTTCTTGAACAAAGTTGAAATGCAGAGAGCAAACATAGTGAAGTATTCCGATTTAGTTGTCATTGCCAAAAATTCAGTATTCCAATTTTAAATGTGATTAATGCTCCAGTTAGTGATCGAGAATAAACTCGGGTCAATACACTGAAGCATTTGCAGCGTGCAGAAAATTGCTCCTACATTTACTAATGTGATTTGTGTTTCACTTTTCTATAGTTTTGCATCAAAAAGTAACTCCTAATTCAGCTTCCAGATGTACAAAGCAGGCAGCGCATTAAGGGGAGGTGTAGGGAGCAGGACTTCTTTGATTTTTAAATACAATTATGTTAAGGCTAAAAAAGTTCAAGGCTTGTATAATGAGTCTTTTATTCTATCTGAAAAAATAAAATAAGAAAGAGGGTGAACGTGATGAAGGGGAAACAAGAAAGCAAGCATAAATGCAAAAACAGCTACAGCAGAAAGGAACATTTTATCCTGTGAGATTCTAAACCATGAATCATCTTGGTGCCAGTCCTCTAAGTTTTTGCTAATACCAGCGGCTAGCATTGGCAAAGATTTTTACTAATAAACACAGCCAAACAAAAAGCAGCTTGACACCTTCAAAGCACTATTGAGCACAGCAGCTAGTGCCAGTCAAAAGATGTAGCATTTTCCTGTGATGTGTGGCCTTATGAGATGGTCTGGTGAGAGTGGGTGGTCAAACTTCAAAGAGAAATGATTCCTCATTCCATTCAGCTCCTGCAGTCTTCAGTGCTTTGTAGAAAGCTGGGTTTGCTTTTTTAGTTTTACTTAGGAAGTTGAATTGGGAACATTTAAATAATTCCTGGTTTAGTTTCTTATTCAACTAAAAGGTGACCTGGCTGCCTATGAAGCACTCGTGAGTTCGGTGGCTATGAAAGAGGAAGGACCTGTATTTCCCTGTGAAGCAACTGACCAAATTTCAAACTAAAAACATGCAATGATGTCTCAACTGTCTCTTCCCACCTCAGCCCAGGAGTGCTTTGCAATGGTCAGGCTCCTTGTAAATTTAAAAGGATAGTATAAAACTACAGATCATATGCAGTTGTTTTTCTTACCAAATTCACTAACATCACCTTAAAAGTATTACAAGTCGGAGAATTCAAAAACTATTTAATTTATTTTTTGCCATTTGCTGGTTTACTTTTTGCATTTCACCACTAAATTGGCTCCAAGACTAGATGATTTCCAGTTAGTTGATATATCCTACAGCTTTATTTTGTACTGCAACTTTTTGGTAAACTGCAGCCCAAAACTCTCTAAAACGATAAATAAAAAAGGAAAGTAAAATAGATTATACGGAAAACACATTGTTGCAAAACTAACTGGAGGACTCCTAATTTAGCAGACAGGTTCTCTCACACAAGGTTTATGACAGTATTCTCTTTTTAAGTCTTGGCCTTTGAAATTTATTTCACATGTGACCTGGGAGCTAATTGTAATGCACTTTTAAAGATCCACTTTGCGTAAACTAAAAAAAATAGAGAGCGGCATTGTGCTGTATTGCAGGGGGCTTATAGATTATAAAACCAGATGGGATCATCATCATCTAGTCCGGGGTGGGCAAAAGTTTTGGCCCAAAAGCCACATTTGGGTATGGAAATTGTATGGTGAGCCATGAATGCTCATGAAATGGGGGTTGGGGTGCAGGAGGGTGCTCCGGGCAGGGACTGAGGGGTTCAAAGGATGAGAGAGGGAATCAGGGCTGGGGTAGGGGTAGGGGCAGGGGTGCAGGCTCCGGGCAGTGCTTACCTCAAGAAGCTCCCTGAAGCAGCAGCAGCAGCAGCAGCAGCATGTCCCCCCCTTCTGGCTCCTACGCGGAGGCACGGCCAGGCAGTTCTGCACGCTGCCCCATCCGCAAGCACTGCCCCTGCAGCTCCCATGGGCTGCAGTCCCCAGCCAATGGGAGCTGCGGGGGCAGCACCTGCAGACAGGGTAATGCACAGAGCCCCCTGGCTGCCCCTAAACATAGGAGTCAGAGCAGGGACATGCCGCTGCTTCTGGTAGTTGTGGCACGTGCGGGCGGAGCGGCCCCCAAGCCCATGACCCAGCTGGAGTGTGGGAGCAGGGCAAGCCCCAGACCCCACCCCCCAGTGGAAACTCAAGGGCCAGATTAGATCAGCTGGCCAGCCAGATGTGGCCTAGGGGCCATAGTTTGCTCACCCCTGATGTAGTTTGACCTACTTAATATAGGCCAAGGGTTCTCAACCTTTTTCTTTCTGAACCCCACCCCCCATGTGCTAGAAAAGCTCCAGGGCCCAATGTGGGCGGGGGCCGGGGGAGCTTGGGGCTTTAGCCCTGCAGGGTGCTGGGGGGGGGGGGCTCCACAGGTGTAGTTTGACTTCTATTTTGCAGGTCAGATCTGCATGGTGGGGCCCGGGGAGGGACCACCACCTCCACCCCCTGACTAACCTCAGCAGGCCATCCAGCTTGTCTCGGTTGGGGAGCGGCGCGCAACCAAAAATTGTAACAAAGTGGGGGGTGCTCAGCTCAAACTTTGAAAGCTGCTCAGGGTGCAGGGAGGGGTTGGCTAGGGGCTGTGCACAGTGAGGGGTATAGCTCAGGGTGCAGGGAGAGAGTAGCTAGGAGCTGTGTGCAGGCAGGGGGTAGCTCGGGATGCAGGCAGGGGAATAGCTAGGAGCTGTGTGCTGGGAGGAAACCTCTCACGGTGAGGTAGGTTTTCCAGACCTTGAATCATTCTTGTAGCTCTTTTCTGAAGCCTTTCCAATTTTTCAACATCCTTTTCGAAGCATGGAGACCAGACATGGACACAGTATTCCAGTAATAGTCTCACTAATGTCATAATACTACCTCCCTACCGCTATTTGATATTCCCCTGCTTATATATCCCAGGATCATGTTCACCATCTTAGCTACGGTATTGCACTAGAAGCCCATGATCAATTGATTGTGTCATGGGAGGTATAAAATATGGCTCTACTATTGACTTGCTGAGATTCTATCTTGAGCAAGTCACTTACTTTCTGTGTCTGGTTCTCCATCTGTAAAATAAGAATACTTACAATACCTCAAAAGGGTGTAACAATTAATTAGTTAACATTGGTACAGTGCTTTGAAAATGCAGTGTAATACAAATCCAACGTATTTATTGTACTCAACTTTTTAGTGCTCTTGTACTCCTTTTTCTAATTTTTTTAAATGAGTTTTAAAAGAAAAGCATCTCAAGTCAAACTACTGACATGTACTTGTGCACTGACAGAACATTACGTCGAGATGACACTATGTAAGGACATATATACTGTACTCTAAAGGAGGTCTTTGATTAGGACCAGAGAGAGGAAGAATGGTCCAGTGGTTAGGACCACACATTTACAGTTAACTTGGGCAAGTCACTTTGTTTCTCTATGCCTCATTTCCCCACCTACAAAATGGGAATAATAGTACTTCCCTATCTCACAGAAGTGTTGTAAGGACAAACATTACTGTGAGGTGCTCAGATACTATGACAATAGGGGAAATTGGAAAGCCAATTAATGAGAACTAAGTATTAACAATAAAATCAACTCAGGAGCTCCTATTGTACAATATAATATTTTATTACTAACAAAGATAGTAAAAACAAAACTATTAAAAATACATATAAAGTTTTCAGTTTACAAATAGGAGAACAAGAGAATGAAGAATATTTAGTGTGTTTCTTCACAGAGGATATTTCAGATTTTTCTCATTCTCTATCTCAGCAGCAAGAATATTGTGTGCTAAAAATAAAAAGGGAACCTAAAAAAAACGAACATCCCTTATTTAAGGCAATAAATTACAAATTATAAAATGCAGAAGACACAGTACAACAAACAATCAAATTTCAATAGATGTTGGATAAAACAAGTAACTTTGGTTTATCAGAACTACAATTTCTTATTCAGTATTTACATGGACCTTTCAGTTATGTGATTTTGCTTGAGTGTTCAAACCACCACCCAAAAAAGCTGTTCAAAGTGGAATGTAATAGCCTCACTGTATCATATATCAATGTGGATGTGTCACACTAAGAGCCCTCCAGTTACCAGTAAGGCAAAATGCAGAAGAGCCCTATAGAATGTATCAACATTAGTGTTCCAGATGGAAGGTGAAATCCTGGCTCCACTGAAACAGCAAAACTCCCATTGACTTCATTGGAGACAGAATTTCACCCAAAGGGCCCTGTCCTGCAACCTTTATCCACACCAGTCATCTTACTCATGTGCATTGTCCCATTGAAAACAATGGGACTCCTCCATTAGTAAGGACTACTCTGAGCTGGGTAATTGGGCCCTAATACCAAAAAATCTAAAGAAAAGGTGGCATTTCTATATAAACACACAGACCATTAAAGCATGTAAAAATTATGGCACATGGAAAATGCATTATTGTCCTGTTTTAAGTGAAAACCTCATCTGATGAATTTGCATGTTAATATTCAAAAGTTGCTTTTTCTGCAAGATCATAATTCTCTACAGAGTCTTTAACATTGGATTTTTAGAAATATGTGCTTCAGAACATGCTGTCCTTGTGTACTGAGAGCTTTGTTGTGCCTCCTCATTGGGGATGAGTGGAACACCACTCCAGCAGAAGCTCTGGGAAGCATCCTTTCTGAAGTGGAGCTGCACCTCATGCACCCCTCCTGTACAGAATGCACAAAGGCTGCATCTTTTTGAGGAGAACAGTCAGTGAAGAAGTTAGGCAGGGTTATATCTCTGCCACTTCTCTGCCCCATCTCTTTGCACTGATGCTGACACTAATCTCTCCCAGTCTTGCTATCCCTTAGCTCAACCCTTGTGTAGAGATATCAGAGATTTTTGAACTACTCTATTCTGTTTTCTCAGCACAACCCTGGGTGGACATCATTTTGCCACCATTAGCTGAAAATAGGGGGAAAAATTAGGTAGGATTAACTAAATTGGCAGGGAAATAGAGTGGCAATAGCAGACCATAATATTGAAGTTAATAAACTGACAATTGGAATGTGTTCATGCAAACTGAAATCTGGGGGTGGGTGTGGCCCGGCCCCGGATTCCTTGCAGGGGAAGAGGAAGTCCCATCCTCCCCAGCCCAGCCAGGCCTAGCAGCTGAGCCCAGTGCAGGGTAGGAGCCACAACCGTGTCTTCCCCAGTCCTGCCTCCACCCCACAGTGATTTACCTCTCTGCCGGCTGCCCAGGGCACTCCGAAACACACTGCTGGGGAGGGTCGCATGACTGCTTTTGTGGCTTCCCTTTGCTTCTCTGTCAGAAAGTTATTTTTCTGTGGGGAAACAAAGAAATCTGCAGAGGACATAAATGCTGCGCATGCACAGTGGTGCAGAATTCCCCCAGGAGTAATTATTGTAATAAAAAATACTTTGTTTTAGAAAAAGTACTGCCTGTGTGTCGATCAGTTATAACGGAAGGCCGTATCTATGTCCTCCCAGGGATAACAGGTCTAAGCTATTCTGGGGAGTCTCTTGAAGAGAACCTGGTAAACCCAAGTAGTTCCTCTAGGGTGGGCCCAATTTTTACCTTGCATAAATAGATTAATAGGTTACCTTGAAAGGAACCTCTGGTAAACCCGGTAGTGGGATAATAGAGAAGCTATTCTGTGGATACCCTGGGTCTGTTTTGGGGGTAACAGCAGGTGTGCAAAAGCAAAGGGTGTCTCTCCTTTCTCACTTGTGGAGGGACCAGACACAATTTTGCCTTAGATGTGGAGGTTATATTAGTGCTTATATTATCCTGTAGTGACTATTGCTCAGCAGGAAATGATGTCATCTTATTGGTACTAGAAGGAAGCACCTTAGTTATCAGATTTGGGCAACAAACAAACAAAACAGTAGTTCTTAATGTTGAGTTTATAAAAATAAGTTATTTACCAGATTCATTTTTAACTACAAAATAAATCACTATAATTCCAGAGTCCTTTTCAGATTCAGTGTAGAAACTACCATAATACAGTGCTAAGATTAGTACATCATGAGACATTTACACATTAAAGATATCTATAGATTTGTATAACTTCTAATTATTCTAAATGACACAGCTGTTTAAGATGCAGTTACTTTAAAAAGAAAAAGAAATGTTAATAGGAAGATTGAAAGACACCAGTGAAGCAAATTAAATTTTTATGCTTCAAAATAACACAACTGTCTTCCATAAATTATTTTTACTGTAATTTAACAGTATGTTCATGTATTAGAAGAGAAAGATTTCTCTCATCTCTTTTTCTCTTAAATTACTGCTGACCTGCCCAGTCGAGTGCTATTAGAACTCCAGTTTCCGTTACTCTCCTATGAGGTTAAATACAGTGGTTATTGCTAGACCTCCCCACTATTGCAGTGTAACTTTTAAGTGCAAAACAAGGGATATGTATGTGGTATTTTTACAAGGCACAGAGTATCAGTAATCTCCAGTGTAATACAAACCCATAACAGTTTCATAAACTGAAATCATTCATATAGAAATTCTAATCTTTCAAGGATTTGAACTGTTTCCAAAATCCTGATCTTTTCTAGTGTCTGAAGCTGAGTGGACAAGCATTGATATGGAGCCGCTGGTACTGCCTGGTTGTGAAACATTGGGTAGCTGTGAATTACTGACTTGTAGTGGATGAGTTTCAGTAAAGTCACTTTTAGGAGATACCCTATATGTAATTAAAAACAAAAACAAAACACACTGAAACAATTTTAAGCATATAATGTTTTAGACTGAAACACAAACATATTTAGCAACAAAATGGCAATATACACTGAACTTACAACATTCCTTTTAAAAGACAATAATATAGTTCTGAATACTCTTTCCTTAGCCATTTAATAGGCCTGTGTGTTCCTGAGTCCAGAGGGTCATCAGTAATGTTTTTTTATACCAGCCACCTATCCAAAGAAGCTGTATGGCAGCCACAGATGTCTTGGCAAGCATTGGATAGGGAATGCTTTTCACAGCCTTTCAGTGCTGTTCCTTTATTTGTCTTAGAGGTCACTATTCAGCAATATAAGTAGGGCCCTACCAAATTCATGGTCCATTCTGGTCAATTTCATGGTCACAGGATTTGAAATTTAGTAAATTTCACATTTTCAGATGTTTAAATCTGAAATTTTTCAGTGTTGTAACCACAGGGGTCCTGACTCAAAAGGGCGTTGTGGGAGGTCACAAACCTGTAATAGGGGGGGTCATAGGATTGCCACCCTCACTTCTGCGCTGATGTCAGCAGCTACAGAGCTTCCTGCAGCTGCAGGAGTCATCCAGAGGTGGAGGTGGGTCCGATCGCCCCCTTGCTGCTGGGAGTGTCCCAGCCAGGGGCTCCTAGCTGTGAGTCTCGGCTGGGCTGAAGAGGAACAGGACTTGTCCTTCCCCTACACAGTAGCTCTCAGTGGGAGATCAGACCAACCTCCACAAGTCTCCTCTGGCTGCAGGAACCTCCGGGGCTACTGCCCAGTCCCAGCAGGAGGCCCTCAGAGGTGGGTCTGATCTCCCCCCCCCCGAGAGCGGCTATGCAGGGAAAGGACAAGTCCTGTTCCTCCCCAGCCGTGCTGGAACTCGCAGCTAGGAGCCCCTGGTTGGGGTGCTTCCAGCAGCACGGGGGAGATCAGATTTCAAGGGGAAGGGCTTAGTTCACAGTCCATGACATGTTTTTCATGGCCGTGAAATTGGTAGGGCCCTAAATATAAGGCACATCCTATCCCAAGATAAAAGCTCTAGTACTTCAAACCTCTACTAGAAAAAATCCCCAAATCATATATCCTCATTTAGAAACACATCATCTGCATGGTCATCTGGAAAGTACCATATATACTCGTTCAGAAGCTGAATTTTTTTAGTAAAAAAGGGAAGCGTCAGAGAAGGGGGTCGGCTTATGAATGGGTATAGAGGGGGGAGAGGTGGGACACAGCCCCTCCCCCCAACAGAGGAGGCAAGGAGAGGGAGCACAGCCAGCAGAGCCAGAAGGGAAGAGGCAGGGCCAGAGTCTCTCCGCTTTTGGCCACGCTGCTCTCCCCCCAGCCTCCGAAGCAGCTGCAGCTTCAGGGCTGGCAGGCTGCGGCCATACCGCTCCGGCCCTGCAGCCGTGCCACCCAGTCTGGCCCGCTGGAGCACGCTGCAGCCGCACCGCCCAGCCTGCTGGAGCAGCTCCAGCCAGGCCAGAGACATCCTCCCCTGGCCCGCCCTAGCTAAGGTGGGAAGGAATGGGATGGGGAGAGTGTGGGGGTCCCGCGCTAGGGGTGGGGTCATGTGGGAGGTGGTCACAGGGGTTACTCCCCTGACCCCCAGCTTCTCACTCCTCCCCCCCCCAAAAAAAAAAATTCCCCGCCAGTTGCTGTCCCAGCCCGTCAGGGTAAGCAGCTGGTGTAACGGGACACTGTTTACTTAGGCGTACCTCCCTGCCTGCAGATGCTCAAGGTAAACAAACTGTCTCGGCCCACCAGCAGCTTATCCTGATGGCCTGGGAGCCAAAGTTTGCCAACCCCTGAATTATAGGGTCGGCTTATGAATGGGTCATAAAAATTTTCTATTTTTACTTATCCATCTTGGGGGGGGGGGGGGGGTCAGCTTACAAACGAACCGGCTTATGATCAAGTATATATGGTAGTTTATAAGAATTACTTTTTTCTTGCAGCTACTGTTATTGGACAATCTGTCTTCAAAGGAAAAGGACACAAAAATATACCATAGTATTGGTAGTATGAACATACACCAGAAAACTGAAGTCCAAACTTAGATTAAAAAAAATAAGCATCTTACCTTCCTCCACCCTTTCTTTTCATACTCTCAGATAAGCTAATCATATCAAACGAGTTGTCTGCCTTGCTGCTCTTTTCCACCTGTTCCATAGCCAGTTTAGAAGTAGATAATATTTGTAGTACATGTTCACCACCAGCATTCTCCCCCCCTTCCTCCACTTTCTGGGTGGATGTTCCATCTGCCTCCATCTCTTTCTCAGATGTTTCTCGAGGGGTTTTAATTTCTGGAAAGTTCTCTTGGCTTAAGTAATCAGGGTTAGTAATGGCCACTGCAGAAGTTCCGTGATTTGTTGTGGCACCTGTACTAGTCCCCATAGACTTCGAAATCACCTTCAGTTTGTGTGAACTGGATTTGTAGTGCTTCTTTTTATGGTTAACTTTAGAATTGTGCTTCAAGAAAAAGTCACATGATTCTTGCAACACTCTTCGGCTTTCACTGATTGGACTGAAAAACAAAGGCATATGACTAGTTCATCAAAGATCATTTAGACTCAGCGGAAGATTGCTTCTTATTCCAAAATGCGAAGGAAGTAACAAAGGGGGTGGCTCTAATGTACCAAACCTGGCTCCAATGTTAACCAATACTGAGGAAATGATAACCTCTGATGATTGGGAAGAAATCTGGGGGTAGTGGCTACTAAGTAATTATATATGTGGAGCAATTAAATTTACAGAAATAGAGCAAAATCCTACATGCCTCATTCTTGCAAATAGTTCCAATAACTTGAATGAGATTAACCATGTGAGAAAGGACAGCAGGATTAGCTCATAGGTAGCTATGTCACCAAATTAAGTTTTCCTAAAGCAAACTTGTTAAAGTGAAAAAAATGGTAAATAGTATAAAATGGGCAACATTTTTTTAATCACTTAGCTGAAAGTAGTTTACAGCTGAAACATAAGAAAGACTTATACAGGAAATGGAAAAGTAGGGAGATGGAAAGGAAGCTATAAGCTCACCATCCAGGAATGCAGACTTAAAATAAAAGGAGCTAAAGAAAACCAAAGTAATGTTGGCTGGGCAAGTCCAAGGAAATAAAGAGTTCTAAAAATACATCCACAGTTTAGGAAGAATATAGGAAATCTAAAGAAAAATATATCAGGGGAAAAGAAAAGGATACAATAATTACAAGGGATGGGACCTAAACTTCCAGTCTGCTTATACTGAAAAGGATATGGCCCATGCATCTCCTACAAAAGAGAACTCTAGGTAAGTTTAAATAAAGGAACGGAATTACTCTTGTGCAGAAGGGGATAGAACAAGAAACAGTAGTCTGAAACAACAGAAGAAAAAATTAAGGTAGGACATTAGAAATAGTAAGAGAATTAGGGCAGCAGAGTAAGCTACTAAGAAAAGTGGTGGATGGACCATCACTGCAAGATACGGTTAAAGCATGAGTGCAAATGATGTAAGCAGCAGACCTGGAAAATGAAAGGAGTCAGAGTTGATGGGGCCAAACAGTCTTCCCCGTTGATTGAAAGTTACAGCCATGTTAGTCAGTGTTAAGAGCAACAAAATCCCTTTTGCTCAATTTAAAGGACCAGATCAGTAGGGAAGTATGTTTTCTACCTTATTAGGGCCCAATCATGTAGTCATTGCACAGGTAAAACTTGAATTGACTCCAGTGGGAATTTTACCGATGTCTAACTGCAGGATTGGGCCCTGAGAGAGTAAACAACAATACTTTTTCTATATTGCCTGACATATATTTAAAGGGACACATGTTACAAATACATTTTTTTAAAGCTTATCAGTACCACATACAAAGAGTTGCTCTTACTCTCTCTTGCGATTTCTGTTGAAGAAACTGGCCCATTCAGAACAGGTCTTTTTACTTCCCACCCAGAATACTGGAGAGATGCCAACAATTAACGTCATCAGGTACTTCATCAGAAACAAAAATATTTCTGGTCTAGCTAATGCCTTTGCCTGAAAGATAACAAAGTTCAATAAACAAACACGCACACACAGACGCACACTGACTCTTGACAAAGTGCATAAAATGAACAGAAACCATGTACAAGAGCATACTGAGGTACTTTCTATTTTACACCAGCTATCCTATACTGCATTCAGACACACTATGGACTGAACTAAAACACGCACAGTCAAGTCAGATCTGGTTAATCTTTGCTTATGGAGATGTAGCTGAAGGTGTGGACAGGAGGTGAGGCATCAAGGGAGATTTTTTAAAAAACTGGAAGAAAAAGATTATTTGGAGGGGAGAAAAGTATTATTAAGCAGTTTCTCCAGTGAAACACTGCATATTTGGGAGCTTCCTCTGGATACAGAGGAGATGGAGTGGATGAATTAGATTTAATTACATGAATCAGGATCTTCAGGACAGTATACAGAGGTCAAAGTAAGCTGGTCCGGTCCGGTCCATAGCCAACCGTACTGGCAGGGGGCCGCTTCCCCAGGCCAGCAATTTAAAAGGGCCCTGGGCTCCTGGCACTGGCTGGAGCCCCTGGCCCTTTAAATCGCCACCAGAGCCCCTGGGCTCCCAGCCGCCGCCACAGCTACCCCTACCATGGGGCTCCGGTGGTGATTTAAAGGGCTTGGGGCTCCCAGCCGCCACTACCGCAGCCAGAGCCCCGGGCCCTTTAAATTGCTGCCGGAGCCCCAGGGTAGTGGCAGCGATTTAAAGGCCCCGCCCCTTCCGCCTGAGGTCCCACCCTTTTCGGTTGAGCCCCCCCTTGCTCAGGTCCCCGGCCCTGCGTACCGGTAAGTCCCTTAAGTTACTTTCACCCTTGCCAGTATACCAGTGTTTTCTGCTGTTTATTGCAAAATTAATCCACCTATGTGCAGAACAGGGTCACAGTTGTTGAGACATTTAACTCATTAAGTGGTTATTTAACTTCCTCTCCCATGCCCCAAATGTAATTTATGTTTTCTTGGTTAATCCACTTGTCTCTGTATTCTGGCCTTCAAAGCACTAGTCACTCTTTTTGTTAGCTAGGTACCCATAATTGTTGAAGCTGAAGTTTTTGTTTCGTTTTGAACTAATCAGAGTAAAAAGAGAAGCCACTCTGTAGTTAATAGGTTTTTGTCACTGGAAAACAACAAGTACAACACAAAGGAACAGATCCAGTTGTAATATTTCTTGGTATAATATTTGATTGCATAGGTTTGTTCTGTTGCTATTTACTCTCTCCAATAAACTAAATAATCCTTGAGAATTATGTCATTAATTTCTTATTACCTGTGCTGCAAGGTAAACATTGCAAGGCAAATTTGTTAAAGAAGGAATAGATATCTCAACTTTCTTACTTTGGAGGGTTTAAGTTGATAAAGGGCTCAATGCTGTATCCCCTGAAGTGGATATTTTGTCACTGACTTTAAACAGGAGCAAGAATAAGTATTAAGGACCCAGTCCTATGAGGGGCTGTACTCAACTGTCATTGACGTCAATCAGAGTAGAGGGTACTCAGAAACTTGCAGGATCAAGCCCTAACATTCTATGAATTCTGTGTTTATTTTCCTTGTTTTTATGGTAGCTCATTGCAGTATAAACATTAATGGTGGGATGCAAGGCAACTGAAGTTTGTAACTGGACATGAAAAACTAACAGTTCCCTTACTGTTATTTCCTTCTTAAACACCAGCTCATAAATAGCGAGACATAAACCAAAAATTACTTGATATGACAGAGAATTTTATGCATTAAAACAAAATGTAATACATAGAGAGTACTGCATATGTGCAGTTGGTATGCATATTAAAGTCTTTCTGAAGACAATTTTTTAATCAAAAGTCAAATTTTAAACCTGAACATCTCAGCAATTTAAGATATATATTTTTAAAATTTCTAAAACTTAAGTCCACATTACCAAAAATCAGTTTGCAAATATGCAATCATAGTTGTGAGAAATAAAGAGTGAAAAGCTCAGTATTTTGTACTTGTACAATTTAAGAAAAGAAAACTGATTTTAATCAAATGTGGTTCTGACCAAAATGTTCAAATTCGAATGGCTAAAATTAGTTGCTTAAATACTTAGGTACATATTTCAAGGCAGCCTCATTTTCAGAAATGCTGAGTAACTTTAGGCACCTAAATTAGAAAATTTGGGGCAATAGTTTTTAGGAATAGCTGCCTATTATGTAGAAAGTTTCCACCATGAACCATTTTTTTTTTTTAAGTTCAAATAACTTAAAAATTTAAACTCATGACTCTAAAAAGATTTTAAGTGCCACCAATCTGATTAGCTGGAGATTTCAACATAAATATTGGTTCAGTCAATTTATTTAAATGTTTAACTGGTCTATAAATATTACATTGTGTGTATTTCATTGGCTTCCCTAACGTCAGTCTACCCACTAAATGTTGTTACAAATATCATAATGCATTTCGGTGCCTTTTTTATGTTAACATTACAATATGACAGGTTTCAGAGCAGCAGCCGTGTTAGTCTGTATCTGCAAAAAGAAAAGGAGGACTTGTGGCACCTTAGAGACTAACAAATTTATTTGAGCATAAGCTTTCATGAGCTACAGCTCACTTCATCAGATGCATGCAGGGGAAAATACAGTGGGGAGATTTTATATACACAGAGAACATGAAACAATGGGTGTTACCATACACACTGTAACGAGACTGATCAGGTAAGGTGAGCTATTACCAGCAGGAGAGTGGGGGAGAAATTCTTCTTCTGTTGAAGAATTGCCACTTTTAGGTCTGTAATCGAGTGACCAGAGAGATTGAAGTGTTCTCCAACTGGTTTTTGAATGTTATAATTCTTGACGTCTGATGTGTGTCCATTTCTTCTTTTACATATAGAGACTGTCCAGTTTGGCCAATGTACATGGCAGAGGGACATTGCTGGCACATGATGGCATATATCACATTGGTAGATGTGCAGGTGAACGAGCCTCTGATAGTGTGACTGATGTGATTAGGCCCTATGATGGTGTCCCCGAATAGCTATGTGGACACAGTTGGCAACGGGCTTTGTTGCAAGGATAGGTTCCTGGGTTAGTGTTTTAATTGGAATTAATTTGCAAACTGGACATCATTAACTTAGGCTTGAATAAAGACTGGGAGTGGATGTGTCATTATACAAAGTAAAACTATTTCCCTGTGTTTATTTCCCCCCCCTACTGTTCCTCTCACATTCTTGTTAACTGCTGGAAATGGCCCACCTTGATTATCACTACAAAAGGTTTTTTTTTACCCCCCCTCTCTCCTGCTGGTAATAGCTCACCTTACCTGATCAGTCTCGTTACAGTGTGTATGGTAACACCCATTGTTTCATGTTCTCTGTGTATATAAAATCTCCCCACTGTATTTTCCACTGCATGCATCTGATGTAGCTCACAAAAGCTTATGCTCAAATAAATTTGTTAGTCTAAGGTGCCACAAGTCCTCCTTTTCTTATTACAATATGAATTATACAAAACATTACTCCTTACCTGGTAAGGACAGGGAATATGGTACTGATCACAATGGTCAAAGACCCAAGTGGTCTCCCAGATTCTCCTATACATCTGCTCATAAACATAACATCCAAGAAGTGCCACCAGTGGTACCAGGTATAAGCCACTAAAGACTCCAATTCGAATCATAAATTTCTTCAGCTTCTCTTGGTTTCTGCCATCATGCTGTATGACTTGCCGCACATGATTTAAAGAAATAATTCCAGATAAAAGGAGAGAGAGACCAACAAAAACACAAAAGCACAAAGGCAAAAGGACAAAGTATCGAGATGCATCCAGGTCATAGAGACCAACAAAGCAAACTCCACTGATATTGTCCCCTTCAACTTTGTTCATTGCAAGGAGCATAATGGTGAGAAAACCAGGTATGCCCCATGCAACTGCATGGAACCAAATTGCCTTTTGTTCAATAGCTTCACAGCTCCATTTTCTTCCTGCTGCTAGGAACCAAGTGATCGTAAGAATCACCCACCATATTGTTCCTGCCATAGTGAAAAAATACAAAACCATAAAAAAGACAGTGCAGGCTTTGTTTTGAGAGCCAAGAACAACTGTTTCACCAATTTCTAACTTTTCATCTGCCTTGTTACAAGCAGTTCTATTTCCCAGCAAAAAGCCAATGAAGTATATCAGAGACACTATACTGTAACAGACTGAATAATATATGATTGGCCTCTCTGGGTATCTGAACCTTTTAACGTCAATCAGAAAAGTCAGGAATGTGAACAGAGTAGCACAAAGGCAAAAAATTGAAACTATTCCAATGAAGCTTTTGGCAACATCCAGCTCATAATTTTTGAAGTACATATTGGGACATGGGGGTGCACACTGATCAATTCCCAAAAACTTGTAGCCTTGTCCATTGGAGGTCTGCAGATGCCGCGGACACCAAAATCCATAGTCTCTTCGAGCCTGCCCTGGGGTCTTCTGTGTTCCATGGACCTTTGTGGTTACAGCGGCAGTGACAGGAGCAGTTTCATCACAATCCTCCAGTCTACAAAGATTAAGAAAAGTGCATGTACATTAACACTCTTCCACTGTCAAGTGTTCCCTTATTTTACTGCTATTCTTCCTAAGTGTGAAAAAGCTGTTTGAGTAATATATTTTATACATGATCCAAAAATTAGTTTATGAGAACAAAATCAGGTAGCCTTTAGAAAAAATTTTGAGTAGAGTCAAATAAAATCTTTAATGTTAAGTTTAGAAGAACAGTTGAACACAAGCTGTTTAACTATTCTTTACAAAACCTTGGTTTTGTATTCAGTTGGTTATGAAACACTTCAAATTCTTAAATTAAAAAAGAGACATTTTGCAGTTGTTTCTTTACTGGTCTTATTCCACATCAAAACTATTTATATACATGTAAACTTGTGAAAAAACACCCATCATAGATTTTTATATCTGGTTGACAAATTGTTGTTTGAGATTCACTAGAGATAATGCAAGCTCCAATCCAAATATAGGAGTGAAATGTTGAACATCTGGGATATACAGATGGAAATATCTTTGCTTTTATTGGACCAGGTCAATGTTTAACTGCTGACAATAGTGATTTGATTGTGTTTCAAATCACCTACTCTCAGAAAGCTCTCTTCCCAGGGTACCCACTGCTCTTGTTCTCAGCTCTGCAAGGCCCCTTACAGTGCTAATTAATTTGAAATAGAGAGATCAAGACTATGAGATCAAAGAAGGGATAAACAATTGAGGCCAGTGGGAATTTAGAACATTTTGTAGAAGTCTCACAATAATAGCAGTGTAAATCCATTCAAAAAGGAAAAGACTCATTATTAGAAATGGAGAGATGACCTTTTTAACATTAAATCTGCCTTCACTAATGGATCTGCTTGGTTTCATATCAGCTGATAACACTTTACCTTAGGGGAAAAATATTTACAGAAGCAGTCAGATGGTGAGGACTGTCTGTCATAGAACTGATAAGGACTTTGATATCCATAATATATTACTGGAAATTACCTAACAGACAGGAAAAATAAAAGGAGAGCTAGTATAAAAGTTGAACACAATTGTAATTATTTTTTCTTTAACTTTTAAAAAAAGTTAATTAACTATAGCTTGTGACATTTAGAATTTGATTGGACAAAATAACTTAATCTGTTTTATAATGACCATTTCTGCATTAGCAGGTGATGGACTTGTTATCTTATGGCTAGATTACACAATCTTTACTTGAGTAGGAGCATACTTACTCACAATGAGATTACTAATGTGTGCAACTACTCACCAATGAGTCTGAGTTCTACAATTTATCCATGAGAGTGAGAATAGATTAAGAGTGCCTCTGTAAAAATGGCATGGCGGAGTTCCATCATCATGATTTCTCACTGATTTCCATAACAAATATGCTCAGTTTAAAAGTAGAAAGGTTTTTTTCCCCCTAAATGCCAGATGGACAAACTCAACTTGGGCTCTCTGTTTCATCACCACCATTAATAAAGGTTCTTCTGGACAAATTGGGCTGGCCTGAGAATTCTAGAAGCTAAAGTTCTTTTTAACCATACAGCAGGAACATCATGCACTGCACCAGTACAAGCTTATCTCACCAATTTACCAAC